>NC_057401.1:45046167-45665360 GCF_019320065.1 Cervus canadensis | reverse complement strand
CAGCAGATGAATGGATAAGGAAGCTGTGGTACATATACACCATGGAATTTTACTCAAAAGAATTCATTTGAATCAGTCCTAATGAGATGGATGAAACTGGAGCCCCTTATACAGAGTGAAGTAAGCCAGAAAGATAAAGAACATTACAGCATACTAACACATATATATGGAATTTAGAAAGATGGTAACGATAACCCTATATGCAAACAGAAAAAGAGACACAGAAGTACAGAACAGACTTTTGAGCCCTGTGGGAGAAGGTGAGGGTGGGATGTTTCGAAAGAACAGCATGTATATTATCTATGGCGAAACAGATCACCAGCCCAGGTGGGATGCATGAGACAAGTGCTCGGGCCTGGTGCACTGGGAAGACCCAGAGGAATCGGGTGGAGAGGGAAGTGGGAGGGGGGATCAGGATGGGGAATACGTGTAAATCTATGGCTGATTCATATCAATGTATGACAAAACCCACTGAAATGTTGTGAAGTAATTAGCCTCCAACTAATAAAAAAATTAAAAAAAAAAAAAGAAAGACTAGAGATTTCTTCAAGACAATTATAGATACCAAGGGAACATTCCCTGCAAAGATGAGCACAATAAAGGACAGAAATGATATGAACCTAACAGAAGCAGAAGAGGTGGCAACAACTATACACAGAAGAACTATATGAAAAAGATCTTCATGACCCTGATAATCACAATGGTGTGATCGCTAACTTAGAGCCAGACATCCTGGAGTGCAGAGTCAAGTGGGCCTTAGGAAGCATCACTGTGAATACACGGACATCACCAGATGGTCAACACCAAAATCAAATTGATTATATTCTTTGCAGCCAAAGATGGAGAAGCTCTATACATAGTCAGCAAAAACAAGAGTGGGAGCTGACTGTGGTTCAGATCATGAACTCTTTATTGCCAAATTCAGACTTAAATTGAAGAAAGTGGGGAAAACCACTAGACCATTCAGGTATGACCTAAATCAAATCCCTTATGACTATACAGTGGAAGGGAGAAATAGATTTAAGGGACTAGATCTGATAGACAGTGCCTGTTGAACTATGGACAGAGGTTCATGACATTGTATAGGAGACAGGAATCAAGACCATCCCCCAGAAAAAGAAATGCAAAAAAGCAAAATGGCTGTCTGAGGAGGCCTTACAAATAGCTGTGAAAAGAACGGAATCAAAAAGCAAAGGAGAAAAGGAAAGATATACCTATCTCAAAGTAGAGTTCCAAAGAATAGCAAGGAGAGATTAAAAAAAACCTTTCTCAGGGGTCAGTGCAAAGAAATAGTGGAAAACAAGAGAATGGGAAAGACTAGAGATCTCTTCAAGAAAACTAGAGATACCAAGGGAACATTTCATGCAAAGATGGGCTCAATAAAGGACAGAAATGATATGGACCTAACAGAAGGAGAAGATATTAAGAAGAGGTGGCAAGAATACACAGAACAAAATACACAGTACAAAAAAGATCTTCACGACCCAGATAATCATGGTGGTGTGATCGCTCACACTCACCTAGAGTCAGACATCCTGGAATGTGAAGTCAAGCGGGCCTTAGGAAGCATCACTACAAACAAAGCCAGTGGATGTGATGGAATTCCAGTTGAACTATTTCAAATCCTAAAAGATGATGCTGTGAAAGTGCTGCACTCAATATGCCAGCAAATCTGGAAAACGCAGCAGTGGCCACACGACTGGAAAAGGTCCTCTTTCATTCCAGTCCCAAAGAAATGCAATGCTATAGAATGTTCAAACTACCACACAATTGCAATCATCTCACACACTAGTAAAGTAATGCTCAAAATTCTCCAAGCCAGGCTTCAGCAATACGTGAACCGAGAACTTCCAGATGTTCAAGCTGGTTTTAGAAAAGGCAGAGGAACCAGAAATCAAATTGCCAACATCCACTGGATCATTGAAAAAGCAAGGGAGTTCCAGAAAAACATCTATTTCTGCTTTATTGACTATGCCAAAGCCTTTGACTGTGTGGATCACAAGAAACTGAGGAAAATTCTGAAAGAGATGGACATACCAGACCACCTGACCTGCCTCTTTGGAAATCTGTATGCAGATCAGGAAGCAATACTTAGAACTGGACATGGAACAACAGACTGGTTCCAATTAGGAAAAGGAGTATGTCAAGGCTGTATATTGTCACCCTGCTTATTTAACTTACATGCAGAGTAGTACATCATGAGAAATGCTGGGCTGGAGGAGGCACAAGCTAGAATCAAGATTGCTGGGAGAAATATCAATAACTTCAGAAATGCAGATGACACCACCCTTATGGCAGAAAGCAAAGAAGAACTAAAGAGCCTCCTGATGAAAGAGAGAGGAGAGTGAAAAAGTTGGCTTAAAACTCAACATTCAAAAAACTAAGATAACTATAAGTAAGGTGAAAAGACAGCCCTCAGATTGGGAGAAAATAATAGCAAATGAAGAAACAGACAAAGGAATAATCTCAAAAATATACAAGCAACTCCTGCAGCTCAATTCCAGAAAAATAAATGACCCAATCAAAAAATGGGCCAAAGAACTAAACAGACATTTCTCCAAAGAAGACATACAGATGGCTAACAAACACATGAAAAGAGGCTCAACATCACTCATTATCAGAGAAATGCAAATCAAAACCACAATGAGGTACCATTACACGCCAGTCTGGATGGCTGCTATCCAAAAGTCTACAAGCAATAAATGCTGGAGAGGGTGTGGAGAAAAGGGAACCCTCTTACACTGTTGGTGGGAATGCAAACTAGTACAGCCGCTATGGAAAAACAGTGTGGAGATTCTTAAAAAACTGGAAATAGAACTGCCATATGACCCAGCAATCCCACTTCTGGGCATACACACTGAGGAAACCAGATCTGAAAGAGACACGTGCACCCCAATGTTCATCGCAGCACTGTTTATAATAGCCAGGACATGGAAGCAACCTAGATGCCCATCAGCAGATGAATGGATAAGGAAGCTGTGGTACATATACACCATGGAATATTACTCAGCCGTTAAAAAGAATTCATTTGAATCAGTCCTAATGAGATGGATGAAACTGGAGCCCATTATACAGAGTGAAGTAAGCCAGAAAGATAAAGAACATTACAGCAATACTAACACATATATATGGAATTTAGAAAGATGGTAATGATAACCCTATATGCAAAACAGAAAAAGAGACACAGAAATACAGAACAGACTTTTGAACTCTGTGGGAGAAGGTGAGGGTGGGATGTTTCAAAAGAACAGCATGTATACTATCAATGGTGAAACAGATCACCAGCCCAGGTGGGAAGCATGAGACAAGTGCTCGGGCCTGGTGCACTGGGAAGACCCAGAGGAATCGGGTGGAGAGGGAGGTGGGAGGGGGGATCGGGATGGGGAATACGTGTAAATCTATGGCTGATTCATATCAATGTATGACAAAACCACTGAAATGTTGTGAAGTAATTAGCCTCCAACTAATAAAATAAATAAATAAAAAAAAAAAAAAAAAAAAAAAAAAAAAAAAAAAAAAAAAAAAAAAAAAACTAAGATCACAACATCCAGTCTAATCATTACATGGCAAATAGATGGAGAAACAATGGAAACAGTTACAGACATTTTTGGGCGGGCTTCAAAATCACTGCAGATGGTGACTGCAGCCACAAAATTAAAAAAATACTTGCTCCTTGGAGGAAAAGCTATGAACAACCTAGACAGCATATTAAAAAGCAGAGACCTTACTTTGTCGACAAGGGTCCATCTAGTCAAAGCTACGGTTTTTCCAGCAGTTATGAATGGATGTGAGAGTTGGACCATAAAGAAAGCTGAGCACTGAAGAACTGATGCTTTTGAGCTGTGGTGTTAAAGAAGACTCTAGAGTCCCTAGGACCGCAAGGAGATCCAACCAGTCCATCCTAAAGCAAATCAGTCCTGAATATTCATTTGAAGGACTGCTGCTGAAGCTGAAGCTCCAATTCTTTGGTCACCTGGTGCAAAAAGCTGACTCATTAGAAAAGACCCTGATACTGGGAAAAATTGAAGGCAAGAAGAGAAGAGGACAGTAGAGGATGAGATCGTTTGATGACATCACTGACTCAAATACATGAGTTTGAGTATGCTCCTGGAGTTGGTGACGGAGAGGGAAGCCTGGCATGTTGTAGTCCATGGGATCGCAAAGAGTCAGACATGACTGAGTGACTGAACTGAACTGAGTCAAGATTATGAATCAGTCTTGTTTTCCATCTCCCTTCATAATGACCCTAGAGTGATCTTGTCTGATGTTGGTGTCCTGTGAGATTATTTTTGAGAACACCACGTGTAACCATGAACGCCAGGCTGGCTCCCTGCAGTATCAAGTCCTAAATGTTAGTGCTTAGAAGAGCTCTTTTGTCAGGAGCTGCTATTCTCTTGCTCAGTATATATGTTCTTAGCATCAGATACACCACAATATAGTAGCAATATCTATTTTCCATAACCAAATTAGAAAGTGTAATGACTTTTTGAGAAATAAATCATTAAAAATAATTTAAAAGGATAGTCAGTCAACTAAAAAGCAATCTGTGTGCAAAAGTGATCCAAACATGTGCCCTTTTATGTGTTAAAATGTACATAACTACTTCACTTAATAATTTAAATTAAGTAGGGCAAGATAGGGCTTGCCAGGTGGAGATAGTGTTAAAGAACCCACCTGCCAATGTAGGAGACATATAAGACATGCCAGTTTGATCCCTGGGTCAGGAAGATCCCCTGGAGAAAAGCATGGCAACCCACCCCAATCTTCTTGCCTAGAGAATCCATGGACATAGGAGACTGGCGGGCTATAGTCCAGCACATCACAAAGAGCGGCACAGGACAGAATTGGAAGTAATTTAGCAGAGCACAGGGGAAAGATAATCTACTTTGAATTCTTTTTGGTCAAATCTCCACTCAACCTGATGTTCGTTGTGTTGCTTCTTACAATGATCCCTCTTCCTTGCATTATTCATTTTGTGCTCCACCTCTGGGTAAACAATAGTCAATATACTTTACAAATGAATATCTCTGATAATATTATATCATCTCTGTAATTGTACAAGATATTTTTCAAACCTTACAAATGGATTGTAAGTTGACATTCCTTCCCACTATCTGAAATTAAAACTACCCTTCCTCTTAAATTCCTAAACCTTTCACGTATGTATGGACATAAAACCATTTGGAAATACGCTTCTACTTTCTAATCTCTACATTCTGCTATTTTTATTCTCTCCCTTGCCTATTCTCATCTCATGTTTTTTCTTCCCATCAATATATTACCTACAATTTCAAGTAAATCCCAAGTTTCACATTTTATAGTTTTAAAGCAGTCTCATATCTTGCTTTTATTTATTTATTTCTAATTTATTTCTTTATTTAAGGATAATTGCTCTACAGAACTGTGTTGGTTTCTGCCAATCATCAACATGAATTATCCATAATTCACACCTTGCTTTTAAACTGATAGAGCAGTTAGTGTCCCTAGTGGGACATCATGTTATGTGTGATGCACAGATCACCAGTGTGCCTCTTATTTCTCAGTTAAATCACACATTTATTTTAGATAGGAACTGCTTACCATTCAAACATTCAAATCAAGTCTCTGGTAAAGTCTAGATACAAGTCTTCATTTTCACAGATTCTCAAAAAACCATCTTGAATGGAAATATAAACTCTATTGTTTTAATATGGAAAATGCTAAAGACTACATATTTCCATTTTGACACATAATTATGTCTTTTTCAAATTAAGATAACTTATTTAATCCTCGTCTTATGAGTATATTGCTACATATTAATGTGTCACATCAGAAGCAAAGATGTTTGAAAGTTGCTGTCAGCAAAAGCTTGTTCAAGTTTTGATTATTATCTCATTGTTACTGATAAACATGCTAAATAGCTAACTATTTGATGGGAAAGACTGCATGCTAATTTTCCTTACCATGCCCTAAGAAAGCTTTCAATTTCAGAAAACCAAAGTGTAAATTAATTTTACAAATAAACTAAAAATGCTGTCTAGAAATGAGACATTAAATTAACATTTTGGGATTAACATAGCATTTATGTTCATTTTATAAAGTGTCAGGATATTATACTTCTTTGTGTGTGTGTTTGTGTATGGGAAATACAATGATCATAGATGTGTTCTGGAGTCATAAATAAACCAACATTAGTAACACAGGAGGTACAGGATGTTAGATATAAGGGAGACTGGAATAGCATGTATTGTCATAAAGAATCTAGAGGAAAGATTTGAAATAGAAACCTGACTATTAGGAAGTAGGAGCAATGCCTGGGAAAGAAGACCAGAGACTTGTCCCGTACCAGTTAAACGGAAATTTCAATATGAAAGGAGAACACAGAGAGTACAAGCCCAAAAGAGGGTATTGAATATCCACACACTTGAATCCTGTGACCTGTCAACAGACAGCAAAAAAACATAGCTTATGTTCAAGAAAGTGAATTGCTTCTAAAGTAACTATAGTGTTTGGGGAAAATGTGGTTAGATATAGTAAGCCTATCCATGAATTTAGCTATGGGTACAAAGAATCAATTTTTTTTTTTTTTTTCTAAATCGTAACTCCATTGGGAAATGCCAATAATTCAATCACACTTTTCCTCTCTGAGCAAAATCTCATTATTGTTACAGGGAGTCCAGTCCTCCTTCTGTTTCTATTCATTTCCCCTGGGCCCAAAGATTTTAAACTCTTTCACACCTTCTGTTTTGTTTTCTTTTTAACCAATTCTGCTTTTGCAACAGTTGATTTCTTCAACTGATGTCACAAATTTCTTATTCTCTAGAAAATACTGCTGTGGGCTTATGTAAATTGTGGTAGGGATTCACCATAATTAGACAAAGCATAACAAAGTAACTTTTTTTTTTTTTTGCTAACGTATAACACACCCTTTGTTCCAAGGCATTCTGAAACATATCTCATGTGCCATGTTGGAAATGATTTGTGAAACATTGTATTGTGCCATCCTCAAGTTCCCTAATCCAGAGATAAAAAAAACTAGTGACCCAGGAAGGGTTTCTGTTTCTATACTTGTTCCTACAGTTGAATTACCACATACAGGTGGCTTGTGACATCCTAAGCTTAGTACATACAAATCTATATTTGTCAGTTTGCCTCTCTCTCTCCCACATGCAAATACATGGAAGTAACTTACTGGCCAGTTTTACATACTGTTCATCATTTGATACCTAGTTTTCACGTTTCTACTATGATAATTCTTTTTGGGGCGGTATTTTTTACCTTCTTATATAGTTTACATATCATCTTATTTTATTTAGTTCTTTACCAACTCTTTAGAAGATGTGCCTTACTAAGAAATACTAAATAAGAAATTACATATCTGAATACATTATATAACAATAAAACACACAGAGTCAGCACACAACACTATATATATATACACACACACACACACACACATATATATATATATATATATAAATGTATACAGTTATCCTTCCATCTAGCATCTAGCAAAGCTTTCATCATCTATAGAGAAATGCATGAACTCTCCAGCAGATTAACACATATGGAAAGATAATATGCATCTCAGGATTCCTTTATGAGATTCACTCCTCCTCACAATTTTGCTGAAGAATTCATTGCCAAATTGCTAGCACAATGCCATCTCTTTAACAGCTTACTCATTTAGATCATTATGGGCCTGCAGGCTGCCTATGTTGCCACGGTCAACCCAAGGATAGTCTGTATTGCTATTGTCAGCATTTCAGTCTCAACTGAGATTATTCAGTTCAATCTCATATTTAACCTTCAACTTTTACTAAAAATGGGCCTCACAAGTGGCATCTAAAATGCTTTGCAGACACTTTGAAACAACCAGTCATTTACATATCATCACCCCAGTACAATCCAAAACTACAGCTATCAAGATGCAGCAGCTTAAAAACTTGAGGTGACGTTCCTTCTGAACCAGTTAGCTGTTTTCTAATGAAACAAAGCAGTATTAAAACTCCAGAATATATATATATATATATATATATATATATATATATATATATATATATATATAAAATAAGGTCTTTGATTAAAAAAATCATGATTAAAATGAGTGAAGGAGAAGCAATTTGAAAACTGAATGTTAACTTCTTGATTCACATTATCATGACATTATGTGAAATAGCACAATAGTGATTTTATTTTTATACAAATCAATAGTTATATTCTATCTCTTTAAACATCAATATTCTATGCAAGGTTTAATGTTTTGGATGTCCACCACAAAATACATTGTTATTTCATAATGGATACTGAAGAAGCACTTTATCACATTAAACGAGTTACTAATTCCAAACGAGTTACTAATTCCAAACATAAAAATAATGACTCTATGAGCTGAAAATATTTTGTACTGTTACTATTGGGATCATTTTTAAGACAATGATATTTTTACTATAAACATTATAATTCATGTTAGAGATGGTTGGTTAAAAGCATGATTTAAAATATTCTCATTCTGCTTATGTTTAATCATTGAGTTAAAACTATGAAGAAATTCATGTTGGTTTCAATAGACAAAAATAGATCCCCAAACTTTATGCCTGTGTGCATGCTAAAGTTGCTTCAGTCATTGCTGATGCTTTGGGACTCTATGGACTGTAGCCCTCCATGTTCCTCTGTCCATGGGATCCTTCAGGCAAGAAGACTAGAATGGGTTGCCATGTGCACCTCCAGGGGATCTTTCCAACCCAGGGATCGAACCCTCATCTCTTATGTCTCCTGCATTGGCAGGCAGATTTTTTGCTGTTTGCACCAACTGGGAAGCTCCCAAAGTTTATAGAGGAGACTACACCGGTTCTACATACATTCTCTATGAAAATGTATTAACTTGATATTCCCTTATTCATCTATAAAAATATCAGTGGTGATACAAATCTGTTTTTTCACTGATTCATTTCAGCCAACACTTAAAAACACAAACCTAATCTTCCTTAGAACACTGATGGGAATCTGTCAGATGACAGCTGGAGAAATAACTTGGTCCTCAGGGAATCACGCTAAAAAAATGAATTTAATATAAGAATAGTTACCACAGTATTAGTCAAAGTTCACATATCTCTCATTCCTACTATATGTAAATTATGTATAATATATTATAAAAAGTATGTAAATATGCAGTGCTGTAGTGTTCAGGTACAAATTCCATAGCATTATTTCATTAGAAACACAGTGGTATTACTTGTTCTTTTAAGACATGCACATACTTACAAAAAATGAGTGAGATTAAACTATTTGTTAACTGAACAAATGCATTACTTTCCTTAGGGATTTTTAAATCAATTTTAAACAAAACATATTAAATGACATTGGTAAATTTTTTCCTCATAAAATATATGTATATTCAAATTTTAATCACTTCACTCATAGGGGCTGGGACCAAACAGTTTCAAAATGATGTTCTGAGACAGTCCTTGGCAGTAGTTTTTAAACTTAATACTTCAGAACTGTTTTAAATTTACAGAAAAATTATAAACAGAGTACCTACAGAGTGTTCTAATATACTCTATACATCATGTAATTTCCTACTACTAACATCTTACATAGTACAGTACATTAGTTGCAGTGAAGAGAAGAATCTTGATACATTATTATTACTGACTAAGCACTATATTGTCTTTCTAATCCAATGTCTTTTTATGTTCCAGAATTCCATTCAAGATATGACACTACATTTCACTGTCATGTCTCAGACTCCTCTGCTCTGTCATACTTTCTTAGATTTTTCTAGTTTTCATTGACTTTCACAGTTTTAAAACATACTGGTAAGGTATTTTATAGAATGTCCCTCAGTTGGGATTGGTCTGGTCTCATGATCATGATCATACTGGGTTTATTTATTTTGGGGAAGGAAGTTCACAGGGGTAAATTGTTATTGTCATTGTATCAATTTTATATTGTTACTATAAAGATAAAGCATATATTTTACTTGTTTTACTCTGTTTCTATTTTTCCTATATTTCTTAGTTTTGTGGAGTGATTCATCAATAATTATCTGTTAATATTAATTTATGATTGCTTTAAATTGCTTTATGTATTTATACAATTTAAATCAATAACACACTAATCATATTAACTAACAGATAATTATAGTTGAATCACTCCACAAAACTAAGATATATAGGAAAACAAGAAATACAGCAAGACAAGTAAAATATATAAAATTGATACAATGAAATTAAAAGATGCTTGCTCCTTGGAAGAAAGCTATGACAAACCTAGACAGCATATTAAAAAGCAGAGACATTACTTGGCCAACAAAGGTCCATCTAGTCAAAGCTATGGTTTTTCCAGTAGTCATGTATGGATGTGAGATTTGGACCGTAAAGAAAGCTGAGCATCGAATAACTGATGTTTTGAACTGTGGTGTTGGAGAAGACTCTTGAGAGTCCCTTGGAATGCAAGGAGATTGAACCAGTCAATCCTAAAGGAAATCAGTCCTGAATATTCATTGGAAGGACTGATGCTGAGGCTGAAGCTCCAATACTTTGGTGAAGAACTGACTCACTGGAAAAGACCCTGATGTTGGGAAAGATTGAAGGTAAGAGGAAGAGGGGATGACAGAGGATGAGATGGTTGAATGGCATTACCGACTCAATGGACATGAGTTTGAGCAAGCTCCTAGAGTTGGTAATGGACAGGAAAGCCTGGCTTGCTGCAGTCCATGGGGTCGCAGAGTCGGACATGACTGAGCGACTGAACTGAACTGATACATTTGTACAGAATTAGAATATGAATTTAACTGTAAATACAACTTTTAATGATAAATATTATTGTTTTTACACAATAATAATAATGTTATAGCTGTGGATTTAACTTTCTCAGTTCATTAATTCTAATGTCACCATCTTCTAGAAACACCTTCACAGACACAGTCAGAAATGTTTAACATCTGAACAACCTATGATCCAGTCAAGCTGACACATAAAATTAATCATCACATGTACTTATTTTCTACCTTATATCGTTAATGTCTATGTTCAACAATGATTCTTGTTTTATGTGGGAACTCAGGTCCATCTTAGGTAGTTTCAAGATCTTATCTTATCTCTTATTTCCTGCAAGGTTATGTCATACTATAAGTATTGATAAAGTCCAAGGTTTTACTATTTGTTTAGCACCTTTCTCTCATATTTCTCTTGTTTCAGGATATTTTTTTTTAACGGACATAAATTTAGTGTATTATTATAATATATTAACTGTCATTGTTTTTTGAAGTGAGAATTTTTTTTTCTGTTTATATACACCAATATCGTGGTGTATAGCTCAAAGATCATTAGCTATTGTTATTGTTGTTTAGCCACTAAGTATTGTCCAATTCATTGCAACCCCCTGGACTGCAGCACACCAGGTTCCTCTGTCTATCAAATTTCCTAGGCAAGAATAGTGGAGTGGGTTGCCATTCCCTTCTCCAGGGGATTTTCCTGATGCAGGGATGAAACCTGCATCTCCTGTAGTGGCAGGCAGATTCTTCAACACTGAGCCACCAGGGAAGTTTGATCATTATTAGCTATAGATCCAATTTATTTTAAAATAAATAACTTTATACATATGTATATGACATATACATACAGTGGCATTATATATTTTATTATTTTATATTTATTGTTATTTTATAACCATCTTCACCCACCTCTGTGATATCTATTTGCATTTCCACCAAATATTTCTAAGCCAATCATTCTCAAACTAGAACAATAATTTTTTTTTACTGTGAATTATTTGAAAAAGTCTGCATATATTTTTTTGATTCTCAAGACTGAGGGGATGGTATGGAGATCTAGCAGGTAGGGAACAGTGTGTTAATTGCTCAGTCATGTCTGGCTCTTTGCGATTGTCCCCCAGGATCCTCTGTCCATGGGATTCTCCAGGCAAGAATACTGGAGTGGGTTGCCATTCCCTTCTCCAGGGGATCTTCCTGACCCAGGAATCAAACCCAGGTCTCAAGCATTGTAGGCAAATTATCTACCATCTGAGCCACCAGGGAAGCCCAGGTAGAGAACAGAGATGAGGCTAAATATTCTATAATGTGAAGAACATCTCCCATAAAATAATTATGTGGAGCAGATATCAGTAGTGCGAGGTTGAGAAGCCCTGTTCTAGGTACATGGAAATATGGGCCTTCTCTCTCCTCTTCCTTTGGCAAATGACATATGAGAGCAAATGCCATGTGTCACAATTTGGTAAAGTGTTGACAGTCCATAATGTAACATGCTGCTGTTTTCTTCCCATGAAGTCCCATGACCAGAGGCGGATGCCCCTTTAGCTTGCATGCTTAAGTGACAAAGATATGGAACAGAGATTTGGTTGTCTTAGAAAGACATGCACTTGAAATAGACAAATACTGTAAGTGAGAAAGACGTTGTTATTTTAAAATATTGTGGTTTATATTTTTTCCTATAGTGTAATCTAAGTGGGGTTTTCCTGGTGGCTCAGCTAGTAAGGATCTTCCTGCCAGTTCAGGAGATGCAAGAGACATGAGTTCAATCCCAGAATTGGGAAACCTGGAGAAGGAATGGCAACCTGCTCCAGTACTCTAACCTGGAAAATGGACAGAGAAGCCTGGCAGGCTACAGTCCATGGGGTCGCAAAGAGTCAGACATGACTGAGTGAATGAAGATATACACACACACACACACACACACACACACAGAGTCTAGGCATTACCACATGTGACCATCTAAACTTTAATTAAAATTATATTAAAAATTATGGTATCAGTTGCACTAGCCATATTTAAAAATTGCTGCACCTAATAGCAACCATATTGTGTACAGATATATAATTTCAATCATTACAGAGTGTTTCTTTTTTGAAAAAAATTTATAGCTTATTCTCACAGATATATCCCTCCTCTTTTTCCATTTCTGCAACTGTGCAAAACTCAAGTTCATGTTAAAAATGTATGTTAGTGCAGCCTGTGTGTATGTTTGTGTTTAAAATGCAGTCATTTTATAAATTGATATGCATTTTGTTTTTCTCAATCAAAAGGATCTCATGATTTTAAAAACAATTTCATTTTGATGCAGTATAATGCTCATGATAAATGTTAGACTGATTATCAGTCCCTTTACCCATTTATTATGTTTTTAAGTTTGGCACCTTCTGTTTTAGGGGGAATTTGGCCACCGCAGATATCCATGAAGCAAACATCCTTTTATACAAAGTTTAATATTTTGATTCTTTCATTTGTACAGGAGACAGTCCCTGGAGTACTTTTTGGGCAAGAGCTATGTTTTTGTTTTTGTTTTTGTTTTTAATAGAATTTCTAGACTATCTTTCTTTTCCCAAAATGGTTACAGCAATTAATATTTCTACCAGTATCACAAAAGAATTTTACTCATTGAATGCTATACTGCTCAAATCAGTCTAGATGGTATTTGATATTTCATTTTTTTCTTTGCTTTTCTCTCTGTGATTTCTAATGAATTTTGCCATTTTTGTCTTTTGGCATTGTAATATGCTTGAGAATTCAACAGTCTGTATCTTCTTTCTGTTCTTACTTACATATTTCTAAATGTTTGTAGGAACCTTCTATAGAGTACTTCTTAATTCATGCCTGCATTTCTATCTCCTTAACTGCACATCATCTAATCACCAATTATTGTACATTTTTGCACATAAAGACTATATTTTTATATTATAAAATATATTTGTCTCTTTTATAATTCACAAAATTAATGTCTTCATTATTATATGTTTTTTGTTGTCAAGTTCAATTATTTCACTTATCTTTAGATTTGAGTGAATTATTTTTTCAGTATTTAATTAATTTAAATATTTTAAATTAAATTTAACATATGTTTTATTTTTAAGACTTTTATATTTCAAGATCTACTAAGTTAAGTTTAGGGTTATCCACATAATAATTGTAGAATATTATGTGACAAGAACTCTTAAAATGTAACTAGTGATTATAGACTGTGTTTTGCTTGAGGTTATAACTTCAGATTTCTACTGTAAAATTTTTGTGTCTCCTTTCCAGTGACCATTATGCCTTGTCTTCCAGGTATACCTGAGTAGACTTCTTCTGGCTTCAGTGCCAACAAGCTCAGGACATGAGATGCTACTAGTGAAGATGATAGACTTGATCAGACCCATGATCTAAGCTTTGGCATTCCTTTTCAATTTCATTTTGATAGATGCTAAAAATGTATTTAATGCACAATTGAATTTTTAGTTACATAAATAAATAAGCACATGATCAAAAGAAAGAAGATTAAAAAAGTCACTACTCTTTATTATCACTCCAATGTGTGTGTGTGGATATTTTTAGGGTGATGGTATCATTTTTATTCTTTAATGGTATATTTTAAATACTTTTAATATATAATCAAATATCCCCATATAAAATAAATTTTAGTGTTTACCTAATATTCTATCTCATTTTTGCCAAAAAATGTATCCAGTAACTTTTATTAGATATTTACCTGTTTCCTGAGAAACCTGTATGCATGATAAGAAGCAACAGTTAGAACTGGACATGGTACTGGTTCAAAAATTGGGAAAGAAGTATGTCAAAACAGTATATTGTCACCCTGTTTACTTAACTTATATGCAGAGTACATCATGGAAATACCAGACTGGATGATTCATAGGCTGGAATCAAGTTTTCTGGGAGAAATATCAACAACCTCAGGTATGCAGATGATACCACTCTAACAGCAGAAAGTGAAGAGGAACTAAAGAGCCTCTTGATGACGGTGAAAGAGGACAGTGAAAAAGCTGGCTGAAAACTCAATATTCAGAAAACTAAGGTCATGGCATCCAGTTCCATCACTTCAAGGCAAATAGGGAAAAAGTGGAAACAGTGACAGATTTTATTTTCTTGGTTTCCAAAATCACTGCCGACAGTGACTGCAGCCACAAAATGAAAAGACGCTTGCTCCTTACAAGAAAAGCTATGATAAACCTAAATAGCATATTAAAAATCAGAGAACATCACTTTGCCGACAAAGGTCCATATAGTCAAAGCTAGGATTTTTCCAGTAGACATGTATGGATGGGAGAGTTGGACCATAAAGAAGGCTGAGCACCAAAGAACTGATACTTTCATCCTGCGGTGCTGGAGAAGACTCTTGAGAGTCCCTTGGACAGTAAGGAGATCAAACCTGTCAATCATAAAGGAAATCAATGCTGAATATTCATTGAAAGAACAGATGCTGAAGCTGGTGCTCCAATACTTTGGCCACCTGATGCGATGATCTGACTCATCGGAAAAGACCCAAATGCTGGAAAGATTGAGGGCAGGATGAGAAAGGGACAACAGAGGATGAGATGGTTGGATGGTATCACTGACTGAATGGACGTGAGTTTGAGTAAACTACAGTGAAGGACAGGGAAGCCTGGCATCTGCAGCCCGTGGGGTTACAAGGAGTCAGACATGACTTAGTGACTGAACAACAACATGATATTTTATTCTCTTTGATAAAGATATAAATTATCTGTCCATATACTTATTACCTTGAGATTAATCCCTAGATTCTGATTCCACAATTATTTTTGTGACTTTAGACATGCATTGTTAAATTCCTTCTATAAATAACTGTGTTATATTGGCAACCTATGGTGGAAATAATTAAATGTTGTTGTCTACTTTATTTGGAACACCAGATTGGATATGTTAATAATAGTTCTTAAAAAGCAAATGCTATTGAAAGATTGTGAAAAGTAAATTAACATAAACTAATAGTTACTTCTAATCTTTTCCATTACTTTCTCCCAAGAAATAAGAAATTTCTTAGTATTTCTATATCTAATCTAATACTTATTGCATTGCCTGCCACAGACTATATGCTCAATACATTTGGAATAAATTGATGTTTATGATTTTGGCCTCAAAATTTGAACTAAAAAGTAGTTCTACCTTTATTTGAATACTGAGGCTGTATTGCTTATTTGGAAATCCAATTTTTTACCTAAAACTCACTTATGGACCTTTAAAAATTTTTACAGATGTTCACAGTTGTATATGGAAAATAGAAAATGAGATAGGCTCCTCATATCACACAGAAACAACTTTTTTATAATTTTTTTGACCTGTCTGATGATTATTGCAGGCTTCAAGACTTATTCACTGACTTTTTTTCAAAGCAGCCACCTGAGTGTGCCTCTGGTATGAGACATTTTGAAGAAATGCCTCTATTAACCACTACTGCTAAAGCTTGTTCTCATCAGTCTCTGGCTTGAGACATAGTACAATTGTCTGCTTATTTAGTCAAGCCATTGTGGCTCTCAACCATAAAGGAGGTCACTCTCTCCTAAGTCACACATGGTGAAGATTGTGTCATATCAAAAAGCACTTGGTCTCCAATCTTACCTATCAATGCATCCAATTCACAGAAGAGCACACATACCACAGAGATTCATTTTATTCTCCCAACATGTGGTCAACAACTCTGTGAATTATGCCAGGCCATTCTTTGACCAAATAATCATTCTTCAGTGTTCAGCTAACCACGGTGATTAGCCCAGAGGACCCAATTCAGTCTCACTTCTATGGCGAATTATTTCTCAGGGACTGCACTGACCCTTTCCTTGAAATCACCTTGGTCAGGGTGACCTAATTCACCCAAAGAGTTTCTTTTTCAATAAAATTTGGTTACCAAGAGGCAGAATTGTGAAACCCTTGCCCTACTAGACAAATTTGCATTACTACAGTCCTAAAACAGCCAAATTCTTTGGTGGGGAGTTCATGACAGCATACACTTACAGAGTTCACAGCCATCAGAATGGCTTGGTATACAGTTCCTTGTGAAAATGGAACAATATTCTTGCTTTGCAACAGGGGGTATATATATATATGTTTATGAGCATGCCTGCCTGAGGGTGCATGTGTTGTTCAGTCATGTCTGAGTCTTCATGACCCCACGGACTATAGCTTGTCAGGATCCTCTGTCCATGGAATGTTCCAGGCAAGAATCCTGGAGTGGGTTGCCATTTCCTACTCTGAAAGATCTTCCCTACACAGGGACCAAACCTGAGTCTCCTGTCTACTGCATTGGCAGGCGGATTCTTTACTACTGTGTTACCTGGAAAGCCCATATATGTATATGATATATACATATCTTATATAATATATAATGTGTATATAATCTTATTGTGTACTTGAAAAAGAAGTTTATTTGGTTGGTTGGAAGATAAAAGTATCACACTGAGTATTTCAGAAAATCATAGTGACTGATTTTTAAGACCATTTCTAGCTGTAGGTGGCTAACCTTACTTAATGGAAAATTTGTGGGTCTGTTCCCACATTTCCTTTATGCCTGTTTTTTGTCCTTCACAGTACATGGAAGTATTTCACAGTCACTCTATAAACAGGCAGCTCATCTGTTAATGTCAGTGGAAAGTTTATTAATGTATAAGTTATATAGCCTATTTCCACACATATGTCATATCATGTGACAAGCCACCATTTGTTATATAACCTTCCATGCTCAGACATGTGTCGATTCATAGAGCAGAGGACAAATATATCAAAAATGAATTTTGTGAAAGGTTATTTTCTGATCCAAGTAAATTGCTAAATTGCTTAAATAAATATGTAAAGTAAGAGTGTTTACAAATCTCTTTGCCTCTCACAGTGAGCATTGGAATAACTTAGTTATCATAAGTGATGGTTTCACACTATGTTAAATTGAATATTTTCCATGATTACATTTAAATCAAAAAACATAGAAAGATAAACTAGATTTATAACTTTGGAAGCCAAGTGACACTGTAAACAAGGTCAGAAAAATAATATATTTCCATACTAGTAAAAGAAGAATTTTTGTTCTTTAGATGTCAGGATGGTAAATTGAAACTAGTACACTGCTTGCATAAAAGTTTAAGGACACACTTTTGATATATTAATTTTTACTCAGGTGGATGTAAGAATGCAATAAATTTTGTGCATAAATTTTGTGGAAGCTGAGGAATATTAGTCTTTTACTCCCTTTGGAAAATAGTAGCATTCTATTCTATTACCTGTATTTAATGAAATAAATACCTATTTTTAATGGAACAACTCAATAAAAGAAGCAAAATAAAATTATGTGTTAAATCTGAAGATATTCTTAAAATATTTAATTTTGCTTTTCATAAAAAAATGCTCTTTAACAATTCTAAATTAGTGTAGGTATGTAACAAATGCTATTGTTGTTCAGCTGCTAAATTGGGGATCTGACAAATGCTAGGGCTTTATTAATTGGTTTCCTTCTTTCCTGTTTTTTTTTGTTTTTGTTTTTGTTCTAGTCTTCCAACTTCCATGAAGACTATGAAGTACTTTAAAGTATATTGAATAAATGCAATTGAATATATGTCATGCATAAAACATGGAGAGTAAAATTAAGTAACTTAAGTAAAAGAACATAACAATAAGTCTTTTCTAAGGAAAAGTCTACATTTTCTTATGATGAATTGCTATTAATTATCCATTTTGAATAGGTAGCTATAGTACTAGTTGTAATAAGATTTATATTTAAAAGTTTAGATTTAATATGGTTTCTGTGCTTATGTAACAATCTCTTTTTTTAAATTTTCAAACAGGAAGCATGATTGAACATACATATCTGCTTTTTATTTTTCTTTGGAAAATATTATCTTGATGATAACTGTTGTTTTCTTCTAAGTTAACACATATACATTCACTCACTTGAGACTCCTCTAACAAGAAATAAATATGTTCTTCAGAATAACAGAAATTACTGGAATTTGATTCTATTAGTTATGGTAATACAGAATGGGGAAATATTCTACAATTTAATAGTAGCTCATATTGATATTTGAATAGGAATGTTTTTCTTAATGGACCAAGTAATTAATTTTCCATTTGCATAGTATTTTTTATTTTTTTTTCAATTTTATAAATCACAACTATCTCAAAAATCAAAGATGTTAAACAGTACTTTAAATGTCCCCTAGATATTATATATTTAAATTACTCACACATGCTAGTCTACATTTTATATTTCCTCTTATAGCACCTAGAAAAGTTAAACTCTTATGTGCTAATTTCATCATTTTTCTCACTCTCTTACCTAAAAGTTCATTCTTCTCACCTTGCCTAAATCATGAAGGAAAGATTTATTGCTTCATTTCAGTCGCACCAAACATTATCATGAGTCTATCATTTTCTATGTCCTTTTAGACCTGAGTTCATTAATTACTGCATAAATGTATGAATTACTGCAAGACCAATGTAGACATATTTGTGAACAGACAGTGTGTGGGTTTTACACTTGTCAAGTTTTTTATATTTATATATGTGGCCAAATTTCCAATTCATATATTCAAGTGGAAGACAGATAGGTATGATTACTCCTAATCAGAAGTCTTAGGAGTTGTGTTTTTTTTTTTTTTTAATTTTTATTTATTTATTTTTTTTGTCATACATTGATATGAATCAGCCATAGATTTACACGTATTCCCCATCCCGATCCCCCCTCCCTCTCCACCTGATTCCTCTGGGTCTGGGCATACACACTGAGGAAACCAGATCTGAAAGAGACACGTGCACCCCAATGTTCATCGCAGCACTGTTTATAATAGCCAGGAGTTTCTTACTAAAGCTGTTGAGATCATTTAATTTATATCATATCTATCCCTCACATCTAGGTCTGCAATATTCTGAACAAGTGAAGTATACGGTATCTACTTCTTGGCATGCTTTGCTACTAAAGTTTTTCTTTTTATAACTCTCAACAAATCCTATTGTAGTTAGTACATATTCTACAATATAACATCTGATTTTCAGTTTCTCCTATTTTCACCCTCAATCCATTAATTGTCTCATCATTCAGTTAAAGTGAACCAGTGCTCTTTGGAGAGGAGTGGTAGTTGATCTTCATATAGAGAAAACCAACAAGACCATAATATCTAACTGCTTTTTGGAAGGTAATAATCATTTTCAAAAATTTGGGACTTATATAAAATGAACAAAGAGATCAACCTAAAGAGGACTCCCATATTAACATTGGAAAAGTTGTGATATAAAATTTTATATAAACACATGCACACAGACACATGAACACACAGAGTCAACTAAAATGAGTTGGTGAATGTGGAGTTTGTGCAAATAAATAAAAATAAAATTGAACACTAAGTGTACCCAAAAATGACATACACAATACTTTTTACTAAGTGTACACAAATACCCTTTGTGAAATATACTACTATATTATCCAAATTATTTGTCATAAACATTAAATATAAATCAGTCTAAGTTATATATCTCCTATACTCAAAATTTGGTTGACTTCTAGTTTACTAGTTCTTTGTTACAAATTTTAAATGATAAAGGACAGTATTTAAGAAGAAATAGTGATTATATTTAGAAATCATTTTGTATTAGAGAATATAAACATGAAAGTATAAAGCATTCTATTAAATTAGTTTTTTTAAAAACTTTGTAAAAACTACAATGCACAATGTTGACTTTTAAAATTAATTTTTTAATGATTTGGGCATCATGGATCTTTATACATATGTATATAAAATTTGGAGATATATACCTCTTTATTTGACTAAGTATAAAGAGATATATATGGTAAATTGCATAGGATCCAGATATTTCAAGAAACAGTAACATTCATATTAAAATAGGAAGAAAATAACAATAGTCAGACACCAAAGGCAGACATAAGGAAGTTTGAAGCCTGTTAGCCACCCTTAGGAGACTTTTGTGTGGATTTCATCCCCATTTTAGGTGATGAATCCTCTGGATACCTATAATACTTATAATGTAGTCAAGAGTTTATCTTCACATAAGACAAGAGTTTAATTGACATGGGAAGAGGATTGTGTAGTAGATTCTACCACTGGAAAGCACGGGAGAAGGGAGATACCCTATACTTCTGTGTCACTTATAGAGGTGCATTTCCTCGGTGCTTTCGAATTTTTACAGACATGGGCATTCAAATGACAATGAAGTGAATGCAGTTGCCTTTGGGCTTATTTACATACAGATTAAATACAACTGTAATGACTAGAAAACAATACAGCTGATAGAATCTGATTTTGTGATATACAGTTGGGGCTTTATATAATCATAGAGCTGGGCTTCCAACTAATAACCAGGTGAAATTTAACATTATTACTATTAGCTCCCATTTGTTTCATAATATACGTTGGTCAGGATTTCATCTTTACCACCCCACTGACTCTATCTTGGAAGAATTTCTCAGTAAGTTCTTAATTATGGGCACACTGAGCTCATGAGATCCTTTTGCTTTATTCATTTCTCACTAACATCTCTATTACGAACTTTCCTTTTTCTTATCATTGCCTCTGCCTTTGTTTTTGAAAAACTACTCTAACTGGGCCTTCATACTTAATACATAGATGCTTTGGTCCTCTCACTCTGTATGACAACTTAATCACAAATTCATTATCCATATCTCAAAGTATTCTTTTCTGAACTCTAATAAAATGGATCCAACAGGAGTGACCATAGATATCAGCAGTTCTTATATCCCATGTTTTACTCTAGCAGCAACTACAGAGATCCTTTTCATGCCCAATAGTCCTCATCAGAAGGAATATTATCTTCATCACCACCAGACAAAGAAACCCAAAACTGGGATTTATCTAGAAAGAATAGACACTTATTCTTATTTCCCATGCATCAACTTACTCACTTGTTTCCACATATTTACTTTTGTAATGTTTTTCAAAACTCAGTTCTGACTTCTATTTTCTTCCTCTCACATGGATTTCTACAGTAGATACCTAACTGTTTCCTTGACTAAAAAATAAATTCTTTACTACATTACACCCCTTAACACATCATTAAATAATTTTAAATACAGTGAATAGATAAATTCACTGATTTTCATACATAAACACTTTATCTATCTTTGTAAACATTGTAATGCATAATATACCAAAACTGTTCAATGTCTGATAACTAAATTTAAATACACTGTATTCTTCAATGCTACACTTGGTATCTAGACCCAGATATATTTATTTATACATGTGGCAGCCATGAAAAAGTGCCTCTCAATCTCTGTCTGCAGAGAGTATGGTTGACTGATGGCTCCCGCTGCTACACCCTGTAATTCATCACTGTTCACACTGAGGCCACACTTCCCACAAATTTCAGCCCATGACTCATCATGGCAGGATATTAAGTCAGCCCTGCTCTTAGGAGACATAGGGCTCAACTGAGGAGTGATGCTAGCTCAGGAATGAACTTGCTGAACCCTCTTGGACCTGATTTGCCTTCGGAAATACTTTTACTCAAACTTTTTTCCTTCTCTCTTGCCTTTTTCTGCAATCAGATCAGCAGGACAGACTAGTAGCTCTCCCAGTCTTTCCTGGATACATTTGTTTTTCCTTATTAGGCATTGCCCTTAATAAATTACACACATGCCTTCTTTAGTTTAGGTATCTGCTTCAGAGGCTCAAGACTAAAACAGAAGTGTTCCAATAATACAGGTGGTAAAATGGGGAATCTGGGACTGGCTTCACACCATACATCAGAGGTTGGGTATGGTAGACAGGTGAGGTGCTGAGTGCCCTGATAGAAGATAGTGACTCAGCTGCTAAATATTTCACTGATTGCTACTTTGCGAAATGTTCCATGCTGGGGAATGCTGCAACAGAAGTGATGATTCAGGCATTCAGAAATATAGGGCACAGTGAGCAGATGAGAGGACAGTGCCTATGAAGAAAACAGAACTGGTTGGTTACTGCTAAGCTGTATGGGTGCCATCAGAGGGATGTTAAGAAACTGAGGACAAGAAGTTAATAGCTTAGCATAAGAGGCAGAAGGTCATTAAAAAGGCCCTTATCTCTAGGAGTGGAAGAACAGACTGAAGCTGAGCAGCAAGCTGTAGACCTGTATATTAAAGTAGGAGATCTCCAGAATCATTTAGATGCTTAGTGCTCACAGGCCTATTATGGGAAAAATTCATATGGGGCAGAGGTATGCATGCTGACATATCTGTGTATGTGGATATTCTCTGGACATCCAGAGTTTGCCTACCCTTCCTAATAAGAGCTAGGCAGTTCTGTAGGAAGTGGCTGCAGAAGGGAAGGTGCTGTCCCACAAGGCGAGAGGTTTTGTCCTCAGGACTTACCCCATATCCTTTCCTGACTGCAAGGATAATGATAGCAATAAATCCCAGAAAAACCTGCCTTGGAATGCACTGAACCTAACATAGGTAAGACAGCATACACCAAGAGTTGCAAGAAATAGTCATCATGTTCAGATCGGAGCCAGGAAGGTATTTTTAGGATTGATTCCTAGGGTTTTTGATCAAGGGGGCCAAAACATTCAGTGTAAGCAAGCAACTATTTATTGATTTGGGGACTGTTTAGTAGGACATGGAGAAGGAAATGGCAACCCACTCCAGTATTCTTGCTTGGAGAATCCTGTGGACGGAGGAGCCTGGTGGGCTGCCATCTGTGGGGTCGCACAGAGTCAGACACGACTGAAGCGACTTAGCAGCAGCAGCAGTGGCAACAGGATATAGTTATCCTGGACTTTCCTGGTGGCTCAGTGGTAAAGAATTTGCCTGGAATGCAGGAGATCCTGGTTCGCTCCCTGGGTCAGGAAGATCCCTTGGAGGAGGGCATGGCAACCCACTTCAGTACCCTTGCCGAGAGAATTCCATGGACAGAGGAGCCTGGTGGGCTACAGTCTACAGGGTTACACAGAGTCGGACATGACTAAAGTGACTAAGCAGCAGCAGTAGTTATTATCCCAGGAGAGGCCTCAAAGTATTAGAAAAAATGTTGCTATTGAGGCAGCCCTTAGAAACCTTGGAGCACTAAGTGCAGGGGGGATGTTTGCTTTGCCTTCGGAGATGATATTGAAGAGGAGGTTAAGAGAAGCAGGCATACTGGAATGGATATATTATATAAGGTCAAATACCCTTCAGAGATTTATATTCCATAAGAGAGTCCAGAACACTCACCATACATCAAGAATATGGGGTGAGAGGGCACCCAAAGTACAATGGAGTTCTCCTGTGCAGAACAGGACTGACACAGATGGGGCAGCTGCAGAGTTGGATGCTCGGGCTCAATAGTAATAGAGGTCAGAAGTCAGCACTTAACCACCAGGAGGCTGCAATTACTGTTATGACTGGTAAGGTCAAAAGTAAAGATAAAGGATTTAACTGACAAAATTTGTGAAGATGGTTAAAAGTGTGCCGCCCTGCTTGGGGCAAAATAGAGTGGTAGCCTCCATGGATGACAATCAATTTGTCACCGAGTGGCCTGCTGGTCTCCTTGAGCAATAGTGCATTCAGCATCTACAGATCAACACAGATTTCTGTTCTGCCAGAACCTTCACAGGCACAGTAGCTAGACTGGCCTTGGTATATGGCAGGTCTTGCTGTTGGGCCAATATCTAGCTTGTCTTGGTGATCACGGCTGTTTAGTGCATGTGTCAATAGTGTTGTTTTACTGTACTGATACACAGATGGATTTTTAAAAATTCATGACTTTATATTGATATTTCAAATTCATATTTAGTGCTATACGATGTTTACAAAATTTCTTTGATTTTTAAGCTTGAATTTCTTTGTTCTCTTGTACTGAAAATCTAATAAATAAGCATAATTAATTTTTTGCTATATTTATCTATCGCTACACAAATTTTCATATACACAATTTCAAAGTAATAATGACAGTATTACTTTGAACAGTAAGAAAGCAGAATAAAATTTTAAGATTTATTTGCAGTTTATTTAATTATAAAATATATTTGGCTGAGGATAAACTGTAGAATACAGTGTTCTGAAAACATTGGAAATGATTCCTTCTCCAGTGTGGATAAGTAAACAACTTGCTATATATAGTTATATTTATGTGTTTTGATTTTATTCCAGTTTTTAGAAATTGTCTTTTTTCTTATTGATTTGGTCCTGAATGAATTCATAAACTATAGTGACTATGATTCCATACCTGAAATTTCTATCTATTGACTTTTAATAAACTATTTGATCAAATTATAAGCATACATTATAAGACAATATATAGGTCATATGTATATCTCAAAACAATGGGAATTTATAATTATGCAAACAACACCCAGGCTAAAAGCAAAAAAAAATACAGTATTAAGAATATCCTCAGAAATCCCTAGTGTACCTCCCTAATACCCGTGCAATCTTCCCAAACTTTATTATGATAACTACTTCTAACACCATAGAACCATAATTTTTTGCATATTTCTGATATTCAAACAGTAAATTTGAACATATAGTAAGACTCATCATGTTTCTGCTGCAAATATTTATTTTTTAAATTTACTTTGCTGATAGTGTTGTATTTTTAAAATATTTCATTATTTCTGTATATTTGTTTTGCTAATGGATTATATCTAGTTTTTTGATGTTCATGTCTTTCAAGTGCCTTTTGCTGTAAATATGTATGCATATCTTCAAATTTAGAAGATAAATCTTAATGTATTACTAAGTAATTCATACCAATTTACAGGTCCCCAGTAAGATAGGAGGATTCTTATTTCTTCACTTTCTTGCCAATATTTTAGATTGGCAGTCTATTTTCAATTTTAGTATTTCTGCTTTATTTATGCTGTTACTATCTCATTGAGATTTTACTTTATATTCTCCTAGTGACTAAAGTAATGGAGATACTTCATATGTTTACTACAACTTGTACATTCCTCTTTTTGAAGTGTCTGTCTAAACCTTTTCTCTAATAAGTTTTCTGTCTTTTCTGATTAATTTACAGGTGTTCTTTATATCATCTGGATTAGACATTTATGGCCTATTTGTGCTATAAATATATTCTCTACTCTATGATTCTGATAGTACACAACAGAAGTCGAGAAACAGATTTCCATAGACATGGTCATTTGATTTATGACAAAGAACTATGAAAAAGGGTTGAATTTTCAATAAATAGTGGTTGATCCTTTGAACTGTGTAATGAAAAAAAGAGTGAAACTTGATGCTTATATCACTTCACAAACAAAAGTTAAATCTAGGTGTAAAAGTTTAAAAAAAAAAAACACATTTCTAGCCTCTTTGAGACCCAATGGACTGTAGCCTGCCAGGCTCCTCCATCGATGAGATTTTCCAGGCAAGAATATTGGAGTGGGTTGCCATTTCCTTCTCCAGGGTATCTTCCCAACCCAGGGATCAAACTTGGGTCTCCAGCAGGCAGACTCTTTACCATCTGAACCACCAGGAATCCATCCTATTTAAATGAGCAAGAGACCAAATATTCACAAGGTTCAAATTTCAGTAGACATTTTATCTTACTGTAATTATATTTCCTTTTTTTCCCCCCAACAAATGTATTTCTTGCTCAACATTTTTTTCATTGTTCATGATTTTTCTTTCTTCTCTTTTATTATATAAAATATACATCTTATCACCTTTTGATATTTCTGTATTTTTTCTTTCTTGGGGGAACTGTGATCTCTTCATATATTTTCATTTGGAAAACCTTTAAAATGATTCACTAACCCTTGGTCACTATAATTTTTTTTCAAAACTACATCTTAAGTAAGAAGTTATTTTTCTCTGTCTATAACATAGAACAAATTCTATAAGAAAAGCATTAATTTCCTGTAAGTTACCAAGATCCTCAGTTTCCTCAGCTGTAAATTTTTAACCTGAATTCTTGTATCTTACTTTTCCTCAGTCCCTAAGTCGTGTCCAATTCTTTATGAACCCAGGGACTGTAGTATGCCAGGCTCTTCTGTCCTCCATTCTCTCCCAGAATTTGTTCAAATTCATGTTCATTGAGTCGGTGATGCTATCTAACCATCTCATCCTCTGCCACCCCTTTCTCCTTTTGCCTTCAGTCTTTCCCAACATCACGGCTTTGCCAATGAGTTGGTTTTTAGCATCAGGTGGCCAGACTATTGGAGATTCAGCATCAGTCCTTCCCATGAATATTCAGGGTTGTTTTCCTTTAAGATTGACTGGTTTGATCTCCTTGCAGTCCAAGAGATTCTCAAGAGTCTTCTCCAGCACCATAATTGGAAAGCATCAATTCTTTGGTGCTCAGTCTTCTTTATGGTACAACTCTCATATCCATACATGACTACTGGAAAAACCATAGCTTTGACCATATGGACCTTTGTTGGCAAAGTGATACACTATCTAAGTTTGTCATAGCTTGTCTTCCAAGGAACAAATGTCTTTTAATTTCATGACTGCAGTCACCTTCTGTAGTGATTTTGGAGCCCAAGAAAATAAAATCTGTTACTGCTTATACTTTTCTCCATCTATTTGCCATGAAATGATGAAACAGATACCAGACCTTCATTTTTAAAATGTTGAGTTTCAATTTTTCACTCTCATCTTTCACCCTCAAGAGGCTCTTTAGTTCCTCTTCACTTTCTGCCATTAGAGTGGTGTCATCTGCATATCCTAGGTTATTGATATTCTCCTGGTAATCTTGATTGCAGCTTGTGATTTATCTTGCCCAGTATTTCACATGATATCCTCTGCATAGAAATTAAATAAGCAGGGTGACAATATACTGCTTGACGTATTCCTTTCTCAATTTGGAACCAGCCCGTTGTTCCATGTCTGGTTCTAATTGTTGCTTCTTGACCCAAATATAGGTTCCTTAGGAGATAGGTAAGGTGGTCTGGTACTCCTGTTTCTTTAATTTTCCACAGTTTGTTGTGATCCACATAGTCAAAGGCTTTAGCATAATCAAAGCAGAAGTAGATGTTTTTCTGGAACTCCCTTGACTTCTCCATGATCCAACGAATGTTGGATCTTCTACTTTAGAAAAGTGCATTTGAACTATTTACTCTTGGAGCATATGCATTAGGGTTTCCTTCCATTTAGGAGAATCCCATCATCAAAGCAAAGTCTAACTACAGACAGTATATCAGTGTGCTAGGGCTGTCATAATGACATAAAATAGATTGGGTATTCTAAACAATAGAAATTTATTTTCTTGTGGTTCTGGAGCTAGAGGCCAGCATTTAAGGTACTGATAAGGGGTTTATTCTGAGCCCTGTTCCCTTGACTTGCAGTCAATCACTTCATGATCACATGACATTCTTTCTTATGTGTCCAAACTTCCTCTTCTTAGAAAGACATCCATCATATTGGATTAGGGCCCACCCTAATGACCTCATTTTAACTTAATTGTTTCTTTAAGGACTGTGCCTTCAAATATGGTCACTTTCTGAGGCATTAGATAATAATTCTTTAGCATAATATTTTTTTGTGGGGGGGGGCAAAGGTCAGTCCAAGACAGATAGGGTATTTCATTAATTTGAACATTCTTTTTACTGACACAGTCCTTCCAGGATCTCATATATATTATGCATACAGGAATCAGATTCCTGTCATTGCCTTACACATCCAATAACTCATTGCCATTTGTGACATACATTACAATACTATCCTTAGCTCTAAGGGTATATATTTCTTCCTGAAATGCCTCACCTTGCAAGATAACTACTTTGGATTTAAGACACTTTTTTATTTATGTCATTTGATTTTCACTTTATCTTGAGAAGGTTTCATACATTATGCAACAATTTTGTATTTTCACTTTATAAGAGGCATATCTGCTCAGTTTAACATGTTGGTAGATACAAAAGTGAGTACATAACTTGGAAGCCATTTGGAAATATTTCTCAACATGGTTGTTAATATAGTAACTGAAAAAAGTTATTCCAAAATAATATATTTAATTTAAGATTTATCTATATATCTATCATCTACCTACATATCTACTCAAGTAAAGAGGGATTTTTAAAAGGAATGATATAAAGATATTTATATACTCTAAGGGTTAATTATGGTTAAATTGTAGAGGCTACTGGATATAAAATTAAAGCAATATAAAATTTCTCCTTATGTGAATGACTCCATTGATCTTATTTTAACTCTTCATAGTAAACATCTGCAGTCTGAGTATACTTACACTGGACTTTTGTTTCTAAAATAAATTTGAATTATTTTGTTAGAATTTGCAGCATGTTACAAAAATATTCATGAACCCAGTAATTCTGTGTCTAACAATATATCATGAGGTGCCACAAGGAAAACTGTATCAACAAATTCATTCCAGCTGCAAAATGGACAAGAATCATACACCATGACCAAGTAGGCTTTATCCCAGGAATGCAAGGATTCTTTAATATCCACAAATCAATCAATGTAATACACCACATTAACAAATTGAAAGATAAAAACCATATGATTACCTCAATAGATGCAGAGAAAGCCTTTGACAAAATTCAACACTTATTTATGATTAAAACTCTCCAGAAAGCAGGAATAGAAGGAACATACCTCAACATAATAAAAGCTATATATGACAAACCCACAGCAAGCATCACCCTCAATGGTGAAAAATTGAAAGCATTTCCCCTGAAATCAGGAACAAGACAAGGGTGCCCACTCTCACCACTACTATTCAACATAGTGTTGGAAGTTTTGGCCACAGCAATCAGAGCAGAAACAGAAGTAAAAGGAATCCAGATAGGAAAAGAAGAAGTGAAACTCTCGCTGTTTGCAGATGACATGATCCTCTACATAGAAAACCCTAAAGACTCTTCCAGAAAATTACTAGAGCTAATCAATGAATATAGTAAAGTTGCAGGATATAAAATTAACACACAGAAATCCCTTGCATTCCTATATACTAACAATGAAAAAACAGAAAGAGAAATTAAGGAAACAATACCATTCACCATTGCAACAAAAAGAACAAAATACTTAGGAGTATATCTACCTAAAGAAACAAAAGACCTATACATAGAAAACTATAAAACACTGATGAAAGAAATCAAAGAGGACACAAACAGATGGAGAAACATACCGTGTTCATGGATTGGAAGAATCAATATTGTCAAAATGGCTATTCTACCCAAAGCAATCTATAGATTCAATGCAATCCCTATCAAGCTACCAACGGTATTTTTCACAGAACTAGACCAAAGAATTTCACAATTTGTATGGAAATACAAAAAACCTCGAATAGCCAAAGTAATCTTGAGAAAGAAGAATGGAACTGGAGGAATCAACCTGCCTGACTTCAGACTCTACTACAAAGCCACAGTCATCAAGACAGTGTGGTACTGGCACAAAGACAGAAATATAGACAATGGAACAGAATAGAAAGCCCAGAGATAAATCCACGAACCTATGGACACCTTATCTTTGACAAAGGAGGCAAGGATATACAATGGAAAAAAGACAACCTCTTTAACAAGTGGTGCTGGGAAAACTGGTCAACCACTTGTAAAAGAATGAAACTAGAACACTTTCTAACACCATACACAAAAATAAACTCAAAATGGATTAAAGATCTAAATGTAAGACCAGAAACTATAAAACTCCTAGAGGAGAACATAGGCAAAACACTCTCCGACATAAATCACAGCAAGATCCTCTATGACCCACCTCCCAGAATATTGGAAATAAAAGCAAAACTAAACAAATGGGACCTAATGAAACTTAAAAGCTTTTGCACTACAAAGGAAACTATAAGTAAGGTGAAAAGACAGCCCTCAGATTGGGAGAAAATAATAGCAAATGAAGAAACAGACAAAGGATTAATCTCAAAAATATACAAGCAACTCCTGCAGCTCAATTCCAGAAAAATAAATGACCCAATCAAAAAATGGGCCAAAGAACTAAACAGACATTTCTCCAAAGAAGACATACAGATGGCTAACAAACACATGAAAAGATGCTCAACATCACTCATTATTAGAGAAATGCAAATCAAAACCACAATGAGGTACCATACATGCCAGTCTGGATGGCTGCTATCCAAAAGTCTACAAGCAATAAATGCTGGAGAGGGTGTGGAGAAAAGGGAACCCTCTTACACTGTTGGTGGGAATGCAAACTAGTACAGCCACTATGGAAAACAGTGTGGAGATTCCTTAAAAAACTGGAAATAGAACTGCCATATGACCCAGCAATACCACTTCTGGGCATACACACTGAGGAAACCAGATCTGAAAGAGACACGTGCACCCCAATGTTCATCGCAGCACTGTTTATAATAGCCAGGACATGGAAGCAACCTAGATGCCCATCAGCAGATGAATGGATAAGGAAGCTGTGGTACATATACACCATGGAATATTACTCAGCCGTTAAAAAGAATTCATTTGAATCAGTCCTAATGAGATGGATGAAACTGGAGCCCATTATACAGAGTGAAGTAAGCCAGAAAGATAAAGAACATTACAGCATACTAACACATATATATGGAATTTAGAAAGATGGTAACGATAACCCTATATGCAAAACAGAAAAAGAGACACAGAAATACAGAACAGACTTTTGAACTCTGTGGGAGAAGGTGAGGGTGGGATGTTTCGAAAAACAGCATGTATATTATCTATGGTGAAACAGATCACCAGCCCAGGTGGGACGCATGAGACAAGTGCTCGGGCCTGGTGCACTGGGAAGACCCAGAGGAATTGGGTGGAGAGGGAGGTGGGAGGGGGGATCGGGATGGGGAATGCGTGTAAATCTATGGCTGATTCATGTCAATGTATGACAAAACCCACTGAAATGTTGTGAAGTAATTAGCCTCCAACTAATAAAAAAAAAAAAAAAAAAAGACAGAAAGAAAAAAATAAATAAATAAAATGTTACTTATTACTTCCTACTACAAGGTTACTTAATATTGCTTCCTTCCATTTATTTTAAAGTTTTTCAGTGTCTGTGTGTATCTCCAACTTCTATCTGCTACAAGAGATTTTCACATTTGACTCCTATTCCCCCTATGAGTTCCCTCTTTGTAATGAGCCCGTGTGCAATAATAGTCCCATTTAACTGTCTACAATAAACATCTAGCGATTTCTGTGCTGCCATAACTTACTTGAAGCAAAGGGGTTCAGCATGGAGGATGACAACTGACCCCTGGAGGGTAGAAACACATTCTGCTATTAATTAATTATGAACCATGGTAGCTGGATATTTGGATGTGACAGCTAGACCATAGAGAAGGCTGAGAGATGAATTCTTGATGCTTTCAAATTGTGGCGCTGGAGAATACTGTAGAGTCCCTTGGACAGCAAGGAGATCAAACCAGTCAATCCTAAAGAAAATCAACCCTGAATATTCACTGATTAATGCTGAAGCTGAAGTTCCAATACTTTGGCCACCTGATGCAAAGAGTCAACTTGTTGGAAAAGACCCTGATGCTGGGAAAGATGGAAGGAAACAACAACAAAGGTAACTGAAGGGTAAGTCCAGCTTCACAGAATTTCAGCATTTGGAACACTTTGACTTTCATCCTGTAATATGCTACTTCTCCAGCCCACTTGTCTTCCTGGACAGCTTTTAGGATCAGTCTTGTCAACCAGAAATTGGATTTTTCCTGAGGACTCTCCATCCTGTTCTCTACTCACCAATATAGAGCCTGCTGAGGAGGGCATGGCAACCCACTCCACTGTTCTTGCCTGGAGAATCCCCATGAACAGAGGAGCCTGGTATGTTATAATGCATAGGGTCGCCAAGAGTTGGACACGACTGAGCAACTGGGCACATCATAGCACAGAACACAGAGCCTACTTCTTATCTGATACTGCCGGCACTGCTTTCCATTTCCTTGGACAATTATTTGTGTTGAATTATGCCCCATTTTAAAAAATTAAGGTAGAAAATATGATTTTGATGATCTTGAAAATTATTGATGATATTTATGAACAGTGATTAATCTCTCCAGTTATATAAGGAAGTTTAAATATCCAAAGAAAAAGAGAAAAAGTAATTTTTGACAAGTGAATTCAGGCCTTCACATTATCTGATAAATGTTAATTATGGGAGAGGTGAAAAGAGCAGAGGTTTACATGCTCGATATATGTGTTCTGAAAGGATGAATTCATTCATGAAATGGTGGATAACATGTGTTCATGTTAGATTGCTAAATGTGCTATAACTGCATACTATACCACTGAAAACTGTATTTAATATATCCTCATTGTACATATGCATATGTACATATGCATATACCATCTTTTACCAAAGTCGTGATATAGACCACGGCTTAATGACAAGCAAAGAACACCCTGCTCTGCTTCTATTCAAACTGTTAGGATAGAACCTAACTTAAAAATAGGCTATTATATAAAATATTTATTGATTTGATACACATAGCTCATGAAAGGAAACATTGAAAACATAATTATCAGTAAGTAAGCAAGAATTATGTGGAGAATGTAGAAATCCAAGGAAATTACATGATGTCATTACTGGAAATAATCCCATTCAAATCAAATATATTCCCATCTTTGCAGTATTTTGTTTTTAGGTTTCTCTTGATAACATAACATTGTGTTGGGTGACAGCAACAGATGAATATTCATATACCCTGGATATTGGATAATATATGGTTAGGTAGAGAAAAAGACACTTCCAGTAATGTGCCGTGGTGTGATGTGGTTAAAGCCCAGTATCTGTGGTATAATATGAGGGGCCCTTTACAGAAACACAGGTTCAATCCAGGGTCAAGACGATCCCTTGGAAAAGCAAATGGCAACCCACTCCTGTATTCTTGCCTGGAAAATCACATGGACAGAGGAGCCTGCTGGGCTACAGGCCATGGGGTCACAAAGAATCAGATAGGACTTAGCCACTAAGCAACAAGAAGAAACAGAGGAAACAAAGTAAGAAAGCCTTCACTCCCCCTGAATATGTATAAATAGCTAAGAATTAATTGTAAAATGCTGGTGTAGAAGTTTGATACCACTTGGGGGAGACATTTTTGGTAAAGTAACACTGAATCACAGTCGTGAAACAAAGAAATCTGCACTTTCTCTCCATTTCACCCACCTGACCCTCTATGTCACCTGTGCAACCTAACCAAAAAGTGAATTTGAAATAGAAAGTGTGAATGAACATTTATTTCCATATTTCAGGTACAATCAGTGTGTACATGAGGCCTGTCTTGAGTGTATTTATTTGGATAAAGAAATCTGCTTGCCTTAAGGCAAGTCTTACACAGGTCGCTGAGAGAAGGGAAAAGGGAAATGTATCACATATAAAAGCCTTCAAATATTTAATGGCTCTAAAAATGCTTTCTACCAACACTTTGGTCAAGTTCAAAGATCTTGAATTTAGAAATCCAGATCAGACTTCTTCTTGAAGTGAGAGGATTAGATTTAGCAGTAGGAGTATAGGGACAGTGATTTAATGACAAATATGGTATAACAATTTCTGATTAGTTGATTGGTATTGATAATTACAATTAAAAACAAAGGTTGCAACCAAATTATTAAGAATCATAAATTCTAGAACATGTAGTTGAATTTCAGCCTTTTGGTAATAGAAAGTGACTGAAAGACTTTGAGAGGAGTTAAGTGACAAAAGGGGGTGATTTATAAAAATTAATCTAAGGAAAATTTGTTTGTTGAATTGGAGTGGGAAGACATTGAGGCCACGAAAAGGATATTCATCTTGAACCCTTAGGATTTTTTTTTAACACTTTTCTTTTTTTGAACTTACTGTATATATACACATATATATATTTTTTTTTTCCTTGAACCTGTGTCCCTTATCCAGAATTTTGTCTAATTTGTCTCATTATGTTATCTTACCTTTCTATATAACTAAATAACTAACCTCAATTTAATATTTATTTATCATCTTTGATTTTACTTACTCCCTGGCCTATTTAACAATGTCACAAATGTCTAAACAACATATAAAATACCCCTTAATCATTTGACTTATTCTCATATCATAAACATGTTTCCCTATTCTTTATCAAGCAAGCTGTCAATTTATATAGCAGACAGTAAATTAAAAGCTAAATAAAACTGACAAAGTAGTGGAAGAGTAGTCACTAATAAGTTACTATAAGACTAAACCAGTCCAGGGGCTTCCCTGGTAGCTCAGCAATAAAGAATCCACTTGCCACTGCAGGAGATACGGGTTGGATCCCTGATCCAGGAAGATTCCACATTCTGCAGAATAGGTAAGCCCATGAGTGCTTGTGTCCGACTGTGTGTAATCCTATGGACTGCAGTCTGCCAGGCTCCTCTGTCCATGGGATTCTCCAGGCAAGAATGCTGGAATGGGTTGCCGTGCCCTCCTCCAGGTAATCTTCCCGACCCTGGAATTGAACCCACATCTCTTACGTCTCCTGCATTGACAGAGAGGTTCTTTACCACTGGTGCGATCCGGGAAGACCCAGCTAAGCCCTGCGCTCCACAGCTATCGAGCCTGCGCTCTAGAGCCAGGGATCATAATTATTGAGTCTATGAGCCCTAGAGCCAGGGCTCTGCTGGCTGCAAAGAAACCACTGCAAAGAGAAGCCCCCACTTACCACAGCCAGAGAAAAGCCTGCACGGCAATGAAGACCGGCACAGGCAATAAATAAATAAATAAAATCATAAAAAAATTATAAGTGACTAACTCAGTCCAGACTGAACTTTGAACAGTTATTTAAAGGGAAATCTAAGAGAAAATATTGTACATATTTGTATTTGTCATTCAAAAATATTCCACAAATATGGCAACTTACTTAATAACAGACCTCAATTTATTTAATTGGTAAAAATTGTCCAGATATTATAAAATAAGTAGAATATTTAACCAAGCCAACACAAAAGGCTATAAATTATACAGGGCCCACCAGTCAGATGTGGCTTGGTATATTGTAGTATATCTTCATCTATGACTATATCTATGTGAAAACATGTTGGTGTTGTCTAAAATGAGAAATATGAGTGTATATACAATCAAAAGGCCAAATTCTACATGCTTTTAAAATCCTTGAAACTCACATGTAATAGATAATATCTGCAACATAAATTTCACATGTAATAAATGTATGTCTGCAATATAAATTTTAGTTCCTGAAATTTTTATCCATATGAATCCCAGAAAACTTACTCAACTTATCTTTTAATATTAGATGTTTACACTATATTCAGAAATTCATTCCCAATGAGGTCACTGTTTAAAAATTGACTCTTCTGAGACTCAATAAGAAGATAGCTGAGATGTATCCTAAGTTTCTTAAACAGGTGGCAGGACTTAGGCGCGAAGGCATGCAGTGCTTGACATGAAAATCAGGATCGCTGCATCAACACTCTTAATTACGGATGATGTCTTGATGTGACAAGCACCACAGCATACGACTGGAGATGCACCATCTTGTTCAGTCTCTTACAAAGAAGCAGAGATTCCATGCAATGATGTCTGGAGCCTGCAGACTTGTGCCAGTGTGTACCTCGAGAAGGAAGAATATCCAGTGTCAACCTGCTTTCAGTTATGTGGTGCTTCATTTTTATTAGCTGATAAATGTTCACATGGCATGAAGCCAGTCTGGTCTGAGTGCACACTTTTTCCCTGTCTTAGAAAAATTTCAGAGTTCCACTAATAACCTTAGGAAAAAGTGACTTTTTTTGTTTGTTTGTTTTACTTTTTTGTTTAAGTATAGTTGACTTTCAATGTTGTGTTAGTTTCAAGTGTTTTATATATATATATATATAAAACCACTAGCGCCACCTACCTATCGATTGATGAGGCTTCCCAGGTGCTCTTTGGTAAAGAACCCACCTGCTAATACAGGAGACTTGGGCTCAACCCCTAGTCGGGAAGATCCCCTGGAGAAGGAAATGGCACCACACTGCAGTATTCTTGCCTGGGACATCCCATGGACAGAGGAGCTTGGCAGGCTATAGTCCATGGGGTCGCAAAAGCATCAGCCACGATTTAGTGACTAAATAACAACAAATATATATTCTTATGATTATAAACTATAATAAGTATGACATATTATAGCCTTGTAGCAGAATCTTTACTCATATATTCAATTGTTTGTTATTGTTAGATCCCTAGAAATAGATTTACTAAGTCAAAGATAATGTGATATGTAAATGTAGTTCCCCAAGTTGCCTATTGTCCGTTTTATTTTGATGTTATTTTGCTTGGTATTTCCCTGGTCTTTTCCCCCGATGCCTATTCATTCCTTATCTCTCAAGTCGAAAGCTGCTTTAGCTGAAAGACCTACCCTGAACAAATGATGAAGAGTATAGAAGAGTATATTGAGTTTGTTATGTTTATTATAGCAAACTTTATTTTTTTTTCACAGCTGTCCTCACATTGTGTAACTATACATTGGTATGTACTCTTAATTTGATTGATTAATTTCTCTAAATGTAGCCATTTAGAGAGTAGAAAGTCAGTTATCTTTGATTTTGCTACTCAACAGATAATCAGGGTAGGAAATATTTTAGGTCCTCAACACCTACCTGTTGAATAACTTCATGGCTGACTTTAAGCAAGGGGGAGACCTGATGAGAGATAATGTTATGATCACTGCTGTACTGAGTTCAGGAATAGGGCCCCAGACCCTTGGAGAGCTGTGTCTTAAAAAGAGAACGGGAGCAGCTCACCTGAGGGACTCGGGGGGACTTTTAAATACAGCAAGTGCTTATTAATCTTCTTACATGAACTTTCTCTTCCATTTGATAGTGCTGGCTTTTCATTTCTCAAAAATCTTTCCTTCCTTGGCTTCCCTAATTCACTATTTTATAATTTTTCCCCAATTTTTTCATCTTGGATGAATTTCTTTTTATTTAATATAACTATAAATGATTGGTAGATAGAAGAAAGTGCCATTATTTAATCTCACAGATTATATATGTTTCAGCATAATCAAACACTGATGCAAAGGAAATAAAAAGGCACAATTAAAAGTCAACTGAATAAAAGTCAGATAGAATAATTTTGGGCTAACATGGAATAAATGTTTAAAATACTTACATCTTAAACGTGAATTTCTAAGATTAAAAAAGAAAAAAAAAAAGGTGATTGTTGAAATATATGGAGTTACCAGCAAGGATTTTTTTTTTTCAGATTATTAATTTAAATTTTCCTTTAACTTTTCCTAGAGTGTTCCAGTGAAAAGTCTTTGAAATGTAAGAAACTGAATCAATGTACTTATTTTAAGTTAATGACTTAAAGTCCAATATACTAATAGTGTCTGCTGGAATGGCAGTACTGGGAAGAAGTTTGGGGCCATTTCTGACTTGGGCAGAAAGGAATGTTGCCTGATAGTTTCCCTTGCCAGATATTCACCTTGAAGGTAATTTATAACACCTCTTACCCAGCAGCACCCAATCAATTATAGGTGGGAGTTGGCTGACAAATACCTCAACTACCTCACTCCTCAGGGAATCACTGAGTTGTGTATTCTACTGCAGCAGATTAAGATAAAATCACACAAAATTGTATTTGTGATAACAGAACACAACTTTATAAAGTGCATTCTCGTGATGTCTCTTTTCCCTACTGCTCCCATCAGATGTCCTTCACCAACAAAATAACTGAATTTCATGGGGATCCTTACTTCAAGGTCTGTTGGTCTGAACTAATCTAAAAATAAAGAGAAAATTTCCAGTGAAATTGGGATGGGAGCATCCTAGCATGTGTTTGTAATGTTTCTGTCATCCTCTTTTCCCTTCTAAAAAAGAGACCTGGAAATGAGTAACAATATTCAGTTCAGTCCAGTTGCTCAGTCGTGTCCGACTCTTTGCAACCCCATGAATCGCAGTACACCAGGCCTCCCTGTCCATCACCAACTCCCGGAGTTTACTCAAACTCATGTCCATCGAGTCGGTGATGCCATCCAGCCATCTCATCTTTTGTCATCCCCTTCTCCTTCTGCCCCCAATCCCTCCCAGCATCAAGGTCTTTTCCAATGAGTCAACTATTTGCATGAGGTGCCCAAAGTACTGGAGTTTCAGCTTCAGCATCAGTCCTTCCAATGAACACCCAGGACTGATCTCCTTTAGGATGGACTGGTTGGATCTTCTTACAGTCCAAGGGACTCTCAAGAGTCTTCTCCAACACCACAGTTCAAAAGCATCAATTTTTCGGCACTCAGCTTTCTTTACCATCCAGCTCTCACATCCATACATGACCAGTGGAAAAACCATAGCCTTGACTAGATGGACCTTTGTTGACAAAGTAATGTCTCCGCTTATTAATATGCTATCTAGGTTGGTCATAACTTTCCTTCCAAGGAGTAATTGTCTTTTAATTTCATGGCTGCAATCACCATCTGCAGTGATTTTGGAGCCCCCCAAAATAAAGTTTGACACTGTTTCCACTGTTTTCCCATCTATTTCCCACAAAGTGATGGGACCAGATGTAACAATATTAGTTAATAACAATTAGTAGTCCTAAGCTCTCTTTTGCAATATAGCTATTTATTAGAATATATTACATGCTGAAATATTGAGTAATTTATAATTTATTACAGTCTAGATAAAGGATTTTTTTTTTTAAACAAAGAGCTTAGATTGCTTCTGTGCTCCCTATCTTTTATTATTAGTTTCAGAGACTAAAATGTGCCCTCCATGGAGTGTTCTTCAGTGACTCTAAAAAGATAAGATACTAGGTAGCCAGACCATGTAACACTTACTGAAAGTAGTCTTACTAATCGTATTATGCACAGAAGCACTTAATTATAACTGTTGTCATAAGACCTTATTGAATTTTAACCTTACACATTCATGTGGATGGACCTATACTTAAATGTGTGTTTTAGAATCTTTTTCAGAATCTCTGGAGTCACATTTGACAGACATAAAGAAAATGCAGTATTCATTATTTCTGATGGCTTACACTATGAGTAATATGTAAGAATTTAAACATACATATTTAAAATAAATTTGAATTTATTAATTAAAGATGAATTGATTGAATGTGTTAAATATTACCCATCTTCTAAAACTTTCATAAATATTCATACAGTGTATATTTTCAATTGCATTGAGCTAATAGAAAAGTAACAAATTAATAATGAAACTCTGAGGTCAGATTTTATACTGTCTGTTTTATAATTTATATTTAAAATATCTTATAGTAAAAGGAACCTACAAAGATGATCTAATTGAGAATGCACTTATTCTAATTTCCAAAAGAGAATGAACTGATTGGAGTCACCTTTCTCATGACTGAATAGCCCCTAACAACTAGAAGAAGAAAATTTATATTTTACACAGCAGAAATATTCCTCCTGGTGATCAGGACTATGGATTTCTATTATTAGGTCCTGCCCAATAGAAGACCTTATGTGTTTTTAAATAAATACAAGAGGCACTTATTGTTAATAACAGTAATTGAGGATTAGGTCCTTAATTACAATATGAGGATCCACAGTCCCAGAGTCAGAATATGTTACTTAATGTAAAATAAAAATTGCTGCAGCCATGTGTTAAAAACAGCAAAGAAAACTTAATCAAGACTATTGCAATAGGGGTCACATTTGTTTTAAACATTTGTGAGCTAATGGAAAAGTACTGGAGGACAAGGTAGGGTATGTGAAAAGTGAAAGAGAAAGTCCCTCAGTTGCGTCCAACTCTTTGCAAACCCATGGACTAGTCCATGGGATTCTCCAGACCAGAATACTGGAGTGGATAGCCTTTCCCTTCTCCAGGGGATTCTCCCAACCCAGGGATCAAACACAGGTCTCCTGAATTGCAGGCAGATTCTTTATCATCTGAACCACCAGGGAAGTCCAAGAATACTGGAGTGGGTAGCTTATCCCTTCTCCAGAGGATCTTCCGGACCCAGGAATTGAACCAGGGTTTCCTGCATTGCAGGCAGATTCTTCACCAGCTGAGCTATGAGGTGAGTATGATTAGAATATCCTATTTGTGAAATGTAGCTTATCAAAATTTGGCTCCTACCAATCCTAGAGACCAGGAGGAGGAGACATTGTCTTTCTTTTTGATGGTATTTCAAAGGGATGATGTGCAGGGACAGGAGAAAGACATTTCTGGGTTGTAGGAGATTTATATCTTAAAAGGACAAAGACAGAATGGACACAGACAAGTTTTCTAAAGGTAACATTCTCAGGAAGGGGAGAGCGGGGAGAGAATAAGACTTTGGAAGACTGTGCAAAGTGTAGTCCAGCTCAGGGAAACTATAAGTCATCTTGGTCATTCATTATCTGACAGAATTACACATGATATCATTTTTCCCTTGTGTGATTACACACACACATATTCTGTTGTTATCATAGAGATGAAGATGTTGATTGAAATACTACTAAAGATATTATTATATTTATATTTGTGTTTGGGGTACCAGTTATAAAATAAATTCATGTTTATGTCAAAACAAAATAATGTAAAAATTCGTCTCTGCCCCTTGGCCACCCGTCCACTCCCGCTGTGCACTGTGTATCTGCATTGTGCATCAACCAAACCTCCCCCATCAGCACGAATACCCACCCAGCCACAAGCAGCAACATTCTCCTAGCACCAACAAGACAGCTCCTTAAAAGATAACATTTCCTTTCGAGCTTGTAAAAGGTCACATGACCCACCTGATGGCTGAATTATGTAAACTGTCAATAACACATCATTTAGTGCATATCCTTGTCTCTCTCAAAAAAAATATAAATTGTGTCTTGACATCTAGCATATATAAAGGGTTCTCCGAGCTTTTTTTTTTTTTTTTTCATTTATTTTTAAATGAAGTAAAATTGCTTTTCAATATTGTCTTAGTTTCTGCCAAACATCAGCCTGAGAGATGCTCTTCCTGGGTCATAATCTTCAAATTTGACTTGAATGAAATTTTCCAATTCTTTCTTAGATTCATTAGTTATTTTATGAACAAATGAATCACCCAAACTAACCATACTAGATGCTTGTTGCAGTTTTTCACAAAGTTAGGTACTCAGATGTATTTTCAGTAACAAGTGTTCTCAAATTTGCAAATAACTGGACTATTTCATCAGTTTAAAAATAAGAGGCTACTACCTATAAACTTTCTTTAGAGTTACAGCTCTTCCCCTTCACCCATCCCACACTTAAATCTTGATTTATTACTATTTGTTCCTTAATAGCTATCCATGGCCAAGGAGTCCTCCATTGGCAAATTTTTATATTAAGCTATTTGACCAATGAATCCAGCTACCAAATCTGTGTCCTTTTCAAGGCCACCATAAACAAAATTCTAACACAGGACAACAAACACTGCAATATAGGTTGCTGCTAGAACCAATTATATACTCAGACAAAAAGCTGACAACATAATTAGCATGAAGAAAAAAACACTGCATTAATGTATACTTTCATTTTACCTAGTGTTATTAATGGTTCTACTAAAAGAAAAGAAAGGTCATAATATTTGTTCACAGGGTAACTCTCTCTAAATATATAAAGAAAGGCACTGATTAGTCATTTTTATTCATTTAATATTCAGCATGTTCACTTGCCAAAGCACAAAGGCCAGAAAAGGAATTAACCTTTGCTCTTGGTTTGATAAGAATGAAACTAAAATAAGAACCACCTAGCATTAATATTGTTAAATTGAAGCTGCTGAGAAGACAGATGAAGGCTTTAAAATAACCCCAGATGGTTACTGGTATATCCTGCTCAAAACAAAGATGCCAGTCTGTTTAGTTCAAAGATCATTAGTTCCCTTATTTGACAATTTGGGATTTTACATCTCATAATGTGAGAAATGCACTGTGTTATCTAACAGAGTGTATGACCCTGGGCTAATTAAAAGGCACACATGAGCAGGGCAGGGTGAAGCAAGGCTGCTTCATTACAAGTGGTGGTGGTTCCCTGGAGGCAGAAACATCAAAAGATTCCTGGAAGTGGTCCAAGGCATCAGTCAAAGGCAATGTGCTTCCCAGACAGCAAGGCCGCTGAGTGGGATTGCAGCACTGGGAACTGTTTAATCTGAGCGCGGCTTTTAGTTTATTTGTCAGATTGGTGAAATACAAGACCTCAGAGGGAATTGAACATGCCGACAGGAACTGAATGTGACCTTTGCAGCTGACAGACCAGACTTACTGGGGGAGAGGGTGTTTTTTTTATATCTCTGTGTACTGTCACCTTTTAAGTTGTAGAGTGACAGAGGAACAGGAGAGTATGGAGGCTTCCCTAATGCTGTTATTCTATTTCAAGCCCCCTCACTTCCTGGGCTTGTACTGTATTTCTGCCCTTATGTTATATTCTAACTGGAAGCCAACATTGAAGGAGAAGCAAGGTCATGCATTGGACAAGACTGGGGCTATAAAGAGTCAGATAGGCAGCCTGTAACTCTTGTAATTTAAATTCTAGGAATCTCTAGAACAGAAGTAATTTACCTATGAACAAAGATTGATACTTGAGGATTATGTGGAAAGGTGAGCATTGTAACCTAAAAAATTTCTCAGTAGGAGAAAGCATGTTACATATATAACATCTACATAAAATAGTAATTATTAATTTATATACCATATATAATTAATATATTGTATAGTATGTAGTTATAATGATGTATAAATAATATATATTATAATTGCTAAATATATTTATAGTAGGGACATTTATAAATTCTATTTCTTTTAATAATTAACAGTCTCACTGGAAAAGCCCCTGGTGCTAGGAAAGTTTGAAGGCAAAAGGAAAAGGGGGCAGCAGATGATGAGATGGTTAGATAGCATCACCAACTCAGTGTACATGAACATAAACAAACTCTGGAAGATGTTGAAGAACAGGGAAGCCTGGAAAACTGCAGTCCAGGGGTTGCAAAGTCAGACATGACTTAGTAACTGAATGCATTACAAGTGAAAAGTGTTATTCACTTAGTCATGTCTGGCTCTTTGCGACCCCATGGATTATAGCCTGCCAGGCTCTTCTGTCCATGGAATTCTCCAGACTATTGGAGCAAGTTGCAATTCCCATCTCCAGGGGATCTTCCCAACCCAGGGATCAAACTCAAGTCTACCGCATTGCAGGAAGATTCTTTACTGTCTGAACCACTGGTGATATATACTACATTTTGTAATATAAACTACAAATAAGCATGCATACACACAAAGAAATATGCTACAACACACATTGATATACTGAAAAAGGAGGAAAAGTGATATTGAGAAGGCTTGTATATTTATGCATGTAGCTACATTATAACCTTCTATAGAGATACATATACTGGAAATGTAGTGATAAAGGCAGAAAGGTAGATATTTTATCTATAATTTAAATTTTCAAAGATTTAGATTAAATTTGTAAATTTGGAAGAAGGTACAAAAGAAAAAACAAAACAAAACTATGAGAGTTGAACTATAAAGAAAGCTGAGCATAGAAGAATTGATGCTTTTGAACTGTGGTGTTGGAGAAGATTCTTGAGAGTTCCTTGGACAGCAAGGAGATCAAACCAGTCAATCCTAAAGGAAATCAGTCCCAAATATTTGGAAGGACTGATGCTGAAGCTGAAACTCCAGAACTTTGGCCACCTGATGTGAAGAACTGATTCACTGGAAAAAGATGCTGATGCTGGGAACGATTGAAGGTGGGAGCAGAAGGGGATGACAGAGGATGAGATGGTTGGATGGCATCACTGACTCAAGGGACATGAGTCTGAGCAGGCTCCAGGAGTTGGTGATAGACAGGGAAGCCTGGCATGCTGCAATCTATGAGTTTACAAAGAGTTGGACATGATTGAGTGACTGAACTGACTGAACTGAAGGTTTGCCTCCTCTGGAGAGCAAATACTTAAAGTTTCTTATCTTTTCCTAAATTTCCAGTAAAATCTAAATCTCCTTTCTCATCCATTCATTTCATTTTATTCTTTTTTCAATTGAGTGATCTCCAGAATTTTCTTTGAATTATAGATTTTTATGAAGTATAGTTAGTCTCGGCTGACCTAAAGTCATTAAAACATTCTATTTAAATGTATTTTTAAAGAAGACTAATTAGATGATAAAATTAAAAGTTGGGTTAAGTTTATAATTTCTAATAAAAAGATGCATATTTAATTTTTCTTATAAATGTACACAGATGTTCCATTCATTTAATATTGACCAGACTTTGAGCATCAGAGACCATACTCATTGGAGTTCCATTAAATACTCAGATTATTTTTTAGCAACCAATTTTATTTTTTCAAAATGAGGAGAGAATTTTGGTACATTCAAAAAATAATTTGGTCTCATATTCCTTCATGAGTTTCATAACTGTTTCCCTCAATCACATCTTATATTTTTTAACACCATTTTGACAGTCATTATAGAGTAGCCTGGTGGGCTGCAGTCCATGGGACCGCACAGAGTCAGATGACTAAAGTGACTATGCACAGCACAGCACATACTGACTTTTGGACCTCCCAGGTGGTGTTAGTGGTAAAGAACTCACCTCCCAGTTCAGGAGACATGAGATGCGGGTTCGATTCCTAGGTCAGGAAGAGACCCTGGAGGAGGGCATGGCAACCCACTCCAGTATTCTTGCCTGAAGAATACCATGGACAAAGGAGCCTGGGAGGTTATAGTCCATAGGGTTACACAGAGTTGGACATGACTGAAATGACTTAGCATACACAAGCTGACTTTTATTACTTTCAAAGAAGGCAATTTTCTTAGTAGAAACTCCTCTTAATAATTTTAGACGTTAACTTATTTAATTAAATCATACAATTGGAAATAGACGTGAACAGATTTGGGAACAAAACTAGCTTCCTCTTGCTAAGCATGTAAGTCACCATGGGAAGAAACATGTGGTTCAATAGAAACAGGAGCTTAGAGAGTTAAGAGCACTTTGGACATTAGCCAGGATGTGTTACAGAACAGGTTCTCAAATGGGGTTGATTTTCCTTCTCAAAGGACATTTGCCAAAGTTGGGAGACATTTTTGGTTGTCACAATTGTGCAGAAAAAAGGGTGCTATTGACATCTGTTGGACAGAGGCCAGGAATCTTGCTAAACATAATACAGTGCACACAAGATAGCCCCTAAACAAAGAACTGTTTGTCAGATGAGATATGCTGTTATAGTGGGTCATGTAAGAAAATGTGTGGGGTAAGAAAAAAAGATGTGGAAGGTGTTATCAATGAACATACTAGTATTTGTTTGCTTCCAGGAAGAAGTGGAGAAGTCATATTTCATACTGCATAGAAAACTAAATATTAGGTCAGTCAGTCAGTCAGTTCAGTCACTCAGTCGTGTCCGACTCTTTGCGACCCCATGAATCACAGCACGCCAGACCTCTCTGTCCGTCACCAACTCCTGGAATACACCCAAACCCATGTCCATCGAGTTGGTGATGCTATCCAGCCATCTCATCCTCTGTCGTCCCCTCCTCCTCCTGCCCCCAATCCCTCCCAGCATCAGGGTCTTTTCCAATGAGTTAACTCTTCACATGAGGTGGACAAAGTATTGGAGTGTCAGCCCCAGCATCAGTCCTTCCAATGAACACCCAGGACTGATCTCCTTTAGGATGGACTGGTTGGATCTGCTTGCAGTCCAAGGGACTCTCAAGAGTCTTCTCCAACACCACAGTTCAAAAGCATCAATTCTTCAGCGCTCAGCTTTCTTCACCATCCAACTCTCACATCCATACAGGACTACTGGAAAAACCATAGCCTTGACTAGATGGACCTTTGTTGGCAAAGTAATGTTTCTGCTTTTAAATATGCTATCTAGGTTGGCCATAACTTTCCTTCCAAAGATTAAGCATCTTTTAATTCCATGGCTGCAAATATTAGGTAGTATATAGAAAATGCTAAATAAATTCTTGCCCAGTAATACAGATACAGATTCGAAAATAATTTGTAACAAGACAAAGAAGAGGCACAGATAAACATCATGAGAATAAAAACGAAACATATGAAAACTTTAAGAAGATAGAAAAGAGAACTAAGTCTAGAATATGTTTCAAAAATGCATCATGTAATCATTTGTGAACAAAAAGACTTTTCTATTACAAACTCTTTAAGACAATCTGAAAATACAAATTTCTATATAATTTCAATAACAAGAAAGACTTTGAACATGTCATTTGAGAAGTTTAAAAGTGTGGGGGCAGATGCAAAATATAATTACTTGTGATTAACCAGAATTGCTGCTAAATTTAACCTTGCTTACACAGAATGCATGCTATGTAAGCAGGTTGATTTTGTAAAAGAGATTAATTATATTGAATATAATTTTATATTTATAGAAAAGAATAAAAATATGACATTTATTACAGAAAATATTTTATACATTTTACATTTCTCTATTTGATAGACATTTCTTTCTTTTACTGGGTTTACAGGTAATTTTTTAAATTAAGCTCATTTATGCTTTTAATGCTCATTATGTTAAATTATAGATATAATATTCATAAAGCAAATAAAATGTTATATCCTTAACAATTGTACCAAATTTGTTAATATTTGTACCTAATTTGGAAAAGTAACATATGAGGAAAATGTATACATTAAGTAATCCATTCATTGTTTGCAAAGCAATGGATATGGCAACTAAGAGAATCACTATATTGGAAGAGGGATTAAACAGTCATAGCAGAAGTGTAGTTCATATTTGCTTTTATAATATTGGTAGCGAGATGATGTCTATGTGATACTTACTGATGGAGTTTAATTTCCATCAGTTAAATTATACTGTGTTCTGAAGGAGAATGATTTGGGGAAGTTCTTATGCAAACATATAAGCTATACCAGCAGGATGGGGAGTGCTAGTCAGAGATAAAAATTAATATTAGGAGAAATTTGAATGACTATCAAACAACTAGTGACTGTCAAACATTAGTTTGACACCTAATATTGGCTTTATGCCTGGCTTTTTAGACGTAACACATGCATTATGCACTAGTAGAGGCTGGCATTCATGATGGAAAGTGCAAAACAAAGGAAGACTCAGGAGCTTTCTGATCACCTCAACATTTAATATCAAGATGCTTTTATCTTTCTTATTATTATCAATAAACCGCATTTTAGAGCATTGTTTAATATTCAGTTTCATAATAAAGGATTTTTTTTTTCCTCTGATAGTTTTCACATTACCCACCTCCAGTCCCATCTTCATGCTGGCTTCCCACTACTCCCCAGGAACCATGGACTGAGTCCTGGAGATTACTAATTTCCATATGTTTTAAAGTCTTTATAGGCAGGCCACTGATCTAGTAAAGCATCAAAGCATCACAGCCTGATGTCAGTGGGCTTGAAATGAAGACATAAAATTACCAATTTCTAAAAAGTATTTATACCCTTAAATGTCACTTTAGTTTTAATATTTATACAGTTGCAAATGTCACATTTATTTTTAAATTTCCATTTTCTAATATTTCCCTTTACTTATTTTTTTTTTACCTTTCAGAGAATGGAATTGAGAGTTTTAAGCCAGACAATGAACTGATGAATAAAAGTTTGAGAAGGCAAGAAAAAAATGTCATAGCATATGTAATGGAATGTTTTGAAAAGTAAAAAAAAAAAAAGATAAATGAAAAGCCACTGTACATAGGTAAATAAAGTTAGAGTAACCATCAGAGTCACACAAATCAAAAAGACCTTAAGCCATAACTATCCAATCAACTGAAAAGTAAGTCTTGTTGAAGTATTGCACAAAGGATGTTGTGAATGGGAATGTGCAGAAAAATAAAGAAATGGCAAAAGAAAATCTTAGCTGACTTCAATAAGCTATTACTTCTTTTCTGGGGATTTCCAAGGGGTGTGTTCCATATTCTGAATTATTTTGAATCACATACAAAAAACAGTGAGAATCCACTGGTGAACTGTCTTGGCTACAGGATATTTTTACTCTCTCTTGGGAAAGGCCTAAGGCAAACTCCTAAGCAGTCTGAAAGGCCTTTTTCTTTCCTTTCTCTCTAAGGTAAAACTAGGTTTTTACATGCTGTCCCCTCTATCTATGAAGAAAAGTCTGACATGGTAAGAAGACCCACATGCTGCAGAAGACATCATTGAAAACAGAAGTCCAAGAAAAGGTGAAATTGAGCAGAAGAAAAGTCTAGCCCATGTAAGAAAGGGAAAAATCTTCAGCATATATTATATTTTCTGAGGTGATGTAGAGAAGGAAAGGGCTCCCCTGGTAGCTCAGATGGTAAAGAATCTGCTGCAATGTGGGAGGCCTGGGCTCGATTCTTGGGTTGGGAAGATTCCCTGGAGAAGGGAATAGCTACCCATTCCAGTATTCTGGCCTAGAGAATTCCATGGACTTTACAATCCATGAGGACACAAAGATCCAGACATGACTGAGCAATACCTCATGTGTGTGTGTGTGTGTGTGTGTGTATGTGTGTGTGAGAAGAGAAGAAAAATGGCCCTGAGGTGGGATAGATCATAGCATCTCTGAATAACTAAATGAAATATAACATAGCTAGAACTAGGAGAATGAGGAAATGAGTATTCACATGAATACTAAGAAGACAATATCTGACCTCCATCAATTGGTACAATTTTTAATGAAACCATTAAAAAAAAAGATATCTGAGAGTGTCTTTTAAGCTGTATTGAAGACTCCAGATGCAAAAATGTCAAGAAAAATGAGAAATAATTAAATGACTAAGTGGAATAGTGACTTGACCATAAAATAAAGTTTCAAAATGTCTTTCTACCCTGAAGTCCACAATAGCTTAGAACAAAGTAATGGTGATGGAAGGTTTTGCTTGTTTGATTTGGTTTTTGTGTGTGCATGCTCTGTTATGTCTGACTCTGTGACTCTACGGACTGTAGTTAGCCAGGCTCCTCTATCCATGGAATTTTCCAAACAAGAATACCAGAGCAGGTTGCATTTCATAAGTTAACTTTAAAAATGAATTACAATATACATTTGGTTCAGTTCAGCTCAGTCTCTCAGTCGTGTCCGACTCTTTGTGACCCCACGAATCACAGCAGGCCAGACCTCTCTGTCCATCACCAACTCCCGGAGTTTACTCAAACTCATGTCCATTGAGTTGGTGATGCCATCCAGCGATCTCATCTTCTGTCGTCTTCTCCTCCTGCCCCCAATCCCTCCCAGCATCAGGGTCTTTTCCAATGAGTCAACTCTTCGCATGAGGTGGCCAAAGTATTCGAGTGTCAGCTTCAGCATCAGTCCTTCCAATGAATACCCAGAACTGATCTCCTTTAGGATGGACTGGTTGGATCTCCTTGCAGTCCAAGGGACTCTCAAGAGTCTTCTCCAACACCACAGTTCAAAAGCATCAATTTTTCGGTGCTCAGCTTTCTTCAAAGTCCAACTCTCACATCCATACGTGACCACTGGAAAAACCATAACCTTGACCAGACGGACCTTTGTTGGCAAAGTAATGTCTCTGCTTTTTAATATGCTATCTAGGTTGGTCATAACCCAGTAAGTGTCTTTTAATTTCATGGCTACAATCACCATCTACAGTCCAAAAAAATAAAGTCTGACACTGTTTCCACTGTTTCCCTATCTATTTGCCATGAAGTGATGGGACCAGATGCCATGACCTTGGTTTTCTGAATGTTGAGCTTTAAGCCAACTTTTTCACTCTCCTCTTTCACTTTCATCAAGAGTGAAGTTCCTCTTCACTCTCTGCCATAAGGGGGGGGTCATCTGCATATCTGAGGTTATTGATTAGGTGTAGCCAAATACTGTTTATTCTGGGGAGGGGGAGGTTGTGAAGGGAAATAGGGAGCTAGTGTTAAATAAGGAGAGAGTTTCACTTTAGGAAGGTGAAAAATTTGGGAGATGGATGATGGTGAGAGTTGTACAACAATGTGTGTATATGTAGTGCCATTGAACAGTACAGTTAACTATGATTAAAACAGTATGTTTTGTGTGACATTTAACCAAAAAATTATTAAAAATATATATAAATTTGGAGTTTGAAGTTTATTATCTTTTGGTAAAGCATTTAATTTATTACCACTGAGTCTTCCTTCATTTAAAATACACCATTATATATTTGTTATTATTCACATATGTTAACTTATGTCATTCACATAAATAGTAGACTTGAAATTGATATATAAGTAGTCCTAGCTTTTCTTCCTTGAATTCTAATAAAGTTTCTTTGCTTTCTCACTATTGCCCAGTTCTAAAGAGCAGCAGCTAAGAGAGCATCTACTAGACAATTGCAGAGGATTGTCACATCAGAGAATAGAAAGAGCCTCCAAAAGAGAAACTGTATGGGGAGAGAAACTGCATAGGTCTATTCATGGGCAGGTTATAGAGGGGAGAGAGTGAGACAGGAAGGAGAGAGAGGCAGTTTTTTGTGTTTTTAGTCAGTATAATTGTTGTGCAGTAATTAGAGGATGTAGAGAAAGAAACCTAGACAGCATATTGAAAAGCAGAGACATCACTTTACCAACAAAGGTCTGTATAGTCAAAGCTAAAGTTTTCTGTGTAGTCATGTACAGATGTGAGACTTGGAACATAAAGAAGGCTGAGCACTGAAGAATCGATACTTTCAAATTGTGGTGCTGGAGAAGACTCTTGAGAGATCCTTGGACCGCAAGAAGATCAAGCCAGTCCATCCTAAAGGAAATCAACCCTGAATATTCATCGGAAGGACTGATGCTGAAGCTGATGTTCCAATATTTTGACCACCTAATGTGAAGCAACAACTCATTGGAAAAGACCCTGGTACCAGGAAAGAATGAGGAAAGGAGGAGAAGGGGGTGACAGAAGATGACATGGTTGGATGGCATCACCCACTCAATGGACATGAATTTGAGCAAACTCCATGAAACAATGAAGGCGAGGGAAGACTTGTATGCTGAAATTCATGGGGTCACAAAGAGTCAGACATGACTTAGCAACTAAAAAACTGTAAGGAAAGAGAAAATTAGCCAAGATGGCATGGTCAGGCTCTCTCGCCCCATGACCTCTCACTCTTGCCCCACGTTTTGTAAATAGTGATTATGTAAAAGTTGAGATCACTTACAGCACTGCACATGTGCATCACGAGGTACAGGCTTGGTCGCAGGTACCATAGTGATCTCAACTATGTGTGGTACACTCGTATGAGCCTCACCGTGAAACCCCTGGCTGCTGCTGCATTGGGCCTACATTGGAGCAACACCACGGTTGTGTTATATGACGTTATGTTACGGCCCTGTTATGGCTCTACTGTGACTACTGAGCCTGCTGCTGCATCAGCCAGGAGAAAGGCTATGTTCCGGCTGCCGTGCCAGCCAGGAGAGAATAAATGTGCCTGCAGTTCCTACAACTCCTCCAGTATCCTTCCGGGCTCTTAGCTCATGCCTTGTCTACTCTGGGTAAGCAAACAGTGCAGACAGCATGAACAGTGAGACAATCTGGGCTGTGAACAAGATAAGCAATACAACAATAAGACCGAAGAAGAAAAACTATTTTAAGAGAGTAGCATTGACATATATGCACTACGATGTGCAAAATAGCTAGTGGGAAGTTGCTGTAAAAAGCAGGGAGCTCAGCCTGGTTCTCTGCGATGACCTAGAGGGGTGAGCTGGGGAGGTGGGAGGGGGGTTCAACAGGGAGAGGATATTTGTATACTTATGGCTGATTCACATTTTTGTGTGGCAGAAATCAACACAACATTGTAAACTAGTTATCCTCCAATTAAAAATAAAACAAATAAAAATATACAAAGAACTAAAAAATATATATTTTACTAGGTTATAAACTAGATCACATGTTTTTCATTAATTCATTAATTGTGTGAATGCCTTAATCTTTACAGTCAGACTTTGCTTAGATATAACTCAGTGACTGTGCTTTCTGAAGCTTCATAAGGAAAGCATTAAACAAGCAGATCTCTAATCTTGGTAAAAGGAGACTCTATTCTCAGCTCACTGTCATCATAGGACTGTTGAGGGGTCTAATCTACAAATGCACGAACTGCTAAATACTGTGACCTGGAAAAATGAATACATTTTACTTACCATTGTAGCTTACACCATAAGTCAACTGTGTTGATGCCGGTGTAGGCAATTTTCAAAACTACTACAATTTTAACAGTGTAAATGATTAAATAAGATATAATGTATAATTATAAGCATGTTTTTGTTTCTTTCATAACATTATGAGACGGACATCTGATACTTATTTAATCTAAAAAGTTACTGGAGAGTAGTATTGATATCTGTCAGTTCTGGGAAATTATGTTAGTTCCAAGAAATTATGCAATGAATTACATCATCATAACATAAACTGTTCTGTGAGGTTCCATTATGTGTCCATCATATCAGTGCACAGATTGATACTGAGTTTATTCTTATTCCTAAATATCAGATATACTGTCATATAATTTAAGAAAATTCTCCAGTCTTCTTCTGGTCTTATTAAGAAATATTTCACCCTACCTTAATAATGATTTTTAAAGAGTTACATCAAATATCAGTCACTTTCTGACATAATAGGTTTGAATTTATCACTATGAAGATTAATATGTATGAACATAAACATATGAAAATATATATGCTTTATCTTTGAATGCATGGGTGTAATGTTGTAGGTATATATATAACATATATACATATGCATACATATATATGGAAGAATTAGTTTTCTTTTTAATTCACTGAGATATCTCAATGTTTCCTAAGAGTCAAAATTTTGCATTAAAGAGTCAAAATATGCACTAACCATTATTATGGGTCAAAATCTTGCTAAAGGAAATATTTTAATTAAATAAGAGCTAATATATGTATTGTTTATGGTTTGAAGCTATTACTCATCACTTGAACATTTATTTTTTCTTTGTTGTTCAAAAATAAATCACACTTGTTTTTCGTTTGCTTTTTTGTATGTTTTTCTAAGACATAATGGCAATAATATTGACATTTAAAAAGATGCATGTTTAAAATAGATATAAGGTTATATATCACAGTTTCCCAGATGACATTTCTGTGACACAGTGTCATCTTCTGATTGATTGACTGGTAGATTGTTTAAACAGGGATAGCTGAAAATATTTTTATCAAGAGACATCCTTCACATTATTGAAACTCAGAAATATATATTTTCAGCAGTGTTGGTGTCTTTTAGCTCTCACTTCCACTAGCAGATTAGCTACCACTTTCTATGTAGGACATGGAAGTGTGAGTATTATGTACAAGAAATATAACATTTATCTAAAACATGCTAAAAGACATGTAATGTGTAGTTGTTTAATTATCTGTTACCAGAAAATCACTGATCATAAAAATACCAGTAAAGTTGTAATAATTGAAGTACAGATGAAAGTTTTAAAAGGTTAACTGACAAGAGTTAGATGGGCTTTATGCAAATAAATGAATAAATAAGGAGTTTGGGAGAGTTTACAACTAGTTCAAAGCAGGCAATTAAATGATTTTTGATGTATAGGCATTCAAAACATTTTCACTTTCATATACACCTAAATCTCCCTATAAAACAAGAAAAAGGAAGTGTGAGTGATGAAAAGTTGAGTTCTCATGTCACAAAGATTGACTCAGCATAATACTTTACATTATGGAGAAAAAGCAAAATATAATTATTTAGGAAAGTATCTCATGTAGTGATAGGGAGAATGAAGTTAATCAGATTGCCAATCAATATAATAACTAAAGTATTCTCTTTCAGCCTCAAAAGTCAAAATTAAATTGACATCCAATTTAAATAAAGTGAGTAGTGACACAATGCTTCCAGGAGGGAATTTATTTGTTTTTAAGGGGAAAAAAAAGTGTGAAAAATTTGTGAGGTCCTTCTACAGCTGAAGAGGAATATTTTTCACAGTGTTGAGATTGCTAAAACTTTAGTCCTTCTAAAATTTTTCAGCTGTTTCCAGCAATCAAAAATGTCCTGGACCTAACAAATTCTTAAAGAATGTTTCCTAATAATGACTTTTAACAATACCATTACTGACTCCTATAATTTAAAATCATTATTGTTGATGCTGCTTAGTCACTGAGTCATGTTTGATTCTTTTGAGACACCATGGACTATAGCCTGCCAGGCTCCAGTGTCCATGGGATTTCCCAGGCAAGAATACTGGAGTGGGTTAACCATTTCCTTCCCCAGGGGATCTACACAACCCAGGGATCAAACCCATGTCTCCTATATTGGCAAGTGGATTGTTTTACTGCTGAGCCACTGGATAAGCTCCATAACTTAAAATTCTACAAGCAATAAAGGCTGGAGAGGGTGTGGAGAAAAGAGAATCCTCTTACACTGTTGGTGGGAATGCAAACTAGTACATCCGCTATGGAGAACAGTGTGGAGATTCCTTAAAAAACTAGAATTAGAACTGCCATATGACCCAGCAATACCACTTCTGGGCATACACACCGAGGAAACCAGATCTGAAAGAGACACGTGCACCCCAATGTTCATCGCAGCACTATTTATAATAGCCAGGACATGGAAGCAACCTAGATGCCCATCAGCAGACGAATGGATAAGGAAGCTGTGGTACATATACACCATGGAATACTACTCAGCCATTAAAAAGAATTCATTTGAATCAGTTCTAATGAGATGGATGAAACTGGAGCCCATTATACAGAGTGAAGTAAGCCAGAAAGATAAAGACCAATACAGTATACTGACACATATATATGAAATTTAGAAAATTACTAAACAAAAATTTTAACATTGCTTTAGAAAATGGTAATTTACTTTGCACATATCAACTTTGAATTAGTAAATCAGTTGGCTTTTTGGATAGTGTTTTTATCTGTTGGGTATCATAAAGATCAGTAGGGGTTTAAATAGTGACAAGCCATAGCCATAGGTCTCCAGGAGCTAAACATCCAATGAATAATTAATGTTTTGGCATTGTGCCACTATGTAATGGGTTTCCCAGGTAGCTCAGGCTGTAAAGAATATGCCTGCTAAGTGGGAGACCCAGGTTCACTTCCTGGGTCAAGAAGATCCCCTAGAAGAGGAAATGGAAACCCACTCCAGTATTCTTGCATGGAGAATTCCATGGACAGAGGAACCTGGTGGGCCTACAGCCCATGGGGTTACAAAGAGTCAGATATGACTGAGTGACTAACACACACACACAAACACACACAGACCCAATGTAATAATTATATATGACTTCTGAGTCAGAAACTCCTGTACATTTCCTTCTCTTCTTTGAAGTCTACAATGTCTTCATTTACAGATAATTTCACTGATGACAGAATAATACTCTATATTCAACAGTTTCTTATATGTCCAGTGCTTTGCAATAAACGCTTCATATAATGTTTAGTACAAAAAACATTATTCTCATATTTCAGTTAGGAGAATATTAATGTATTATCTGCATCAACCTTGTTTTCTTTTTTCTGTTTTGCACATTTTCTCATAGCTGGTTTGACAGACACCCACTATGTGTGTACTGAGTTCTCAGTTGTAGAACAAAATTTGGTAAGATAGATACGTTAACACTAATCTGACAAAAAATAAAGCTTTGGACACGTTAAAAATTTGGAACACATGTTTTAATGTACTCATCTTTCTAATTGCTCTGACATTCTAAAGGCAAAATAGCTTGTAAGAGTTTCTGGTAACTACATTGCATCCTACCCATCATTAGCATTTTCCCCTCACCATTATGGAAACATCTATGTCTGTCAGTTGTAAATTGTTTCAATACTATGGACTTGGATATTCAGTGATGACTATCAAATCTTGAGTTGCCAACTTCTCACTTCATTTTAATCTCCTACCTATAAGTTCCACTCTGCTTTTCTTATATGACTTAAATGTTGTGCAAAAAATAAAAATTGGTCAGATAATAGTGAGAGGGATTAGGAAGCAACATGTATTCGGTATTCAAATCTAAAGTTTTTAAAAGTTGTTTTCACCATCCTTTTTTCTTTTTCATTTAAAACCTAATGATAGACTTGTTTGTTCAGAAGTAACATATTCCTCTTTCATAATCTTCCGTGTACTGGTTAAAGAGTATTTTGTTTAAAATGTGATTGAAAGTTTGTTTTTTTTTTTCTCTGCAAAGAATAAATAAAAATGAAAAACACCTCTTGGAGTAAATGTTAAATATCTCAGCATAGTTTTTATATTATTACATCAAATATATGATTTTGTTTTGGAGTTCAAAGCTGTAGCAATTTTCTGAATAGATGTTCTCAAAATGAATTATTTGTTTCTCTGTGTGTTGTATTATTATAATGGATATAAAGATATAAAACAGAGTTAATACTGAAGCAAGAAGACAAGAAATAGAAGTGTTAAATGAGTTATGATATTAGAGTGCAATGCAAGGATAGATAATCTAAAAGGCTGGAATATTTTAATAACTGTAGGAAATACATTTAGATAAATTTTAGTAACAAATGCTGTTATACAAATAATTGAGAGTAGCAGAGAAAAATAACTAAAAAATGACTATTGTGCTTGTGCTCTGTCGCTAAGTCGTGTCCGACGCTTTAAACCCCATGAACTACAGTTTGCCATGCTCCTCTGTCCATGGGATTTTCCAGGGAAGAATACTGGAATGGATTGCTATTTCTTTCTCCATGTGATCTTTCTGACCCAGGGATTGAACCTGGGTCTCCTGCATTGCAGGTGGATTCTTTACCACTGAGCCACCAAGGAAGCTCTAAAAAAACTAGTTATATCTTATGTTAATGAAAACGATCATATTTGTATAAATATAGGTATATCTCCTATATCAATAAAAAGATTAAGAACTACTAAAAGTAACCAAAATGGAAACATAATATATTACAGTCATGTAAGATTCATTGAAAACTATAGGAAGATTAGCTTTTCAAACATAAAATTTAAAAAACTGAAAGCATTCTACTTGCTATTTATCTAATTATTATATTCAGATATAATCAAAATGTTTTAAAGTTTATTGTTTGTGCTTGAGATATAGGAATAAAAGTAGACTATGATTTGTTTTAAAATTTGGTATATTAAATTAAAATAAACTAGTCAAAATATTTAGCTTTTTACTCACCACTAAAATATGATAATGCTAACATGACAGGAAGTTCATTCACCTGTTCATAGATCACACAATTATTTTTTATTATACATGAGCCACAGTTAAACTTAAAATTTAAAGTTAATTAACTGTTTATGTGTAAGTGGGATGCTCCTTTTCATATTATTCATGGGGTTCTCAAGGCAAGAATACTGAAGTGGTTTGCCATTCCCTTCTCCAGTTCAATATCCAGTTCAAACCATTCAATATCACAGTAATCCAAGTCTATGCTCTGACCAGTAATGCTGAAGAAGCTGAAGTTGAACAGTTCTATGAAGACACACAAGACCTTCTACAAATAACACCCAAAAAGATGTCCTTTTCATTATAGGGTACTGCAATGCAAAAGTAGGGAGTCAAGAAATACCTGGAATAACAGACAACTTTTGCCTTGGAGTACAGAATGAAGCAGGGCAAAGGCAAACATGTTTTGCCAAGAGAACACACTGGTCATAGCAAACACCCTCTTCCAAAAACACAAGAGAAGACTCTACACATGGACATCACCAGATGGCCAACACTAAAATCAGATTGATTATATTCTTTGCAGCCAAAGATGGAGAAGCTCCATACAGTCAGCAAAAACAAGATCGAGGGCTGACTGTGGCTCAGAACGTGAACTCCTTATTGCCAAATTCAGACCGAAATTGAAGAAAGTAGGGAAAACCACTAGGCCATTCAGGTATGTCCTAAATCAAATCCCTTATTATTATATAGTGGAAGTGGGAAACAGATTCAAGGGATTAGGTCTGATAGATAGAGTGCCTGAAGAACTATGAATGGAGGTTTGTGACATTGTGCAGGAGGCAGGGATCAAGATCATCCCCAAGGAAAATAAATGCAAAAAGGCAATATGGTTGCTGAGGAGGCCTTACATATAGCTGTGAATAGAAGAGGAGCAAAAGACAAAGGATAAAAGGAAAAATATACCCACTGGAATGCAGAGTTCCAAAGAATAGCAAGGAGAGATAAGAAAGTCTTCCTCCACAATCAATGCAATGAAATAGAGGGAAACAATAGAATGGGAAAGACTAGAGATCTCTTCAAGAAAATTAGAGATACCAAGGGAACATTTCATGCAAAGATGGGCACAATAAAGGACAGACATAGTATGGACCTAACAGAAGCAGAAGATATTAAGAAGAGGTGGCAAGAATACACAGAAGAACTGTATCAAAAAGATCTTCACGACAGATAATCACGATGGTGTGATCACTCACCTAGAGCCAGACATCCTGGATTGTGAATTCAAGTGAGCCTTAGGAAGCCTCACTATGAACAAAGCTAGTGGAGGTGATGGAATTCCAGTTGAGCTATTTCAAATCCTGAAAGATGATGCTGTGAAAGTGCTGCACTCAATATGCCAGAAAATTTGGAAAACTCAGCAGTGGTCACAGGACTGGAAAAGGTCAGCTTTCATTCCAATCCCTAAGAAAGGCAATATCAAAGAATGCTCCAACTACCACACAATTGTACTCATCTCACATGCTAGTGAAGTCATGCTCAAAATTCTCCAAGCCAGGCTTCAGCAATAAGTGAACCATGAACTTCCAGATGTTCAAGCTGGAGTTAGAAAAGGCAGAGGAACCAGAGATCAAATTGCCAACATCCGCTGGATCATCGAAAAAACAAGAGAATTCCAGAAAAACATCTATTTCTGCTTTATTGACTATGCCAAAGCCTTTGACTTTGTGGATCACTATATACTCTGGAAAATTCTGAAGGAAATGGGAATACCAGACCACTTGACCTGCCTCTTGAGAAACCTGTATGCAGGTCAAGAAGCAACAGTCAAATCTGGACATGGAACAACTGACTAGTTCCAAATAGGGAAAAGAGTACATCAGGACTGTATATTGTCACCCTGCTTGTTTTACTTATATGCAGAGTACATCATGAGAAATGTTGGGCTGGATGAAGCACAAGCTGGAATCAAGATTGCTGGGAGAAATATCAATAACCTCAGATATGCAGATGACACCACCCTTATGGAAGAAAGTGAAGAGGAACTATAGAGCCTCTTGATGAAAGTGAAAGAGGAGAGTGAAAAAGTTGGCCTAAAGCTCAACATTCAGAAAACTAAGATCATGGCATCTGGTCCCATCACTTCATGGCAAATAGATGGGTAACAGTGGAAACTGTGACATACTTTATTTTGGGGGGCTTCAAAATCACCGCAGATGGTGAATGCAGGCATGAAGTTAAAAGATACTTGCTCCTTGGAAGAAAAGTTATGACCAACCTAGACAACATATTAAAAAGCAGAGATGTTACTTTGCCAACAAAGGTCTCTCTAGTCAAGGCTAAGGTTTTTCCAATAGTCATGTATGGATGTGAGAGTTGGACTGTAAAGAAAGTTGAGCACTTTTTGTGCTTTTGAACTGTGGTACTGGAGAAGACTCTTGAGAGTCCCTTGGATAGCAAGGGGATCCAACCAGTCTATTCTAAAGGAAATCAGTCCTGAATGTTTATTGGAAGGACTGATGCTGAAACAGAAACTCCAATACTTTGGCCACCTGATGCAAAGAGCTGACCCATTTGAAAAGACCCTGTTTCTGGGAAAGATTGGAAGTGGGAGGAGAAGGGGTCGACAGAGGATGAGATGGTTTCATGGCATCCCTGGCTCAATGGACATGATTTTGAGTACCCTCCAGGAATTGGCGATAGACAGGGAGGCCTCCCGTGCTGCAGTCCATGGGGTTGCAAAGAGTTGGACATGACTGAGTGACTGAACTGAACTCCACTGGGATATTTCTATAATTGTCATACATTTCTTATGGAATTTTGAAATTATTTAACAAATATTCTTGCCGTTCCTATCTATCTTCCTATCTAGGGTTAAGATTCTACTATTTGCTTAGTTGTTAGACATTTTTATTATTTATACAATTATTGTGAATTCCATGATTCTGTATTTAAAAATAATCAATTAACCATGACTTTACAAATAATCCCTGGAGAAGGAACAGGCAACCCACTCCAGTATTCTTGCCTGGAGAATCCCATGGACGGAGGAGCCTGGTGGGCTACAGTCCACGGGGTTGCAAAGAGTTGGACATGACTGAGAGACTTCACTTACAAATAATAGATTGATATTTTCTCTGTTTTCTATGATTTATCACTTCAGTAATGTCTGATTCTTTGCGAGCCCATGGACAATAGCCTGGCAGGCTCCTCTGTCCATGGAAATCTCCAGGCAAGAATACCGGAGTGGGTTGCCATTTCTTTTTCGAGGGGATTTTACCAATCCAGGAATCAAGCCCATATCTCTTGCGCCTCCTGCTTGGCAGGTTCTTTACCACTAGTGCCACCTGGAAATTTCTTATAAATATAATCTGTCCTATTCTTATTAAGATAAATTGTATTTATGAGCCATCTGCACTGATGCCTTCATTCCTATTTCTCTAATGTATCTATTTTCTCAATCCTGTAATTTTTCACTATATGAATAGACCACAATATATTTATCAAGTTAGTATGTAAAATATATATATATTTTAATATTTGCTTACCACTCGAGCTTTTTTTAATTTAACAATACTGCTGTTATTTACATATTGATATTTGTACATACCCTGGTGTGTATGTGTGTGTCCTGTGGTGTGTGTGTGTTCATGTTTGTGTTTGTATGTATCCCCTAGTGTGTATATACCACCTGATGTGAATGTGCAAATTTGGAAAACTCAGCAACGGCCACACGACTTGAAAGTGTCAGTTTTCATTTCAATCCCAAAGAAGGACAGTGCTAAAGAATGTTCAAACTACTGTACCATTGCACTCATTTCACATGCTAGAAAGGTTAGGCACAAAATCTTTCATTAGGCTTCAGCAGTATGTGAGCAAAGAACTATAGAATGTACAAGCTGGGTTTAGAAAAGGCAGAGGGACCAGAGATTAACTGCCAACATTCCTTGGATCATAGAGAAAGCAAGGGGATTCCAGAGAAACATATACTTCTGCTTTATTGACTATGCTAAAGCCTTTGACTGTGCAGATAACAAAAAAACTGTGGAAAATTCTTAAAGAGATGGGAGTACCAGACCACCATACTAGCTTCCTGAGAAACCTGTATACAGGTTAAGAAGCAACAGTTAGAACCGTACATGGAACGGTGGACAAGTTCAAAATTGGGAAAGGAGTACAAGGCTGTATACTCTCATTTTGCTTATTCAACTTATATGCAGAGTACATCATGCAAAATGCCAGACTGGATGAATCACAAGTTGGAATCAAGAATGCTGGGAGAAATATAAACAACCTCAGATATGCAGATGATACCACTCTAATGGCAGAAATGGACATTTCTGCCAAGAAGAGCTAAAAAGCTTTTTCATGAGAGTGAAAGAGAAGAGTGAAAAAGCCAGCTTAAAACTCAACATTCAGAAAACTAATATCATGGCATCTGGTCCCATCACTTCATGGCAAATAGGCAGGGAAAAAGTGGAAACAGAGCCAGATTTTTTTTTTCCTGAGCTACAAAATCACTGAGGATGTCGACTGTAGCCTGGAAATTAAAAGCCACTTGCTCCTTGGAAGGAAAGCTATGAAAAGCCTACACAGAGTATTAAAAAGCAGAGACATCACTTTGTTGACAAAGGTCCATCTAGTTAAAGCTATGGTTTTTCCAGTGGTCTTGTAGGGATGTGAGAGATCATGAAGAAGTCTGAGCATTGAAGAATTGATACTTTCAAGTTGTGACACTGGAGAAGACTCTAGAGAGTCCTTGGACTGCTAAAAGATTAAAGCAGTCAATCCTAAAGGGTATCAAAACTGAATATTCATTGGAAGGATTGATACTGAAGCGTCAATATTTTGGACACCTGATACAAAGAGCTGACTCATTGGAAAAGGCTCTGATACTGGAAAAGACTGAAAGTAAAAGATGCGGGTGGCAGAAGATTAGATTGTTAGATAGTATCTCCAATTCAATGTATATGAATTTGAGCAAACTCTGGGAGATAGTGAAAGACAGGGGAGCCTGGTGTGCTGCAGTCTATGGGGTTGCAAAGAGTCAGACACAACATGGTGATGAACAACAACAACATTCCCAGAGGGGTGTGTGTGTGTGTAAATATGTGTGTATATTATATTTTATTTAGTAAAAAATTTAATAAGTTATGCTATCTGCTGAGGCATGAACTTCAACACATTAAACATCCTGATGGAAGTTTTAATATATTTGAAAGTGACAGTTTCATAGATTCTATTATTCATGCTGTGAAGATTTGGGATGGATTGTGGAAACCCTTTTCCCCTGCTATGTTGTTTAGGATAGCATGGAATGTGCTCATTCTGTTTTTGAATGGCATCTTCAAATTGCCATCAAAAATAATTTACAAGTCTCAATACCATCACCAGTGCATTAAATTTTCCATTGCTTCAATAATCAGAATTTAAAATGACATCACATTGATTCACAGAAATGTTCTTTGCAATTGTGCATCAGTGCATTGTCCAGGTGAGCCTCTTCCATGAAATATCTGATCATAGACTGTGCCCAAATTTGTTCGAATTTCAGTAGCCTCAGTTACCTGTTTGTTTGTTTGTTTTGACCAGAATGACCGGATCCTTTCAAATCTGAATATTTTGTTAGTTGTATCTCTCTATTACTTCTAATTTTATTCTGTTCACAGTGTATTTTACTATTCAAACATTCAATTTATTCAAAAGTGTTATTGTTTTCCTTCTTTGCAGTTCTGTGTTTTAAGAAACCCTTCCTAATTAAAACTATTTTAAAATACTTTTTAACACATCACAAAATGTTTTCCTATATTTTGTAACAAAAAAAGCTGTAAGGTTTTATTATGCATAATGTGAACTATGGACCTATGTTTTTTTCTATCTGATTATTCAATTGTCTCAGTATTATTGACTTTTATTCAAATGAAGTATTAGTTACATAATTCATTACATTTCCTTATGTGTTTAGTTGCTCAGTCGTGTCAGACTCTTTGCAACCCCACTGACTATAGCCTGCCCGGCTCCTCTGTCCATGGAATTCTCCAGGCAAGAATATTGGAGTGGGTTCTTCTCCAGGGGATCTTCCCAACTCAGGGATTGAACCCAGGTCTCCCACATTGAAGCCAGATTCTTTACCATCTGAACCACCAGAGAAGCCTATATTTCCTCATACATGGGGGCAATTTCTAATTGCCATTTATTACTACTCCAATACTATCTGCCTAACTAATGTTACTTTTTAACAAGTCTTGATAGCTGTTTAGACAAGTAGAATTCTACCCACCTAAGCCCCACCTACCCAAATAAGCCCAAACTTGTTCAGTTATTTATATCATCTTAGTGATGGAAATCAAACTCACCAATTCTTCTTACTTCTTTAGCAAATATCTAGTATATTCCTTCTTTGTCATTTAAGGAAGATTTACTAGAAATAAAACAAATATGAACAGAGGTGGTAAATGTTGTTCTTGTTTGTCAGTGAGCAAGTCATGTCCGACTCTTCGTGACCACATGGACTGCAGTATGCCAGGCTTCCCCGTCCCTCACTATCTCCTGGAGTTCACCCAAGTTCATGTCCACTGAAATGGTGATATAATCATATTCAAATAGAAATCTACACGTTGCTTAATATGTTTTTAGTATTGTATTATAAACAATATATTATGTCATGATATATCACTTTAAAGCAATGTTTTTAGTGTGAAATAATATTAAATCATATGGTAATATAAGTAAATGTCTATTTTGGATATTTAAATTGTTAACTTATTATTTTAACTATTACTAAAATTCTTCATAGACGACCATAATCATCTATTTAGCATATATTTATTAAAAAATTTGATGATTCAAAGAATTTAAATATTTTTCAATGTTTCTGCTACACTGTAAGTTGGTATTTAGGGCTTCCCTCATAGCTCAGTTGGTAAAGAATCTGCCTGTAATGCAGGAGACCCCAGTTCGATTCCTGGGTCAGGAAGATCCCCTGGAGAAGGGATAGGCTATCCACTCCAGTGTTCTTGGGTTTCCCTTGTAGCTCAACTGGTAAATAATCTGCCTGCAATGCAGGAGACTGGGTTCAATCTCTGGGTTGGGAAGATCCCCTGTAGAAGATGTTTTAAATATACATCATCGGATGTTCAAATTACTGCAAGAATCCCTTAACTTATCCCTGTACTAGACATCTGGCCAACATATGACTCATTTTCCACATAATATCCAGAAAAATTAAAAAATATTATATGTGAGGTCATGTCACAATTCTCCTAAAACTGACACTGTCTCCCTTTTATATCCTGTATAAAATTGAAACCCGTTTACATGACCTACAGTGACCTACCTGCCTTCATCTCTGATCATTTCTTGGCTTCTCTTCCCTTGCCTTTCTCATGTGTTAAAAACAGGTAGTTATGTTAATAGAGTGGAGACGCACAAGCAGAAGCTGCCTCGGGAAGAAGTGCCTGGGGAGGAAAACCTCAAATACAATTGCGAAGTTTGCTGGAAGCTCAGTGTTGACAATTTGGTGTTTAACTGGTGGAACTCAGTCATGTGGAGTTGTGGGGGGCGGGTCATGATATTGTGAGATTTATTCCCAAAAGACCAACAAAATTCTCACAGCAAATAATTGAGAAAAATCACTTCATGAGCCTAGCAGGGAGAAGGGGTAAACACCATTTTGAAACACCCAGGTTACTTGTTCTTTTGAATAAAGCCTGTCCTCAGAGTAAACTATTTACCAGAACCTAACCTGCTGGAATATTATTGTTAGGTAGTGAGAATAAGAGGCAGGAGTCCAGAATGGCGGTGGCTAAAAGACAAGGAAGGGAAAAGCTGGCAAAAATAGAACAAAGGAAGGTCCAAGAACTGGAGTGAGGACCTCAGGTAGAACAAACAGCACTCCTGGCTAGCCCAGTTTACATAGGGCAGGCCCAGGAGTAGGAAAAAAAATCATATAAAAAGAGGAGCCAAAGGGCCGGGGATCTCTCTCTCTCCCGAGCATGCTCTCTCTCTCTCTCTCTTCTCTTCCCATCTTTTGGGTCAGCATGCCCTCACGCCTCGAGGATGTATTTTCCTTTATATTCCAAATAAAATTGATCTGTCCAACTGTCTTGGATATGGACTGTCCAAGAGCTGTGACGCGCCAAGGTCTTTAACATCCTGCGCTTCACATCTTTGTTGTGACGAGACAGAACGGAGGAAATTATACTCGCCTAACATTATCAAATCCCCTGGAGAAGGAAATGACAGCTCACTCCAGTATTCTTGCATGGACGGCGGGGCCTGGTAGGCTACCTTCCACGGGGTCGCAAAGATTCAGACACGACTGAGCGAGACCTCCTCCAACATTATCAAAGCCTAACTGACCTGGGAGGAAATGGGGAAGGGAAATACTCACACACTATAGCCATCTCGGCCTGCCTAAAGGGAAAGAGGAGACAAAACTGAGGACCTCTTGTGAAGTTCACACTGCAGAGGCATCAGTTCAGTTCAGTTCAGTCGCTCAGTCATGTCCAATTCTTTGCAACTCCATGGACTGCAGCACGACAGGCCTTCCTGTCCATCACCAACTCCTGGAGTTTACTCAAATTTATGTCCATTTAGGCAGCAGAGAAATAGGCTCATTAGAAGATTGAGAAGTAATCATAGGACTATTTAAAGAACCTTCTAAGGGTTTCCTAGATAGCTCAGTTGGTAAAGAATCTGCCTGCAATGCAAGAGACCCCAGTTCGATTCCTGGGTTGGGAAGATCCGCTGGAGAAGGGATAGGCTACCCACTCCAGTATTTGTGAGCTTCCCTTGTGACTCAGCTGGTAAAGAATCCACCTGCAATGAGGGAGACCTGCCTGGGTTTGATTCCTGAGTTGGGAAGATCCCCTGGAGAAGGGAAAGGCTACTCCCTCCAGTATTGTGGCCTGGAGAATCCCCATGGACAGAAGAGCCTGGCAGGCTACAGCCCATGGGGTCACAAAGAGTCGGACATCACTGAGCGACTTTCAGTCCCCCACCACTGTATTACTGAAGGCCTTTTTACTGCAGTTTTTACCCAGTATATCATGCCCTACTCTCAAGAGACAATTTTATAAGGCAAACCAAAAGAAAAATAAATAAATAAATAAACAAAAAAACACAATTTAAGGAGAGAGCATATCAGAACCAGACATGGCAGGGAAACAATTATGATTAATTTGGACATAAAACAGATGCACATGTAAGTATACACATGAAAATCCTAAAGAGGAAAAAAAAAAAAAAAGATAAAGATTTAAAAACACACACATACACCATAATAGAAATGAAGAATGACTTGATGAACTTATTGGTAGACAGGATATTGCTGGGCAAATAATCTTTTGAGAGATGTTGACTGAAAAAAATATATATATATAATAATGCACCATCTAAAAGTTAAGAGTTATGTTTTATTTGGATGACTTTCTAAGGACTTCAAGCCTGAGACACCACATGTCAGATTGAAGAGGAAGAGTTAAAATTTTACATAACCTCCTTCTCCTTCTGCCTCTGTAACTCAGCTTGCCCCTTGCAAAGTCTAGATCACATAGGTCACGTAGTCTCAGAAAGTGGGGACTTGCAATACTAGGAACTGGAGTTTATCTCACTCACCCTTGTCCTGCTGCTCTTTGCAGTTGCCTGGCCCCTGCAAACTTGCTTAATCATGCCTGTCTGTGTAAGGGTCAGGCATCCCTCTCCCCATCTTGACTGCTGTTTCGCATGTGCAAAACCCCTTAGTTTAAACCAGGCTATTAACACCTAGTGTTGCCCACTATAGTCTGTCAATAAAAACTCTGTAATCCCTTTGTTTGGGGCTTGGAGTGTTAACTCCCCTGGGCCCGCCGGCGTAATAAACCTGAGTTCTCCAACTCTCCGAGTGCGGTGCTTGGTTTCTCGAGTACTGGTTTCTGTAACAAGATAACACTGAGAAAATGATTCCAAAGAGGCAAGGGTGTGAGGGAGCTATGGTATGCGGGAGTTTTTACAATAAAAGACCAGACAGTTGGAACACCTAAAGATTATTTTTACTAAAAGAAAACCAGATATCTCAAGTTAGGAAATTTAATCCATTTTTTTTTTTTTGTCAGTGCTGTAGGACTCGGAGGACCACTGTTCCCTGACCAGCACTCCTTACAGTGGAAGCACAGAGGCTTAACCACTGGATCAGCAGGGAGTTCCCTAGTGCTTTTCTATGTATGGGAAGATGCAAGAATCCGGGATAACTGAGATCATTCCTCTGCACTATCTGGGGTAGATATCCTGTGCTTTCTCATTCTGAGTTTTTGCAGTATGCTTGCTTCACTAGAGGTGACTTCGAGGTTGATTGCCAGGTGAGTCTGGCAATGGACAGCCTAGTTGTCTCCATCCTGAATTCCCTCAGGGCTCACCGTTCTGGCGACGATGATGTATTAACAATGGTTTGATGGCTGCAGCATCCTTTACTTATTGATATGGCAGTCAGTATTTTAGTTCTCAGAGAGTTTTTTCTTTTTTTTTTTGAAAGTCGCTTCGCCATGTCTGACTCTTTGTGACCCCATGGACTATACAGTCCATGGAACTGTCCAGCCAGAAGAGGTAGCCTTTCCCTTCTCCAGGGGATCTTCCCAACCCAGGGATCAAACCCAGGTTTCTCACATTGTGGGCGGATTCTTTACTAGCTGAGCCACAAGGGAAGCCCAAGAATACCACAGTGAGTAGACTATGGTTTCTCCAGTGGATCTTCCCGATCCAGGAATCGAACCAGGGTCTCCTACATTGCGGGCAGATTCTTTATCAACTGAGTTATCAGGGAAGTCCTTTCAGACAGTTTATCAAGATAATCCTGTAAAACTGAAAATCAAAAAGAATAAAGACTATCTTAGCCTTTGAATTACAGAATATCCAAGGAGAGTTGGACAATGTGGTATTGGTACCAACTCCCCAAAGCAATATTAAATTCTACATTTTCAGTAACACCACACTCATTCATCATTCAATGGCCATCTTCATTCATGTGTTTTTACATCTTAGGAGCTATAGTCATATTCTGCATGAGCTAGATTGAATTTATTATTATTTTACTTTTTTAGTTCTTTATTTTTATTTATTTTTTCATCTTTTTAAAAATTCATTTTTAATTGGAGAAAAATTGCTTTACAATGTTGTGTTGGTTTTTGCCGTACAACAACGTGAATCATCCATAATTACACATATATCCCTTCCCTCTAGGCTCCCTCCCCTCCCCCATTCCATCCTTCTAGGTCATCACACAGTGCCAGGAGGTCAACACAGAGCACCAGACTGAATTTATTATTTAATTCTAAATCTTCCCTCATCTATATTCCTTATTGCTTTTAATGGTTTCATAATCTTTCAAAACATCTAGGCTCTAAGTCCAATTTATCATTGTATAGCTCATTCTGATCCATTCAATCATTTTCTAGCAATGTTGATTCTAGCTCTATAATATGTTTTTATTATATTTTTTACTTTCTATTCCCAATGCAAATTTTTTTTGGAGGATTTTTCTTATCTCAGTACCAATATTAACAGAACAGATTTTTCTTTCTTTAATCTTTCCTTAAGAAAGTGCTATCAAAATTTTCCTAGGAAAAAATATATTCAAAGGCACAGTAAAGTTAAAGACACAATTTTTCCACAACTTTAACCAGACAGTCAAGGTCACCAAAGATCTGATGCAACCTCTTTGTTTGCCTTAATCCCTATATTTTTGGCAAATATATTGTATTGATTTCCTGCACATTATGTTTCTACACAATTTGCTCCAATCCCATTTCTTTCCTTCCAACCTAAACTACTTCATATTACCTTTCTTTTTTCCAAATGAAAAATTCATTTCAGTCCTCAGCAAATAGAACAAATAAAAGCTTCTGTAAATGAACCTTTTCAGATTAAAAACACCTTATTATTTGCCCCATCACCATCATCATCACTTTCACCAATGAAAGAAATTACTTCTTACTCTGAACTCACAAAATTATTTAGAACCTTTCTTAGAGTATTTGACTTTTCAAGCTAATAATAGAAATACCTGCTTACTTGTCTGACTGTTCCATAATAGGAATAATATCTAACATATTTTACCTCCAGAAATATCTTATACAAGGCCTTCTGAGATGAACTCAACTAATAATGGCAGAACAGAATCCTTTAGCTATGGAACAATAGATTTTGCTATAAGTACAATGAACTTCAGAAAGTAATAAAATAATTTACATTTAATTTCAACTATATTTTCCCAAGGTCAGTTTCTTAGTACTTCTATCCTCCACTTTATTAGTATATTTATAAGTGGCCATAAACTCTAAAAAATTTTACTTCTCTAATCAATCCTGTGTTCCTCCAAGTAATGACAGCCATAATAACTTTTCTGAAATGAAATATCCTACTAAAAAACCTTCAAAACTTATCTCTCCCCAAATAAGATGAAAATTGTAAGCACAGCATTATACACACTGCTTAATTAATGTAATCTGTATTATTATAGAATAAGAACACACTTCTACCAATAAATTCTCTTTGTAGCACTGAGCTTTTACAAGCAGGCATTTTAAGGGAGGAGTTTCAAGGGAGGTTGAAATATTATTTGTGTTGACAGTCTGGTTTTTAACAGGTCCAAGCTGAGACCTTAGTAGAGAAGAGGGCTCAGAACAGCCTGCCTGAGGAGGCTGAGGTCTAAGACAATTACTATTTAAGTATTTCTTTTTCTTAAGGGCAGGACAGACCTTAAGAAGAAGGACTTAAGCACATAGAGAATGTGCTAATTTAAATATTAATTTGCTTTATTTAATTAATAATCAGTCAATATCATTTTAATATTTAAATTAGTATTTAATTTAACACTACAGTCTAATAAAAACATTTAAATTTTGCTGTATTCCTCATATGACATATTTCCCCAGGATATTCAGTTATGACTATCTCATTTAGAATTTCTGAAATTTGGCACTGTTTCAGAACTGCACATATTACTTTTTTCTGTATTGTGATAGCTAATGTTAAGTGTCAACTTGACTCTACTAAGGGATGCCCAGATAGCTGGCAAAGCATTATTTCTGGATGTGTCAGTGAGGGTGTTTCTGGAATATATTAGGATATGATTCAGTAGAGTAGTAATCTGCCCTCACCAATGCATGAAAACATCAGCCAGTCTCTTGGGAGTCTAAATAGTACAAAAAGATGAAAAGAGGGAAATTCTCTTTCTTCTTGAGCTGGGATATCTACCTTTTCCTGACTTCAGACCTTGGAGTCCTAGCTCTTGGGCTTTTGGACTCTGGGACTCAAACTAGCAGCCTTTTGGTTCTCAAGCCCCCAGGTTGGACTGGGAGTTACACCAGTGGCTCCCCATGTTCCCGGACCTTTGTACTTAAAATTGAATTATACCACCAACTTCCCTGGTTCTCCACCTGGCAGATGGCAGATGGCGGGACTTTTCACCCTTTATAATGGCATGAACCAATTCCTATAATAAATCTCCTCATACATATCTATATAAATCCTATTGGTCCTGTTTCACTGGAAAACCATGACTAATATATACATTAATTTAGAACTTTATATATATATATTTTTTTTTTAGAACTTTATATTTATAATAAATTTTATGTTTATTGATTTTGGACTTTAAACACTACTATGTTTAAAATCTTTTTGAATTTTGCTTTTATCTTTCTTCTCTCACCTGCACTGTCAATAAATATAGACAATATAAATTTTATATTTTAATAGACTATTTTGGTTAAACTATTATGTAGAATAGAACAAAAAAGGGCACTTTGGCAAAAAGGTTAAAAACGTCAAGCAAATAACCAAAATAACTATAGCAGAATCAGTTGCTCTCTCTGCCCATATCTTTTGGATAATAACTCTATTATCACTTTTAGATATTTATCAGCACAGTTATCTTAAATTGTTACTTGTTGATACTTAACATTAACCATCACAATCCAGTGTTCTCCTATCCATTTCTATGATTTCAATTATATATCTATTAAATTGATTTATTCTTTCTCATATATTTTAATGTTATTTTCCCTCTCTATTATTCGTTATTTTTGTTCTCTTTGCCCTAGTCTAGAAATTCATGCTTATCTGGCATCTGGTTCACAAACTCTTTTATGCTGTGGCCACTATTAAGCCAAAACAATCTATTGTTTTCTTAATAACCATTGCTATTTCAGTTCCAGGATTTCCATTTGGTGTTTTTTTTTTTTTTTTTTTATTGTTCTATGGTACAATTTCACATTCATCATCTACATTTAGGAACATATCATTTCCATTTATTTTTAAGTCTATGTGTGATAACTTTTATGTTATTTATCTTGAATTTTTTCTCTAGCATTCAATTTTATCTATTTATTTATTATCTTCGTTTTCTTTATCATTTGTCTCTACTTTTTGTTTTAATCCTGGGTATTGTGGTATGATTCAGGGTACTCCAGAGAAAATAACCAACGGGGTTGGTCTATCTACCAGTCTATCATCTATCTGTTCAAAAACAAACAAACAAACAAACATGGCACATGCAATTGTAGTTTGTAAGAACTGGCGAGTCCAAAATCTTTAGAGAGTAGACCTGCAGGCTGGAAATTCAGGTAAGAGGTGATGTTTCAGTCTTAATGTAGAGTTTTCTTTTCCAGAAAACCTCAGTATTTGCTCTTAACACATTCAAGTGATTTTATGAATTCCACTTACTTTCTTGAGGGAGATATGCTTCTTTTAAAGTCAACTAACTGTAAATGTTAATCTTATCTAAAAGATAACTTCACAGCAATATCTATACTGGTGTTTGACCAAACAATTGGGCAACATACACTAACCAAATTGACACATACAAGTAACCATTAGAATTATGTATGAAAAATAATGTTTTCAATGATGGTTTTATAATGCATAGTAAATTAACCCTATAATCTTGTAGGCAATGAGATTAAAAGATCACAACCTATTGACTAGGGGGAGGGTGATTATTTTTGAATGATTCTCTGGTATTAATATAATCATACTTGAAAATCCCATGGACAGAGGAGCCTGGTGGGCTATAGTTCATAGGGTTGCACAGAGTCAGACACGACTGAAGTGACTTAGCATGCATGCATGCACTTATATAAGAATAGCAGATATTATATTGTTTTTATAATTCAGTTTCTTCTCCTTGGCAACTAATGAACTCAAACTTTTATTCCCTTAGTACTGTGAAAATGGGGGAAAAAAACCCACTCTTCCTTTCAGGTTTTTTTTGTATCAACATTTAACATCTTAACCTTCAACAACATAATAATTTTCCAAATCCTCAAAGGGAAAACTGACTATCCTGCTCATGTTTCTGTACCTCTCTTACTCTGGGATTGCTTACCTCATAAAATTTTGTTTATCTTAGTTTCCCCAAACACTAAAATTGTGTCTTCCCATCCCAGTGAAGACTGATGAAATTCTTTCCTACTTCTCTGCCTCTGGGCATAGCCACCCAGATTTTCAGCTTCTCACTCCATGTAAAGGATAGTTAAGGCCTTCCCTGGTGGCTCAGAAAGTAAAGCGTCTTCCTGCAATGCGGGAGCCTGGATTCAATCCCTGGGTTGGAAAGATCCCCTGGTAGAAGGAAATGGCAAGCCACTCCAGTACTCTTGCCTGGAAAATTCCATGGACTGAGGAGCCTGGTAGGTTACAGTCCCATGGGGTCACAAAGAGTCAGACACGACTGAGCAACTTCACTTTCACTTTCAATCTCTGAATAGTTAATCCCTGGTCCCATCACCTCATGGGAAAGAGATGGGGAGACAGTGGAAACAGTATCAGACTTTACTTTTTGGGGCTCCAAAATCACTGCAGATGGTGACTGCAGCCATGAAATTAAAAGACAATTACTCCTTGGAAGGAAAGTTATGACCAACCTAGATTTCATATTAAAAAGCAGAGACATTACTTTGCCAACAAAGGTCCATCTGGTCAAGGCTATGGTTTTTCCACTGGTCACGTACGGATGTGAGAGTTGGACTGTGAAGAAAGCTGAGTGCCGAAAAACTGATGCTTTTGAACTGTGGTGTTGGAGAAGACTCTTGAGAGTCCCTTGGACTGCAAGGAGATCCAATCAGTCCATCCTAAAGGAGATCAGTCCTGGGTGTTCATTGGAAGGACTGATGCTGAAGCTGAAACTCCAATACTTTGGCCACCTCATGCGAAGTGTTGACTCTTTGGAAAAGACCCTGATGCTGGGAGGGATTGGAGGCAGGAGGAGAAGGGGATGGCAGAGGATGAGATGGTTGGATGGCATCACCGACTCGATGAGCACGAGTTTGAGTAAACTCCGGGAGTTTGTGATGGACAGGGAGGCCTGGCGTGCTGCGATTCATGGAGTTGCAAAGAGTCGGACACAACTGAACTGAACTGAACTGAAGTAGAAACTGGAACAAGTGAATAATGATTCATTTTTCTTTGGTTTCTTTCTTTTTGGATCTTGTTTCATCAAATCCATGTGGCCATATCAGCTTTCCAATAGAGTTATCATTCAGTAAACTGCTCATCCTTTTTCTTCTTCTCCTCCTCTTCGTCTTCTTTTACTTGGCTTTTTTGTATGTTCTGGATAGGACTTTTATATCTGTCAAATTTGCTCCATCATAGCTGGGATTAAAAATCTTTATTAAGTTCTTTGCCACCCAGTTAAAATCAGAGACTATTTCAAGAAGAAGCAAACTGTCAGTAGTTGCAATGGAGCCTGAAATGTTGACCAGCTGACAAAATTAAACAATGTGTCACAGCAGTCATTGTCTTTAGCGAAAAGTTATAACGCCAAGCGTGGAGTGTGCCAAGTGGAGAGTGTGTTGTTGACTGTTACTCTAATAATGCATGGAATGCATCATGCATTTTAGCTATGGAATGAAAGATAGTACATACTGAGGATGAAGGTGAGTGTTGTGGGAATAGGTACACAAGTAACTTCTTTTTCTGTTCTTTATTTATTTCCCCCTAGGACTTCATGAGTGACTAAATCTAATAAATGAATCTGGAAGGAAAAATAAGCATAAGTTAACAAAGATACAGTAAATGTCAACTAACTACAGTGATTGTAAGACAACAATGTTTATGTATGTACCTCAGTTTTGGATAAGTTAAAATGTGAAGTGATGTGGGTGTTGAGTCAATAAAATTAATTACACATGCGACTTCCCTCATTGTGAGCTCCATCAGGATTCAAAACCTTATTTCATCCTCCATTCCCCTTACTCTTCAGTCTTCTTTTCCAATTGCTTCAGAACAAAGAAAGAGAAGTGGTGCTACTTGTTTCTTTTCCTTCATATCTCAATAGCTATATTAAGAATTGCGTACTTTCAACTAAACAGAGTTGTGAGACAATAAGATCAGATTTGTAAGTTCCTTCTGTCCTGGAGCAAGAGAAGAAATGGAAAAAAAAAAAAAAGAGTAACATGATTCATATCCCCTTTAGAAGAATTGTTGATCTAAAGTGCTACATTCATTTTGAAGATAAAAAATTGGGCTGGTGAAATTGACTTGATTAGAAGTTATAGAAGGGAAGCAGTAAGCACTATGTTGTTTAAGATTTTATAAAGCACAAAGGGTATCTGAAATTATAAAGCATGACATTCTAAGATATTAGCAGATGTGGCATATAAATTAAAAATCACTGCCCTTTTCTAACTTAGGGTTTTGAAATTTACCAAAAGCAGTAGTTTATAAATCACAGAATGAATTCAAGCAATATAACTTGTTTTGGACATATTTTACAAGACCCTATTTTATCCTGTTACCCAAGAAACCACTGGCATCTATCATGCTATTCTGGACCTGTTTTCCTCTTTAAAGAATTCACATTTAGCCTTCTGTACCCTGAAACCTCATTATTACTACCTCAGGGACACGCTGCTTAGATTCTATGAATGCTCCCTATAAATTTTCCCTATAAGGACAATACTGTCTAAATAACAACAAATGCCAAAAGCACTCTGTAGCTTATGTTCAGTGCTGTTTGGCCAGATTCCTCAGGCTGTTGATACCACTCTACTGTAATCTATTCAACCAGAATGATCTTTTTGAATTTACAATTCATCAAGGGACATGAATCATACTAAACTCTGGTTCATGCCTCATTTCTAAATGAGCTAGTCCTTGATCCTTATATGGCTCTGAACCAGTCTGCACTTACAAGCAAGGCGTTTTTACCCATACTTTTCTCTAGGAAAATATTGACTTTATTGAACACCTGTCAAGCCCTCTTCCCTCTCACATCCATCATCTTCTTGGAATCTCTATCCACAGAGCACATAGAAAGATGTCTTGAATTATAAAAATGGCACAAAATTGAAAGGAAATAATAATGCAAGTTTTCTGCTTTGATTTCTGGTCACCTCATATTTAATAATTTTGATGCCTTACATAAAGACTTGCATACAGTAACTGTTTACTAAACTTTAATAAATGAATAATTAAACAGTTTATCTCCAATAAAATATAGATGACCATAAAATGTTTTGCCTATTAATCATAACAAACAGGTGAAAATCAGTAAATTAATAGATGATGAACATGAGAGATGACAACATATGATATAATATGAAGTCTTCCCAATTTTTTCTTTAAAATGTATTTTTTAAACTCTGTATTCTTAAGTCTGAATGTTTTATGTTTCTGTACATTTAAACTCATATGTTACTATTTGGAATGTAGAAGGGCTCTGATATGGGGAGATTTATAAAATAAATTTGAAAACTTATTTTCTGTCTCAATGGTGGTTTCATCATTGAGCATTGTACATGATTTATGCCTGAGATACAATTCATGCTTATAAAGATATTCACAGTAGCAACAAATTATCTTTGTTTTAAGTAATTAAGTTGAAGTGGGTTACCTGCAAATTTGTAGAAAAAATACACTCTAAATATGGCTTTTAAGCATAGTGTTACTTTCACTTCTCTCTGTTAAAATATAAGCCTCAGGTTTATTGCAGCCATTCTCACACAGAGAGTAGGAGTAGCAGGTTGCCCATTTAATTTCAGCTTTTAGTTCATGTGAAAGAATAGATTACCCTGAAACACGTGCTCAATAAAAACATCTAAATAAATAGTGAGAAAAGTGATCAGACAATTTACTGTACATGATTTGGTAGAGGAGGAGTTTTGGTCAATCAGAATTTCAGCTAGAGTTGTTTTAGGGTCTCTGATGAAAATTTTAAAAAATAGGAGAAATAAATTGTCAAGGTAACTGATATAAGTACTATCTAATGATCCAGCACAAAAAGTTAGCAATTCAGGAGAGACTCTAGTGTGCATAGACTGAAAGGTCATTGATTCTGAAACAGGATTTTTCTTTTCATATGGCATGGAGATCACGGCCATCTCACACTCTGAGGTGAGGCTGTCCAGTGAAGAATACACTTAACCTGAGTGCTTGAGCACTGAAGGGCATCATTACTCCATTAGAGGGCATGTTTTATTCTATTTGAATTAATCAAGAACATTTACTGCTAGTTTATAACTTGCATAGCACTATTTATACCAAGTAAGAGCCTTTCCTTGTTCTAGAAGCAATGTTTGCTTGTTTATGGGTTCTTTATTCATGGGATTTCACTTCCAGTGCCTCCTTGAATGTTTGTTTCTAAATCTGTTGCCTAAACACTTAGCCTGCTTCTAATCCTTCACATCACTAATAACTCAGCCTTTCTAAGTCAGTGGTTCACTAAATTGCATTTATTTTTCTTTATGAATTAAAAAAAATACAGTATATTACACTTGCTCATCATTTATTGCTTGTTCACCCTTGCTTCAAATGTATATTAGCATAATTACATTTTTCAAAGTCTTAACTTTTATTCTCAAAGACAAAGACATGAGTCTGTGAAACTACACAGTACTTGTAAACTTTAAATAGAATGAACTAAGTGTCATAGAGACAATCGTCATATTTAGTACAAAGGGAAAAATTAACTTCTATTCCAAAATTGCTGTGCTATTAAATTTGCAACTAGGTTTAAATCTGGTCTATGGTATAAGTCATTCTGTTTAGTGGTGCTCAGGGAGAACAATGATGTATGTTTAATTTTTATAAATAGTATATTTTCTAAAAAAAACTACATGAATTTAAATTTTTATATCCACTAGAAGTTTATAATAATAATGTTTAATTTACACCCCCATTTATTACTAAATGTTCTTAATAATTCACCTTTAGTAAACTGATACATAAATAATTATAACAATAAATTAAATTTAATATGTTTAATCACTAGTGTCATTAACAATATTTCTCATCAGTTTGTCTTTATTTTCTGTCATTATTTGCTTATATCCCATTCTCATGCATTTTTATAAGTTTGTAGAAACTGTTCAGGAACACAAATCTCTTATTATAAGATATTTTCTCTCAATCTTGCATTTGTACTTCCTCTATGGGGTCTTCAAATATACATAGGCATACACAGACAAATTCATAGAGTAAAATCAGTCAATTTTTGTCTTCACATTTGAATCTTTGTACTGATTAAAAATTATTTTTAAAAATAAGCCACTGTAAATACACTCCATTTTCACATGCTTAATGGTTTTGTTAGGTAATTAGAATAGGAAAAAGGCATCCAGAATGGTGGTGGCTAAAAGACAAGGAAGGGAAAAGTCTGTGAAAATAGAACAAAGGAGGGTCCAAACACCAGAGTGAGGACCTCAGGTAAAACAAACAGCACTCCTGGCTAGTCCAGTTTACATAGGGCAGGCCCTGGGGGAGGAGAAAGAACATCTAAAAAGAGGAGCCAAAATTGGGCCAGAGGTCTCTCTTCTCTTCGTGTCTTTAGGGTCGGCATGCCCTCATGCCTCCAGGATATATTTTCCTTTATTTTCTAAATAAAACTGAGCTGTAACAGGGAGCTGTAACACTGGTCTGTCCGTTGCTTCAAATTTTTGTTGCAATGAGACAGAACCGAGGAAATGACAAACTCCCCTGACAGTTTTTTGAAGGTTCTTCTTTCTTTCTTTTTTTTTTTGAGTGTAGCTTTTTAATCCATTTGAAACACATTTATGATGGTATGAGGTCAGAAAAAAGCTTCATATTTCAGTATAGATAAATAACTATTTTAGAACTGTTTAATTACTTGAAATGGAAAATTCTTCATTAATCATATGCCCATACATGCATATATCTATCTCTACATTGTAAATTTTGGCTTATCAATATCTTTATTTCTTTTTTTTTTTTTTTAATTTTTTTATTATTGGAGGCTAATTACTTCACAACATTTCAGTGGGTTTTGTCACACATTGATATGAATCAGCCATAGATTTACACTTATTCCCCATCCCGATCCCCCCTCCCACCTCCCTCTCCACCCGATTCCTCTGGGTCTTCCCAGTGCACCAGGCCGGAGCACTTGTCTCATGCATCCCACCTGGGCTGGTGATCTGTTTCACCATAGATAGTATACATGCTGTTCTTTTGAAACATCCCACCCTCACCTTCTCCCACAGAGTTCAAAAGTCTGTTCTGTATTTCTGTGTCTCTTTTTCTGTTTTGCATATAGGGTTATCGTTACCATCTTTCTAAATTCCATATATATGTGTTAGTATGCTGTAATGTTCTTTATCTTTCTGGCTTACTTCACTCTGTATAAGGGGCTCCAGTTTCATCCATCTCATTAGGACTGGTTCAAATGAATTCTTTTTGATGCTGAGTAAAATTCCATGGTGTATATGTACCACAGCTTCCTTATCCATTCATCTGCTGATGGGCATCTAGGTTGCTTCCATGTCCTGGCTATTATAAACAGTGCTGCGATGAACATTGGGGTGCACGTGTCTCTTTCAGATCTGGTTTCCTCAGTGTGTATATGCCCAGAAGTGGTATTGCTGGTCATATGGCAGTTCTTATTTCCAGTTTTTTAAGGAATCTCCACACTGTTCCATAGTGGCTGTACTAGTTTGCATTCCCACCAACAGTGTAAGAGGGTTCCCTTTTCTCCACACCCTCTCCAGCATTTATTGCTTGTAGACTTTTGGATAGCAGCCATCCTGACTGGCGTGTAATGGTACCTCATTGTGGTTTTGATTTGCATTTCTCTAATAATGAGTGATGTTGAGCATCTTTTCATGTGTTTGTTAGCCATCTGTATGTCTTCTTTGGAGAAATGTCTGTTTAGTTCTTTGGCCCATTTTTTGATTGGGTCATTTATTTTTCTGGAATTGAGCTGCAGGAGTTGCTTGTATATTTTTGAGATTAATCCTTTGTCTGTTTCTTCATTTGCTATTATTTTCTCCCAATCTGACGGCTGTCTTTTCACCTTACTTATAGTTTCCTTGTAGTGCAAAAGCTTTTAAGTTTCATTAGATCCCATTTGTTTAGTTTTGCTTTTATTTCCAATATTCTGGGAGGTGGGTCATAGAGGATCTTGCTGTGATTTATGTCGGAGAGTGTTTTGCCTATGTTCTCCTCTAGGAGTTTTATAGTTTCTGGTCTTACATTTAGATCTTTAATCCATTTTGAGTTTATTTTTGTGTATGGTGTTAGAAAGTGTTCTAGTTTCATTCTTTTACAAGTGGTTGACCAGTTTTCCCAGCACCACTTGTTAAAGAGGTTGTCTTTTTTCCATTGTATATCCTTGCCTCCTTTGTCAAAGATAAGGTGTCCATAGGTTCGTGGATTTATCTCTGGGCTTTCTATTCTGTTCCATTGATCTATATTTCTGTCTTTGTGCCAGTACCATACTGTCTTGATGACTGTGGCTTTGTAGTAGAGTCTGAAGTCAGGCAGGTTGATTCCTCCAGTTCCATTCTTCTTTCTCAAGATTACTTTGGCTATTCGAGGTTTTTTGTATTTCCATACAAATTGTGAAATTATTTCTTCTAGTTCTGTGAAAAATACCGTTGGTAGCTTGATAGGGATTGCATTGAATCTATAGATTGCTTTGGGTAGAATAGCCATTTTGACAATATTGATTCTTCCAATCCATGAACACGGTATGTTTCTCCATCTGTTTGTGTCCTCTTTGATTTCTTTCATCAGTGTTTTATAGTTTTCTATGTATAGGTCTTTTGTTTCTTTAGGTAGATATACTCCTAAGTATTTTATTATTTTTGTTGCAATGGTGAATGGTATTGTTTCCTTAATTTCTCTTTCAGTTTTTTCATTGTTAGTATATAGGAATGCAAGGGATTTCTGTGTGTTAATTTTATATCCTGCAACTTTACTATATTCATTGATTAGTCCTAGTAATTTTCTGGTAGAGTCTTTAGGGTTTTCTATATAGAGGATCAGGTCATCTGCAAACAGCGAGAGTTTCACTTCTTCTTTTCCTATCTGGATTCCTTTTACTTCTTTTTCTGCTCTGATTGCTGTGGCCAAAACTTCCAACACTATGTTGAATAGTAGTGGTGAGAGTGGGCACCCTTGTCTTGTTCCTGATTTCAGGGGAAATGCTTTCAATTTTTCACCATTGAGGGTGATGCTTGCTGTGGGTTTGTCATATATAGCTTTTATTATGTTGAGGTATGTTCCTTCTATTCCTGCTTTTTTGGAGAGTTTTAATCATAAATGAGTGTTGAATTTTGTCAAAGGCTTTCTCTGCATCTATTGAGATAATCATATGGTTTTTATCTTTCAATTTGTTAATGTGGTGTATTACATTGATTGATTTGCGGATATTAAAGAATCCTTGCATTCCTGGGATAAAGCCCACTTGGTCGTGGTGTATGATTTTTTTAATATGTTGTTGGATTCTGTTTGCTAGAATTTTGTTAAGGATTTTTGCATCTATGTTCATCAGTGATATTGGCCTGTAGTTTTCTTTTTTTGTGGCATCTTTGTCTGGTTTTGGAATTAGGGTGATGGTGGCCTCATAGAATGAGTTTGGAAGTTTACCTTCTTCTGCAATTTTCTGGAAGAGTTTGAGTAAGATAGGTGTTAGCTCTTCTCTAAATTTTTGGTAGAATTCAGCTGTGAAGCCATCTGGTCCTGGGCTTTTGTTTGCTGGAAGATTTTTGATTACAGTTTCGATTTCCTTGCCTGTGATGGGTCTGTTAAGATCTTCTATTTCTTCCTGGTTCAGTTTTGGAAAGTTATACTTTTCTAAGAATTTGTCCATTTCATCCAAGTTGTCCATTTTATTGGCATAGAGCTGCTGGTAGTAGTCTCTTATGATCCTTTGTATTTCAGTGTTGTCTGTTGTGATCTCTCCATTTTCATTTCTAATTTTGTTAATTTGGTTCTTCTCTCTTTGTTTCTTAATGAGTCTTGCTAATGGTTTGTCAATTTTGTTTATTTTTTCAAAAAACCAGCTTTTAGCTTTGTTGATTTTTGCTATGGTCTCTTCAGTTTCTATTGCATTTATTTCTGCTTTAATTTTTAAGATTTCTTTCCTTCTGCTAACCCTGGGGTTCTTCATTTCTTCCTTCTCTAATTGCTTTAGGTGTAGAGTTAGGTTATTTATTTGGCTTTTTTCTTGTTTCTTGATGTAAGCCTGTAATGCTATGAACCTTACCCTTAGCACTGCTTTTACAGTGTCCCATAGGTTTTGGGTTCTTGTGTTTTCATTTTCATTCATTTCTATACATATTTTGATTTCTTTTTTGATTTCTTCTATGATTTGTTGGTTATTCAGAAGCGTGTTCTTTAGCCTCCAGGTGTTTGAATTTTTAACAATTTTTTTCCTGTAATTGAGATCTAATCTTACTGCACTGTGGTCAGAAAAGATGACTGGGATGATTTCAATTTTTTTGAATTTTCCAAGACTAGATTTATGGCCCAGGATGTGATCTATTCTGGAGAAGGTTCCGTGTGCACTTGAGAAAAAGGTGAAGTTGATTGTTTTGGGGTGAAATGTCCTATAGATATCAATTAGGTCTAGCTGGTCCATTGTGTCATTTAAGGTTTGTGTTTCCTTGTTAATTTTCTGTTTAGTTGATCTATCCATAGTTGTGAGTGGGGTATTAAAGTCTCCCATTATTATTGTGTTACTATTAATTTCCTCTTTCATACTCATTAGTGTTTGCCGTACATATTGCGGTGCTCCTATGTTGGGTGCATGTATATTTATAATTGTTATATCTTCTTCTTGGATTGATCCTTTGATCATTATGTAGTGTCCTTCTTTGTCTCTTTTCACAGCTTTTATTTGAAAGTCTATTTTATCTGATATGAGTATTGCGACTCCTGCTTTCTTTTGGTCTCCATTTGCATGAAATATTTTTTTCCAGCCCTTCACTTTTAGTCTGTATGTGTCTCTTGTTTTGAGGTGGGTCTCTTGTAGACAGCATATATGGGGGTCTTGTTTTTGTATCCATTCAGCCAATCTTTGTCTTTTGGTTGGGGCATTCAGCCCATTTACATTTAGGGTAATTATTGATAGGTGTGGTCCCGTTGCCATTTACTTTGTTGTTTTGGGTTCACGTTTATACAACCTTTCTGCATTTCCTGTCTAGAGAAGATCCTTTAGCATTTGTTGAAGAGCTGGTTTGGTGGTGCTGAATTCTCTCAGCTTTTGCTTATCTGTAAAGCTTTTGAGTTCTCCTTCATATCTGAATGAGATCCTTGCTGGATACAGTAATCTAGGTTGTAGGTTATTCTCTTTCATTACTTTCAGGACGTCCTGCCATTCCCTTCTTTTTCAATTTATTTTACTGAAATTTTTTAATTTAAGTAATTTAATCCAGTGCTAAGAAAGTGTGGGGTTAAGTTCAATAATTTATGATTTCTGTCCTTTAATTCCTTTCTTTCTTTAACTTTAAACATATTTATTGATATGTCTACTGTAGGTCAGAAATACCCAACAGGAAAAAAGGTAACACTAGAAAGAAAGGAAAGAGAAGTAATATAGACAGGTAAACACAACTGAAAATTCTGGTAAGTACTATCAAATAATTTCCCTATCCAAGAGCATTTTGTTGCAGAAAGATAGTTACTAACTTCTTTAGCGGCATTAAATGCTTAACTTACTAACTGTAATTAAATTTATTTTAAAAATCTTTAAAAACACATATGATAAATCTTTATTATTTTTATGTTTACAATAATAGTTGTCTTGATAAGTAACTTCACACTTCCTTATTCTAATTTTACTATTTCAATTAATCATTTTGCCAACTATTTTTAAATGCTTCAATACTATAAAAATACAGAAATCATTAAATGAATATAAAAGTTTATTTCTACTCCTATACTATTTAAAGGAATTGCATTATGTAATTTATTCATTTTCTTTATACTTTTTCCCCATAGTTTTCATGGACAGAATCATAATCTCAGAACTAGAAATAAAATAGCATACTATCTCTGCCTAGATTATGGGTTGTAGCTTGTCAACAACTGACTTACAACTTAAATATTAGGCGGCCTGATTATATCTTCTAAGGTTTTTCAATAATCTTTATTTAAATATTGTTCTTGGCCACTATTAAACATCACATTAATTTTCTGTGGCAAAATAACACTCCAAGCTTGTGTGTTTCCTTGCAACCAGAAGCTTTTTCTCATGTACCCATGTCTACCAAGTTTAATTTTCTTTCTCTCCCACGTTCCTCAAATATTTAGAAACATCAAGTAGTATCACATACTGTACATTAGAGGGTGGTCCAGAGTTTATATATCTTAGGAATTCACAGATTGGGCATGCAGTCTGTTTCCTCTAAGCAACAGATCAAGCTACTATCTTTCATCAGATTTGGGGTCTGCTTTCTACATGATCAGTCTGTAGAAAATGGAGTTTATAAACCTTTCTGTTTTTAGTGTATATCCTACTTTTACCAGAATAGTTTGGTTTAATCACAGTTCCCTTTATTTTCCCCTCTCCTTTATTTTTAAGTTGGAAAAATTAGTAAGTCATAGTTTTTATATAGACAGATGCTTAATATTATAGAATAATCATATATATGTATATATAAACCAATATCTTCATATAGTTATTTTAAAAATTAAAAACATGTGTATAAATATATCAATACTAAGAATAATGTCATTTGTCTTATTTTTGCATACATGTTTTCATTAACTTAATTTTTTTCTATTTAAACATACTTTTTGGAGAAGGAAATGGCAACCCACACCAGAACTCTTGCCTGGAAAATCCCATGGATGGAGGAGCCTGACAGGCTACAGTCCATGGGGTCACAAAGAGTCGGATATGACTGAGTGACTTCACTCATTTCACTATGGGGAAATGGGGTTTTACCATATCAATATATTCCAATTCTAAATTTTATTCTATTTTGCTGTCCATTATCACTTCCTGGTCAATAGGGTTCTTATTAACATTGGCTCTTCTAAACATTTGGGTATTTCTACTTTTGAAAGCATTTTTGCTTTCTGGAACAAGTGTTCTGGCACTATCTTCTGCTTGAATATAATGCACATGTTCCTGAAACCTTGCAGTGTGTAAAATCACCACTAACAATCACAGGGCTTATGGGGAAAATGAGACTGGTCAAAACCAGTCTATTTACAGTTATGTAAACAGTACTAACAAAAACAATAATTGGCGTCTTGGGAAATAACTGGGGCAGATTAGGCAAGCAGCACAGGTTTTCTGGAAGTGGCCTTGAGGAATATTAAAACTGAACAAGAAATAACAGGGAAGAAACTGTGACTTGTGGGAAAGACAGAATCAGTGCAGAGGGAAGTGATGCTCTGAGCACTGTGGAAAGTAAAACCTACCTTGAATCTAGAACTCTTCAGAGGTTGGGATTATAGCTATCCAGAGTAAACTTGGTGCAGAGACCCATTTTCATCTTTCCAAAAACAGATGAAGGATCTCTTGCCTATGAAATAAGCAAGCTTACTACTTTTTGCTGATGGTTAAAATAGCCCCACTATTTTGGCTGTCTCCCTTTAGTAACTCAGACATGAATCCACACTTTTTTTTTTTTTAACTTATGCTCATAACTTTTTCCTCACTGTTAAAAATGTAGGAATAAAATTGTTTAATGGAAAGATGTTATTGCAGAAGAAAATTTCTTGCAAAAGCATAGAATCAGTTGCTTTAAAATAGTGTATATATATTTATATTAATTAGTTAATTAATATATATATTTAATTTAAAAAATAAGGTTAAAGATAAAAATCTGTGAGCTCACATTTAAATTTTAAAAGGTCTGGGAACTAAATAGAAAATAGTTTAAGAGGACAGATATAAAACTTCAATTATTTTCATTTTGGCAAAGCATATGTTTTTTCTTTTTGGTACTGAGTTTACATTGATACTTCTGATTTTCACTTACATTTCCAAGTACTTTAATCTTTTACAAATAAAAATTAGTTAATTTTATCTATATCAATGCATATTTAGATATTTCAACCTAAACTGGGATTATACTTCATTTACTTCTATAACTTTTCAAATTGTCACTGAACAAGGCAAAACTTCTCTTAAACACACACCAAAAATAATCAGTAATGCTGATAGGTTTTTCTAGTTATAGATTACCTTACTTTCCTGGAATAAACCTTGTTTGTCCTGATTCATTTTAATTTAAGTACTAGTGCATGGTTTGATTTTCTAATATTTTATTTACATTTTGGCATTTCTTCAAAATAATATTTATCTATAGTGCTCTTTGTGCTGAGCTATGATAGCTTTGTAAGATGTTTGGATAAAACTTTTTATATTGCCTATGTTATGGAACATTTTAAATAAAATTGAAAGTGTTCTAAAAGTCAATTTTTCTAATTTATGCTTCACTATAAAAACACCCATTTGGCTATTTTAAAACGCATTTGTCCAAAGTTGCACACCATGTTATTTTACATGATTTTATTATCTTTTATATCTGTGGCTATATGTTATCATTTTTATCCTTTTAATAATAGGCAAGCATTGGTATCAAACATTAAAATCAAACAAATATTAATTTTTCACAAATATCAATTTCTGAGGTTAAATTTTCATTGGTAAATCAGTTTTATATATTTAAATATATTGAATATTTTAATATCCAAAAAGGAAAAAAAGTCTAAATAAAAATGTAAAGTCCAAGTAAATACCACTTATCTAACACAAACAACAAATAGTGTATAAACAAAGCAAAGAAACCTAATTTCTAGACCTAGATATTTGTGACCTTGAGTAATTTAATTAATTTTCTATATGGCTTACATAATGCTTGTCATTACAATTTGGATCTCAGTAATACCGCTTATAATATGAAAGAGTTCCCTGTGGAGGGGTGTGATGTGCATATGTGTGTGTGTGTGTGTGTGTGCATGAACATGTGCATGTGCTAAATTACAAACTGTTCAAAACAAATAATAATGCAAAATGGGCAATTAGTCTTTTTATTTATGACAGCCACTGGTTTTGTCAAATGTATACCAAAATCCTTCAGAGGTGTGACACATTTTTTCCCCTTAATAAGAGGTTTTATACCCAAGTATCCAAATCTCATTAACTCTGTCAATATGACCATGGGTACATCCTCAGTGGGAAAACTTTCCTACAATTTTCCCATTTGATTAACACCGTACATTTTATTTGATTAAATACTTTAAATTGAATGAAGGACTCCAAGGAGCACTTTTTTTGGAAAGAAAAAATATTTAACCCTGTGATGAGTGACAAATACCATTCTTTGTTAAGCTTTGAATTTAATTTCTCTGATAAAATTCTCTTTGAATGGCACTGTACTTATGAAGTGTCCAAAACTTGCAAATTATAGATTAATGAAAAGGATGCAATTTTATTCTTCAAATTTCTTGAATACAGAAAAAAAATCAAATACAAATTTAAAATAAAAGGATACAATTAAGTAATATTATCTGTTTGTAATACTCTAGGTATGTAGTCTTCTATGGGACTAATGATACAGAGTTATTGATAATACCTCAATCACTGTTTATTACTGTCCAAAACAATCACTATCTGGTTCTGTCCAAATCAATCCTGATCTAGGTTTATAATAAATTAAAATAGATCCAAGGCATGGTGTTACAGTTAGAAGTCTGTGCATTTACTTGGAATTAGAAGGACCTAGCTTTGAATCCAGCTTTGTCAATTCTGATCCCTGAAAATGCAAGTGTTAGTCAGTCAGTCATTTCTGACTCTTTGAGACCCCATAGACTGTAGCCTGCCAGGCTGCTCTGTCTATGGGACTTTTCCAGGCAAGAATACTGGAGTAGGTTGCTATTCCCTTCTCCAGGACAATTTTTAAGATTGTGAGAAATACATTTTTTATCTACAACCATGACATAGAGTACAGGGCTTACAACACAATATCTGTCCTTACAGAGAATCTGCCTTGGTATGTAATCTACAATGGTCCCTTAGTTATTTCATCTACAAATAAAAATACTTTTTAAAACAGGAGCATTCAAAAGCTTTTTGCAAATAATTTATATACATAATAAACATGTGATGCCTAATAGGTATCCTTATGCTATTTATTATCATATTGAAAAGAATGAGCATGGCAAGAATGCTTATTGTTCAGTCTGAAATGATATAACACACTTTTTAACTTATAACATATTTTTATATAAGTTATATATAACATATATAACTTAAAAATAACTTACATTTTTCTTTAACTTATATTAGAAAATAAAAGTAGAATTCCCTTTTTTGGCTGCATGGTATGTGGGATCTTAGTTCCCTGATAACGGTGACCCCTGCAGTGGAAGCAGTAAATCTTAACCACTGGACCACAAGGGAAGTCCCTAAAAGTAGAGTTTAATACAATAATACTTATTCCTATAGATAGTAATAAAAAATAACTCTGACTCTAAAAACTCTAAATTTTTAAGTTATCTTGAAAATAAACTTAAAAATTTAATCAGAGATTATTTCAGCTATTATTGTTTTTGTTCAGTTGCTTAAGTTTTGCCTGACTTCTTGCAACACCATGGACTGCAAAAGGCCAGGCTTCTTTGTCCTTCATTATCTCCTGGAGTTTGCTCAAACTCATGTCCATTGAGTAGGTGATGCCATCCAACCATCTTCATCCTCTGTCGTCACTTTCTCCTCTTGGCTTCTATCTTTCCCAGCATCAGGATCTTTTCCAATGAGTCAGCTCTTCACATCAGGTGGCCAAAGTATTGGAGCTTCAGCTTCAGCATCGGTCCTTCTAATGAATATTCAAGTTGATTTCCTTTAGGATTGACTGGTTTGATTCCCTTGCTGTCTAAGCGACTCTCAAGAGTCCCATCAGCACTCTCACCAGCACCACAACTAGAAAGCATCACTTCTTCAGCACTCAGCCTTCTTTAGGGTTCAACTCTCACCCGTACATGACTGCTGGAAAAACTATGCTATGATGATACAGAACTTCATCAGCAGAGTGATGTTTCTGATTTTTAATACACTGTCTAGTTTTGTCATATATTTTCCTCCACAGAACTAGGGTCTTTTAATTTCATGGCTGCAGTCACTGTCTGCAGTGATTCTCGAGTTAAAGGAAATAAAATCTGTCACTGTTTCCACTTTTTCCCCATCTGTTTGCCATGAAGTGATGGGGCTGACTGCCATGATATTAGTGTTTTGAATGTTGATGTTTAAGGGTTTATTTTGCAATAAATTCATTTTAATTCTCTACCTTGATAGGGAGTACATATTAAAATCAAATAATTCTACCAGTATTGATGGCTCTTAAAATTTGTCTTGTTATTTGCCAGGAAAATAATATTTTATGTATTCTTGAGTTCCAGTTCAGAATTCATTTATGCATTTCACACATTTCCTACATGTCAGCAAATCTAGAACTTGTATTGGTTAAAAAAAAAAAAAAAGTCCAGACACATCAATCCATCTCTCCTCCAAGGGTGATCCTTCTGTCACAAGGAGAATTGGTAAGGCTTTTTCTACATTCATAATAGAAGTGAAAATTTCAGTTTGGTTCGTGGCTTAGTCATGTCCGATTCTTTGTGACCCAATGGACTGCAGCATGCCAGGCTTCCCTGTACATCACCAACTCCCGGAGCTTGCTCAGGCTCATGTCCGTTTGAGTTGGTGATGCCATCCAACCATCCTCTGTCTTCCTCTTTTCCTCCTGCTTTCAATATTTTCCACCATCAGGGTCTTTTTCCAACGAGTCAGTTCTTCACATCAGGTGGCCAAAGTATGTCAAAACTTACACCTGAACCAACTTTAACAGCAACACAAGACCCATGTTGTCAAGCTCTTTTGTGTGTTTACATTTGAATTGACTTTTAAGGACTACTGACTATTATTCCTTTTTCTAAGCCTATTAAAAGTTGACTTCCAAGGAAAATGTTTAATGGATATGTGGCCCATTCAGTCTGTCAGGTATTTTGCTTGCTATCATTATAGGTCAATGCCCATGTAAATCTATTCAATGAAAGAAAGGAAATTAACTGAATTTTGGCTCAAAATGTTTTACTCAATGTCCTCTTTATATACTCTATGAAATGGTCATTTATGACTCATCATGCTCCTCAATTTTTTAAGAACCCATGATGTGAGTTTCTTTTAAATGCAATGCATTTATCTTTCTGGAGAAACCAATGTGTTCTGAAGTGTCTATAAGAATGTGCAAACTTATGGTAAATCACTTTTTGTCATGTTTGACTGGTGGGACAAAGATCATGATCAATCACAAAAAAATATTAGCCTGAATAATTTCAAAGTTTGCTCTATTTACAGTTAGCTTATAAATTTACAAGCTGCTATAATAACTTTTGAAAAAACATGAGACTTAAAAATAGATAAATGAGGTTTTAAAGTATTCTGATGATTTTTTATTATAATTCTATATTTGATTAACCTTTACAGTATTTGATATGAGATGGTTAGATAGCATCACCAACTCAATGGACATGAATTTGAGTGAAATTCAGGAGATACTGGAGGACAGAAAAACCTCACATGCTGCAGCCTATGGGGTCGCAAAGAATCAGATATGACTGAGCAACTGAACAACAACAATCAATAACTATTATGTGAAAATTGTAGTAATTTATAATTTTATTAGTTATAGCAAAAATAAAAGTCAGACATGAAGACAATTTTTTTAAAGACAGTATACCTGCAGTACTGTAAACAGATAAAATTATTCAATGAATTTATCCATTTACTTTAAAATTTCCTTTGTGTCAATAATAGGTATAACTCTGAGAAACTAAAAGTTTTAATCAACTATATAAACATTTTGTTAAATAAATCATTATGTGGTTACTAAAAGTCATCATAATTTATAAACTAAGACTTTTTATAAATGTTTTATTCAAAGGGAAACATATTTGTTTTTTTCATTCCATAAGCATAAGTTCCCTATCCATTACTCAAATGCAAGATTAACATATAATTTCCCCCCAGAAATACAGTTATGGATAAATATGTCCCTCCCCTATGCTCATAAATCTCATTTTATTCATGTTAATCTTTATTTTAATATTGGATTTTAATATCATGATTAAGTGTTTTTTATTTTAAAATAATAAATGTGATATTTTTTCAAATATATATACTCCTTTATCAACCAAACTTGGAGCAATTTATTTTCCTTTTCTGTCAAATTTTTTGACTTATATGCATTTCTGTATCCAGTGGCATTAAAGTTTTATTTGTTCTGCTGCAATTTCCACTAAAATTAGCAATCTAATGTTAAAACAAGTTAAAAATTTAATCTGAAAGTGTAGTTGAATGTTCACTATTTGCCATTTAATAAAATTAATAACATATGAAGAGGGATAGTAATTATTTGCATGTTTTAGTATACATGATTGTGTGTGTATAGTATTTACATGAGTTTCTGGGTATGAGTGTGTGTATGTGTGTGTGTGTGTGTGTGTGCGCACATGCACATCTGTGTGTCTGTGTGTGTGTGTGTATAAGAGTGGAGAGGGAAGGAGGGATATTAAACACAATTTTGTAACTGCTGACTTCAAGTTTCCTTTTAGGCATTCAAGTGAATATGTACACTTGGAAGTAGATTAGGTGGAAGTTATATTTTGAGCACAATCTTATGTATTAATATATGGTGAAGTGAAGAAGTGAAGTCGCTCAGTCGTGTCCGACTCTTTGCGGCGCCATGGACTGTAGCCTACCAGGCTTCTCCGTTCATGGGATTTTCCAGGCAAGAATACTGGAGTGGGTTGCCATTTCCTTCTCCAGGAGATCTTCCCGACCCAGGGATGAACCCGAGTCCTCCCGCATTGTAGGCAGACGCTTTACCGTCTGAGCCACCAGGGAAGTCCAGTTAATATATGGTAGTTGAAACCAAAAAGTGCTTGGAATACATCAGGGAAATTCTTTTTTTTTTTTTTTTTAATTTTTATTTTTTTAGGGAAATTCTAAACAGTGAGTAAAATAATGTCTGGGGAACCTAGAAACTTGAGAGTCGGGCAAGAAACAGTAACATGCAAAGCATACTTGAAAGCAAAAATTCAAAAACAAAATCAGAAGATAGTACATAGTTTCTTAGAAAGAAATGAAAAAGAAAGCTTAAAGACTAAGTGGCATCCTAGTTAAACGTTCTTCACAAATTTTGGGTCTACATTTTGATGATTGAAAAGGAATATCTTTTCTTTTCAATCATCCTTCTTAGCTACTTCTGATGAGAAAACTGAAGAGAACGGTCTCCTTGGGAATTCTGCTTCATGAATATAGAAGTTTGGCCCTCAGAAGTAAAACATTTAAGTTATTATTGCTTTATTCCAGGTGGCTCAGTCTATTGAAAATACAATTGTTTCAAATTTTTTGTGAATGTATTTGCAATTAATTGAAACTGACACTTTGTACACACACATGATCCTGCCTGAGACATTTAGTGCTACAGATTTAATTGTGATTATTTGAGATGTACCAGGTTTCTGTAGGACAAAGCAATCCTTAGAAAGAACAAAGTAGGAGACATCAGACATCCTGGTTTCAAACTATATTGTAAAGCTATAGTAATCAAAATAGTATGATACTGGCATAAAAACAGCAACATAGATCAATGGAACAGAATGGAGAGTCCACAAATAAATTCCTGCTTATATAACCACCTAATATTTTATGAGAGTCAAGAATACTCAATGGCTAAAAGTTTCTTTAACAAATGATGTGATGAAGGGTGGATAATCAGATGCAAAAATAAAATAAAATAAAATCTGACACCTATATTACTCCATTTACAAATATTAACTCAACAAAGATGAGAGAGTTAAACATAAGTCCTGATACTATACTCCTGGGGTGGTGGTGGGGGGACATAGGGTAGAAGTTCCTTGACACTTTTTTGGGGGGGTGGGGTGGGGGCAGTAATATTTTTAGTATAACACCAAAAGCACAAATAAGAAAAGCAAAACTAAATAAGAGAGACTGCATCAAGCTTAAAAGCGTTTGTTAAACAAAAGACAATCATCAAAATGAAAAGGTGACCAATGGAATGGAAGAAAATATTCACAAACTATGTATTGGGGAAGGGATTGATATAAAAATAGAACTCATACAACTAATAGGAAAAATATGATTAAAAATGGACAGAGGAATTGAATAGACATTTTTTTCTAAAGAAGACATCCAAATAATCAATAGGTATAGGAGAAGATGCTTAACATTACTAATTAGCAGGGAAATGCTAATTAAAACTACAATGATATATCACTTCACACTTGATAGATGTTTATCATCAAAGAAAGAAGAAATAAGCGTTGGCAAGGATGTGGAGAAAAGGGAATGCTTGTGCACCATTGGTGAGAACATAAATTGTTTTAGCAAGTATAAAAAATAGCGTGAAAAGTTCCTCAAAAATAAAAGTTCCTCAAAACAAACAAAAAAATAGAACTACCATATGATCCCAGCAATCACACTTCTGGTTGTATACCCAATGGAAATTGAATCACGTTTTCTAAGAGATATCTACACCCCCAACTTTACTGCTGTATTTTTCACAATATACAAGATATGGACAAAACCCAAGTGGTGTCTGTCAAGGCTGAATGGATAATGAAATATAATATGCATTAGATTAAATATATATATATATATATATATAATATATTTGAAATTGTTCAATAGATTATGAAAATATTATATATATATATATATTTGTTATTGCTGTTCAGTCACTAATTTGTATCTGACTTTTTGTGACCCCATAGACATGGCATGCCAGGCTTCCATGTCCTTCACTATCTCCTAGAGGTTACTTAGATTAATTTCCATTGAGTCAGTGATGCTATCTAACTATCTCATCCTCTGAAACTATGCTTTCCTTTAGCCTTCAACCTTTCCCAGCATCAAGATCTTTTCCATTGAGTTGGCTCAAAGTATTGAAGTTTCATCTTCAGCATCAGACCTTCCAATGAATACGCAGGGTTGATTTCTTTTAGGATTGACTGGTTTGATCTCCTTGGAATACAAAGAACTCTCAAGAGTATTCTCCAGCACCACAGTTCAAAAGCATTAATTCTTCAGTGCTCAGCCTTCTTTAGGGTCAAACTCACATTTATGCATGACCACTTGTAAAACCATATCTCTGATTTTATGGACCCTGGTTGGCAAAGTGATGTCTCTGCTTTTTTAGTATGCTGTTTAGGTTTGTCATAGCTTTCCTTCTAAGGAGAATCTTTGAATGCCATGGCTGTAGTCACCATCTGCAGTAATTTTGGAGCCCAAGAAAATAAAATCTGTCACGGTTTCCATGTTTTCCCCTTCTATTTGCCTTGAAGTAATGGAACCAGATGCCATGATCTTAGTTTATGAATGTTGAGTTTCAACTCAGTTTTTCCATGCTCCTCTTTCACCCTCATCAAGAGGTTCTTAAATTCTTCATTTTCTGCCATTTGAATAGTATAATTTGCATATTTGAGGTTTTTGATGTTTTGCCCAAAAATCTTGACTCCAGCCTGTGATTCCCCACCCCAGCATTTTGCATGATGTATGCTGCATACAAGTTAAGCAGGATGACAATATTCGGTCTTGTTGAACTCCTTTCCCAATTTGGAACCAGTCAGTTTTTCCATGTCCAGTTCTAACCGTTGCTTCTTGACCAGCATACAGGTCTAAGGAGACAGGTAAGGTGGTCTGCCATTCTTATCTCTTTAAGAATATTCCCTACTTCATTATGATTCATACAATCAAAGGCTTTGCCGTACTCAATAAAGCAAAAGTAGATATTTTTCTGGAGTTCCCTGCTTTCTCTATGATCCAGAAAATGTTGGCAATTTGATCTCTTGTTCCTCTGCTTTTTCTAAACCCAGATTCAGCATCTGGAAGTTCTTGGTTATATATGTGTGTGTGTGTGTGTGTATGGGCTTCCCTGGTGGCTCAGATGGTAATGAATCCACCTGCAATGCAGGAGACCTGGGTTCAATCCCTGGGTGGGGAAGATCCCCCAAGGAGGGCATGGAAACCCACTTCAGTATTCTTGCCTGGAGAATCCCATGGACAGAGGAGCCTGGCAGACTGCAGGCCATGGGTTCACAAGGAATCGGAAATGACTCAGCAACTAAGCACACACACACACACATGCACATATATATATATATATATATATATATATATATATGTATATATATATATATACACATAGAGAGAGGGAGGGACAGGGACAGAGAGACAGACATGACAAAGAGGGAAACCATGCCATTTGCTACAACATGAATAGATATTGTGGGGGTTAAATGAGATAATTCAGACAGAGAAAGACAAATATTTTATAATACCTCTTATAAGTGGAATCTAAAAAGCTGAACAGATAACAGAATTGTGGTTACCAGAAGAAGTCGGAGGTTAGAAAAATATACAAGGTTGAAATTTGTAACTAATATATAAATAATTTCTGGATATCTAATGCAGAGTATACTGATTATAGTTGAGAATACTGTATTATAATCTTCAAATGTGAGAGACTAGATCCTAATTATTCCCACCACAAATGATGATAATTACATGTTTAGAAAGAAGTGTTAACTAATATTGTGTTGGTAACTGAAATATATAAATGTATCAAATCAATATGTTGTGTATCTAAATCTATAAAATGTTATATGCTGATTATGTCTCAATAATTTCAAAATTTGGATCAATCACTTTGAAAGTACTTTGCTCATAGTCCTTGCAGTAAATAGCTTCTGAAATCATTATCAATGTATGCATCCTTTTGTCTTCATTCTGTTGTATAATCTCTTTAATCTGATTATGACTTACATGCTTGCATGCTAACTTGCTACAGTCATGTCTGACTCTTTGAAACCCTATGGACTGTAGCCCTCCAGGCTCCTCTGTCCATGGGATTCTCCAGGCAAGAATACTAGAGTGGGTTGCCATGCACTTCTCCAGGGGATCTTCCCCACCCAGGGATCGAACCTGTGTCTCCTCCATCTCCTGCATTGGCAGGCAGGTTCTTTACCACTAGCGGCACCTGGAAAGCCCTGAACCTGAGTATGAACTGACTTAGTCCCTTGCTTCTAACATGTGGACTGGTAAGTTGATAGCATGTCATTTCAGAGATTGGATTATGGAGGTCAGGATCTCTTCCATGCTCAACTTGATGAAATCAGCTGCCATATTGTGAAATGATCTGTGGAGAGGATTGAGGCTGGATTCCCGTCAATAGTCAGTGAGGAATCTAAGCTCTTAGTTCAACATGTGATATATTAGACACTGCTAGCAACTACGTGGATGAGTGTGACAGAAAATCCATTCTCAGTTGTACCTTGAGATGCCTGTGGCTTTGTGAGATACCTAAGGCAGCTGAGGACCCAACTCAGCCATGCTTGGATTCCTCACCCACAGAAACTGTGAAAAAATTTGCTATTTATTCCTCCAAGTAGCTATGTTTAGAGATATGAATAACACAGTGATTGATAACTAGTACAGCCATTAAATATGAATAATCTTGTCATACACTCAACAAATTCATTCTAGATATGTGCTATAAAACTATTATGCCTCACGTGGACTGGGAAATTAAATAAATGGGCTCTTCATAAAATGAACTTTAAAGAAAGTATAAACATAGATCAACCTGGAACCCAAAATTATGGGTAAAATCCAACAAGTTACAAAATTTACTTGTATAGATGATTTTGTACTTGTATATTACAGCAGCAAAATATATATAATTATATGAACTATAGTAAAGACATAATGTTAATCCATGGTACAGACTTTGAGATCAGGATATTGCCTCAATGAAAGATTATTGAGAAGTCAAAGAAAGCATCATTATCATTAATGAAAGCATTATATTTTTCAAATAATATGTCATATGCAAATGTAGCAAAATACTATTAACTTTTATTATATTTTGGTAGAATATGCATAGCTATTTCTTATACTATACCTCTACTTTTATTGTTTTCAATACTTCATAATTTTTGAAATAATATTTAATAAGGGGAAATTAAAGCATTATAAATGTGATACATTAATATGGAATTGATAAAAATGTTACTAATATAAAATATAATGAAGATAAAAGTATCTGAATTTGGTTCAGAAAAGCTAAATGAAGACCAAATTAGACACAGGTCTTGTTTATTGTAGTACTCCAATGACAACAGGATCAACATCCATAATATATCAAATAATTTCCAAGACATTAAGCAAACAAGTCATTTATATAGAGTAATGTAAATGAATCATTTATACATCTAATGCACACAGTATATCTTTAAACTATGCCTTAGAAACATCTAGTAAATAGTATGAAGTAGCATAAATCTATCATATTTTGTTATTGTTGGGAAAAAAACTTTAAAATGACATGTAATCCACTAAAAATGGAAAATACATTATTCAACGATGTAAATCTGACATCTAGAAATATTAATAGTATTATGGTAATTAGAGAGTAACATAATTATTCAAATTTTAGTCACTTGATATGCAGTATATTATAACAAAGATGGGCAGTCTTAGAGATTTTTTTATTGTCAATTTGTTGTGTGACATAAACTTTCCAGATTAAATATATTTTGACTAATATGCTTACTTTGACCTAGAAATTATTAAGTGAGAATGTACATAGTACCAGAATATTCATTTGCTTTGCGTACACTTTGTCACTACTAAAAAGCAGTTAGAATAATTAAGATAATGTCTATTATTTTCATTATTTGTTTAATAAGTGAGACCAAAAAATTAACTTCAAGTTATTATTTGTGGCTGTTTACAAATAACACATAATTTGTCCACAACCAAGGGGAATAAAGCTAATTCTTAAACCCTTCATAACTTACTAGCTGATTTCTGAACATTTACATTCATACATTTATATAAACACCTTTAACTATTAAAATGGAATTAACTCTGTGGAAAATAAAATGCAAATTTTATTGAATCATTTATTTTATTGAAAGTCACTCAGTCATGTCTGAATCTTTGCGACTCAAAGTGTATGGAATTCTCCAGGCCAGAATATTGGAGTGGGTAGCCTTTCCCTTCTCCAGGGGATCTTTCCAACCCAGGTCTTCTGAATTGTAGGGGGAGTCTTTACCAGCTGAGCCACAAGGGAAGCCCAGGAATACTGGAGTGGGTAGCCTATCCCTTCGCGGGTGGATCTTCCCAAACCAGAAATCGAACTGGAGTCTCCTACATTGCAGGTAGGTTCTTTACAAACTGAGCTGTCAGGGAAGTCTGAATCATTTATTCTTGAATATTTAAGTACATTTTTGATAACATGTATAGAAAGAACTCCAATACTTTGGCCACCTCATTTGAAGAGTTGACTCATTGGAAAAGACCCTGATGCTGGGAGGGGTTGGGGGCAGAAGGAGAAAGGGACAACAGAGGATGAGATGGCTGGATGGCATCACCGACTCGATGGGCATGAGTTTGAGTAAACTCCGGAAGTTTGTGATGGACATGGAGGCCAGGCGTGCTGCGATTCATGGGGTTGCAAAAAGTCGGATACGACTGAGTGACTGAACTGTACTGAATTGAACTGTACTGAACTGAACTGATAGAAAGAAAATATGATATTGAAAATCAAAAGCAGGTGGAAATGAGAAAAGACAGAATTTGGGAGACTAATTAAACATTATATACAGACTTCGCTTAGATTTCATTAATGACCCAGTTTTCACCACTGCTATCCAGGCATTTTTCTGTGTAAGTTTTCAGTGCTCTCCCACTGTGGGTAATTTTAATTCTCTGTCCCTGGGCTTGGTGTGTGACTTGTTGGGATCAATATGACCTGACACTACTAGTGTCTTGAAAAGCATTAGCAAGATTAGACTCACTAGCTCTTGAGCTACTGATGTCCTCATGATAAGAACATGCTATGTCTGGTTGTCTGGAGAAAAGGATAAATGACAACTGAAGCAGAGAAGCATCAGCAGAGATGCCCTAAGAAAGCTCAGCTGAGAATAGACCTCTGAGTAAATTTCAGATCCAGTCAACCACTGATGACTGAGCAAGTCCAAAATAAACTGGGCCCAAACTAAATTATCCCAGCCATGGGAAACTCAATTTATAACAAATAGTAGTAGTTGATTTTAAGCTACAGGACTTTTTTTTTTTTACACAATGATAATTAAATGATGTAAGCCAATTATTTTATAGAGCATTTTATGAAATGGAATCCATACAATGCATGTTTTCCATATTGTGTAGCTACAGAAATTCATAATACATACTATTAAAAATTCACCTTGATGTTTTCTTCCTTCAGATAATAACGTTTTGTCCTTCAAAGAAAATTGTAATATATACAATTAGGTTAGTGCATGGAAAAGGTCCTCCCAAGTTATATTATGACAGACATCAAAAATATATCATAAAATATTATGAAATTGAATCATTAATTTTGTATACCTGAAGCTAACATATTGGGTTGGTGCAAAAGTAATTGCAGTTTTTCATTGTTGAAATTTGCTGTTTGATACTGGAATACGTTCTTAAATAAATGTGGTTATGTTATACATCATTTTAATGCACATTTGCACATTTCTTGTTTTTTTTTTTTTTTTTTGCTAATGACATTGCTTACTGTGTATTTTATATTTATTTTAGACTATGGAAATGATGTTAGACAAAAAAATTAAATTCAAGCGATTTTTTTATTTGAGTTCAAAATGGATTGTAATGTAGTGGAGACAATTCCCAACATCAACAACATATTTGGCCCAGGAACTGCTAATGGATATAGTGCAGTAGTGGTTCAAGAAATTTTGCAAAGGAGACAAGAGCCTCAAAAATGAGAAGCATATTGGTTGGCCATCAGAATTTGACAATTACTAATTAAGAGGATTGTCAAAGCTGATACTCTCATAAGAAGTTGTCAAAGCTGATCCTCTTGTAGGAATTTGCTGAAGAACTCAACTTGGACTATTCTACGGTCATTCAACACTTGAAGCAAATTGGAAAGGAGAAAAAGCTGCACAACTGGGTCCTTCATGAACTGTGTGTGTGTGTGTGTGTGTGTGTGTGTGTGTGTGTGTGAGTCACTCAGCCATGTCCAACTCTTTGTGACCCTGGACTGTAGCCTGCCAGGCTCCTCTGTTGATAGGATTCGCCAGGCAAGAATATTGGAGTGGGTTGCCATTTTCTCCTCCAGGTAATCTTCTCAACCCAAGGATTGAACCTGGTCTCCTGCATTGCAGGTGGATTCTTTACTGTCTGGGCCACCTGGGGAGCCCCATGAGCCGACCACAAATCAAAAAAAAAATGTTGTTTTGAAGTTTCATCTCTTTTTCTATGCAACAACAATGAGCCATTTCTCAACCCAATTGTGATGTGCAATAAACTGTGGATATTATACTACTGGTGATGACTAGGTTGGTGGTTGGGCTGAGAAGAAGCTCCAAAGCACTTCCCAAAGCCAAACTTGAACCAAAAAAGGTCATGGTCACTGCTTGGCGGTCTGCTGCCTGTCTCATCTACTACAGCTTTCTGAATCCCAATGAAACCATTACATCTGAAAAGTATGCTCAGCAAATTGATGAGATGCACTGAAACCTGCAACACCTGTGGCCAGCACAGGTCCCTAGAAAGGGCCCAGTTCTCCATAGAAACACCTGACTGCACATCACATAATCAATTCATCCAAAGTTGAACAAGTGGGCTAAAATGTTTTCCCTCATCTGCCATATACACCTGACCTCTTGCCAACTAACTACCACTTCTTCAAGCATCTCAACAATTTTTTTCAGGGAAAACGCTTCTACAACCAGCAGCAGGCAGAAATGCTTTCCAAGAGTTCACTGAATTACAAGGTATGGAATTTTTACACTATGGCAATAAATAAGATTATTTCTCAATGGCAAAATTGTGTTGACTGCAATCGTTCATATTTAGATTAATAAAGATGTGTTTGAGCCTAGTTATGAAGATTTAAAATTCACAGTCCAAAACCACAATTACATTTGCACCAATATAGTATGTCAATTATACCTCAATAAAAAATAAAGAAAAAAATTAGAAACTAAAGATAAATATTAAGCATAGATTATTATAACCAGAGAACATGAAAAATGCAGGGGAGGAGATTAAAAATTAATTTCACTCTTTTTCTCTATTTATTGATTCTGTGGTGTGAATGCTAAATTGCTTCAGTTGTGTCCAACTCTGTGCAACTGTATGGGCTGTAGCCCACCAGGATCCTCTGTCCATGGGATTCTCCAGGCAAGAATGCTGGAGTGAGTTGCCCCGCCCTCCTCCAGGGGATCTTCCTGACCCAGGGATCAAACCCATGTCTCCTGCATCTCCTGCATTCCAGGCAATATAGGTTACAGTAATAGAAATCATGAAGTCTCACAAGATAAATGACCATTTCCTAATCATCTTTTTTGTTGTTGTTGTTCATGTGGAAATTTGCTTTTACCTGAATATTTTAAGGTACATTTTTAAAAAGAATACTTCTAAAATTTACCATTAAAAGACAAAGTAAATGCTGTACTACTGTTATATACTATTGGTGTCCTCAATAATTTTTCAATATTTTATCTTTTATGAATTCAGATGATAACCCCACTTGGTAATCTAAGATTTTATCTTAGGCAAAAACTTAAATGCCATTCTTCTCTGGTCAACCTGTCTAAAATGTTAAGATCCCATTTTATAGTTATTGCAATATATATATATATGCATAAAATCACCACTTATTAAGCTCACAGATTCCCATGAGGGTGGGGGATTTGAATAGAGCAAGCCTAGATTGGTTTATCCACAGCTTGTAGTTTGTGGAATGAAATCATCTGCAAGTATCTTTAATCACACACATCTTTCAGTTGGCCCTCAAATCATATTTTCAGTCAGAGGACCTATAGGTCATTACCCACATGCTCTGAACTTGCTCACAACAAAGGGATAGTGGTATAATCAGACTTCTTATAAAGAAAGCAGAGTTCAAAAAGCTAGTGTCCTCTCAAAACATCCCACCCTCGCCTTCTCCCACAGAGTCCAAAAGTCTGTTCTGTACATCTGTGTCTCTTTTTCTGTTTTGTGTATAGGGTTATCATTACCATCTTTCTAAATTCCATACATATGTGTTAGTATGCTGTAATGATCTTTATCTTTCTGGCTTACTTTACTCTGTATAATGGGCTCCAGTTTCATCCATCTCATTAGAACTGATTCAAATGAATTCTTTTTAATGGCTGAGTAATATTCCATGGTGTATATGTACCACAGCTTCCTTATCCATTCGTCTGGGTGGAGAGGGAGGTGGGAGGGGGGATCAGGATGGGGAACACATGTAACTCCATGGCTGATTCATGTCAATGTATGACAAAACCCACTGCAATGTTGTGAAGTAATTAGCCTCCAACTAATAAAAATAAATGAAAAAATAAATAAATAAAAAATAAAATAAGGTTATTAAAAAAAAAAAAAAGCTAGTGTCCTGATGGTCAAACTGAAATGCTTATTGTGGCTCTGATTGCAAAACCACATAATCTCATTTTTAAGGTATTATTTTGGTTAAACTAGTCTCAGACTCACCAAAATTCATGAGGATGTGGCCTACACATGCACCATCTTTCAAAAACAAGGTGATAACATCATATTGTGAAATGGCATGTAGATTAAGTGAGACAGTTATAGTTATAATTGGAAAACATCACTTGCCACAGCTATATATTCTTATGGCTAAAATTTCACATTGTCTCTTGACACTAATATTCAATATATCCTACCTACTTATTTATTATATATTTTTCTATTAGAATTAACACATGGAAGAACATTTGAAACAAATAATCATTTAACAAATATTTAATATTGTTAAATCATTTAACAACTATTGGGTGAATAAATAGCCAAATAGATTTAAATTATTTTTAAAAGAGGAAAAAATGAAAAATAAAATTAATGTGAATAAAATATGCACATACTGGCATAGATTAAATTCAAATAATATGCTTTTAAAGCTACACATATTCCTATATGTTCAGCTGTATTTCTACATGTTAATGTTTGATGATTATAAAATTCTCTGGCCTCTTTTATTTCTAACATTTTTATATTGTGTCTTTTTTCTAAGACAGGTTAGCATATATTGTGTGATTTATAATGTTTACTTCTATAAATCAATGAAATTATGAATTTAAACTGAGATAAATTCATCTATCCATTTGCTATGAGATGCTACATTGTTTCAAGGAATATTTAGATGTTGATATACATGTTTATAGACAGATTAGATGCATAAGTTAGTACAATGAACATGTAAATTTCATGTAAGATTGAGGGAAAGAATTGCAATGAGGTTAATAAAACTGATAATCATGTCCCTAAATATGCATCCTGGAATTAAGATGCTGACAATAATTTATCAAATTTAGTAATGAAAAACTAGAGAAAGAGGAAATGTGGTCAGTATAAGAAATTAAAACGGTCATTGTTTTCCAGTCAGTGGTGACCATTCAGATAAGAGAAGGGAAACTGCCATCTTTTTGAACAATGTAAGGAAAAGAGAAGTCACTATAACAAAGATTTTAGTTTAGGATGATTACAAAGTAGAAGTAGTGAATGTGGATGGTTGAAGTAGAATGAAAATACTAATTTATAAAGTAGAGTAGGTACAAAATGAAGAATATTTATGACTATGTTAGTATTTAAGATCCTTTTTCATACATTTCAAAAGTACAGTATACTTTATAGATTAATTCACTCGTCATATGCATGCATATTGATATGATGCTCTCACAAATATAATGTGAAAAATTTCCCCATGAATCATTTTCATCAACTTTTACTGGGTGCTTAAGGCGCTTCTAGGATGAGAGACAGTAATTACATTTTCCTAGTCTAAGCTATTTTCTCTATTCTGCCTTAAACAGCAATGGAGTATGAATTGTGCCCTTATTCTTAATTAGCCATGCTGCCCAGTTTTCACTGAATCAGAAACAAATGCAGAAGTAGTATTATCATAAACTCTCTTTATCTCTCTTTGTGTGTCTCCTTCTTTCTCTGCCTTTCTTTTTCTCTCTTCCATCTCTTCATTTTTCTCATGAAGTGAAGTCAAAGTGAAGTCACTCAGTCGTGTCCGACTCTTTGCGACCCCATGGACTGTAGCCTACCAGGCTTCTCCATACATGGGATTTTCCAGGCCAGAATACTGGAGTGGGTTACCATTTCCTTCTCCATTTTTCTCATATTTATATGTAATTAAGTGGGCTTCCCCAGTGGCTCAGTGGTAAAGAATCCACCTGTAAAATACGAGCCACAGGAGACTCTGCTTCAATCCCTGGGTCAGGTAGATCCCCTGAAGGAGGGCACAGAAACCCACTCCAATATTCTTGTCTGGAGAATCCCATGGACAGAGGAGCCTGGCAGGGCTACAGTACATAGGGTGGCAAAGAGTTGGAGCAACTTAGCACACACACAGGCAGACATGTAATTAAATAAACATACACATTTTAAGTGACCTCTTAAATTGCAATTCTTCACAGATGTTTTTCTTGGCACCTATACAAAATTAAAATTAAAAGATACTTGCTCCTTGGAACAAATCTATGACAAACCTAGACAGCACATTAAAAAGCAGAGACATTATTTTGCCAATAAATGTCCATCTAGTTAAAGCTATGGTTTTTCCAGCAGTCATGTATGGGTTGTGAGAGTTGGACCATAAAGAAGGCTGAATGCCAAAGAATTGATGCTCATAAACTGTCCTGTTGGAGAGACTCTTGAGAGTCCCTTGGATGGCAAGGAGATCAAAGCTGTCAATCCTAAAGGAAATCACAGCTGAATATTCATTGGAAGGACTGATGAAGCTGAAGCTGAAGCTGAAGCTCGCATACTTTGGCCACCCAATGCCAAGAACTGACTCATTAGAAAAGACCCTGATGCTGGGAAAGATTGAAGACAGGAGGAGAAGGGACAACAGAGGAGGAAATGGTTGGATGGCATCACTGACTCAACGACATGAGTTTGAGCAAGCACTGGGAGGTGGTGAAGGACAGGGAAGCCTGGCATGCTCCAGTCCATGGGGTTGCAAAGAGCTGGACATGACTGAGTGACTAAACAACTATAAATGCAAAATCAGACTCTTAGCTTATACTTCTCATAGCATCTTCTACTTCTCTTTTTTGAATTTGTGCTTTAGTCACTAGGTCATGTAGGACTCTTGGGACCCAATGAACTCTAGCCTGCCAGGCTCCTCTGTCCATAAGGTTTTCCAGGCAAGAATGCTGGAGCAGGTTGCCATTTCTTTATCCAGGGAATCTTCCAACTCAGGGATTGAACCCGCCTCTCCTGCCTAGGCAGATGGTCTCCTGCATTGCAGCCAGATTCTTTACTGCTGAGCCACCAATATAATTTAAGGAAACATTCTGGAGATTTTTTATGTTGCTCCTTGAGGTTAGAACAGATTAACTTTATTACCACTATGCTTCTAACTTCATAGCAGTCTCTAGCACTGGAGAAAGCAATGGCAACCCACTCCACTGTTTTTGCCTGGAGGATTCCAGGGTCGGTGGAGCCTGGTGGGCTGCCGTCTATGGGGTCGAACAGAGTTGGACACGACTGAAGCGACTTAGCAGCAGCAGCAGCAGCAGCACAGTAGAACTCAAGAAATACATTTTGAATGAATAAAGTTACTTACAATCTTTGAGTTTCATACTCTTTAGATTGAAACTGGAGTTATAATATCTACATAATATGCAAAACATCAAACGTTTCAAATATTTTTTATTCTATTCACTTTTATAGGTGGTGTTAATTTTTATTTTCCCAGAACTGATTTTTCTTCCTTAGTGCTAACTACAAAAATCCCACTGTTTCACTTAGGTTTGAAGCTGCATGTTCCCTTGGCTATTTTCAAATAAGTTTCAGGAAGATGAAAATGTTTGTTTTTCCTTGCACTTGAAAAAAGCAAATAATCATCTGCATTATAGAACTGTTGGCATAGCTTTGGCATATAAGTTTTATCTTCTACTTTGATTAATAAAACTTTGATTAGTTATTTAATATTGAAAATGAAAGTGCTCAGTCATGTCCAACTCTTTGTAACCCCATGGACCATACAGACCATGGAATTCTCCAGGCCAGAATACTGGAGTGGGTAGCCTTTCCTTCTCCAGGGGATCTTCCCAACCCAGGGATCAAACCCAGGTCTCCCACATTACAGGCAAATTCTTTACCAGCTGAGCCACAAAAGAAGCCACAAATTTAATATTTGTGACCCTTTAATAATATCTAATTTCCCATATTACCTATGAATGTTTATAAACTTCATTTACTGCCTTCATCCTTTCCTTCTTCTCCCACATGCAGTCACTTGGAGAATAAGCAATGACATAAACAACTATACTAGCTTACCTACTAGACATATTTGATTTCCTCTTTTAAAAGGTTTGAATTTTGATCACTCATTTAAACTGACACTACCTTCTACTTTGGTGTGAGGATTGGATATAAATCACCAGACAACCAGCAGGGTAACAACATGAATTAAATCTCAATTAAATATGGTGATATTTCATAATGAAAAGTACTTCATTAGATGGACAGGTCATTAGCATTTGGGGCAATTGTTAAGTCTGATTTTGCTTGTTCATATATGGATATCAAAACACACAGTGTCACAGTGAAATGACAAACCTAATATGATATTTTTTTCCATGAATAATTTCCCTCCAGATTAGAGAGAAAATTAATGTTTAATTTTCAAATAATTACTTTAAGCTACTTAAAAATAGAAAGGGAAAATAATAAAAGGAAGTCTTCAGATATAAAAGAAAAAATAACTAGTCATTGGATAAATTTTCAGAGTAAACAGTCTCCCCGAATACAAATTGGACCTCATATTCCCAGTTTGTTTCCAGTGCAAAGTCAAAGTGTCGTATTATATTAGGTGAATAATAAGACTGCACAGCTCATTAAAGCATAAATTCATTTCTTTGCTTCTCTTGTGATATAATGTGTTTGCATTTTGCCCTGAGGACAGATACTAACATGAACATTTATCTGTAATTAAAGATTCACAGACCATTAACGGTACAACAATTTCCATGCAGTTAAGGCAGGGAAATAAGATGTTTTAAAAATTATTTCCTATTCCATGTAAAAGTTAGCTTCTCTTTTTTCAGTTTAGATTTTTTCCATTAGAGGAACCCATTCCTAGATTGGCTTTCTCCAAAGTTAATGTAGAAGTGTTCGATAATCCACTATGTTCTTTTTCTTCTCAATTATCACATAAACATTTTTTGGTGATTCTGTCCTCTGTGAGGACTGCCTCAACTGACCAGGGAGATGAGTTTTAACTCTAACTTTGTCAATCTGTATTTTGAAGGTGATCTGCTGTAACAAAAGAAGGTGAAGATAAGGAATCTTAATCCACAGATCCAAGGCTGAACAGCTAATTATCAAAAGGGGAATGGGGGAACACTATTGATATAAAACTAAATATCTACAAAATATTTTCCAGGTAATACAATATTGCAGCATTTCTGGGCAATGCCTTACCAGTGGTATTAAAATGTCAGCAAATGGAAACCAAAAGTAACGGGCTTTATGTCAAATATCTGGGTAAAATCTGTTGTACATCTAGTCATTTAATAAAGATAAAAGCAGATGATTCTGGGCAAATTTTATCTATTCTGCAGTCATTTATTTAAGAAACATGCATTGAATATTTTTATTAGATTGAAAGCATGAAAAATAGTACAGTTGATAGGAGCACAGATGATGAAGATAAATTTCATGGATTAAAATTATTATTTTTTTTGTTCATTTTCTGTTTGATATTGAATAAGTTGTTAGCTAAGCTCCCTATTCCATGATTTGTTCCTAAAAATGGGGTGTACAACAACTGCCAGGACTCATCACTATCTAGCTTTTGTTTGTTCATAGATACAGAGTCCAAATATATCTCATCTCATGCACATTTACATCAGTTCAAGTGAATCTGTTCCAGTCAGTGAGTTGAGAGCAGAAGTGACTAAAACTATTCCAGCTTGGCCCATAAAACTTATTTGTGCATAATTTTGTTCTTTTCCCCTACCAATATGTAAAATATAAAGAACTCTGATGATGTTCATGACTTCAGCCACAGAATGGAAATGGCAATGTTCCTGAATCACCGCTTAGGGAAGACACTTTCCTACTCTATATACAATCTACTGTGATATAAGACAGAAGTATATTTTCATCATGTAAATCATGAATATTTGAGATTTTAGATTTTTGACCCTTGCTCTGAAGTTGGGGTTCTATGATTGAACTTGACCCAATGGAATGTAGGCAGAATTGATGTAAGACAATTCTGTGATGTAAGACACCACCATGCCTGACTTTAACATATTCTATGTGTACACCTCTAGATTACTCTTTCCTTGTCAAGGAATTGTGAAGGCACATGATGAAGATGGTGTTATAAAAAATACAAGTTCAGAGTCTGGTAGCTCGGTGGTGAAGAATCTGCCTGACAGTGCAGGAGGCATGCGCTAGATCCCTGGTATAGGAAGATTCCGCATGCCGTGAAGCAACTAAGTCTGGAGCCCTGCTCCAGAGCCTGGAAGTTGCAACCTCAGAGCCCACATGCAGTAACTGCCGAAGCATGCCTGCCCTAGAGCCCGTGTTCCACAAAAGAAGCCACAACAATGAGAAGCCAGTGCACTGCAGCTAGAGAGCAGCCCCAACTGGCCACAACTATAGAAAAGCCAAGGAAGCAAAGAAGACCCAGCACAGCCAAAAATAAATAAATAAATAAACAGAAGTTCAGAGCCCTGAGTTACCATAGGACTCTGGTAAATCAATCTTCACATTGGTTAGCACTGAGATTTAGGGGTCCACTTCTATGCAGCAAAAGCTGCCCATCCTTGACAATGAAGATGAGGAGGAAGTTTGTCATAGATGAAAACATATGAAGCAGTTTTTGTGTTCTTGGAAAATTCACAGCCTACTTCAGGAAGTAAAAAACTGTCTATTGGGTTGGACAAAAATTTTGCTTGGGTTTTCCTGTAACATTTTATGGAAAAATCTGAATGAATGTTTTGGTCAACTAATACATGTTAACTGTTCAAAAGGTAAAAGATATATGTGACAGCTACATTATTATTTTTAGGGGTAATGAAAATTTGCAAAATTTCACATCAGTTAAGGAGAGTAACATGAAAAAACACAAGGATTTAAATTAAACTATGCAAGTACTGCTGCTACTGCTGCTAAGTCACTTCAGTCATATCTGACTCTGTGTGACTTCATAGCAGCCCACCAGTCTCCTCTGTCTCTGGGATTCTTCAGGCAAAAATACTGGAGTGGGTCTCCATTTCCTTCTCCAATGCATGCATGCATACTAAGCCGCTGCAGTCATGTCCGACTCTATGAGACCCCATGGACAGCAGCACGTACTTTATTTCAGTTATTTTAAAGTGAATTGTTTCCCATCAAAAAAACAAACAAACAAACAAAAAACACTATCAAAATATGCAGTTCATATAAAAAATCATGTTCCCTAATAGAAAATAGAAAATTTCATTACTCAAAAAGGTAAATTTTTAAAAATCTAAATCGGCTGAGCTCCTGTTAACTCCATTAAGATTCTGTACCTTGATGACTATGAGCCTTCAAATTCCTCCTGGCCTTTTCATAATTTACAATAGATGATTGGGTTTTATGTATTTTTGTTTTTTATTAGGTGTGCTCTACAAATTTGTTCTATGAATAGGCAACTTAGAGATAAATTTCTAGAATCTAAAAAGTAAATAAAGTTAAAAATAGTATTTTCACACACACACAAAAAAATTTCTTTCATCGTATGAGATATCCTTAACAGTCATTTAAAAAATAATTTCAGGCTTTCTTCTCCAGTAGAATATTATAGGTATGAGTTACAGATTTCTCTCACCCTGCTTGGAAATGTTATTCTTCCAATTGATATTTATCAATGGGAAAATAGCTTTAGAAACATGAATAATTCTTATTTTCAAGTCAGCATTGAAGAACGCATGACTGTTGAAAAATAAAATAGATACACTTGTAGTTCTATCATACTCCAATGTCATATGTCAATCTTTGGACATTTTTGTTATTACACTTCATACAACATTTAACAGGTAATCAGCAATATAAGATTTTCTCTGAAAAAGTAATTTTCTAATGAAGAAAATAAGACTCTGAGATACAAATATCTTTATCTAATTAAACATTTCTCGTAAGAGGTAGATTCACAGTTAAAAGTGAGTCTTTGTTTTTTAACCACTAGGGTATGCTATTTTCATTGTTACTGTGATAATTTAACAAAATTTCATTATAAATAGGTAATATATAAAATCTTCAGAACATATTTTTCCCCTCATGGTACCAAAGTCTATCTAACAACATGCAGTTACTAAACAAATCAGAAATGGCATCAGGAAATATCTATATTTTGTTTTCCTTATGAATTGTTTAAAATGTTTAAATCCTCAATCGTTAAAATTCTAGCAAAACTAAACAAATGGGATCTAGTTAAACTTGAAATTTTTTGCACAACAAAAGAAACCATAAATAAAGTGAAAGACAACCTACTAAATAAGAGAAAATATTTGCAAAAGATAGGCACCATTTGACCTATTAGGGGTTAATATCCATAATATATAAAAAGTCCATGGGCTTCCCTGGTGGCTCAGTGGTAAAGAATCTTCTGCCAATGCAGGAGACATGAGTTTGATCCCTGAGTTGGGAAGATCCCCTGGACAAAGAAATGGCAGCCCACTCCAGTATTTCTGCCTGGGAAATCCCAAGGACAGTGGAACCTGGTGGGCTATAATCCATGGGGTCACAAAAGAGAAAGCCAGACATGACTTAGCAACTAAACAACAACAACAAACAGCTCATACAATTCAACATCAGAAAACAACATGATTAAAAACAAATTGAGACATTCAAACTTAGCTAGTCACACAATGAGAGACCTCATGGATTTCATGCTCTCACATTTTTTAATTAAAATTTTTATTTTATAGTAGAGCATACTTGATTTACAATATTGTGCTAATATCAGGTATAAAGGAAAGTGATTTAGTTGTACATATACTTAAATCTATTGTTTTTTAGATCCTTTTCCCACATAGGTTATTATATAGTATTGAGTACAATTCCCTGTTCTATGTAGTAGGCCCTTGATGGTTATCTATTTTATATATAGTAGTGTCTATATGTTAAATGCAGTTCAGTGATAAAGAATCCACTTGCCAGTGCAGGAGATGCCAGAAACACTGAGTCAATCCCCGGGTTGGGAAGATCCAAACCTCCTAATTTACACTCCACCCCTCCCCGACCTTTTCCTCTGGTAACCATAAATTTGTTTTCAAAACCTGTGATTCTGCTTCTGTTTTGTAAATATTTGCCTTCCTCTGTCTTACTTAATATGATGATATCTAAGTTTATCCATGTTGCTGTTAAAGACACTATTTAATATTTTATGGCTGAGTAATACTCCATTGTATACATGTATCTTGTCTTCATATCCATTAATCAGCTGATGGTCATTTAGGTTGCTGTCATGTCTTGGCTGTTGTAAATAGCGCTATAATGAACATTGGTGCTGTGTGTATCTTTTCAAAGTATGCTTTTCTCTGGATATATGCCTTGGACTGAAATTGCAGGATCATATGATATTTATGATATGAATGAATTTTTATATTTTATATTTTTAATTTTATATGAATTCATATGATATGAATTTTTAGCTTTATAAGGAATCTTCATACTTCTCTCAGAAAGTGGTTGTACCAATTTACATGCCCAGCAACAAAATAGAAGTGTTCCCTTTTCTCTACATCCTCTGAAGTATTTACTGTTCGCAGACTTTTGATGCTGGCCATTCTGACTGGTGTGAGATGGCACCTTATTGTAGATTTGATTTGCATTTCTCTAACAGCACGGCTGAGCGACCTCACTTTCACTTTTCACTTCCCTGCATTGGAAAAGGAAATGACAACCTACTCCAGGGTTCTTGCCTGGAGAATCCCAGGGACGGGGGAGCCTGGTGGGCTGCCGTCTATGGGGTCGCACAGAGTCGGACATGACTGAAGCGACTTAGCAGCAGCAGTCGCAACAGCTAGCATTGTTGAGCATATTTTCATGTGCTTTTTGGCCATTTGTATGTTTTCTTTGGAGAATTGTCTATTCAGATATTCTGCCAATTTTTATGGTTTTTATTTTTACTTTATTTTTTTAATGTTGAACTCTATGAGCTATTTGTATATTTTGGAGATTAATCCCCTGTCTGTTTCACAGTTTGAAAATATTTTCTCCTATGTTGTCATTTTGTCTTTTTATGATTTGCTTTGAGGGTCAAAGCTTTTAAGTTTAATTAGGTCCTATTTATTTACTTTTTTTTATTTCCATTGCTCTAGGAGATACTCCAAAAAGATACTGTTGCAATTTATATTAAAAAAAATGTGTCCTATGTTTTTCTTGAAAAATTTTATGGTATTTGGTTTTATATTTAAGTCTTTAATTTTATTTAAATTTATTTTTGTGTATGGTGTTAGAGGATGTTCCAATTTCCTTCTCTTACATGTGTCTGTCCAGTTTTTCCAGCATCATTTATTGAAGAGACTGTCTTTTTCCATTTTATATTCTTGCCTCCTTTGTCATAGATTAATTGACTATAGTTATGTGGGTTTATATCTGAGAATTCTATTCTGTTCCTTTGATCTTATAAATCTGTCTTTGTTCTAGTACCATATTGTTTTGATGATTCTAACTTTACAGTATACTTCAAAGTTAGGGAACCTTATTTTTCCAGCTCCATTTTTCTTTGCCAAGATTGTTTTGGTTATTCAGAGACTTCTGTGTTTCCACACAAATCTAAAAATTTTATTTGTTCCAGATCTGCAAAAAATGTTATTGATTATTTGATAGGAATTTCATTGAATCTGTACGTTGTCTTGGGTGATACAGTCATTTTGACAATACTGATACTTTCAATTCAAGAATACGGTATACCTTTTGATCTGTTTCTGTCATCTTGAATTTCTTTTATCAACATCTTGCAGGTTGTGGAGTACAAATCTTTTGTCTCCTTGTGTAGGATTATTTCTAGTTATTTTATTACTTTCAATGAAATGGTATATGGGACAGTTTCCTTAATTTCTCTTTCTGATCTTTTATTGTTAATGCAAAGGATTTCTGCATATTAATTTTGCATTCTGCAACTTTACCAAAATCACTGATGAACTCTAGTAGTTTTCTGGCAGTCTCTTCAGGATTTACTATGCATAGCATCTTGTCACCTGGAAACAATGACAGTTTTCTTTTTTTTATTTCCCAATTTGAATTCTTTTTATTTATTTTTCTTCTCTGCTTGCTGTATCTAGAACTTCCAAAACTATGTTGAATATAAAAGTGGTGACAGTGAACAACCTTGTCTCTTTCCCAATCTTAGAAGTAATTTCAGCTTTTCTCTACCAAGTATGATGTTAGATGCATTTTTTCATATATGATCCTTATTATCTTAAGGTGTGTTCCCTCTATTCCCACTTTCAGGAGAAGTTTTATCCTAAATGGATGTAGAATATTGTTAAAAGCTTTTTTGGAATCTACTGAGATTAGTGTATCATTTTCATTCTTCAGTATATTAATGTGGTATTGATTTGTATATACTAGAGAAACCTTGCATCCTTGGCATAAATGCCACTTGATCATTGTGTGTGTGTATGATGTGTATGATACTTTTAATATGTTCTGTATTTGGTTTGTTGTTATTTTGTTGAGGATTTTTGTATCTATGTTTATGAGTGATATTGGCCTGTAATTTTCTTTTTTGTGATATCTTTGTCTGGCTTTGGTATAATGATGGTGGTGGCCTTGTAGAAGGAGTTTGGAAGTGCTCCTTCTTATGCAAATTTTTGAAGAGTTTCAGAAGAATAGGTTTTAAATTTTCTCTAATTGTTTGATAGAATTCTCTTGTGAAGCAGTCTGGTCCTGGACTTTTGTTTGTTGGGAGTTGTTAAATCAGTTTCAATTTCACTGTTTGTGGTTGGTCTGTTCATATTTTGGATTTCTCCTGGCTGAATTTTGGGACATTGTATCTTTCTAAGAATTTGTCCATTTCTTTTTTCATGATAAGCATGGCTAAACGTTTACCACTTTTTTTTTTTTCAAAAAGCAGCTTTTAGTTTCATTGAAATTTTCTACAATTCCCTTTGTCTTGATTTCTTCTTTCTGCTCTGATCTTTTATGATTTGTTTCCTATAGATAACTTTGAATGTTGCTTGTTATATTCTGACTGCTTTAGGTGTTTGGTTTTGTTTTTTTTTTTTTTTTAATTTCCTGAGGTAAGATTATATTGCTGTAAAATTCCCTCTTATAACTGCCTTTACTGCATCCCATTGGTTTTGGGAGATTTTATTTTTCTTCATTGGTCTCTAGGAATTTTTAAAAATTTCCTCTTGGACTTATTCAGTGTTCTATTGGGTGTTTAGTAGAACCTTATTTATCCTTAAATGTTTGTGTTTTCCATATTTTTTTTTCTTTTAGTTGACTTCTAATATCATAATGTTGTGGTTGGAAAAGATGCTTGTTATGATTTCAATTTTCTCAAATTTACCAAGGCTTGCTTTGTGTCCCAGAATGTGATCTATCCTGGAGAATGTTCTTTGTGCTGTTTAGAAGTTTGTGTATTCTGCACCTTTTCAGATGGAATGCTCTATTGATGACAATTAAGTCCATCTGAACTAATTAGTCATTTAAGGACTGTGTATATTGATTTTTTGTCTGGATGATCTGTACATCAATGTAAGCGGGGTATTGTGGTTGTTGTGTCCAGCTATTTGCAACCCTGTGGACTGCAGCATACCAGGCTTAGCTGTCCATCACCATTTCCCAGAGCTAGCTCAAACTCATGTCCATTGAGTCAGTGATGCCATCCAACCATCTGATTCTCTGTTGTCCCTTTTCTCCTTCTCCCTTCAATCTTTCCTAGAATCAGAGTCTTTTCTAATGATTTGGCTCTTTGCATTAGGTGGCCAAAGTATTGGAGTTTCAGCTTCAGTATCAGTCCCTCCAATGAATATTCAGGATTGATTTCCTTTAGGATTGACTGGTTTGATCTTGCAGTTCAAGGAACTCTCAAGAGTCTTTCAATACTACAGCTCTAAGGCATTCAGCCTTCTTTATGGTCCAACTTTCACATCCATACATGACTACTGGAAAAACCATAGTTTTGAGTAGATGGACTTTGTTGGCTAAGTAATGTCTCTGCTTTTTAATATGCTGTCTAGGTTGGTCATAACATTTCTTCCATGGAGCAAGAGTCTTTAATTTCGTGGCTGCAGTCACCATCTGCAGTGATTTTGGAAGTCAAGAAAATAAAGTCTTTCACTGTTTTCATTGTTTCCCCAATTATGTGCCATGAAGTGATGGGACCGGATGCCATGATCTTCACTTTTGAATGTGGAGTTTTAAGCCAGCTTTTTCACTCTCCTCTTTCACTTTCATCAAGAGACCCTTTAGTTCTTCTTCACTTTCTTTCATAAGGGTGATTTCATCTGCAGATCTGAGGTTATTGATATTTCTTCTGGCAATCTTGATTCGAGCTTGTACTTCATCCAGCCCAGCATTTCACATGATGTACACTGCATATAAGTTAAATAAACAGGGTCACAATATACAGCCTTGACATAATCTTTTCCCAATTTGGAACCAGTCCATTGTTCCATGTCAGGTTCTAACTGTTGCTTCTTGACCTGCATTCAGGTATCTTAACAGGCAGGTTAGGTGATCTGGTATTTCCATCTCTTTAATAATTTTCCACAGTTTGTTGTGGTCCACACAGTCAAAGGCTTTAGTGTAGTCAATGAAGCAGAAGTGGGGTGTTAAAGTCCCATAATAATACTGTGTTATTGTTGATTTCTCCTTTATAGCTGTTAACAGTTGCCTTACATATGGTAGTGCTCCTATGATGGTTAATATCTTCTTCTTGGATTATCCCTTGATCATTATGTAGTGTCCTTTTTTGTCTCTTGTAACATTCTTTACAGTCTATTATGTCTGGTATGAATCATGCTTCTCTAGGTTTCTCTTGATTTCCATTTGCATGCAATATCTTTTTCCGTTCCCTCACTTTTAGTCAGTATGTGTCCCTAGATCTGATGTGGGTCTATTGTAGAAAAATATGAGTCTTATTTTTGTATCCATTCAGCCAGTATATGTCTTTTGGTTGGAACACTTAATCCATTTACATTTAAGGTAATTATTGATTTATATGTTCTTATAGCTATGTTGTTAATTGTTTTGTATTTGTTTTTGTATGTCTTTTTTCTTGCCTTCCTATTTTATTCTCTTTTGATTTGATGACTATCACTGGTGTTGTGTTTGAATTGTTTTTTTCATTTTTTGTTTGCATCTATTGTAGATTTTTGGTTTTCAGTTACCATGAGGTTTTAACATAGTAGTCTACAAGCAAGTTTGTTTTAAGTTGCTGGTCTGTCAATTTCAAGTTCATTTTGAATATTCTACATTTGTAATCTCTTCTCACAATTGCTGGTTTAGATGTCATATTTTTTTATGAATGACTTCCTACCTTTACTGTATGTTTGCCTTTACCAGTGAGGATTCTCATTCAAAATTTTCTTGTTTCTAGTTTTGGGTTTTTCTGGAGACGTTCCTTTAGCATTAGTTGTAAATCTGGTTTGGTGGAACTGAATTCTCTTCTCTTTGGCTTGTCTATAAAGCTTTTGATTTTTCCATTGATTCTGACAGGAGTCTTGCTGGGTAAACTATTTTTGGTTGTAGGTTTTTTGTTTTCATCGCTTTAAATATATCGTGACAATCCTTTCTGGCCTGCAAATTGTCTGCTGAGGAGTCAGTTAATAACTATATGGGAATTTCCTTGTATGTTATTTGTTGCTTTTCCCTTGTTGATTTATTTACACTTTGTCTTTATTTATTTATTCTTGTTTTGTTTTCAATTTGATCAGAACTGTCTCTCAGTATATTCCTTCTTGGATTTATCCTGCTCAGGACTCTCTGCACTTTCTAGACTTGGGTGACTATTTCCTTTTCCATATTAGGGGACATTTCAACTATTATATTATCTCTTCAAATATTGTCTGAGACCCTTTCTCTCTTCTCCTTCTGAGGTCGCTATAATGCAAATGTTGGTGCATTCAGACGTTTCTTGCATTATCCTCATTTAAAAAAAATTTTTTTTTAATTTGGCTCCATTGCAGTGATTTCCACCATTATGTCTTATAGCTCAGTTATCCATTCTTTCATCTTATTTTTCTATTGATTCCTTCCAGTATATTTTTCATTAAATTATTATATTGTTTAATTATTTCTGTTTTTGTTGTTCTTTATATCTTATAAAAATTTCCTGTATCTTCTTGGTCTGTGCCTTCATCCTTTCTCCAAGATCTTGGATCACCTTTATTATCATTACTCTGAATTTTTTTTCAGGTAGATTGCCTATGTCCACTTCACTTGGTTGTTCTTCTGGAGTTTTTTTGTGTTCTTTCATCTGGAATATATTATTCTGTTGTATCACTTTGTGTAACTTTCTGTGTTTGTGGTATCACAGGATGCAGAACTGTAGTACCTCTTGCTTCCGGTGTATCACTCTTGGTAGGTGAAACTGGTCTAAGAGGTTTGGGCAGGTTTCCTGGTGCAAGGGACTGCTGTCTGGCCACTGGTGTGTGGAGTTGGACCTTGCCCCTCTGATGGGCAGGGCCATGTCAAGGAGTGTGTTTAGAAGCTCCTGTGGACTCATGAAGACTTTAAGCAGCCTTTCTGCTGCTGGGTGAGGCACCCCAGCATGGAGCCTACAGGTTGTTGGATGCAGCAGATCTCAGTGTCAAAAGAGTGACTCCTAGAATGGTTCACTCCAATGAGTATACCCAAGTATCCCTCTGACACCAGTTTCCTCATCTCCACAGTGAGCCACAGCCACACCTTGCCTCCTGAGGAGACCGTCCAAGACCAGCAGGCTGGCCTGGCACAAGCTCCTATGAAGTCTTTGCTTTTTCCTTAGATCCCAGTGCACACAGGACAATGTGTGCCCTCCAAGAGTTGAGTTTCTGTTTCTCCCAATCCTGTGGTATTCTTGTGATCAAGCCCCATTGACTTTCAAAGTCAAATGCTCAGGCTCCTCCTCCTGATGTGAGACACTCACACAAGGGGGCTTGATGTGGCACTCAGAATTCCCACTGGTGTGGGAGAACTGTGATATAATTATTTTCCAGTTTGTGGGTCACCCACCTAGCAGGTATGAAATTTTATCATATTACAAATGAACTTCTCCTACTGTCTCATTGTATCTTCTTCTTTGTCTTTGTAAATAGAACATATTTTTGCTAGATTCAAGTCTTTTTTGTTGATAGTCCTTCAACAGGAGTTGTGATTTTGCTGTTTTTGTGACAGGAAATGAGTTGAGGTCCTTGTACTCTGCCATCTTCTCCTCTACCCTCTCTTCTTCAAGAAGGAATCTGGTCTTGAATAAGGACCTTAGAATGAAATTTATCATTTCCTTAGTGGAAAGAAATTATATTAAATAGTAAACAATCAAAAATTTAAAAACCTGAAATGTAGGTGCTACAAATGTACTTTTCAAATTATATAAATGTAAAAAATATTAAATATATTCTGGTTAGCTTCAAAAAACTAAACGGTAATAACATTCAGTTGGAGATAAAATGTAATTAGGAACACAGGCAGCTTTTTTTCATGTAGTTATATATCAACTTTTCTGTAATTCTTGCTTAATACACTAACAATGAAAGTAGTAAAAAAAAAAAAGTACCTCTTAGATTACTGAATTATTGAAACTGTATGGTGGACATGTGCTTTACTTTCAGCTTAATATATTAATTTCCACTCATCTATAATTTAAAAATTTGTCTTAATTAACATGGACATTTTTTAATGTTAGTGCTGGAGTAATTTAATTTAGATTGTAATGCTTATTTTAAATTTTCTAATGATTTTATTTATTTACTCATATCCATTCTTTTTTTTTTTTAACATATTTGCTACTATATAAATCACTCATCTGTTTGTTTAGGAAGGGAGTGTAGAATAAAAGGTAGCACTGAATAGTGAGTCATATTTAGCATTAGAAGCTAATAGAGAAAATGATTCTTTAACAAGTTTCTATTATTAAAGATAAATCCCAAAACAACCAGAAATCAGAGAAATTTGAAGTAATGGAACTATGGAGACTCTAAGTCAGAATGAGAAACATCACAGAAAGTCATTTTTAGTTGCTTCTTTTTCTCTCTTTTACTTTTTTTTTTCCCCAATTTGACTAAGACAGAAGACTGTAAGTTCAGGCAAATATATATGGAAAGTTTATAGCTCCAAAGGGCAGAGATAGTACTTTCTAAAGGTTTAACAGAAAATAGTTTATTTCAAGTACTTGAACAAATATTACTGTCTAATCACACACATTTACTCATTACTGTAGAGTACCGTTCAGTTTCTTTAGATTACTCCACTTGTAAGTAATTCACAGATTTTAACTATTTTGAAAATAATTTAAAGAACTGGTTCATGTTATATTTGAAGTCATGTCAGTTTTTGTAGATTTCACAGAATAAAATTCAGACTCAGATGATGCCTTGAGACATCTGACACACACATTAAGTCCCTCAACAACTATCGCTCCTCTCAATTCACATGTCACTCAATTGATATTTATTTATCTTAAATATATGACTGAGTTTTCCAAAATCCCAAATCTCAAACATAGATAAAATTAGCATTAAACACAGACCAAAAATATCACCTTCAATTTATTTCATATTTTCCTGTTTGACTGACTAAAAGAATTTCCCCATGAGAGGATACATTGAAGAACTTGCAGTTTTCTTTTTTTTTCTTTGCCATCTGTCTGTTTATTTCTTTTAGGTGTTAATGAGAATGAAGAACAGGGAGATTTGAGGCAATGAATTTAAAATATTTGCAATCTGTGGATCATTTCACTAGAGTCCCGGGATGCTTCAGTCTTTTTCTACAGTAAATGTCTTTTAAATATTGATTTATACATATTTATTTTTTTTCTCCTAAATATATGCTCATTAATTTAAATTCCTTAAAAGTAAGTAGTAGAGCTACCTCAGTTTTTCTAATATGTTACATAAGCTGAATTCACAGTAGTCATTTGTTAAATACTGTGTTTTTACTGCAGGTGTAAGAATGTGGAATTAATGAATGACGTCTAGAATGCAAAGTTAATTTTTGAATGATTTTTAAAAGTGTGTCATTACATATGACATAACCAAAAGGCAAAATGCTTATATCTTCTTTGTTAATCTGCTAATTAGGGAAATAATGCTACTAGCAATATAGTGATGTTGAAAGAGCAGTATATATAAACCATGCATGGGTCTGTAAGACCATTGTATAAGTTACTGCATCAACTCTTTTGTATTAGGGCTAGGATTATTTATCTTGTATCTTGAGCACCTGTTCAGTTACAGATAATAGAATTTATTCATTTTAAATGAATACTTCTTTTCCTACATCTTGGTGAACAGGATAATGGAGAAACTTAGTAGTTTTAGTTCTTATTTTGTCTCTTTTATATGCTATTGTTAGTTCTCAAATGGAATATTTAATGAACCATTGGAAGAGACATGAGGCTCTTGACTGATCTCAACTGAAATCCACACCCAAATAAAAGTTGTTGAAAGAGAACTGTAGGGATATATTTTACAGTAAGTTCATAAATCAATTTGTAATTGTTCACATCAAAGACCACTCTCTTTGAATATGACATGTTAGAAGGAATAACTTTTGTGTCAAAAAAGTTTGTCTTGTAAACACACTCATACCTATTTTTTTCATATAACTCTAATTAATTTCATAGTAAAACCTACACTTTTACTGTAATCAGTACTGTCAGGAAGATCAGTTGTATCTGTTGTTTAGTCACTAAGCTGTGTCCACTGTTTTACAACCCCATGAGCTATATAGCACACCAGGTTTCTCTGTCCATGGAATTTCCCAGGCAAGAACACTGGAGTGGGTAGCTATTTCCTTCTCCAGGGGATATTCCCAACCCAGGGACTGAACCTGCATCTCCTGCATTGGCAGGTGGATTCTTTACCACTGAGCCACCATGGAAACCCAGGAAGATGAGTAAAGAAAGAATATTTAACACTAATTTTCACAAGGCTGTCTTTTCAACTCTATATCAAACATATATTTCATTTAGGATCAATAAGACAAATTATACTCTAAGACTTTTTAAAAAAAATCTGTTGAATAATATTCCAGAAGCTACAAAAATAGAGCAAACGTTTTGAACAAAATTATGTCTTATACAATTTCCTATTATATTTTTCAATCAAACTCATAGGATTAAACAAGTAATCAAATTACAAAAATACTGTACAATAATGAAAACATTGTTTCACATTTTTCTTCTATATAATACTGAATGATATAATATTGAAATTTTATAGCAAAATTATATAAGATTCCTAGACATGCATTCAGATCTCTTAATATCTTATTTATGTACAAAGTTCATTTATTGTCCGCTTTCTTACTATCCATTTTAATCAAGGTTTTCACACAGTGCATGCCTATGTGTCCAAGCAATTAGTTGCAGTTTGAGTACTGAATTGAAGAATATCCACTAATGAAGTAAAAATAGGAATCAAAAGCTTCCATATTACATATACAATAAAAACAAATATGTCACAAATGTTTTCTACAACTGAGCTTAACCAACATTTAAAAATGGTTAATTCCCTCCTCCTAGAAATTTTCCCCAATGATATAAGCACTTAAGCTCTATTTAATATTGTATATTTCCAAAGAAAATCTGCACTGGGAAGAGGTAGATAGGAAAGTAAAATTAAGACTATGACAAAAATTAATGAATGCTGGGGGAAGCTAATAAAGAAGTACTAGAGGACACAAGGGTTCACAGAGCAGGGGTTGGTCAAGGTGATTAAGCCATTTGTATTTGTTGATCTTAGTCTCTTAGCCTCTCATACAGATTGGAAGATAGAAACTCTATCTTTCTTGATGATTGCCCTGCAAAGGGACAGCTTTCAGATCCTTGACAAACAACTTCCTGAGTTATAAAACTGTCAGTAAACTTTCAAGAGACAAAATAGATGGACAACTGACAAAGGAATTGCTTAAAATATATTTATATAAGAGATTTACAATGCATGAACAAAAGACTAAGGGCAGTCAATCCAATGGAAAGGTATGATTCACCCAACAGTTTCATGAATTGAATTAATGCTCAGCGTTAGCACCTTTTGACTGAAGCAAGAGGTGGTCTTCATGAAGAAGGACTATGCAACCACATAGTAAGTGGATTCAGTGGTATTTTGCTCTTCCCCAAAGATCTATAGTCATTTACATAAGTAACCACACAGCAGTGAAAGGGAAATAACCCATATTTCCAGAAGCATTAGTCAGTGCCCATGCTAGCATTAAAACCCAAAGATCAAAAGCATTGGTTAAAGTAGAATAGTAAATAGTGATTAGATATAAAAGCTGAGTGCTGACCTGCTCAATTTCATAGTAAATTCACTGATTCTATTGTCCAAACTACTGATCACTTCCCCATTACTAAATATATAGTTTAATTTAGCATATTTAGAAGTTGAATCTTTAATCCATAGAATAAGAATCAATATGGTGATCCCCAGTTGACAGGCAATCAAAAACAATAGGTCAGATTAGTGCCTCTCAAAAACTTGAGTAATATAGAGGTAATATCCCCCATTCTTATTACACTGTATACCAACATAAAATGGTTAGAAAAAACTAGGTAAATTATGACAGATGATAATGGGTTAGCAGAAATATAACTAAGTTTGAATTACAATTACAACACTTTTACTAGTTGCAGTACATTTGATATAAAGTAGCACAGCCTTGGTAAGGTAGTTTTTGGTCTGGCAAATATGTTTTCTTGATATTTTTTTTGATGCCCATTACTAAAGAAGATACACAGTTTTAATTCATATGAAATGATTATCAGTATACATTCATAGTCATACCACATATATCTTAAATTCTACACTCTGATACTATACAGTACAAAGAAAGCATCTGAAGAATGTCATAATGATTCACTATAGTTGTGATATTAATGAAATTATATCCAGTTAGCAATAAGTAGCAAGTGTTTTGGATTCCTTATTGAGATATAAAATTTGTAAAGAAACTGTTACATTGATGAAGATTTTAGGGATGCAGTGGCTTGGGACAGACCAGGACACCTTCTCCAAAAAAAAAAGTATTTACACCTCTCTTACCCTACCACTAAGAAAAACAACCTTTGGTAAACCTCTTTTCACATTTTAGATGTAGCATTTTCTCCATGGAGCAGTGAGGGTACAGTTCTAATCCATTTTTTGAGTAAGGGATGAGGTTCTAGCTTCTGAATTGGTCCCAGAGCAATAATGAATGCTGAAATGAGTACAATGTGGGAGAAAAGCAATCTTGCTGGATTTTATCACATGACTCAGTAGACCACTTGAGTATTAGAGGTATCTAGGAGTAGAAGATAATGTAATTTATTGTCTCCAGAATAAGGATGGATACTCACTGTGCTGTATGTACTTAAAAGTTATAGTCCATTTGAAGATACAGTTCCTGGCATACTACTATGTCCTGGAAGAACTAGAGTGATTGATCTTAAGACATCAAGTGAATGTGAAACCTGATCTTCCCTTCATAAGTTAGTTTTGACCATAAAGTTAGTTGAGAACAGCAGCCATACAATCTATGTTAAAAGTGATATATCTATGATTGGGTTTGAGAAGTAGTAGAGGACACAAGCTAGCTACTTGAACACATGCCCCAGAACGCTATCTCTGAGGGTTAAAATCATATTGACCCACTAACATTGAATCCTTCATTTAATTTTCTCATGACAAGGAATCCTCCTTATGGCAAACTATACATAGAAGTGGGAGAATGACTATAGGATTTGTTACATAGTTCACCATCCAGAAGTCATAGCCTTATGAAGCAGTAGAAGAGCCATATCCTGAAAAGGTAAAATATCAAGGTGCAGAAAGCAAGGAGTGGAATCAGGAGTGACTCTATTCACACTTACTCCTGGTTGTCCACTTGGTGAATACATGCTTTTTCTTTTTGCAACTTTAGACTTTGAAGGACTAGGGATCTTGGTTCCTCAATTAGACATACAGTAGGAATCTCACTAATCTTAAAACTATGGCCACTTCTTAGGTACTTTGAGTAACTCAAGCAGGCAAGGGAAAAATATGTTTGTGATTAAGTTGATTTTATGGGCATTTTTGGATACTCATGTTTCTGGTTTAACTATAAATGTGCAAGTACAACAATCACTGTCTCATAAAGGAATGGTAAATAGGAAGATCATGAGCTTCAAAGATCAAGCCCTATATCACTCCAGACAAATGAATACACACACATGAAGGCATAAATGTGTTTTATGTTTATACATAAACATGTATACAAAAAAATCTAATTTAATAACTTTTCCTAATAACTATATATTTTTTTATATATTTTTATTCTATTTATCTACTTTTGTGGTATATTTTCTTAATTGTTATTGTTTGTTTGATACATTATCTTTTTGGTAGGAGCATTTTCTTTCAGTTTTATTCTATATTTAGATAGAAAACAAATCTGTATATCATAGATTTTATATCTACATTTCAAATTTAAGTGAATATTTCAAGCCAAAATGAGTTTTTGAACAAAACCAATCATTGAAAATCTGAGAATAATGAAATCTCAATACACTGAACTACCCACTATTATTTGCACGAAAATTTTAAATTAGATTATGTATAAGTGAGTGAGATGGAGGAGGGCACAGCAATCCACTCCAGTGTTCTTGCCTGGAGAATTCCATGGACAGAGGAGCCTGGTGGGCTACAGTCCATGGGGTCGAAAAGAGTCAGACACAGCTGAGTGACAAACACTTTCACTTCCTCATTTTCATTTTCATAAGTAAGCACAATCATTGATATTGACACAATCATGTAAAGACACAATTTCATTAATGTGTGTCTCTGCATTTCTCCCTCAAATCTATAACTTACAAAAATAAATAAATAAAAACAAACACCATTTCTATTAGTTTTCTTCCTCAGTGCCATCTTTGAAGAATTGTGCCCTGTGTCAGAAGCAGCAAAAGAGCAGGAAGAAAGGAAAGGAGACAAAGAAAGCAAAATGCAATAACAAGCAACATGACCTCTATCTGTGTTCCTCAAACCTCCCCTACTCAAGCTCTTCTTCATTGAAATATCTAATTTCAAACTAAAAATCACTTTCTCCAGGTAAAAACTCATTCCTACTAGTCATTTAACAGTTGATTCAAATTCAAATGAGCTCTAGACATGCTTTTGTCCATTAATATCTGTAATCACTGTAGGGAATGGTCTTATCTTATGGTACTTAACTCCCTCCGTGGAGAGTAGGACAGTCTAAAAATAATTATAAATGTTTATAAATTTCTATCCCTGAAAGAGAGGCTATGCATACATTTTAATAGAGAAGTAGATATTGTTAAGTCCAGAGTATTTTCATTATTTTAAGTGTTCCTGGTATATGCTGGTATCAGTTAACACAGTCCTGGATTGAAAACACAGACAATAATATTTTTAAAAGATAAGATATTAATTTCACCCTTTCTAGATTGATGAAATATCAATTTGGTTTACATATCATTGTTTTAGTGAACATGCATTTATCATGAAAGTCTTATAAACAAATATGGTTCTGACAACAACATCTAGTTGAAACCCCCAAATCTGGGAAGCACATTCATTAGTAACTGTACTTATGGAAGCAGCAAGCTGTTTCCTGTATAATACCTCTATAGAGGTTTCCTCTAACTATGTTGAGGCAAAACTTTTGAATAAAAAGTAGTTTAGGAATAGTGCACATATAAATCCTACATTCAGAGGTATGTTCCACCATGTCACACTATTATACATAATCCACAGTCCACCTTCCCTGATTATCACTTCAATAAAAATTAATTAAAATATCATTCAAATTTCAATTCTGAGTTAAAGTTCATACAGTCTAAAGTACATGGATGTAGCTTTTGATCATTGTTTCAATTTCAGTAAGATACACTTGCTACTGTCAGGTCTCGTTGTAAACCATTATGGAAATTTGCTTTTTCAGTCATTTTCTTTTACTCTTCAATAATCTGAATTTTAACATGTGGAATAACCAAAGTCAACTGAGAATATTTTGTACTTTTCTAAAAATTGTCACCAATTCTACACCCAACCCTGTTTAAAACCACTACAACTGTCTATATCTATATTTACATATCTATGTGGAGTTTTATATACTGGTAGCTCAGCTGGTAAAGAATTTGCCTGCAATGCGGGAGCCCCTATTTGATTCCTGGGTTGGGAAGATTCCCTACAGAAGGGATAGTCTACCCACCTTCACCAGGGATAGGATTTCCTGGTGGTTCAGATGGTAAAGAACCCACCTACAATGCCAGAGACCTGGGTTTGATCCCTGTGTTGGGAAGATCCCCTGGGGGAGGGCATTGCAACCCAACATGGACAGAGGAGCCTGACAGGCTGCAGCCCATGGGGTTGCAAAGAGTCAGACACAACTGAGTGACTAAGCATCAGCACACAGCACATGTAATGCACACAAACTTGTACATACATGTATGTATACATGTGCATATACACATATAGTAGTGTCAGAATAATTGCTCACCCGAAAGTCCCCAGGCCCTAATGTCTAGAACTTGTGAATATGTTGCCTTACTTGGCAAATTGACTTTGCAGATGTGATTAAAATTAAGGAATGTAGAATGGGGAAGTTATTCTGGATTTTCCCAGTGGGTCCAATATAATAGTCTTTATAAACAGAAGAACTAAGCAGAACAAAACCATCAAGGAGACTAAGCACAAAAAGGAGGCAGAAGTGAGATTGCAAAATGAAAAGGCCTGGAGGTGTAGTCATTGGTTCTGAGAGAGGGACCCAAATGCAAGGTCCTGACAGAGGTCTCTGGAAGGTGAAGATGGTCTCCAGCTGACAGTCACCTGGGAAATGAGAGCCTCAGCCCTACAACTGAATGGGACTGCATTCTGCCAACAACCTAAATGAGCTTGGAAACAGACTATTCCCTAGAGTCTAGTCTAAGAAATGCAGCCCTGCCATCACCTCCAGCTTGGTCTTGTGAGACACAAGAACTGAGAAACCACCTAGGTCATTGTGTGCCTAGACTTATTACTGTCACTGTTCACATTATGGAGACAAAATCATTCTGCTGGAGCACTTCATTCTTTTATTCCTTCTCCTGAACCATGAGTATTTCTGTACTTTTAATCTGTCCTTAGTTATAGTTCTACATCTAAACATTATAGTTCAAAATATGTGTGCCTTAGCAAATTTACTATATGTACACATTACTGACTTTTTTCCAGCCAAGGAAAATTGATTTTTTTTCAAAATTAGAAAGAACACGGGAAGCATATGCAAGAGACTAAGATTGATATTTCATAATAACTGTTTTTGTTTAAATTAGAATTTATGAATTACTTTTTTAAAGTTTTTTATATAGGAAAGTGAAATCAGGGTCCAAAGATATAAAGTAATGATAAACTTGAAGTCACACAACTCAAAAAATTGTCAATGTGGGATTCAATTTATCACAATCTGACTTCAAAAGGTCTTCTTTTTCAACCACTCCATAATGCCTCACTCAGGAACAGAAACTGTGTCTTCCACTTTATTGTTATCATTGCATAATATCGTGGAGCCTAGCATAATGCTGTACAATGAACAAGTCTTGAATATACATGCATTTCATTGACTTGACCAGAAAAAAAGAGACAAATGTCTTTTGTTTAAGGCCAAAATAGACTAAAACAATGGGCATGACCTTCTAACATTCTGTATAGATATCATCTACCCTGAGAAACTTCCATTAGGGTTTTTAAAGGAAAGGTTTATAATTTATATCTTTCTGCTATTTATAGGAATAATACCTATACTTATAGTTGCGAAGTACAGGAGGATAATGATTGAGAGCACACTTTTGAATCAGATCTTGAGTCTTGGCTCTGCTATTTAATTAACTAAACCTCATTCATCTTTCTCTACTATTTGTTCTTCAATTCAGGCTTCCCAGGTGGCTCAGTGGTAAAGAATCTGCCTGCCAATGCAGGAGATGCGGGTTCAATCCCTAGGTGGAGAAGATCCCATGAAAGAGGAAATGACAACCCACTCCACTATTCTTGTCGGGATAATCCCATAGATTATAGATAGAGGAGCCTGGTGGGCTACAGTCCATGGCATCACAAAGAGTTGGACATGACTGAGAATTTACACACATTCTAATTCATGGGCTGGCAAACCCTGTGGGCTAAATCCATGAGTTGAGACATGTTTGTATATCTGAAAAGTGCTTTAAATGAAAACAGAATAATATGTGACAGAGATTATACATAGCCCTCAAAGTCAAACTACTTACTAACTGACTGTCCATGGGGGTGGGGGTGGGGGGGGTGGGGAATGGATCAATCCTCAATCCAACTCTCCTGTGCCTTATGATTTTGTTAATCTGCTCTGATATCTGGAATATTTCTCCATATTTTCACACAGCTGGCTCCAATTTTCATTTAGATTTTACCTTGAAAATCAACTTTTAGATAAGTTTCCCCATTCATTTTCTTTCAGATCACTTCATGTGACTTTTACAGTATGATTTTTCATACTTATTTATAACAGTCTTTATCATACTGAAAGAGTCAATTCCCAGGCAGGTCGATAAGAAATCCAGGAGTCCGCAAGGGGAGACAGGTCTGGGATTCTCAAGGAGGAGGAAAGGACAAACATTCCCCCCCGCCCCACCTTCCTTAGTCTTAGTCACATAAAACATTTTTATCTTTAAACCTGGAACTGATGATTACACAACAAACAATTCAGTTTAAACTCTGTACTAAGGATTATATAACAACAATGTATCCTGCTTGACTTCCCTAGTGGCTCAGATGGTAAAGCATCTGCCTACAATGCAGGAGACCTGGATTTGATCCCTATGTCAGGAAGATCCCCTGGAGAAAGGTATGGCAACCCACTCCAGTACTCTTGCCTGGAAAATCCCATGGATGGAGGAGCGTGGTAGGCTACAGTCCATGGGGGTCACAGGGGTCGGCCAGGACTGAGTGACTTCACTTTCACTTTCACTTCATCCTGCTTGACGACAGTTTCTCCTTCCTGAAAACCTCTGGCTAATCCTGTTATCTTAAAATATAAATTATGGGAGTGGGTCTAGTAAGATCTTTACAACCTCCAGACATTCTTTTGATTCACTGTAATAGCTAAGTAAAAAGTATATAACTCCCTCACTGCAGATGGTGATTGAAACCATGAAATTAAAAGACACTCCTTGAAAGGAAAGTTATGACCAACCTAGATAGTATATTAAAAAGCAGAGTCATTACTTTGTCAACAAAGGTCTGTCTAGTCAAGGCTATGGTTTTTCCAGTGGTCATGTATGGATGTGAGAGTTGGACTATAAAGAAAGCTGAGCACTGAATAATTGATGCTTTTGAACTGTGGTGTTGGAGAAGATCTTGAGAGTCCCTTGAACAGCAAGGGGATCCAACCAGTCCATCCTAAAGGAGATCAATCCTGGGTGTTCATTGGCAGGACTGATGTTGAAGTTGAAACTTCAATATTTTGGCCACCTGATATGAAGAGCTGACTCATTTGAAAATACCCTGCTGCTGGGAGGGATTGAAGGCAGAAAGAGAAGGGGATGACAGAGAATGAGATGGTTGGATGGCATCACCGACTAAATGGATGTGAGTTTGGGTATACTCCCGGAGTTGGTGATGGACATGGAGGCCTGGCGTGCTGCGGTTAATGGGGTCGCAAAGAGTCGGACATGACTGAGTGACTGAACTGAACTGAACACTAGCGGGGTGCCACTCTCTGTCCCCCTTTTGGTGTCTATGTCAGAAGCTTTCTCTATGTCTTTTATACTTTAATAAAACTTTACTACACAAAAGCTTTGAGCGATCAAGCCTCATCTCTGGCCCTGGATTGAATTATTCTCCTCTGGAGGCCAAGAATCCTGGCATCTTTCGTGGTTCAGCAACAACTTTTCAATACCATTTTCAGTTTATAATAGCATTGATCATTTACCATTTTATGATTGTATTTAAACACACCACATACATACTTTGATTACTGTTTTTCCCACACTTCTGTAATCAAAGAGAGCAAATACTTCTGCCTTTCCATCAATGTATCGTCATGATCTATCATGTGATCATATTTCACAAATTTACTGAAAAACAAATATATGTATAAACATTATCTTACCCTGTGTAAATTCTCATATAACCTACTTATCTCTAAGTATCATTATAGAATGAAGGTAGTGATAAGCGATTTGGAGAATAAAATTAGGAATTATAGCCCTGCTTGAATCATAACATTGCTATTACCTCAGAAAACGCAATTGCTATTCTCTGGTCTCATGAAGTTGACACGCTATTTTTTTCTTTAAGTTTCGCTTTTCTTCAGCAATTTTTAGAAAAATTACTTTCACTCAAATATGTTCATTTCCAAAATATCTACTTCCATTAAATAAGAATAATTGACAGAGAACTCTGTAGAAAAGTGAAACACTGAATTGTGATAATCACCCAGGAAATTGCCTCAATCCTCTGTTTTCTTTGGTTAAGAAGGAAGAGCCTATAGTTTCAGACTTAAGCAGTTGGTTTAAGTACAACAAAAGAAACTTGCTATGATTTTGCTTGAGATAAAATGTCTTCAGTATAGCTGTGTTTCACTTCAGTATGATTTGGGAGTTCAGTACTATTTATAACACTTTCTTGCAAGAAAACAGTGGTATTTTGCACATGGACAGTCCAGTTTAAAAAGGTCTGAATTTTATAAGCTATCATTATAAAAATTAGGAGAACTAGCTAAACTTTCTTAATGTATTGTTTATTAAAACATGAATGTGTTATTGCTATCCTAAAATACTAATAAAATGATGAAAGAATTCTCTAAAAATGTCTTCATTTCTTCCCTCACCCATCCCAATTTCTCTCTTTCTTTCCTCCCTAAACACACAGAAACACACAAATATTTGCATGTATACATACAAAAATTAGATATTTATATATGTTTTGTGGTTTGTATACATATATGCTTATATAGGTTTCTAGTCTTTTGAGGGATCTTTTCTTTGGTAAGATAAGGTACAGTTGTAAAAAATGTTTTTACTTATTTAGTGAAAAATAATGTGTGTTAACTGTCTCAGCAATTCATAGAATGTCTTGCATGCAGTAAGTTTATAAATACTTGTTTAATTGAATTCACTTTGTTCTTTACATTAGTCTTCTTGGGCTATCATATCAAGAGACCATAGACTGGGTGGCTTTTTCTTAGAGCAGGGCTTTTTTCTCGTGAGGCCTGCAAATGGCCACTTTCTCACCATGTCTCTCCCTTTCTCTTATAAGTCAACAGTCCTGTCAGATTAGGGTTCCAATATTAGGGACTCATTTACCCTTAATTAACTTCTAAAGACTATATTTTGATAAAAATGTACATCAGGAGTTAGAACTTCACCTAAAGGGAGGTCACAATTTAGTCTACAACAGTCTCTTTTGAAAAATCTTCTATTTCATTATTTCCAGTTTAGTTTTAAAAATAAAACTCATGGGATTTAATTTAATTTACATATTTAATTGCCTGAATTGAAAAATAGTCTTATTTAGACCATAACTAAATGCCCATCTTTAATCTGAAAATATCTATATAAATTTTTTATATCTTCATATTTAAAGTTATGAATATTAATACTTCTCATATTTTTTCATGATTGGCATGTGGTTATTCTGAGAATAGCTTGCATTAAATATCAAAGGTTGAAAATTTGCTCTGGAAAACAATTTTGCAGCATTTTTAAAAATATTTTACAGTTAAAAGCTCAAAAACCTTTCCCCTCTGAGTTCAATTTATGTAAAGTGATACATTTTTTCCTCTCATCATATGGGAAGTTTTAATCACTCTTATGATTATTTTTTTCAACAACTGGTTGCAAAAATGCCAGCTCTGCATAGGACTTCAGTTCAGTTGCTCAGTCATGTCTGACTCTGTGACTCCATGGACTGAAGCAAGTGGGGCTTCTCTGTCCATCACTAACTCCTGGAGCTTGTTCAAACTCATGTCCGTTGAGTCAGTGATGCCATCCAATCATCTCATCCTCTGTTGTTCCCTTCACCTCCTGTCTTCACTCTTTCCGAGCATCAGGGTCTGAACTCATCCAGTGAGTCAGTTCTTCGCATCAGGTGGCCAAAGTACTGGAGATTCAGCTTCAGCATCAGTCTATCCAATGAATATTCAGGATTGATTTCTTTTATGATTGATTGGTTTGATCTCCTTGCAGTCCAAGGGACTCTCAAGAGTTGTCTCCAACACCACAGTTCAAAAGCATCAATTCCTCAGCATTCAGCTTACTTTGTGGTTCAATTCTCACATCCATATATGACTACTGGAAAAAAAACACATAGCTTTGACTAGACAGACCTTTGTTGGCAAAGTAATGTCTCTGCTTCTAATATGCTGTCTTGGTTGGTCATAACTTTTCTTCCAAGAAGCAGGTGTCTTTTAATTTCATGGCTGCAGTCACCATCTCTAGTGATTTTGGAGCCCAAGAAAACAAAGTCTGTCACTGATTCCACTCTTTCCCCATCTATTTGCCATGAAATGATGGGACCAGATGCCGTGATCTTCGTTTTCTGAGTGCTGAGTTTTAAGCCGACATTTTCACTCTCCACTTTCAATTTCATCAAGAAGCTCTTTAGTTCTTCTTCACTTTCTGCCATAAAGGTGGTGTCATCTGCATATCTGAAGTTATTGATATTGCTCCTGGGAAACTTGATTCCAGCTTGTGCTTCATCCAGCTCAGCATTTTGCATGATGTACTCTACATATAAGTTAAATAAGCAGGGTGACAATATACAGCCTTGATGTACTCCTTTCCCAATTTGGAACCAGTCTGTTGTTCCATGTCCAGTTCTAACTGGTGCTTCTTGGCCTGCAAATAGATTTCTCAGAAGGCAGGTAAGGTGGTCTGGTATTCCCATCTCTTTCAGAATTTTCCACAGTGTATTATGATCCACACAGTCAAAGGTTTTGGCATAGTCAATAAAGCAGAAGTAAATGTTTTTCTGTAACTCGTGCTTTTTCAATGATCCAACAGATGTTGGCAATTTGATCTCTGGTTCCTCTGCCTTTTCTAATCTATCTTGAACATCTGGAAGTTCATGTTTCACGTACTGCTCAAGCTTGACTTGGAGGATTTTGAGCATTAATTTGCTAGCGTGTGACATGAGTGCCATTGTGTGGTAGTCTGAGCATTCTTTGGCATTGCTTTTCTTTGAGATTGGAATGAAAACTGAAATTTTCTGATCTTGTATTCACTGCTGAGTTTTCCAAATTTGTTGGCATAATGAGTGCAGAACTTTCACAGCATCATCATTTAGGATTTGAAATAGCTCAACTGGAATTCCATCACCTCTACTAGCTTTGTTCGTAGTGATGCTTCCTAAGGCCCACTTGACTTTGCATTCCAGGGTGTCTGGCTCTAGGAGAGTGATCACATCATTGTTGTTTTCTGGGTCATGAAGATTTTTTTGTATAGTTCTCTGTATTCTTGCCACTTCTTCTTAATATCTTCTGCTTCTGTTAGGTCCATACCATTTCTGTCCTTTTTAAGCCCATCTTTGCATGAAATGTTTCCTTGGTATCTCTAATTTTCTTGAAGAGATAACTAGTCTTTCCCATTCTATTGTATTTCTCTATTTCTTTGCATTGATTACTGGGGAAGGCTTTCTTATCTCTCCTTGCTATTCTTTGGAACTCTGCATTCAAATGGGTATATCTTTCCTTTTCTCATTTGCCTTTCACTTCTCTTCTTTTCATAGCTATTTGTAAGGCTTCCTTAGACAACCATTTTGCCTTTTTGCATTTCTTTTTTTGGGGGCATAGTCTGGATCACTGCCTCTTATACAATGTCATGAATTATCTGTAATTCTTCAGGTACTCTATCAGATCTAATCCCTTGAATCTATTTTTCATTTCCACTGTATAATCGTAAGGGATTTGATTTAGGTCATACCTAAATGGTCTAGTGGTTTTCCCTACTTTCTTCAATTTAAGCCTGAATTTGGCAATAAGGAGTTCATGATCTGAGCCACAGTCAGTTCCCAGTCTTCTTTTTGCCAACTCCATCTTTGAGGTCATCTTTTTTTCAATCTTTGGCTACTAAGAATATAATCAATCTGATTTCAGTATCGACCATCTGGTAATGTCCATGTGTAGGTTCTTCTCTTGTGTTGTTTGAAGAGGGTGTTTGCTATGACCAGTGCATTTTCTTGGCAAAACTCTATTATCCTTTGCCCTGCTTCATTTTGTACTCCGAGGCCAAATTTGCCTGTTACTCCAGATATATCTTGACTTCCTACTTTTGCAGTCCAGTCCCCTATGAAGTTATCTCTAGTCTTTCCCATTCTATTGATTCCCTCTAGCTCTTTGCATAGATCACTTAAGAAGATTTTCTTATCCCTACTACTATTCTTTGGAATGCCTCATTCAGATGGATACATCTTTCCTTTTCTCTTTTGCCTTTAGTTTCTCTTCTTTTCTCAGCTATTTGTAATGCCTCCTCAGACAACCAGTTTGCCTTTTTGCATAGGACTAAGTTGTGTTAAATAGTTTAATATTAGGTATACTGTGTAATAAATTATATAGATAAATCAATTTTATCTTCCTTATTATATCATAATGAAACTTCACTTGATTTTTTTTAACAGAAAATACTTGAAAAAGCTTTCACTATTTGAACTCATTCATCATAACCCACTAAATTTCTTCTCTGTTGTAAGCACTTCAATTCTTTATTATGTGGCAAATTTCTAGATTACCTTCCCTCCTCACTATTCCTTGTACATACCTTCTAGTCTTAGAAAAAGTTATGGTAATCAAAACTAAATACACATTGGTGCACTCTGGCCAGAGGAAATACAAATAGCTCCTTAAACAAAGGGTATATTATGGCATTTACAACAAATGAAACTTAGGCTAACAAATGCGCAGAACTTATGCAAAGTAAATGACATATTTTAAAACTTTATTCAGACTTACCTGCCTCCAAAATCATAGCTATGTTTTCTTCCTAAAATTTAGAGAACAGATAAGAAATTTTTGATACTTCGATATGTGCATCACCTAAAACAATATAGATATATTTCTTTTATGAAAGACTCTACCAAATACATTAAGAGATACAGCATGGATAAAGAATAACATTAAATAACTAAATGTGTTGTCTGTTAGAACAGAACAATGTGTTGTCTGATTGCAACTGATTCCAGTCAAGCTGTCCTTCAACCCATTTTTCCTTTATATGACAAATAGATACGCAATTGCTACTAGCTTCAAAATTTTTGTCCTTGGAAGTAAGCATGAATCCAGAAGATTGGGTTAAATATTTTTTAACAGAAATGAAATAGAATGAAAACAAAGTTACTTAATGCCAATGTTAGCAGACTACAGAGACTTCTGACATGAGTCTATAAATAATCTTTGGAACGTCACCAGTATAGACAGTACATATATCTCTGAAAAGCCTCCTAAGTATCCTGCTTTATATTAATTACCCATTTTTTCACTCACCGATTTTTTTTTTACTTTAATTTTTGTTTATTAGAGGCCTCACTTATCATTCTATTTCTATCATCTTAACTTATTTGAGTAAAAGACAACTGAAAGTGTTTTCATATAAACAGCCTTGGCTACTTGAGTTGGGATTCCTTTTTAATAAACATGATGCATGAGAATACATTTCTTCCTGGGAACACATATATACAGACAGGCACACTGGCCATAATTTCCAGAGCAAGGCTTTGAGTAGGATTCAGAGTCTAACCTTTTCCCAATATGACTCCTATCCCTGCAGGAACTTTAAACATTACCGATGTCAGTGAACTTAAGCATTCTGTGAATGGACTGGGTTGCCTTTTTCTTCCTACATTGTTTCAGACATCTTACAAATATATTGTGTAAAGGTACTGTCAAATTTGTTAAAAGTTTATTAAAATGTGTTGATACATAATCATTGACATTATCCTTTAAACATGACAGTGGGTAGAAGAATTAGTACTTTGAGGCAAAGTATAATCCTTCTCAATCCCTGCTTCGTAATCTATAAAATCAAGAAAACAGACACATTACATTGTGTCCCCATCATGGGATGGCTTAGTAATTATCAGCTATTTCATTTATTATATTGATATTGGTAAGAGAAGTACATCATAGAACACTATTAGGCTTAATAAAGATTTCTAATACTTGGCATTCTTTAGTCAGGGGAAGTATGGAGTACTAGTACTGACAATTAGCTCAGTTTGTGGATTGATATATTCAGCTCTAAATTTCCTACTTTTATTAATTAGCCTATTTTTAAAAGTTGGTATGATCTAATATGCTTGGTTAATAGATATCACCATATTTGATTCTCAAGGAAACACTGTGATTCAAGGATTCTCATACATGTTTTACAAATGTGGCTCCAAGAGGCTATGTATTTCTCAGAAGCAAATCATAAAGACACTTTGCACAAAAGGAGCTCTTGATATAGCTAATGAAAGAAGGCATACACAACTTCAATATCAATCAAATTAAAAAATAATTATAATTTTGAGAAAGACACAATACCTAGCCATATTTGTTATCTAAATATTATGATTTTTTTTTTTTTTTTAATACTGAGTTTTCTTTCATGCACTGACATGAAAACTTACATGTGATTTGTACACAAGGTCTTTTGGTTAAAATTTGCCCTGAACAGTGAAGGTTATATTTAAAGAGAAAGTAAATATGCACTCAGTTTAAACTTCAAGATGGGAAAAGAGACCATCTGGCTTATTTCAGTGCCTTTACTGTGAAAATATGACTATAGTGGCTTACACACTATTGTTGACACCTCTTTTAAATCTACTCTTCTGGATCATTTCTTACAATATCTCTATAAGGGAGACATGCAAGAGGTGGCAGAGAGGTTTATAATAAATTTCAAAACAATTAGTGGTAACTTTTAGAAGATCTTTAAAACAGCAGATGAACTAAGGTTAGCTATCCTCCATAATCTTATCAGCTTATGTTTAAAAACATAAAACACAACAATCTAAGTACATTCTGATATCTTTAAAATAATAAGAAATGTGTTGCAAGCTTTTAAGTACAATGTTCTCTTAACCATGTACATTTACAAAAATATGTTCAAAATTTAAGACTGCATTAAATTTTTCATGACTGTTTTTGAGTGTTTTAAACACAGTAGTTAATCTTGAAATGAACTTCATTGCCATGAAGCAGTAATATACTACAGAATTTTAACTATACTGGCAAAAGATTGGATTTATTTTAGGAAGAAGTAAGATATTCATACATATATGTAGCCAAAAGTGTGAAAAATACAATCTGCTTTATACTATCTTCTGTTATTAGAGACACATATTCAAATTAAATGATTGCTGTAAAGCATGTTTAAAAAAAAAAAAAGGTGCAAATCTTAAAATATTGCCTGTGAAGCAAATCTCATGAGAGGGCAATGTGTGAGCTTTCTTGGATTTTTGTCATAATACAAAAATGAAATAAAATTTTTTTCAAAAGAATTCTGATTTCTTACAGCATATTAGTGCATACACACAAAAATAGGCAGAAAAGGAATTGTGATTTAGAACAATTTACAAGAAAATAATACTGCTAGAAATATAATGTTTCAATGTTTTCTGGATGAGTTCTGTCACTGTACATCTGTTGATTTTATCTTTTTAATGTTGTTTAGTTATAGTAAAATTTCACCTAAAGGAATTCATAACATTAGAGATATTTTATGGGAAATAATAATATGAACCAGAACATCAGTTCAGTTCAGTCACTCAGTCGTGTCTGACTTTTTGCAACCCCATGGACTGCAGCACACCAGGCCTCCCTGTCCATCACCAACTCCTGGATTTTACCCAAACTCATGTCCATTGAGTCGGTGATGCCATCCAACAATCTCATCCTCTGCTGTTCCCTTCTGCTCACGCCTTCAACCTTTCCCAGCATTAGGGTCTTTTTAATTGACTTAGTTATTCACAACAGCTGGCCAAAGTATTGGAGATTCGGCTTCAGCATCAATTCTTCCAATGAATATTCAGGACTGATCTCCTTTAGGGTGGACTGGTTGGATCCCCTTGCAGTCCAAGGGACTCTCAAGAATCTCCTCCAACACCACAGTTCAAAAGCATCAATTCTTTGGCGTTCAGCTTTCTTTACAGTCCAACTCTCACATTCATACATGACCACTGGAAAAACCATAGCCCCCACGCCCAAGGTCAGGGGCGGCGGCCTAGAGGAGCAATCCCATGTCCAAGGAGCGGTGGCTGAGCCGGTGCAGGAGGGCCGAGAGGAGCTACTCCATGTTCAAGGTCAGGAGGGGGGCCGTAAGGAGATATCCCTCCTCCAAGGTAAGGAGGAGCAGCTGCGCTTTGCTGGAGCAGCCGTGAAGAGATACCCCATGTCTAACGTGAGAGAAAACCAAGTAAGACGGTAGGTGTTGCGAGAGGGCATCAGAGGGCAGACAGACTAAAACCATAACCACAGAAAACTAGCCAATCTGATCACACGGACCACAGCCTTGTCTAACTCAATGAAACTAAGCCATGCCGTGTGGGGCCACCCAAGATGGACGGGTCATGGTGGAGAGGTCTGACAGAATGTGATCCACTGGAGAAGGGAATGGAAACCACTTCAGTATTCTTGCCTTGAGAACCCCATGAATAGTATGAAAAGGCAAAATGATAGGCTACTGAAAGAGGAACTCCCCAGTTCAGTAGGTGCCCAATATACTACTGGAGATCAGTGGAGAAATAACTCCAGAAAGAATGAAGGGATGGAGCCAAAGAAAAACAATACCCAGTTGTGGATGTGACTGTTGATAGAAGCAAAGTCCAACGCTATAAAGAGCAATATTGCATAGGAACCTGGAATGTTAGGTCCATGAATCAAGGCAAACTGGAAGTAGTCAAAAAGGAGATGGCAAGAGTGAACATCAACATTCTAGGAGTCAGTGAACTAAAATGGACTGGAAGGGGTGACTTTAACTCAGATGACCATTATATCTACTACTGTGGGCAGGAATCCCTTAGAAGAAATGGAGTAGCCATCATGGTCAACAAAGACTCTGAAATGCAGCACTTGGATGCAATCTCAAAAACGACAGAATGATCTCTGTTCATTTCCAAGGAAAACCATTCAATATCATGGTAATCCAAGCCTATGCCCCAAACAGTAATGCTGAAGAAGCTGAAGTTGAATGGTTCTATGAAGACCTACAAGACCTTCTAGAAGTAACACCCAAAAAAGATGTCCTTTTCATCATCTGTTAGGATTTGAAATAGCTCAATTGGAATTCCATCATCTCCACTAGCTTTCTTCACAGTGATGCTTCCTGAGGCCCACTTGACTTTGCATTCCAGGATGGCTGGCTCTAGGTGAGTAATTACACCATAGTGATTATCTGGGTCATGAAGATCTTTTTTGTATAGTTCTTCTGTGTATTCTTGCTACCTCTTCTAAACATCTTCTGCTTCTGTTAATCCATACAATTTCTATCCTTTATTGTGCCCATCCTTGGATTAAAATTTCCCTTGGTATCTCTAATTTTCTTGAAGAGATCTCTAGTCTTTCCCATTCTATTGTTGTCCTCTATTTCTTTGCATTGATCACTGAGGAAGGTTTTCTTATGTCTCCTTGCTCTTCTTTGGAACTCTGCATTCAAATGGGTATATCTTTCCTTTTCTCCTTTGCCTTTTACTTCTCTTTTCTCAGCTATTTGTAAGGCCTCCTCAGGCATCCATTTTGCCATTTTGCATTTCTCTTTTGGGGGGATGGTCTTGATCGCTGCCTCCTCTACAGTGTCACGCATCTCCGTCCATCGTTCTTCAGGCACTCTCTATCAGATCTAGTCCCTTGAATCAGTTTCTCACTTCCACTGTAAGAGATCTGAGTTTGGTCACACCTGAATGGTCTGGTGGGTTTCCCTACTTTGTTCAACTTAAGCCTGAATTTTGCAGTAAGGAGCTCATGATCTGAGCCACAGCCAGTTCCCGATCTTGTTTTTGCTGACTCTATAGAGCTTCTCCATCCAACATAAATAATAAAATTTTAAAAAACTCTTTACTCTAGATGCACATTTGGTGTGCATATATTTTTGTGTTTGATCAGCAGCCCATAAACACCAATATATTTCTGAGAAATTTTCACCACTTACTACTGTCATCTTGGCCTCACAACTGCACAGGACTCAGACCTGACTCCTTTACTTCTTCTGTCCACAAAAATTTTTCCAAAGTGAGCACGGAGCATGAATCAAACCAGAGTCCCCTCATAGATTATATGTGATTGATGTGGGGAAATAAAAAATACCTTCCCCTAGGTTTGATGTACACAACAGTATGCATGAATATACTCAGTAGCTATCTTTGCCTTTTACAACTGTTACTTGGTTTTTATAATTTAGATAATTGTTGTCACAGTATCAATTATTTTAGATCATTTCATTTTCTTAATGATATATAAGAATGCTGGCATCATTTGAGTAGTTATATTGCAATTTGATTTACAATAAAGTAAATACATCATGAATACATATTTATTTTTCATTGATTTTGATGAAAAAAATAGATCCTTTAAGAAAAATACTGCAAGCTCATAATAAGGTATAATATTGTGAAAAATTCCTATTTAGGTGAAGAATCAATTTTCAGTAATTGCCTATTTGGTCACAAATCAATATTTTTTGGAAAATTATTCAGAGCTGAAAATAAAGTACTAAAAATAGAAATATACTATGATACCAGAAATTTAAAACAACTGAACATATGTCTCATTTTGGTTAAATTTTTTTCAATAACTTTAATATAAGTTCAAAAGGAAAATTTGGAATATTTATGCATTTTTACTGCCTTCACTGTGGTAATATCACAGTGGGTGTATACTTATGTTGAAAACCATCAAAATGTATACATCAAATATGTGCATTTTCATTTATTAAATATATTCAATAAAGCTGTAAAATACATTATGGAAATAACTTTTAAAAATACCTTAATAGGTTTTTAAAATACATATATATATATGTATATATATATATGAAATATATTCATGTCACCAGCTATATAAATAAATGTGCTAGTTATGAGTAGTTCATGCTTATTTTGATATGAACATTTTTGTCATTTTTGTACATATGTTCACTAACATTTATTTCCTTCTCCTTTCTCATCTCCTTTTCCTCTAACATGAGATGTGTTCATTGTTTTATTTCTTTATTTGACAGTCTCAGGTCTTAGCTATGGCATGCGTGTGGGGTCCTCATTGTTGTGTGTGAGATCTTTCATTGTGGCCCAGTAACTCTCTAGTTGAGGCACACAGGCTCTGGAAAAAACAGACTCAGTAGCTGTTGCATATGGACTCTCTGGTGGTGGCAGAGGGGCTTAGTTGTCCAAAACATGTGGGATATTAATTCCCCAGCCAGGTCTCAAAACAAAGACCCCTGCATTGCAAAGCAGATTCTTAACCACTGGACAACCAAGGAAGCTCTAAGATGTATTAATTACAATTAGCTTCATATCTCATTATTTAAACTGCATTGTATCAAAAGAGAGGGTAAATCAGCTAGGGACACAATGAACATCACTGAACATCACTGAAAGCTAGCAGACTTTTCTAGGGAAAGAGCCACTGTGTTTTCAGTTAATTGGGATAGTTGGATGATGTTAGGTGAAGCATGATTATCTTCTTTATTTGGAAATGAAGTATGTTTTAAGGAGATATGTGTAAGTGTCAAGTTGGCACTCATATGCTTTCAATGTGCCAACCTGGTTATGTTGGGCTACATTTCTGAGATAATTCCCTTTCTAGTGTGTTTCTCATTAGGATGGGCCACAAGAGAGATTCTTGTTTTTGGTTTGGAGAACAAAGGTGAAGTAGAACTTTTAAGCATTCACATCCTGGTAAAGATATAACTGCTCATATCACTGGCTAGAGACAGAATCTGAACCCACAAGTATTTGCTTTCCTTTGGTTCTTCCTTGAAACTTTCTACATATACGCTAAGTGAACATATTTAGTTCTGTTAGGAAGGGCCTATCTACCACAGGATACTTATACCATCAAGATCAGAGGCTACAAAACCGATACAGTTTTCAGTCCATCATCACAAGCTCCAGCTTGTGCTGTGGATTTCAGTTGGTTCTTGTTCTCCCTTATTTTACATCAATTTTCCCTTCCCCACTTTTCCTTAGACCTTGACTCAAAAACCAGTACAAATGAAAGAAACTTCCAGAGGCTGCTTAACCAGAATGCTTAGCTAACTCTAGCAATTACAAGATCAAATCCTTGTAATAAACACAAATCCAGCAAGCAAACTAGCTAGCTAGCCAAGTAGATAGATATAACTCTAACTGATAGCAGAGCATTGAGTCATATCTTAACTGATGAAGTGAAGCATATAGTGAAGGCTGTCAACAGAAAAAAAGTACAAGAATAAAGATGTTTCAATTCACTATACTTTATATAATTAATTACTTATACCAAAACTATGTGGTAGATACACATTTTATTCAACAAGAAATTGAGCTTTAGAAAGCATTATAAACTTATTGTCAGTGTTCTAGCTAATCTTGGTGAATCCATTTCAGTTAACAAAAAAATTATCCTTAATTGTCATCATCATCTTAAAAAACTCATTTTGCCATCCTTTACTAGAGAGGTGTTACAATTTTCTGATGCAAAATCACATAAGTCATACATGTATTTTTCTTATTTACTTTTTATAAAACCTGCATATACCAATGAGCTAAAAATTTGAAGGTAAATTTAAAAAGTGTGATTAGTCTGCAAATTCATTTCTTAAGCAGTTTTTTTTTTTCACAATGTCATTCCATCTGCCTCAATTCTTTTTTTTTTTCTTTTTGTTATAATAAAAATACATCAATTTATTGCTAACGCACAAGGTTGGGGGGTTCATTTGTTTTTTAGGAAAAAAGAGCATATGGACAATTCTGTATAAAGTTCTTTATCCATCTAATTTCTTTTAGAAGTTTATTCAAAATGATAAATTTGGAATAAAGTTAAATATAACTAATACATTAGTAGTAGGTTATTCTTGCCAAGAAAACATGATATTAATGGTATTGTGTTGGTACATATTGTTTAGCAATAGAAATAAGTAAAAGAACTATGACTTCTGTATATATTTAAATAACAAAACTATAAAAGTGAATGTGTGGAATTTATGCTATAAAGTTTTATTCTATTCCTAGATGCAATAAATGTTTCATACAAATTATATTGTGATGTTATAATTTATAAAATGAAAATAAGAAACAAAAACTCTCATGACTTTGGAAATACTAAACAAATCATAGAAATTAATTAAAAATTAGATTGATACAGTCCAGAAACAGACTCATATAATTATAACCAACTAAAGAAGTAAACAAAGAAATAAAGACAAGAGAGAAGAAAGAACATTTTTACTAAATGGTACTAGACTGAATATCTACATGCAAAAAAAAAAAGAAAAAGAAAACAATTCACCTCCAAAAAAAAAAAAATAGACACAGACATTACAACCTTCACAATAATTAATTAAAAATGAATTGATATAAAGTGCAAAACTATAACTTTATAGAAGATAACTTAGGATAAAACCTAGACAATCTTGTGTTTATTGCTAACTTTTTAGACACACCAAAGGCATAACCATGCAAAACATAATTGATAACCTGGACTTTACTGAAGTTAAAAGAAAGTTCTATTGTTCAAAAGACAGGGTCAAGAGAAGGAGAAGAAAACCAACAGGCTGGGAAAAAAATATTTGCGAAAGATGTATATGATAAGGATGGTGATCTAAAATATATAAAGAACTCTTAAAATTTAACAGTAATAAGTGAACCAACTAATTCAAAATGGGCAAATGACCTGACAAATCACCAGAGAAGATATGCAGATGGAAATAAGTATATCAGACCTCCCATATCATATATAATTAGAGGATTGTCAATTAAAACAACAATGAGAGATCACAACACTCTTTAGAATGTACAAAATCCAAAACTGACAACACCAGATTCTGACAAGGATGTGGAGCAACAGGAATATTTATTCATTGCTAGGGTGAATGCAAAATGATACAGCCACTATGAGAGACAACCTGTAAGTTCCTTGCAAAATTCACCTTACTCTTATGACATGACCCAGCAATCACACATCCTAGTAATTACCCAAATGAACTAAAAATTTATATCCACACAAAAATCTGTACAAGAATGTTTGTAACAGCTTTCTTCTAATTGCCAAAACTTGAAAGCAATCAAGATGTCATTTAGTGGGTGAATGAGTAAATAAACTGTGGTACACTGTTTAAAAAGTTATACTGTTTAAAAAGAAACAAGTTATCAAGTCATAAGAGTACACAGGAGAAGCTTAAATGTATAGTACTGAGTGAAAGAAGGCAATCTGAAAAGGTTGCATAGTCAGTGATTCCAACTATTATATATGACATTCTGGGAAATGAAAAACTACAGGGAATAAAACCAACAAACAGAAACAAAACAAAAAACTCAGTAGTTCCAGGAAAGGGAAGGAAGGATGAACAGGCATAGTACAGAGGATTTTTAGGGCAAACTAGTCTGATCGATACTATAATGACATATACATCTCATTATACATTTTTCAAAATTAATAGGTTGTAAAATATATTAGATTAAATCAATGTATGAGTGATAATCCTGTAGTGTAATCACCAGTTTATGTCCATCGATGGTAATAAATTTATCATGTGGTGTGGGATGTCATTGTTTGAAGGGCTTATGCATGTGTGGGGAGAGAGACTATATGGAAAAATTTTGTACCATGTGCTCTACTTTGTTGTGAACCTAAGCAGCTTTAAAAAATAAAATTATTTTAAGATTAATAACAAAACTACATGTAGTACACATAGTCATCATATACATATGGCCATCAATGAAAAACACTTATTTCTGGAAAAAAATTTATACTGGATGTCATGCTCTTAGTTTCCTTAAACTCAACATTCAAAAAACTAAGATCATGGCATTCAGTCCCATCACTTCATGGCAAAAGATGGGGAAAAAATGGAAACAACGACAGACTTTATTTTTTTGGGCTCCAAAATCACTGCAGATTGTGACTTAAGCCATGAAATTAAAAGATGTTTGCTCCTTGGAAGAAAAGCTGTGACAAATCTAGACAGCATATTGAAAAGCAGAGACATCACTTTGCCAACAAAGGTCCATATAGTCAAACTATGGTCTTTCTAGTATTGATTTAAGGATGTGAGAATTGAACCATAAAGAAGGCTGAATGATGAAGAATTGATGCTTTCAAACTGCGGTGTTGAAAAAGACTCTTGAGAGTCCCTTGGACAGTAAGGAGATCAACCCAGTCAAGGAAATCAGTCCTGAATATTCACTGGAAGGACTGATGCTGAAGCTAAAGCTTCAGTACCTTGGTCACCTGATGTGAAGGGCTGACTCATTGGAAAAGACCCTGATGCTGGGAAAGATTGAAGGCAGGAGAAGGGGTTGAAAGAGGATGAGATGGTTGGGTGTCATCACTGACTCAACAGACATGAAGTCTGAGCAAGCTCCAGGAGATTGAGAAGAACAGGGAAGCCTGGTGTACTGCTGTGCATGCAGTTGCAATGAATCTGACACAACTAAGCAACTGAACAACAAACATACGTGTGTGCATGTTTGTGTCCTGGAACAAAAAAAAATGACATATAATAAAATATTTAACACGAATACTATTTGATTTCCTTTCTAAATCACTTTCCTCTATTTTTAATAAAACATGTATATAAAGAATGACTGAGGAAAATAAAAAAGGGCATCACTTTTTAGGTTTATGCAACTCAAAATTAAGCAGATTGTGTTAAAGAGAAATAAAAGATAAAGACAAACAAATGCTGTATGAGAAAGGAATATTTTTGTCTGCAATAACAGAAACTGTGACTAACATTAGCTTAAACCTTAACAAAATTTCACTGTTCAGTTGCTCAGTCACATCTGATTTTTGCAACCCCATGGACTGTAGCACATCAGACCTCCCTGTCCCTCATCATTTCCTGAAGTTTGCCTAAGTTCATGTCCATTACATCAGTGATGCCATCCAGCCATCTCAGTATCTAACACACTCTTCTCATTCTGCCCTCAATCTTTTGCAGCATCAGGGACTTTTCCAATGAGTCAGCTGTTCACATCAGGTGACCAAAATACTGGAGTTTCAGCTTCAGCATCAGTCCTTCTAATTAGTATTCAGGGTTGATTTCCTTTAAGATTGACTAGTTTGATCTCCTTGCTGTCCAAGGGACTCTCAGGAGTCTTTGCCAGCACAACAGTTCAAAGGCATCAGTTCTTTGGTGCTCTGCCTTCTTTACAGTCCAGCTCTCATAACCTTACATGACCACTAAGATAAGAAAAATTTACTATATCTTTAAAGAACAGTCAAGAGTTTGGGATTTTGCTATTTCCTGAGTAGTTAGTAATCTAAGGGTTTGTGGTTGCTGTTCTTGGATGTAGGCCTTCATTTCTTCTTCTCTGCTATCTTTGGGAAAGTAACCTTTTTTCTAAGCCTTTCACTCTGTGACTACGAGATAGGTATCATAGAACCAGGGTTTGTATCCTGGCTAGAAAGCCCCCCCAAAGTGGAAAGGAAAGGAGTAAGAGAAAAAAATAATTCATTGCTAGACCAGTCATTAGCACAAAAAATAAAAAAAAAATCATAATTGGAGTGGAAAAATTGCAAATTATTCCATGTTTGATTGCACATATATTTGATCAATTTATGTTGTGTGAGTGTTAAGTCGCCTCAATCATGTCTGACTATTTGCAACCCTATGGATCATAGCCCTCCAGGCTCCTCTATCCATGGGATTCTCCAGGCAAAAATTTTGGAGTGGGTTGCCATGTCCTCCTCCAGGGTCAATTTATGTTATTTGTTGTTAATAAGGAAGAACTCCAACGGTTATTGGTTCTCAACCAGCAGCATCTTCTCCAACATATTATAGAAATCTAGGCAAGAGTAGGCTTAAAGTATATAATTTTAGATAACATACTTTGTATAACACTTAACTGACATACATCAAAGTGGAGGTTCTATGTATTATGCTTGTATCTAACTTTTACAAATATATTCATGGGAAATATGAAACAAGGGTTTTCATTTCATATATAACTGCATTATCAATAATGTGTGTGTGTGTGTGTGTGTGTGTGTGTGTGTGTGAGCACACGCTAGGACGTATCCACCTCTTTGTGACCCCCATGGAATGTAGGCCGGGGGGCCCCTCCGTCCATAGAATTTTCCAGGCAAGAATACTGGAGTGGACTGCCATTTTCTACTCCAAGGGATTTTCCCTTCCTGACCCAGGGATTGAACCAACATCTCTTGTGTCTTCTGCACTGGCAGACAGATTCTTTACCACTGCACCACCTGGGAAGCATTATCAATAGAGATAGGTATTAAAAATGTTAAATGCAAGTGACAGGAATGAGTTCAATGAATGTAAAAGTATTAAACTCATCAGAACCATATCTTGTGAATTTCCTTTCTCTAAATGTCAAAGTATAATGAAGTTTCTATAATAATCTAGTTTTAGGACTTGACTGGATTAACGGAACACACAAGAGAACCTCTAAGAGTGGCTTTAATTGCTATAACTTGAGATATGTTTTCACTATAACACTAATCTACTCCGCACTGTTCAGATCATTTGAAATCTTCATTATGCATCCCAAAATGTCCAATTTATACTTAGATTGAATTCAGAAACTGGCTGACTATACTTCTCCTGAATTGAAAAGTTATGTGCCATCTTTTAAACTTGTGACTGATGATATTTTCTTCAAAATTACCATTTAATTTATTTATGATTCAATCAAGTGAAGTCAATTATAAATATAACTTAATTGATGACCTGTATTTTATCATATCGGCCTATACATGCTTTTTAGTATTGTCTATTCTACACAGCTGCTTTTATTTATTTATTTTTTTAATTTTTTTTTATTAGTTGGAGGCTAATTACTTCACAACATTTCAGTGGGTTTTGTCATACATTGATATGAATCAGCCATAGAGTTACACGTATTCCCCATCCCGATCCCCCCTCCCACCTCCCTCTCCACCCGATTCCTCTGGGTCTTCCCAGTGCACCAGGCCCGAGCACTTGTCTCATGCATCCCACCTGGGCTGGTGATCTATTTCACCATAGATAATATACATGCTGTTCTTTCGAAACATCCCACCCTCTCCTTCTCCCACAGAGTTCAAAAGTCTGTTATGTATTTCTGTGTCTCTTTTTCTGTTTTGCATATAGGCTTATCATTAGCATCTTTCTAAATTCCATATATATGTGTTAGTATGCTGTAATGTTCTTTATCTTTCTGGCTTACTTCACTCTGTATAAGGGGCTCCAGTTTCATCCATCTCATTAAAACTGATTCAAATGAATTCTTTTTAACGGCTGAGTAATATTCCATGGTGTATATGTATCACAGCTTCCTTATCCATTCATCTGCTGATGGGCATCTAGGTTGCTTCCATGTCCTGGCTATTATAAACAGTGCTGCAATGAACATTGGGGTGCACATGTCTCTTTCAGCTCTGGTTTCCTCAGTGTGTATGCCCAGGAGTGGTATTGCTGGGTCATAGCTGCTTTTAAAGAATCATGAATAAACTTAGAAGAATCTACCCAATACAATTATTAAATCATTTTATATTATTTTTGGACTAAATGCACATTAAATTGTGCTGCACTTTGAGTATCTATAAAGCAATATTAAATCTAGTAGTGCATAGGATATTTAATTTCAGAGTACTCATCAGATTGTGGTTAAAAAAAAAACAAACTCAGGTTTTAAATATGCATAATGTCAATTGGCCTTTCTTACTGTCAGGCAAACACTTTCACTAAGGAGAAGTTAAGAAATGTTAAGTATCCACCATTCTGAGAAAAAATACATTTACAATTTAAAAAAAAAATCCAGGAAGATTTACCAATACAAAATACTATACAAAGATAAATATTTTCAAAGAATTATTGCCACATTACAAAATACATGTTTTGATGGACAATGTGAGTAAGAAATAATATCTGTGAACAAAAACATTACCCATAACTTTTCAACACATCTTTAGAATACAATAACACTGGTGAGACAACACTAAAATCATCCTGTAGCTTCCCTGGTGGCTCAGAGGTTAAAGCGTCTGTCCTCAATGTGGGAGACCAGGGTTCGATCCCTGGGATGGGAAGATCCCCTGGAGAAGGAAATGGCAACCCACTCCAGTATTCTTGCCTGGAGAATCCCATGGATGGAGAAGCCTGGTGGGCTACAGTCCATGGGGTCGCAAAAAGTTGGACAGGACCGAGTGACTTCACTTTCACTTTTCATAGTCTACGTACCTTATTACTTATCTTTATGTCCATTTTATGCTCTAATTATTAATTTCAATCACTCTATGACCTTTGATTCAATGCTAATATTATTGAGGATCTGTATAATGTTTCAAGATAGATTAGGTTATTTAAAAGAGTTTTATTTATTTTTTTATATTTTCTTATTTTCAACTTCAGTCTTATTTCCATTAATTGACTAAAGTTTTGTATAAAATATTCACCCTTTCAACAACCAGTTTCTGACTCATACAATAAGCATATCTTTATAATTTATACTGCCTTGAATATCCTATCATTTATCTCTATAAATGAGGTCAAACAGAGGCTCATCTAGTCAAAGCTATGGTTTTTCTAGTAGTCATGTATGGATGTGAGAGTTGGGCCATAAAGAAGGTTGAGCACTGAAGAACTGATACTTTCAAACTGTAGTGCTTGAAAGGATTCTTGAGAGTTCCTTGGAGAGCAAGGAGATCAAACCAGTAAATCCTAAAGGAAATCAACCCTGAATATTCATTGGAAGGAGTGATGCTGAAGCTGAAGCTCCAATACTTTGGCCACCTGATGTGAAGAGCCGACTCATTAGAAAAGACCTTGATGCTGGGAAACATTGAAGACAGGAGGAGAAGTGGACTACAAACGATGAGATGTTTGGATGGCATCACTGACTCAATGGACATGAGTTTGAGCAAGATCCAGAAGAAGGTGAAAGACAGGGAAGCCTGGCATGCTGAGTCCATTAGGTTGCAAAGAATCAGACACAAATGAGTGACTGAATAACAACAAAATTTGTACAAGTCAGACACAAAAAAGTAGGACTTTCTTTAATGTTGAAGTGGAAAATACTAAGGTATTTGTAATACCGATTGAGGTCTCTAAATTTTTATTCTCAATTTAAATATCCAGGAGACTCCAAGTAATCCTATTTCTTTTATAGCAATTTTTTTCTAGCCAACCTTTTAAACTGTCCTCCAGGAAAGTTTACAGTCTTGGTTCAAATAAATCTGCTTTTGAGGAAGGAACATATTGAATCACAATGAGTTTATGAATGGTTCTCTGAACATACAGTTGTGTTCCTAAGAAAAGCACATGTGTTTTTCACTTTATCTTTATTTTGATGTGATATTTACTGGTACTAGTGGCTGGGCTAATGCTGATGCTTTGGTGATTTGTGTGTGTGTGTGTGTTTACTTTTGTGCTATCTTCATTTAAGCCTTTCAGCGCTAATTATCAATCCAAAATTAAATTTAATCAATTCTTTACAAAAAGGGAAACATTAATTAAATGTATGCTAGAGATCTATAGACATTCAAATAAATGACACTAAAGTCCAATTTTTGCCACATGCTCTATAACTCCATATGCCCATTTGTGTCTGAAAGTAAAAATACTGGTATTGAAAAATGTCAGTATCAATAATGTGTAAAGCTTGAAATGTTGTCCCTCCACTGTTTTGTTTCCTTTACTGCTTTCCCTGAATTGTGTTCCTGAGTGAAATTATCTCCAAGTTACTGCATGATTTTATGGTTTGGAGTTAAGAAGAAAATCAGAGCTTTATCCCAGCAAATGGTTAAACAGAGTTATGTAAAGTCTGGCTTACTAATACAACTGTGGTTCAATACAATATCTTCCTTTTTCTGCAATAGAAATTATTACTTGGAAATCAAACATCAATGGATTTTTCCTTAAAAATCAATAGAGTTTTCCTTTAAGCACTTTTCCCCACAATGAAAGCAATATGTCTTGCTACTGCTCATTCTCCTTTTCATAATACATATATTTTTAAAAGTATTTTAGTATAATAATCTATGAAATATGATTAATTGACATTTATCTGATACTTTATTACTATTATTTAAATATATAGCAGAGACAAGAAGCTGACCAATAGAATAGTGAGAAAATTTTTTTTTTAATTTCTTATTTAAATCAGTCTGAAACTTAGAGTATGTTATTATACCAAATTAATAAAAAAAAACAAATTAATGAGACTTATTGCTCAGTATTTTAAAAAGAAGACATTGGTAAATTTAATTTCTATTTTCTTTTTGGATATGTCTTATGTGCTTCATATTTCCTTTGATATTTGATCAAATATTTCAAACATGTTTAAGCAAAATGAGATTGTAAAAATATCTAAAACATATTCTTTAACAGAACATTAACCATCTTTATTAACACGGATTTTCTTATGTCATTTCTTTTTCAATTTATCTGTAATATAAACTCAGGTGAATTAAAATATAGGCTCATGTTCTGGATCAGGTAAAATAAATTTTAATGAATTAAATTAAAATTCAGATTAAAAAAAAAAAAAAAATTCAGATTCAGCTGAATTAAAATATAGGCTCCTGTTCCTCTGTCAACAAAATTTAAATACCTCTGGTAGAAAGCCACTTTTAAACAATTAAAATTTTACTTAAAAAAAATTGTTCTTATGAAAGAAGTACATGATTATGTTCATTATATATATAAAAATAAAAAATAAAAACAATCTAAATGATTAAGAATTGTAAGATAATTAAAAATGATTTAACAAACTTTTAGGTACATAAAATGATGACAAGTATCCCCTATGAAATGTGTGAAAAATAATCAAGTTAAAAATTAAACATATAAAATATGATTGGATTAATGTTAATGAAAAAAATAAGTATAAAAAGAAAACAAAGCTACATGAACCTGAAAGAATTCCAAAGCAACATTAGGAGGGATTGCCTTTAGGTGGATGCTACAATTTTCCCTATAATTTTAAAGTTTTATATGAAGAATATAAATTTCCCATAAAGACAAAAATAAACATAAAATCAATATGTATGTATGAAAAACTGAATCTCTCACAATTATTATTATATAACTCTTTCCTATATAGATAACATTTTAAAGCTAGGGAGAGCTTATTTCATTAGCAATATTTTTAAGGATCTCACAGTCTTTCTATAGAAATTTTTCTTTTAATGTTTAACTTCTGTGTATAGCCTCACAATTTCTAAACATTCCCAAATGGATTTTATTTACTCAGTTATGACATCACAATTTTTGTAAAAATTATTTGAAAAATTTTTTATGTTCTTTCTATAAATGTGAAATCTAGAATTCAAGGAATGATGAAATATTTTAGCTGAGCAAAGAAGGTACTGTAGGATTGAAAAGGAGGGGATTCTGAGCACTTGATGTTGTGTCACAAAGATCACCTGTGGTAGACAGAATAATGCCCAGGTTATTATTATTAGAACCTATGAAAATGGGTACCTTACATAGCATAAGGGACACTGAAGATGTTCCTTAATTAATGGAAAAAGGCAACATAAAGAACTTTTTCCTGTGGGCCTCCAGATTAAATACAGCCCTCCTAACAGTTGACTTTAGCCCAGTAACATTCACTTTGGACTTCTGACTTACCAAATTTTGATACACTTAATTTGTGTTGCTTTAAACCATTATGTGTATGGCAATTTGTTATAGCAGCAAGGAAAACCTAATACATCATCTCACATTGCAGCCTTACTAAAATCAGTTAATAGGGTTGCAATTTTAAAATGATTCTCCACTTTAAAAGCCTTAATTGCCAGGACTAGAACCTAGAATGTTATGTGTTTGTGTTATGTGAGAGTGATGTTTAATTTCTCTGTTCCACATTATATTATCAGTCTTGTCTGACTCTTAGCAACCTCATGGACTATACAGTCTCTGGAATTCTCCAGGCCAGAATACTGGAGTGGGTAGCCTTTCCCTTCTCCAGGGGAATCTTCCCAACCCAGGGATCGAACCCAGGTCTCCTGCATTGCAGGTGGATTCTTTACCAGCTGAGCCACAAGGGAAGCCCATTATATGTTATAGCCTATGTTATTTGACTACTGTAAGTTATTTTAGTTCACAAAAAAAGCCAACACTTAATTGATAGAATCCAAAAGGAAATGCTCAAAAGCATCACCAGAGGAAGGAAAAAAAAGTAATTGACAGTTTTTAACACATTTTCATTTCAGTATGATTTCAAACCTCACAGCATATGGTAATTGGTTTGTCTTGAAGTGATTTTTTTAAATATGCACTTTTCTAAAAAGTATAGCTTCTTGAGCTGTCTGTCGTTTTAAATAAATTCACACTTTTCAAGCATATTTGTTTCCACCTACTGCATCTGATTATGGTGCCCCCCCCCACCGTCTACATTTGCATAGTCTGTGTGGGCTTATCTGTGGACAGGAACATGTTGTTTTCAGTTGGTGATGGGCCCAGAGAAGAACCGTTCTTATGTCCTTTTCTATATCAAACTTGTGTAGTTCTCACCAGGGAGGCCTAGCTTCTGCATTACAATATACTTTTGGTGTGACCTTGACTATAAATGACATCATCTAAATTTTTAACTTCTACATAGGCTAAAATTCAGCTCTCTATATTAAAAAAAAAAAAAAAAACTTCTAGAAAGCTTCTTCACTTTCTGATGAGAATGCAGAACATAGAAAAACAATAAGTTTTAGTGAAAATTCTTACTGAAGAAAGGTTAATTAAGTAAAAGCTAATTTATATAAAGCCTCTTAGGAATGGTATTTTGAAAGACACATTTAAAAACATAACTAAACAGAAGGCTACCAAAGAAGCCATGAAAGAATTGGGAAGAATCACTTATTACTCTTGAGGGAGTATTGGTAGCATCTATTATAAGCACATTTTTAAAAATACAGGGTTGTTTTCAAAACGTTATGTGGATAATTGGGTAGCTGGGATAATTTGCTGAATAAATGTTGATATTCTGTGTTTCCTGGTTTTAAAAAAATAAAAGTCATGAAATGACATCATAATGAAAAGTTTGAAAAAGTCAGACAAGTTTTTAAAAAGCTGTCAAAGTATAAGATAAAGTCATAACTACTGATTAAAGATGATCCAGGACTAGGTAAATATTGAGGTCAAGATATATGCAGGAATTGATACCACCTGAGGGTTGCCATTATAATTTTACATATTTGCCAACATTAACTTTTACAGTGCAGCTTAAGCTTAATAGTAAGTTAATTGATGTTTTCTATTACTTTCTAAAAATCATGAGGTCTTGACCATTTAAAACACATTTATTCATTAAAATGAAAACAAAGGATTGTCAGAAATGAAAAGTTAAAGTTATCCAAATCCAGTCATCCAAATATTTAGAGTTGTAATGATGTGTACCTTATTACAGATATTTTTATTTCACATGCTTTAGCTGCCTTTGATAAATGCTTTCATTCTTTTCATCTTTTTCTTTTTGAAGTAGGAACTTTAATAATCTTCTTGGGGTGTGCTCTATGAGAGCTTAAATTCTGATTCTACCCCTTTGTATTACCTGGAGCTCTTTAGGAAGTACAGCTTTCCAAGCGGCACTAGTGGTAAAGAATGCACTGCCGATGCTTCCCAGGTGGCGCTACTGGTAAAGAACCCACCTGCCAATGTAGGAGACATGAGATTGGTGTTTGATCCCTGGGTTGGGAAGATCCTCTGGAAAGGAAATGGCAATCCACTCCAGTATTATCACCTGAAAAATTCCATGGACAGAGGAGCCTGCTGGGTTCCTGCAGTTCATGGGGTCACAAAGAGTCAAACACAACTGAAACAACCTAGCATGCATGCACACTTTAGGTAATATATGACAGAAAACCTACTGGAGATGACTTTAAAATCTAGAACATAATTATCTCAAATTATAAGAAGCTTATGAAAAATATTCTTCTAGGAGTGCTTAACTCAGTAAGTCAGTGATGTCAGCAAGAACCTAGCACTGTTCCTTCTTCCTGCCATGCAATCCACGGTTCCATGAAGCCAAGTTTAGTGTTGTGCATTCTTTCTCTATAAATTAAAAAATAAATAAACAACTGTAGCAGCTTCAAGGACCATGTTCTTACATAAGAACTGAAATAGGAATTGAGACTATGTTAACAAAATGTCTCTAGAACATCCCAGACCTGTGTTCCAGAGTATATCTTGTTCATACTACAATCATTTGAAAAGGGGAGGATGGCTTTGATACTGTTGCTATCAGTGATTCAATACCCATCACTTGGAGTTAAGAGATTGACTTTCCAATGTCCCTGGAAGAATAGTATCATTAAAAGCCACTTATAGATGTAATGCAATCTATATCAAAATTCCAACAGCATTTTTCACAGAAAGAGATGAAGTTATTGTAAAATTTGTATAAAATCACACATAACATATAATAGGCAAAGCAGTTCTGAGAAAGAAGAATACTGGAGTCACCACACTTCCTGATTTAAAACCATTACAAAGCTATATTACAAAGTGGTCAAAACAGAATGGTACTGGCATTAAACAGATGCATAGACCAATGGAACATAACAGAGAGCCCAGAACTGAGCCTATGCATATATGGTCAAGGATGCCAAGACTATGCAATGGGGATAGGAAAGTTTCTTCAACAAATGGTGCTAGGAAAATTAAATATCCATAAAAAAAGAACTCTTATCTTACACTTACACAAAGATTAACAAAAGATGGATTAAAGACATAAGTGTAAGACCACAAACAGTAAAACTCTTAGAGGAAAAGATTAGATATAAACTCCCTGATATTGATTTTGCAAGGATATTTTTGGATATGACATCAAAACACAGGTGACAAAAGCAAAACTAAAAATTGGGAGCATATGAGACAAAAAATTTGCTGCACAGAAAAAACAACAATCAACAAAGTGAAAAGGGAACCTATGGAAAAGGAGAAAATAGGTGTAAATCGACTATCTGATATGGTGTGATAATACCCCAAATATACAAAGGATGACTCCAATTCAATAGCAAACAAAAATCATTAAAAATAGGCAAAGGACTTGCATAGATATTTCTCAAAAAAAACACAAATGGCTAGCCAAGTATATGATGGCCAACATCTTTAATTATCAAGGAATTGTGATTCAAAACCACAATGAGGCATCACCTAATATCTGTTAGGATTGCCATTATTAAAAACAAGGGTAACAAGTATTGATGAGGGTGTGGAGAAAAGAGAACCATTTACACAAATGATGGGAATGTACACAGGTACAGTCATTGTGTAGAGTTTCCCAGGTGACCAGTGGTAAAGAACCCTCCTGCCAATGAAGGGTTTGGTCCCTGAGTTGAGAAGATCCCCTACAGAAGAAAATGGCAACCCACTCCAGTATTCTTGCCTGGAAAATCGCATAGATAGAAGAGCCAGGTGGGCCACAGTCCATGGGGTCACAAGAGTCTGACAGGACTTAGCAACTAAACACACACAGTCATTATGGAAAATATTACAGAAGTTCTGTAAAAAATTGAAAACTGAAATACCCTATGATACAGCAATCCCACTTCTAGGTATATGTCATAAAGAAATGAAATCATAATCTCAAAAAGGTATTTGCACTCCCTTGTTCATTGCAGGATTATTCACAATAGCCAAGAAATAGAAACACTCTTAGTGTTCATCTACAGGTATATGGATAAAGAGTGGCATATATACAATGGAATATTATTCATCTATGAGAAAGAAGGAAACCTTGCCTTTGTGGCAACACAGGTAGACCTTGAAGGCATTTATGCTAAGTGAAATAAGTCAGATACAGAAAGACAAGTAGTGTATGTTCTCAATTATATGTAGAATCTAAAAAAACTGAACTTACACAAGTATAGAGTAAAATGGTGGTTTTTAGGAGCTGAGGGTGGGTGGGGAAAATGGGAAAGATATTGGTTAGAGGGTACAAACTTCCAGTTATAAGATAAATAATTTTGGGGCTCTAACATATGGCATAATGACTATAGTTAACAGTATTGTGTTGTATATTTCAAAGTTGGAAATAAAGTAGAATTTAAATGTCCTCTCCACATATACCCACAAAATGATAAATATGTAAAGTGATGGAACTGTTATTTAAGCTTATTGTGGTAATGATTCTGCAGTATATATGTATAAAGCCATCATGCCATACACATTAACTTTACACAAGGTTATATGTCAATTACAGGTCAATAAACCTGGAAAAAATAGATAATAGAGTTTGTAAAAGCAACCGTAAGCCTATGGCAGATTATTAAACACTATTTTAGCTGAACATTTCTCTTACACTTAGATTGTCGTATTTCATTGTCCTGTGTTGTGTATTGTTTCTACAAGAGAATGCTACTGATCTAATTGTAACTGTCATCTCATTGCAGGTTATTTAGCTTTTTTGTAATAGCTTTAGAAGATTTTCTTTAGGTGTGACATTTTGCTGTGTGCTCCATCTTTGGGTGTGATATTTTTCCTGCTACAAATTTCATCTACTGGATTTTCAATCTATAGACTCATTTCTTTCCTCTTTTTTGGATGATAACTGCAGCTTTCCCCCCCCCCCCACAACAGAAGCCTTCTCATCTCTGTCTACTACTGTTTTATAAAGACTAGCACTTTATATTATTAATTATTGATGGTTCTGATAACTTTTCCATGTATTGCATCTTTTTATTAATGCCTAAGAAATTCTGGGATATTTCCTTGTAGCTTTCTTTTAATTTAAACTGTTTTTCTTAGTAATGCCCAATCTACTCTTTTGACTAAAGAATGGCAGGTATGTTTTCATTTTCAATATGTCAAAGTTATATTTCTTCATTTATACCTGTGCTATTTGTCCCATGCATATTTTCCTCTTGCAAATTTCCATATGCATTTTAAATGTGCTTATTTTTACATCTTTTCTAATCTCTATATGGATATGGGTGCTTGTTTGGACATAGATTCTTCTATTTCTGGAATCCATTTAGTGCTTGTAATTGTGCTCTGCTTTCTGTGTGTTAGTCGCTCAGTTGTGTCTGATTCTTTGTGAACCCATGGACTAGCTTGCCAGGCTCCGCTGTCCATGGAATTCTTCAGGCAAGAGTGCTGGAGTGGGTAGCCATTCCTTTCTCCAGGGGATCTTTCTGACCCAGGGATTGAGCCTGGGTCTCCCACATTGGAAGCAGATTCTTTACCATCTGAGGCACCAGGAAATCCTGACCCACAGCTTTCTGTGTACCTCTGATTAAAAGGATCCTGGTTCTCTCTTCTGCTAGACTAAACTTTAGACAGTCTTATTCCTGACTCTATGTTCCTTGTCTTCCTTTTCTTAAATGCATTTATCTTTGAAAGTTTGTAATTCTAAATTGTTTCTTGGCCCTTCTGAAATATAAAGATTTTTTTCAAAACCTATTGCAAGTATAAAGAGGGAAGGGAGAAAAGCAATATAGGAACAAGGAAAACAAAGATTATGGGATTATATGAAATCATGTGTGTGAAAAGTTTGAAAACTGTAAAGCACTATATAATTGAAAAAAACTTACATTCAATAAAAAAGAAAATAAAGAAAAAAAAAATGGTGCTTGTGTTACAACCCAGGATTATTTTCTCAAGGACCTGGGGACCATTCATTTGAAATGCAATTATCAGAAAGTTAGTGCCTCTCTCTCCCAGGATGTACAAGAGTGTAGGAGCCTTACTTCAGTGCTGTACCTTGCTTCAAGTTGTCAACTTACCTCTTTTCATGAGGATGTGAGAAAATTTACTTTCTATTTGAATAGGGTGAATTAGCAAGCACAGGTGTACTATGATCCTCTCACCTTAGCTTTTAAAACCCTTCCAAAGCTCAGACTGAATTTAGCCTCTTCCTTATTGTGATCATTTTGAATAGAATCTTCCTTGCCTGTTTAAATTTTATAGTGGAATATTTCTTTAATCTCCCATTTCTGTACAAATTCTTATCATTCATGAGTACATCTTTTCCTTTGCTGTTTTTCTTGAGAGTAGTTTTGTGGTCAGTTCCTAATGTCTACAATCCCATATATGTTTTTCACCAGTTTCTCTCATTATGATTCAGTGTATGGATATTGTTTTTAAAAATTGCAGAATTCAGGATTTACATTCAAGAACACTACAGATTTGAATTACCATCCCATTAGGGCAACTCTGCTACCTCCCTAGCCTTAAACAGCTTGCTTTTGGCCCCACTGGATGGTTTACATCTGGACTTGTCACCATGAGTACTACGCATTATCAGCTACTGATTGTCATTAGGAATTCTGGCTAATGGGGGCATGCTTTTAAATTTTACTTTAATTTCTTTCTCTCTCTCTCAGGCTAGAAGAACTAGTTCGAGTATGTGCTCCATTCAAAATTTTGCCAAGAATAGTTAACTTTAGTAGATGCTTATCTGATATCATTCACTCTCCTCTTCTTATTCATAGAGTCCTATTTTTTTTTTTAGAAGAGCAATCTGTCCAGTTAAAAATATTCAACAAATATGCACTTGTCTACATTTCCATGCAGGCAGTCTTCTCCATGGAACAGAATTCTAATCAACACACTTGTGATGATAGTCTTCGTGTAATACAACTCTTCATAAATGAAAAGATAAAACAGAAAGATATGTCTTCCTTGACTTTTTAGCCTTTTCTTTTTCCTGCTTGAAATTTAGTTCTAATCACTGGTTATGGGGCAACCAACCTCCAACCAAGAAGACAAAAATCACATTATATAGATAGTTGAAGAGTAAGAGAAAAAGAGTATGGGTCATCAATAACTTCCTCAAGCACAAATTCTCTGTAGTCCCAGGGAGAGGCAAACTTCTTGAAGTCGATTTACAACATATTTTATGACCGTGCATGATTTTCCCAAAGGCAAATCCATGAAATCTGAAATAAAATGGACCATGAAGATCCTCCTAGAGAAATGAACTAGGGTTAACATGACTGACTAACCAAGTAATGTCCTCCACTAACAGGAGTATGTAATCTTCCTAATTCCTCACCAGAAGAATTTGATATGTGTAATGGACCAGTGATTGCTGTTGTTTTTATATTCTCCTTTTATTAGTTTTTATCTTCATCTCTGTCTATCTTCACAGTTACAAACTCTTTCTCCTTTACAATGCCAGTTTGTTGGAAATAAACAACCTATTTTTAATGATTTTATTTGTGATATTCATGATAATCCACATCAGGATCAATGCAGCATGAAAAGCATAGTAGTCTAAAGAATTTGGTCCACAAGTTCAATGTAGCCCTTTAATATGATTTGGAACTTCTTTCTTGGTGAGTGTCTGAGTATCTTTCTGTTAAGAGGAGTACATGAATATACATTAATTAGACAAAGTGTTAGACATGCTTTCATTTGCCCAATGGGAAGTCTTATTATTTTTTTTTTTCCCCTGATAAAATGAGTCTAATTATGTTGGAGGCAGCAAAGTATCTAGCTAAAACTACTCACATTTCTTATTCACTTATACTCAGTAATGTTCATATGGCACAATTCTAAAAAGAAAAACCAAATATAAACAAGTGGGACTTCTTCAAACTAAAAATAAATAAATAAATAAATAAAACTTCTCCATAGCAATGAAAACAATCAATGAAATGAAAAGGCAGTCTACTGAATCAGAGAAGACATTTGCAAATCATATCTCTATAAAGGGATAAGATCCAAAACACACTACAGAACTCACATATCTCAATAGCAAAAACTTAATTAAAAAATGGACAGAAAATCTGAATAGACATATTTTCCAAAGAAGACATCAACATCATTAATTATCAAAGAAATGGTTATCAAAACCATAGTGAGATATTACCTCACCTGTGACAGAATGTCTATTGTCAAAAAGACAAGAAATAAAAAGCCTCGGCAAGGATATGGAGCAAAGTGAACACTTGTACACTGCTTGTGAGAATGCAAACTGGTTTGGCTACTATAGAAAGCATTATGGAGGTTCCTCAAAAATGTAAAGTAAAACTATCATATGATTCAGCAGTTTTACTTCTGGATATTTACCAAAAAAAAGAAAAAGAAAACCAGAACTCAAAAAGATATATGCGCTTCAATGTTTACTGCAGTACTATTTACAATAACCAACATATAGAAACAACTTAAGTATCCATCAGTGGATGAATGCATAAAGACATTTCAGTGTGTGTTTGTGTATATTATGTGTGTGTGTGTGTGTGTGTGTGTGTATTATTCAGCTCTAAATAAGAATGAAATCTTGCCATTTGCGACAACATGGGTGGACTTCAAAGGCATAATGCTAAGTGAAGTAAGTCGGAGGAGGATAAATATCATACAATTTCTCTTATATGTAGAATCTATAAATTTTGCCAATGAAATGTCTCTATATCTATTAGATTTCAATCAGAGAAACAGATGATGAATATTAAGCAACAAGAAATTCTCTATATAAACTAGATCATACACAGTGTGGGAAAAACTAGGGAATTAAATGTTCAAACATAATCATAAAAATGTCCTTAGGCAGCTCCAGTGAAGGGGAACAAATTGAAACTTGAAGAAAGCAGGGCATATCCAGCTGTTTTAATGGTTGGGCAGGGGGGTGCTGATGTTGATGCCTATGGAAGTTTGGTGGTCTGTAAACTTAAAATGAATTTCCTGGTCGTAGGCTTGAGAGTCACAGTTGAACTGAAAGGATGGCAATTAATCAGAAGTGATGGAAATTGAAATATTTTAAAAGAGAAAATGCATGGGCAAACAGAGACCTAACCTACCACGGTGTCTTTCCCTCATTCCCTCTAACAATGAGCTTTGAGAGTGATAGTTACTGCCTCATTTTTGCCTACCTAATTCTCATGCAGATTTTCTTCTGGATAATCCTAAATCGGAAACATAGCAAAATAAATTTGGCTACAGAATACTAAAGTAACACATTATAAAACCACTATAGTTCCCCTTGAAAAAGTGACAAAGCCTTGAGAGAAAACAAAAAGTTCCTTTTCCTCATTCAAACAGTTCAGACCCTCATTCGTGTCTGACACTTCACAACACCATGGACTACAGCATGCCAGGCTTCCCTGTCTATCACCAGCTCCTGGATCCCGCTCAACTCATGTCCATTGTGTCAGTGGTGGCATCCATACATCTCATTCTCTGTTGTCCCCTTCTCCTCCTGCCTTCAGTCTTTCTCAGCATCAGGGTCTTTTCCAATGAGTCAGTTCTTTGCATCAGGTGGCCATAATACTAGAGCTTCAACTTCAGCATCAGTCCTTCCAATGAATATTCAGGACTGATCTCCCTTAAGATGAACTGGATGGATCTCCTTGCAGTCTAAGGGACTCTCAAGAGTCATCTCCAACACCACAGTTCAAAACCATCGATTCCTTGGCACTTAGCTTTCTTTATGGCCAAACTCTTACATCTATACATGACTACTGGAAAAAACATAGATTTGACTAGACAAAACTTTGTTTAGTAGATTAGTGTCTGCTTTATAATATGCTGTCTAGTTTTGTCATAGCTTTTATTCCAAGGAGCAGGCATCTTTTAGCTTCATGGCTGCAGTCACCATCTGCAGTGATTTTGGAGCCCCTGCAAAATAAAGTCTCTCACTGTTTCCAGTGTTTCTCCATCTATTTGCCATGAAGTGATGGGACTGGATGCTATGATCATTTTTTTGAATGCTGAGTTTTAAGCCAGCTTTTTCACTCTCCTCTTTCACCTTCATCAAGAGGCTCTTTAGTTCCTCTTCACTTTCTGCCATAAGGGTGATACCATCTGCATATCTCAGGTTACTGATATTTCTCTCAGCAATCTTGATTCCAGCTTGTGTTTCATCCAGCCCAACATTTTGCATGATGGGCTCTGCATAAGTTAAATAAGCAATATGACAATGTAAAGCCTTGACGTACTCCTTTCCCAATTTCGAACCAGTCTATTTTCTCATGTCTGGTTCTAACTGTTGCTTCTTGACCTGCATACAGATTTCTCAGGAGGCAGGTAAGGTAGTCTGGTACTCCTATCTCTCTAAGAATTTAAGTTTGTTGTGATCCACAGTCAAAGGCTTTGGCATAGTCAATAAAGCAGAAGTATATGCTTTTCTGGAACTCCCCTGCTTTTTCTATGATCCAACAGATGCTGGCAATTTGATCTCATGTTCATCTGCCTTTTCTACATCCAGCTTGAACATCTGGAAGTTCTCGGTTCACATACTGTTGAAGCCTCACTTGGAGAATTTTCAGCATTACCTTGCTTGTGTGTGAGATGAGTGTAACTGTGTGGTAGTTTGAAAATTCTTTTGCATTGCCTTTCTTTGGGATTGGAATGAAAACTGACCTTTTCCAGTCCTGTGGCCACTGCTGAGTTTTCCACATTTGTTGGCATATCGAGTACACCACTTTAACCTCATCATCATTTTAGCATTTTCCTCACTCAGTTCAGTTCAGTCACTTAGTCATGTCCGATTCTTTGTACTGCAGCACGCCAGGCTTCTCTGTCCATCACCAACTCCCAGAGCTTGCTCAAACTCATGTCCATCAAGTCCGTGATGCCATCCAACCATCTCATCCTCTTTTATCCCTTCTCCTCCTGCCTTCAATCTTTCCCAGCATCAGGGTGTTTTCCAATGAGTCAGTTCTTCGCATCAGGTGGCCAAAGTATTGGAGTTTTGGCTTCAGCATTAGTCCTTCCTTATTGTTTATCAGTCCTTTTCCTCATTATTTACCATTAATTCTTCCAATCCTATCCTTCATGTCTGAAAATAAAACATAACTTCTCCAATGGTAGTATGATACCTGACATCCTTGAAATGAGAGTCATGTGCCATTTGGAAGGAAGGAAGAAGAAAGCTGTGTGTGACACTGATGACCCTACTAAAAGTGATTAGAAACACATTCTTATTATAACCACTAATTTAAGACAGTAGTTGTCAAATTGTCTATCATTTGCATTCTTAACTGATACATCTAGGAAATCAAGAATTATTTACTTGACTATGAATTCAAGATCTGAATTAACATGTATCTGAGCATCAATAAATTTGTTTTTCATGGAATTTTTCATGGAATATGATTGACCCTTTGATATGTAGTTTCATATTTTCAGTTTCAGAGTGAGTTCTTTTATTATCTTTCAATTCTCTTTTGGATTTCTTGGATGCAATTTTTGGATTGTCTACTTCAAAGAGAGGCTATTATTTTTATAACCTCCATGTCTATTATTTTTTATTTCTTTAGTCTCTTTTTTCCCTTCTAAATTAAGTGTGATTTTCTCAAGTTTTCCTTATATGTCAAGTTTCAGTTGGCTATTTAATGATATTTTAATAAATCTATTAATGCCCCAAAGCATTGTGTGGCTATTCATTTTCACCCCTTGTCTTTTCAGTATCTGGTTTTAACTAATTGCATTATTATGACATCTCATTATTAAAGTTTTCTTTATAAAGTTTAAAGCCATGATCTATTTCAGTTGTCCTCATAAATGAAACATTTACAGGACATTTCAATATGTCCCACAGTGGTTTCTTTAACCATCTCTGTATGCTGTGTTTATTATCCTTTTTAAATTTCAGATTGATTATCACATCATTTTATTTCATTTCTTTTCACATTAATGTAGGCCATTTTATCCACATGTCCTATTTGATACTACTTTAATGACCTTTTTTGATGATTTCTGCTACTTGGTGATCCTGTATAGATAGATTCCCTCTAAGTTAAAATATGGGGGAGTTGAGGGTGAGGGAGGGAATTAACTAATATATTGTTCAGTCTGAATTATAATAATGATACTCTGTGTACCTGCCTATTTTATTAAATATCATATAAATTTAATAGACACAACTGTGAGAATATTGCCTATATCAATTGCAGAAATGGTGTCAGGGTTTCTTGAATGTATTACAGATGCCTCAAAACTTGTCATGCAAGAGAATCAGCAGTGATCATCACCATCCTCCCTTTAAACTATTTATCTGCAATGGCTATTTCCTCTACTCTTCCTATAGGGGAGGGGTGATAAAGAACATCCATCCACTTACCTTTGTTCTAAACTTATCAGTTTTCCAAATAAACACTGGGGCTTATGATAGTAAAATTGGCAGCCATGTTGCCCTCAAGGTGCATGGTTTCTTCCCTGGTCCTATTTAACCATTTTTTTGAAATGTATAGCATTATACTGTTTCTCTTTTTTCATTCACTCGTTTTTAGGGAGAAGAAAAATCTTTATGCATATACTGAGCTTCCCAGGTGGCTCTAGTGGTAAAGAACCCACCTACTTGCCAATGTAGGAGGCTCAAGAGCCACAGGTTTGATCTCTAGGTCAGGAAGATCCCTTGGAGTAGGAATGGCAACCCATTCCAGTATTCTTTCCTGGAAAATTCCATGGACAGAGGAGCCTGGCAGGCTACAGTCCATAGGATCACAAAGAGTTGGACATGACAAGTGACAGCACAGCATAGCACACATGCAGATATTAAATCTTCCCGCCTCACTTTATTAGATAATACAGTAGTGAGAACATCTAATCTAAAAACCTTTGCCCATCTTTGAACTAAGAATACTTTGGTTTTATAAATGAGTAATTTTATTTAAAATTTTTATTTAAAAATTTCCCAGTTAAGCTTTCAATTATTTCTGATGAATAATGCAACAGCTAAATCAATTTCATCATCAAGATATTGTAGTATTAATTTAAAATTCTATATTGTCAATATTGGTAAGAAAATTTTTCACAAAATTAGCGATTAAATGGTTTTATTGCTTTCCAATTATTCCAAAATATATCGAACTTAAAAAACTATTTCCATAAACTAAAAGTTCTTCATTTTCTTTTATTAATAAATAAAATGTTGGATATCTTTGTGATCATGCATTAGTAGATTTTAGGTACAAAGAGGCTGTTCCCTCTCAAGAGCTTAGGAATAATATGTTCTAATATATAAATTCATAAAATATTGCTGAAGAAAATTTAAGAATGTCTAAAACATAGATAGAAAGCCTCAGTTTTTTTAAAGATATCAATATTCTTGAGGTTGATTCATTTCTGCAGTCAAAGCATCTGCCAACAATATCCCAGAATTTGTTTTTTTAATTTGTATATGCATTGCCAAGCTGCTTCTAAAATATATGTGAAAATACAAAATATATAAAAGACCCAAAGTTAGGTGGTATGGTACTGGCATAGTTAGATATAGATATAGATGATATAGATATATAGATATTCCCATCAACTTTACTAATGTCAATAAAAACATCTAATATCCCAGGTATCCATCAACTGAAATAGTAAGTTGCTGAATATTTATTCAATAGGATAATTATAAAAATAGACTGTTGATACAATCAAAAATATTGAATGACATTTATATATATATATATTACTATGAGTTATATATCTAATTTATGTGAAGTTCAAAATGAACAAAATTAATCCATGGTGATAGAGTTAATCCATGGTGATAAATCATGGTGATAGATACGACTGAGTGAGCACATAGAATGTAATTCACTAATGATGAAAAACTAGCTATGATAAAACCAAGACATCATTTAAAAAGCAAAGACGTCACTTTTCTGACAAAGGTCTGTATAGTCAAAGCTATTTTTTTCCAATAGTCATGTATAGACGTGAGAGTTGGACCATAAAGAAGGCTAAGCACTGAAAAAATGATGGTTTTGAATTGTGGTGCTGGAAGGGACTCTCAAAAGTCCCTTGGATAACAAGGAGATCAAACCAGTCAATCCTAAAGAAAATAAACCCTGAATATTCATTGGAAGGACTGATGCTGAGCTGAAGCTCCAATACTTTGGCTACCTTATGAGAAGAGCTGACTCATTGGCAAAGACTCTGACACTGGGAAAGATTGAGGTCAGGAGGAGAAGGGAGTGATAGAGGATGAGATGGTTGGATGGCACCACTGACTCAATGGGCATAAGTTTGAGCAAACTCCAGGAGACAGTGAAAGACAAGGGAAACCTGGAATGCTGCAGTCCACTGGGTCTCAAAGTGTAGGACACGACTAAGAAACTGAACAAAAATGGTGAAAAAATGTAAAATGAAACATACTAAAGTATGATTCTTTAATATGTAAGAAGGACGGAAAGCAGAAAACACATGGCAATAAGTGACACAGAAATTACATTACTCATTGCTACTGGCACATCTCTTTGACTTAAGTGTCATATTTTAGGAAATCCACTGTACTAGTGAGACTGAGACAATTCTTACACTTATAAATAGCAAATTTTGAGAAAATGGGATGCAAAGTCCTGAACAATGCAATAGCTGTATCATTTCATGTTATTAATGCTTACTTTATACATTGCTAAAATGAACTGAGTGATTGTCATCTACCAGGCGCTCCTAGAAGAACTTCTATACCATCGCTGGGATACTAGGGAAGGAAGAATCAGCCTCTGTAACATGTGCCCTTCATCAGCTGACTTTGAAATGACTCTTAGATATTGGTGTCAGCAAAGAAATATAAACTTTGCTAAGTTTCCTGTCTTTTAAAAATTATATGCTCACTATACACACACACACACACACACACACACACACACACATATATTTTTAAATACAGCCTCTCAGTTCAGTTCAGTTCAGTTCAGTCGCTCAGCCGTGTCCGACTCTTTGAGACCCCATGAATCACAGCACGCCAGGCCTCCCTGTCCATCACCAACTCCTGGAGTTTACTCAAACTCATGCCCATCAAGTCGGTGATGCCATCCAGCCATCTCATCCTCTGTCATCCCCTTCTCCTCCTGCCCCCAATCCCTCCAAGCATCAGGGTCTTTTCCAATGAGTCAACTCTTCGCATGAGGTAGCCAAAGTATTGGAGTTTCAGCTTCAGCATCAGCCTCTAAACATGTTTAATTCATACTTACATCCTATACTCAATGCTGGGTTAAACACTTTCTAAACAACTTCCCAGACCACCATTGGTGAAGACTGACAAAAACCATGATGATTTCAAATTTTCTCTCTCCTACTCAGAGGTTCATTTTTCACCTTTGTTGCGAAGGGGTGTTCTTTCACTTTCTGTTTTTTCTCTATTAAATTTTCAAGTTCTATGTTTGGGGAAAAAGGCCTAAATAAATCATTTCTATTTTATGGAAATTGTAGACTTGAAACATGATGCTTAATTTCTGGCTAAAACCAGGTTTAAGACAAGGTTAAAGGCTGTTGAGTATTGGACTATAGACACTTATTACCTCTGCAAAAGTAATCGCTATCTCCATCTCCAGGTGGTATCAGGTTTTTATTTATTATAGAATAATAGGATTCCCCTGACAGAAAAGATATACAAGAAAAGTATGTCAGTAAAATTTGAACTCTATGAGCCATATAAGATTCGTGTACTTCTACAGCACCATTCCTGTATTCTAACTCATATTTTCATTTCCACATAGATTCAAAAGTTTAGCTAAATTGACATGTTATGTCTTGGCCTTGGAAGAAAACCAAGACTATTAGCTTTCAAGATATCAATAAAATATTCTTTTTTGTTTTGTCTAGTGTTCTTGGAAGAGAGGAAGAAAACTCTTCAGATACCAATAGGTGAAATATAAATCCTGATATTATTAAGAGAAAGAGATTCTATTTGAAATAGACATGATAAGTTATAACATTAAATATATATATATATATATATTCAAGGTACTTTAACAAATATTTTTTCAAATACAAAAGTGATCAAATAGTAAATAATAGGTTGGTTTAAGAACATACTTTTTTGTTTGATCATTAATAAGATATAATACTATATATAATTCTGGGAACTGGATTTTTTTCCCCATATGAATACTAATAGAGGGTGCATATGTTTCCCATTACCACTATGCACTATAACGTACTGAAGGAAATGGTTCAAATTTTCTGTATATTGACTATAATCTATTTTGAGGGGATATTATTACATAAGTAGGAACTTACCATTTATTTACTGCTACCCAAAGGTATCTGCAGTAACCTTTGCAGGTGTTGGTAGGCAGAGTCTTACTTCAACTTATTAGTCAGTGGTAAGTAACAAGAAGTCAGTTTATCATATTTTGTCTAAATAGTTTATTCAGTTTGATAAGTTCACTTATGACTCATGGCTATCATATGAATATGTTCACATATAAGTTCAAATTATTTTAATTTGTAAGCAATGAACGAATATACTAAGACATCGGGTGGGAAGAGTTTAGGTGGAAAACTCAAAATTGCATAGCAAAGTAAAATATTTGGTGTGTTTTTTTCCTAAAGGAGCAAAACAACAGGGGTGAACTCACTTTGAAATCCTGCTTTGTGCTGACAGTTGAACTATAACTATATTTCATAAACTATAGCACTCCCAAGTTACTGAAAATAGATTGATTTTCTGGAAATATGCGACACACAGGTTTTCAATATGGATCTTGAGCAGTCTGTCCCTAAAGTAGTTATTTCCATTTACACCTCTGACCTGCCAGTATCTTTGGTGCTACTGTAGTTTTTCATGTACTTCAAAAGCTACAGATCTGTTTCCATCCCTCTTAATCTAATATAAACTGCACATGCTTCTATCAATAAAGGCCTTCATTTTTATCCTTCTTCGATTTCATGACACCAATGGTTCTATATTTCACAGCAAAGGGAGCAGAATGAAATTACATATCGTTCAGATTTCAGCAATATCTGGTTTACGTGATTCAGGACCTCCATACAAAGGAGAGGTCATTCTCAATATTTTAGAAGATGGCTCTTTTTGGTGATTTTATGTGATAAACCTGACAATGTGCTTGATTGGGGATGGTAAAAATATGTTTATCTTGGTGAAAACAGAAACAGTTTAAAACAATCAAGGCCTAAAATGACAACTGTCATATAAACATAGACAATTAATAAATACGTTGGTCAAAATCATGGAATAATATATTGAAGTCTGTACACAAGAGAGCAACTGAGAAAGCAAAGTTGTCTAATTATTCTAACCTAGTAGTGATACCCCAGTGAAGTAAAAGCAAAATGCAAAAAAGCAACAGACCAAAAAATTAACTCCCTGCTCCTCAACAAAAAAAAAAAAAAAAGGAAGAAAACTGGCAATTGGAAAATATGCCACATTACTTAAGAACAATGGCTTCATTGTGCCTAGAGATGAAAACATACATAAACAAGTATATTTGACTAAAATGTTTGCTTTAAATAATTTAAATATTTCCTCAGAGCTTAAAACATATAAAAATCAAAACAAAAAAAATAGATTTAAAGAGATAAAAGAAAAAAAAACATAAAATGGAAGTGTTGCTAAAGGAAAAAAAAAATTCAGAGAGTGATTTAAATCTTAAATGCAACAGAAAAGAGATTAGTTGGGAGATAAATTTGTACAAAAGATGGAATGATATAACTATAGTCTTATTTTAAGGTATTTGAGGATGATGGAGAGTTAAGAGAGAAGAGAATCAGGGCTCAAAGGTCCAAATTACAAAGGCATTGCATAACTGATTTAAGTCAATGGAGATATATAAGTAATTTCAATCCTTGTACTTGGAATGGTGGAAATAGATCAGATGTTTCAGTCTATTGATCTGAGGCATTGTGCTATATTAACAACCTTCCATAGACCTGCCAGAACCTAGAGAGAATGTGAAGGTCTCAGCCACACAGGCAAAGATCCAGTCCTGGTGTGAAAGCAAAACTTTAAATATGAATTTTAACTAGAAGAGGATTTGCATATGCTATAATCCATGGGGCCAATCAAGAATATATTCCATGGGTATAACTGGGTAATTGACTGCATTGGGTTCTTTAAATAGATGCAAGCTGATTTGAAAGGATGGAGATAGAAACACTACTGGGAACCTCTTGCAGAATCTGAATAAATGCAAGGGCTTATGCCAGAAAGCAGGAATTAAGCCTCCTGACAATGAGGGATGTGTGAACAGGTACCAGGAATGGATCCAGATGCAAAAGCCAAAACAAGATCAACAAGGAACAGCTGTCACTATAGAAAATTCAGGTAGTAGAAAAGGAGCCAGAAAACATAATGAAGTAGAATAAGGAATTCTGGAGGTAGCATTATGGGGCACCCAAATAAAATACTCAGGAGAACTTTATATACTTCTATGTTTATGCCCTTTCATTCAGCATGTTTATATTAATAACCTACTTATGGAGCAAGCCAATGTGTTACTCTACATATAGACTTCTGGTAAAAGCAACCTGATATAGAGCTCACATGCATCAAAACTGTTCAGACACTTGGTAGGGTTTATCTTGTAGATTAATCAGGTTTCACATGTAAAAGAGACTGGGAAATCAGACAAGCTAAAGGACAACTATACAACAAAATTATTTTGAATTATTTGTATATCAGATTAGTATTTTCCTACCTTAGACAGAATATTCAAAAGCAGGGATATCACTTTGCCAACAAAGGTCCATATAGTCAAAACTATGGTTTTTCCAGCAGTCATGCACAGATGTGAGAGTTGGACAATAAATAAGGCTGAGCACTGAAGAATTAATGCTTTCGAACTGTGGTGCTAGAGACAACTCCTGAGAGTCCCTTGGACTGCAAGGAAATCAAACTAGTCAATCAATCCTAAGGAAATCATCCCTGAATATTCATTGGAAGGACTGATGCTGAAGCTGAAGCTCCAATACTTTGGCTATCTGAAGTGAAGAGCTGACTCACTGGAAAAAAGGCCCTGATGCTGGGAAAGACTGAGGGAAGGAGAACGGGTGGCAGAGGATATTGTGGTTAGATAGAGTCACCAATTCAATGAACATGGATCTGAACAAACTCTGGGGGACAGTGGAGGACAGAGGAGCCAGTTGTGCCATAGTCCATGGGGTCGAAAAGAGTCAAACACAACTTAGTGACTGAACAATAACATCTTGAAAGAAACACACAATGCTCTCATTTGCAAACACTGCTGTGACAGTGGTGTATATACTTGTGTTGTGAGTTAGATATTTGCATAAGTTAAGAAAAATACACATGATCAAATGTTTTGGAAAACAGACATTCCTCTCCTAATAGAAATGATAAAACTCTCTTTTATGTTATAAATCACCAAAGCAACTGAATCCTCTTTCATTCCTCTATCAAATTTTATCTTCTCCATATTGTCAGCCAGCTAAAATCCTTTCATCCATAGAATATACAGCATAATTCTGAATTTAATCACATTCAGATTTTAATAAGATATGGGCTTGATCACCGAGTCAAAAAGATCCCCTGGAAAAGGAAGGGGCGACCCACTCCAGTCTCCTTGCCTGGAGAATCCCATGGACAGAGGAGTCTGGCAGGCTACAGTACATAGGCTCGCAGAGTTGGGCAGGCCTGAAGGGACTTAGTAAGCACTCCAGTATTCTTACCTAGGAAATCCCATGGACAGAGGAACCTGGTGTTCAGACATGACTTAGCAACTAAATAGCATCTTTTGTTTTACATAATAGCTAGATAGCAGTAAAGAACACTGCTACCTAGTGTCGCTTAATTTTTACTGATTTCAAAGTAGCCCAGAAAAGAAGTTAATTTAGTGAGTTAAATGGACACTACATACTTCTTAGTAAAGTAACATAATTCTAAGGACAACTAATATTTTAAAGTTATAACAGTTGATCAGAAAAGAAATATTTTATTACCATAATAACTTTTTCCTGAAGTTTGGCTTATTTTGATTTAAATGATACTATTTGCTAGACATAAACATTCTATACATAATGGACCATGGGCTAATCTCTGCTATGTCCTTGAAATACTTTCTTCATTGAAAGTTCAAAAGGTTTTGAAGTCAGATATTCCCCTAATGTATTATCACACATGTTTGAACATTATACCTTTGTGCCTTTTTCTGTAGAGTAGAAACATTATAGCTTGTTTTTACAACTTTATAAAAACTCTGAATATACCTAAAGATAGCTTGATAATGGCGGTGGTCAATAGTGAGATAACTCTTAAGTGAAAGGAGTGACTAGGGGCCAGACACAGGACTTTGCGTCAAAATCACCTTGTGACTTTAACTCTTTGTAGAACTTTTTCTATACTAACTCCTAGTTCATATTCACCAGGAACATTAACTTTAAACTTATATGAATGATTATTTTGTAAAACAGGTGCTAATCTATTTTTATACTTAAAAGGAGAAAGACTGCTGTTCTCTGATGGTGAAAAGACATTTTAGATATACAAGTGTTGTGTCCTGCTGAGTAGCTCAGTCATGCTCTACGCTTTGCGACCCCATGGGCAACCTGCTCAACTTTTTGCAACCTGCCAGGCTCCTCCATCCATGGAATTTTCCAGGCAAGAATACTGGATTAAGTTGCCATTTGCTGCTCCAAGGGATCTTCTCAACCCAGGGATCGAACCCATGTCTCCTGCATCTCCTGCATTGTCAGCTGGATTCTTTACCATTGTGCCACATGGGAAGCCAAAGATTCAAGGTAATTTGGCTTATGTGAGAATTTAAATGGATGGAAATAAAGAACTGAGTAAGGACATGGTACACAAGAAACAAACTCTCATTTCTATTAATAGCTTTTTACAAGATATTTATAAACAAACAAAATATAAATCAATTCATAAGAGACTTAAAAAATCTAGATTCCCACTATATTTTATTAACTAGAAAAATTAAAATATAGAGGCCATGTTCCTAAATGATTTCTAGTTTAAGTTTTATGAACTAAAATCTACAAAGTATTTGAATATTTGTGAGGCAAAACATAAAGTTTTCTGAAGCTAATTTCAAGTAATGAAAATGAAAGTGAAATTCAATATTTTCTAAAATGTAGAGGCGGGTATATTGAATATCATATCAACATGATTTAGGCTCAGATATACATATAAGCTGAATTTCCATGTAAATATTTATTTTAATAATTATGTTCAAAATATAATTATATATGTGTGTGTCTGTATGCATATGTATATGCTCTGTGTGTGTGTGTGTGTATATATATATATATATATATATGCTTTATATATGCCTAATGTGTCTTATATAATCTGTTATATACATAATAATTACATATTTTATATATATTTGTATAATCTATTACCACTGTCAGTATCATTTATGTATAATTCATAGTTAATAAAAATATAATATAGTGTGAACAATATTCAGAATACATTTACTATTTCCCAGACATCACTTTTTCCAAATAAATGATTCATGCACAGGATGATGAAATACTAATTTGCAACCTATATTAAAATATCTATACTTTTTCCTTAGACAAGAGAATAACAAAACCATTAACAAATTTTGTTTAGGTTATTCTTTAGCATATTTACTTCCCATGAGGATATTAAATGGGCTTGCCAAATTCTCCAAATAATCTTGTTGTATTCATTAGGCAACAGTGAAGGTTAAGATAAATATTGAGTGTTGATTGTACATAATAGTGTCTTCTGAATCAGGAGATACAAGGTTGTCTCTCACTTAAATTTTCTCATATGCTCTTTGCATTTTGGTATATGCAGCTTATGTCTTGGACATTCTTGTAGCAGTGTTTTAAGGTATTTGATAGTTTTGTTGTAATAGTTTTATTAACGTGAAAGCTTTGCCATATTATAATTTTAAACTGGTAATCCCTAGGACATATGCAGGCAAGACATACTTTTTAAATGATCTTTATCTGTTTACTTGAAAGAACTCCCTTGTATGTGAATATATATATACGTACACAGACATACATTTTTTTTTCACCTGATTCTCCTGAGTTTTAACAATAGGAAATCTTATTGACTATTCAGTTGAGTTCAGTTCAGTTGCTCAATCGTGTCTGACCCTTGGCGATCCCATGGAATGTAGCATGCCAGGCCTCCCTGTCCATCACCAACTCCTGAAGTTTACTCAAATTCATGTCCATGAGTTGGTGATGACAACCAATCATCTCATTCTCTGCCGTCCCTTTCTCCTCCAACTTTCAATCTTTCCCAGCATCAGGGTCTTTTCCAGTTAGTCAGTTCTTCACATCAGGAGGCCAAAGTATCAGAGTTTCAGCTTCAGCATCAGTCCTTCCAATGAATATTCAGGACTGATTCCCTATAGGATGAACTGGTTGGATCTGTATGCAGTCCAAGGGACTCTCAAGAGTCTTCTCCAACACCACAGTTCAAAACCATCAATTCTTCGACACTCAGCTTTCTTTATAGTGCAACTCTCACATCCATACATGACTAGTGGAAAAACCATAGCCTTGACTAAGTGGACCTTTGATGGCAAAGTAATGTCTCTGCTTTTCAATATGCTATCTAGATTAGTCAAAACTTTCCTGCCAAGGAGTAAGCGTCTTTTTAATTACATGGTTGCAGTCACTATCTGCAGTGATTTGGGAGCCCCCCAAAACAATCTGTAACTCTTTCCCCACCTATTTGCCATGAAGAGTTCGGACCAGATGCCATGATCTTAGTTTTCTGAATGTTGAGCTTTAAGACAACTATTTCACTCTCCTCTTTCACTTTCATCTCCAATGAGTCAACTCTTCGCATGAGGTAGCCAAAGTATTGGAGTTTCAGCTTCAGCATCAGTCCTTCCAATGAACACAGATGGGCTCAAAAAAGGACAGAAATGGTATGGACGTAACAGAAGCAGAAGATATTATGAAAAGGTGGCTAGAGTACACAAAAAAGACTTTCTCGACCCAGAAGATCATGATGATGTGATCACTCACCTAGAGCCAGATACCCCGGAATGGGAAGTCAAGTGGACCTTAGGAAGCATCACTATGGATAAAACTAGTGTAGGTGACAGAATTCCAGTTGAGCTATTTCAAATCCTAAAAGACAATGCTATGAGAGTACTGCACTCAATATGCCAGCAAATTTGGAAAACTCAGCAGTGGGCACAGCACTGGAAAAGGTCAGTTTTCATTCCAGTCCCAAAGAAAGGCAATGCCAAATAAACTTCAACTACTGAACAATTGCACTTATCTCACACGCTAGTAAAGTAATGCTCAAAATTCTCCAAGCCAGGGTTCAACAATATGTGAACTGTGAACTTCCAGATGTTCAAGATGATTTTACAAAAGGCAGAGGAACCAGAGATCAAATTGCCAACATCTGCTGGATCATCGAAAAAGCAAGAGAGTTCCAGAAAAACATCTATTTCTGCTTTATTGACTATGCCAAAGCCTTTGATTGTGTAGATTATAACAAACTGTGGAAAATTCTGAAAGAGTTGGGAAAACCAGACCACCTGACCTGCCTCTTGAGAAATCTGTATGCAGATCAGGAAGCAACAGTTAAAACTGGAGATGAAACAACAGACTGGTTCCAAATAGGGAAAGGAGTACGTCAAGGCTGTATATTGTCAGCCTGCTTATTTAACTTATATGCAGAGTACATCATGAGAAACCCTGGGCTGGCTGAAGCACAAGCTGGGATCAAGATTGCTGGGAGAAATGTCAATAACCTCAGATATGCAGATGACACCACCCTTACAGCAGAAAGTGAAGAGGAACTAAGGAGTCTCTTGATGAAAGTGAAAAGACCCTGATGCTGGGAGGGATTGGGGGCAGGAGGAGAAGGGGACAACAGAGGATGAGATGGCTGGATGGCATCACTGACTCAATGGGCATGAGTTTGAGTAAACTCCGGGAGTTGGTGATGGACAGGGAGGCCTGGCGTGCTGCGATTCATGGGCTCGCAAAGAGTTGGAGACGACTGAGTGACTGAACTGAACTGAACTGAACTGACCTTGCATGAAATATTCCTTTGGTATCTCTAACTTTCTTGAAGTGATCTCTAGTCTTTCTCATTCTATTTTGTTCCTATATTTCTTTGCACTGATCACTGAAAAAGGTTTTCTTATCACTCCTTGCTATTCTTTGGAACTCTGCATTTAAATGGGTATATCTTTCCTTTCCTCCATTGCATTTCACTTCTCTTCTTTTCACAGCTATTTGTAAGGCTTCCTCTGAGAGCCATTTTGCTTTATTGCATTTCCTTTTCTTGGGGATGATATTGATCCCTGACTCCTGTACAATGTCACAAACCTCTGTCAATAGTTCACCAGGCACTCTGTCTATCAGATCTAGTCCCTTAAATCTATTTCTCACTTCTACTGTATAATCATAAGGGATTTGATTTAGGTCATACCTGAATGGTCTACTGGTTTTCCCTACTTTCTTCAATTTAAGTCTGAATTTTGCAATAAGGAGTTCATGATCTGAGCCACAGTCACCTCCCGGTCTTGTTTTTGCTTACTGAATACAGCTTCTCCATCTTTGGCTGCAAAGAATATAATCAATCTGATTTCGGTGTTGGCCATCTGGTGATGTCCACGTGTAGAGTCTTCTTTTGTGCTGTTGGAAGAGGATGCTTGCTATGACCAGTGTGTTCTCTTGGCAAAACTCTATGATCCTTTGCCCTGCTTCATTACGTACTCCAAGGCCAAATTTGCCTGTTACTCCAGGTGTTTCTTGACTTCCTACTTTTGCATTCCAGTCTTCTATAATGAAAAGGACATCTTTTCTGGGTGTTAGTTCTAAAAGGTTGTATGTCTTCATAGAACCATTGAACTTCAGCTTCTTCAGCATTACTGGTCGGGGCATAGACATGGATTACCATGATCTTGAATGGTTTGCCTTGGAAACAGACAGAGATCATTCTGTCGTTTCTGAGACTGCATCCAAGTACTGCATTTTGGACTCTTTTGTTGACTATGATGGCTACTCCATTTCTTCTAAGGGATTCCTGCCCACAGTAGTAGATATAATGGTCATCTGAGTTAAAGTCACCCATTGCAGTCCGTTATAAGTTCGTTGATTCCTAGAATGCAGACATTCATTCTTGCCATCTCCTGTTTGACCACTTCCAATTTGCCTTGATTCATGGACCTAACATTCCAGGTTCCTAAGCAATACTGCTCTTTACAGCATCAGACTTTGCTTCCATCACCAGACACATTCACAACTTGGTGCTGTTTTTGCTTTGGCTCTGTCTCTTCATTCTTTCTGGAGTTATTTCTTCACTGATCTCCAGTAACATGTTGGGCACCTACCAACCTGGGGAGTTCATCTTTCAGTGTCCTATCTTTTTTCCTTTTCATACTGTTCATGGGGTTCTCAAGGCAAGAATACTGAAGCGGTTTGACATTCCCTTCTCCAGTGGACCACATTTTCTCAGAACTCCACCATAACCTATGTTTCATTGAGTTAGACAAGGCTGTGTCCATGTGATTAGATTGGTTAGTTCTGTGATTGTCGTTTCTGTCTTCCCTCTGATGCCCTCTCTCAGCGCCTATTGTCTTATTGGGGTTTCTTTGACCTTGGATGTGGGGTATCTCCTCTTGACTGCTCACCCCTCCAGAACCGCGTAGCCAGCGCTCACCGCTCCAGCACACACAGGCTATAAATAGTATCGATTTGTTTTTTTCATGCTACAAAGCAAATGGATAAACTCTCCCATAACAGATAAAAAGATGGATTTATCCTATTAGATAATGAAATGAAGAGTGTGAATTTCAGTTTTATTTTTTAAATATGGAAATTATTTCAATAGGTTTCATGTAGCTTTTTGGTGTTCTAAATTAGTCTCAAAATCTTGATAAAGTTTTATTACATATTTCAAATACAAAAGTGTCCAACTGTATTCCCTAATCCAATGTGCCTTGAACAGGTGTCAGAAAGGGGTTTAGAGAACCTCATGAATAACTATAATATTTTCAAAAAGACAATTTAAGCTATTATTTAAGCTAGTTGAATATCATATGAATGATAGCAGGAGACACAATTTACGATTAGCCTTCTCAAGAGCCATTTATATAGTGTATTTATTTTTAATCTTGTATGCTCTTATAGACAAATAATTGTCATAGAATCATAGCCTTCAAATGACCTTATCTTGCTTAGGTATCATTAAAATGTATTACCACTTACTCACCTCAAACAGAAAAGGATATCCATATTGCTGTGCACATTTATTTTTACTCATCTAGGTTTACATTCAAAAGAAATATAATGTGGTTTCTTTTGTATATAGAATGGAACTCATACATCAGAATAATTTTGCAAAATTACTGCTCTAAGTGTTAAAACTGGTGAAGATTGCAAATGGTTTTACACTCTCCTGCATCAGTTATTTTATGTAATGTCTTTTCAGGATCCAAAGTCATACAGGAAAATTACTCCAATCCATACTGGCCTATGTACTCCATCAGTAGTGGTTTCTTTCTTGGCAAAGGAAAGAAAGTGTGTCTTATAACTTAAATACTCTGAAAATCTGTTCTACAATAGAAAAAAAAGAAACACCTTACAGAACATTTGAAAGGGCATTGTAGACAAAAATATCCTTTCTAAGCATATGTTTATATTGTCAACTTTCTATATGAATGCTGTCTTAGTCAGTTTGGGCCACTGTAACAAAACACCATAGATTAGGTAGTTTAAATAACAAATATTAATTTCTCACTTTTTGAGGCTGGAAAGTCCAAGTTCAAGGTGCTGGCAGATTTGGTTCCTGATGAGAGGCCTCTTTCTAGATTACAGATGCTACATATATTTTCTGTGTCCTTAAGGACATGTGGTCTCTTCCACATCTTATTAGGACACTATTTCCACCATGGTTTTTCTTCCTTCATGATCCCATCTAAGCCTAATTACTTTCCAACTATCCTACTTCCAAATTCCATTGCATTGGGAATTAGGGCTTCAGCATAAGGATTTGGGAGGGAGGCAATTCTATCACAGTAAATGAAAAAATAAAAGTTGTGTTTGCATGTCAACACAAAGGACCCTGAATAGTCAAAATAATCTTGAGAAAGAAGAATGAAGCTGGAAGAATCAGGCTCCCTGTCTTCAAAATACACTGCAAAACTACAGACATTAAAAAGTATGTTACTGGCACAAAAAGAGACATAGATCAATGGATTAGGATAGAAGTCCTAGCAATAAACCATGCACTTATGATAAATTACTCTACAATGAAGGAGACAAGGATACACAAGGGAGAAAAGACAGATTCTTCAATAAGAGGTGCTGGGGAAACTGTATAGCTACAGTAAAAACATGAAATTACAATATTTCCCAACATTATATATAAATATAAACTCACCATGGATTAAAGATCTAAATGTAAGACTGAATATCATAAAACTCCTAGAGGAAAACATAAGCAGAACACCTGTTAACATAAATTGCAGCAACTTTTTTCTTTTATTTATCTCCTAGAGTAATGGAAATAAAAACAAAACCAAATGGGATTTAATTAAACTTAAAATCTTTTGCACAAAACAGAAAGACAACCTATAGAGAAAACTATTTGCAAACCATACTACCAAAAGTGTTTAATTTCCAAAACATACAAACATCTCATACAGTTTAATATATGAAAAAAAACTAATCAAAAATGGGCAGACAACCTAATAGACATTTATCCAAAAAAGAGATACAGATGACCAAACAAGCACATGAAAACACACTCAGTATCACTAATTAGTACAGAAATGCAAACCAAACTACAATGAGGTACCCCTCACGTCAATCAGAATGGGCATCATTAAAAAGTCTGTAAACAATAAAAAAAGATGGTGTGGATAAAAGTGAACTCTCCTATACTATTGCTGGGAATGTAAATTGGTTCAGCAACTGTGGAAAACAGTATGGATTTGTCTTACAAAACTAAAAAATTGAGTTACCACATGATCCTGCAATCTCAATCCTGGGCATATGTCCAGAGGAAATTCTAATTCAAAAAGATACAGGCATCCCAAAGTTCATAGCAGCACTATTTACATTAGCCAAGACCCAGAAGCAATTTAAATGTCCACTGAAGATGAATGAATAAAGAAGAAATAATACTCAGTCACAGAAAGGATGAAATGATGCCAAAGGCAGCAACATGGATGAACCTAGAGATTATCATACTTAGTAAAGTCAGACACAGAAAGACAAACATCATGTGATGTCACTTGTGCAACCTAAAACAAAACAAAACAAATGAACTTATTTACAAACAGAAATAGACTTACAGAAAATAAACATGATTATCAAAGCAGGGGATGAGGGGAGAGATAAGTTATGGGGATAAATTATGGATAAATAGAAAGGACCTACTGTACAAACAAGGAACTATACTCAATGTCTTGTAGTAACACAATGGAAAATAATCTGAGAAAGAATATACACAAACAGACACACACACAGCTGAACCATTCTGCTGTACAGCTGAAACTAACCCAATACTACAAAATTAAATATACTTCAAAAGATGGTTGTAAAAATAAAATAGTTACTGGTCACTCTCAAGAAAAAAATGTGAAGCAACACAGCAAAAATACCAAATAAATGTAACAAGAAAGAGATGCTATTTATATTTATCTCTGCTTGCATTCTTTGAGAGTATAGACACATGGACTCATTTCAGGCCAGATTTAACTTCATTTTTGCTTTGTCTGTTTTCAGATCAAAGCAGCAAGGACATCTTTAGATTTGTTGTTGATTTACATCAATCTATCCTGTGTCAATATGCATGATTGTCCACTTATCATGATTCTGAATTAACTACTCATTTTTGCTAACTACTAAAACAATATATCTCCTAGGTTAATACCTATATTCTTTAGTGTGACTGGTTATAATACACACAGAGTCATGTGTCTTTATTATAACAGGTTAATTTATTAGGAAATTGAGGCACAACTATTTTAAATGAATTGCCCAATTTCATATTCAAATGAGAAATCCAGACTGCAAACTCAAGTGTTCTTATCTCAAACTCATTACAAACATTATGTTTCCTTCAAAGCTGAAAATTCATGATTTAAGCATATTGATTTCAGATACCTCTTCCTGGTATTTTAAATTTAATCCCTGCGTGTTAAAATAAAAAAAAAAAAGTTTGACACAAAAACAATTGCATCACAGACATTAGACTTTAAAAGGTTAACAAGATATATTCACAAATATTTTCCCCTGACTTAGCATTAGACATTCTTGCCTGGAGAATCCCAGGGATGGGGGAGCCTCCCAGGGACGGGGGAGCCTGGTGGGCTGCCGTCTATGGGGTCGCAGAGTCGGGCACGACTGAAGCGGCTTAGCAGCAGCAGCAGCAGCATTAAACATCAACAAATGGAAATAAAAAACAAACAACAAAAAAAGATCATAACATGACAATTCTGTTCAGAGAACGTCTTACTAAAAGAGGAGTTAGCAAAACTATACATGAAATTAATTCACTCAGCAAACATCTATTGAAGTAATATAACCCCTGGCAGTTTAAGACATTTTGAATGAGGAAAACTTAAGATCTGCTGTGATTGCAAATTAGTTGATACATCATGAAAGTAAAAATAGTACCTATTATGTTGTGCTATTGGGAATGAAGAAATATTTTAGAAAAGAATCATCTGAACTGTGAGTTTTCAAAAGCTGAACACCCTAGGGATATTGAAAAAAAACTCAGTGCAATGATTACTTAGTATACAAAGCAGGACTACTGACTTTAGCCCTACTAGAGAATGCTTCTACAGAATTGTAATGAAGGCCATAAGGATTTCATGTAACAATACTCTTAATTAACAATGGGAAAATCTCAAAGAATTAAATGTGAGTTTTCATAAAAAATATATATATCCCTTTTATTCTAACTTTTAAAATAAGCAATATTAAGTCAAATATAAACATTATTTTTTAAATGATTTGGAGCAGCATGCTAATCTATATATTTATTTCAAATAAATTTAGAACCAAGTAAGAGAGTAAAATAATAAAAAATACTTCAAAATGAATATAAAATCTTAATTTGGGTTGAAAACTCTGAAGGCAAATTCAAATCATATAAATGTAGTGTGATGTGAACTAACAAAATACTTGATCATTATTAGTAATATACCAGGAAACCATATTAAATATTTCAGTATTATACTCATTTTAATTATACATGTGTATTCAACATGATAGCTAATTATATTATATATATCCAAGTTGTTGATCAAGAAGCTTTCATTATTTTACCATTAATATATTTTGACAAAATCTTATAAGTGTCTTGAAAATCACTTCATATTTTACTAAAAGTTTTAATTATTTTCAATTTTTGGTCTATCCAAAACATATAAATACAAAAACTTCATCATAAAATGTAAGTTAAGTTATAGGGAAGCCTGTGGCTCAGAGGGTAAAAGCATCTGCCTGTAATGCAGGAGACTTGGGTTCGATCCTGGGTCAGGAAGTTTCCCTGGAGAAGGAAATGGCAACCCACTCCAGTACTTTTGCCTGGAAAATTCCATGGACGGAAGTCTGGTAGGACCCCTACTACTGTTCATGGGGTTGCAAAGAGTTGGACACGACTGAGCGACTTTACTGATACTGACATATATCTAGTATTTGGGCTTCCTTGTGGCTCAAATGGTATAAAGAATCTGCCTGCAGTGTGAGAGACCCAGGTTTGATCCCTGGGTCAGGAAGATACCCTGGAGAAGGGAATAGCAACCCACTCCACTATTACTGGCTGGAGAATTCCATGGACGGAGGAACCCGGAGGGCTATAATCCAAGGGGTCACAAAGAGTCAGAAACAACTCAGCAAATAACACACACATACACAGGTATTTTTTTTTTTTTACACAGGTATTTTTTATTTAAAATATGTGGGTCTTTAACATTTATCTATTATATAACAAACACACATATATTAATTATTGTCACAGTTGTATTAATCGATAACATGAAATAGCCCTACATTAACAGTGTATCTTTTCAACATAAGTACCCCTTTCTCTCTTTATACATTTCTTTATTCCAGGTGTTAACAATCCCCCAACCATATTTCTTCATTTGCAGTGCTTCAGTGCCTGCTGTAGTAACTTACAACTGCAAACACCTGGACTCCTGCCCTGACACTTCCTCTAGTTGCAGCAGCCTGCTTGACCACCCAAAGTTAGACTGGAAGCACCAGGAAAAATACTTTCCCCAGAGAGCAGCCTTCAACAAATGACTGATTATAGTAGTTGTATAAATACACAGTATTTGTCCCTTGAGGCAGGGGGTAGCTCTGAAATGAACATTCTAAAGTAACTTCCAGCATACAGTGAGTCCCCTACATCCGAACAAGATTAGTTCTGAGAGCACATTCTTATGTCCGATTTGTTCGTAAGTCCAACAAAGTTAGCCTAGGTACCCAGCTAACAAAACAGGCTATATAGTATCTACTATGTGTGTCATATAGTATATAATCACTGATGATAATAATTAATTAACAAGTTATATACCATTAATTTAAAAAAAGAAGTTACTTTTACTGGACTGTGATTTCAATAGATTGTTTTACCATATGATTTAACACTTAACAAATGAAAACCATATAGCTGATAAATTTGGTATAATTTTTTGCACTATCAAGGAGTGAAAATTAGGCATATTCCTGTTACTAAAATATGCTGGGTATTGTATATCTTAAATTTATTATGGGAGATTATTTCCATCTATACTGAGAACTACTCAATATTTCAGTTTCCAAATATAATTGAAAAATCCAATAATTTTAAACCAATAGTGTTGATTCAAGAATGATAAATTATTATACAAAATTTATATTATACACTATTTCTAAATTCTAACAATGGTTAGTAATTGCCTGTCCCAAGTAACAAAAAACAAACAAGAAAGAACAAATCAATGATTCCCTATCTTAAATAAATCTTAGGTCCCTCCAACATGTTGTCCAAATGATTTGTAGAATTTTAAGCTCTACATCTGGATGCTGTCTTAAAGGTCTGCTAAGCTAAATCCCTCACTCTGTACATGAAGGCAGTGGCCTCTAAGAAAGAAAGGTGCTATCATGCAGAAGAGATCTTACTTTATAGCTTTGTTTTATTAACCGATTTATCTCAGTAAAAACAGCTAGTAAGTGCCAACTCAAAGTCATACCTTTATGTTCTAAATCTGAGTTTATTGTTGTTTTCAGTTACTGGGTCTTATCTACAACATATTAAGTCGTAGCATGGTTGTTTACTTTGGAAGCAATTGTCTCTCTCTCTCTCTCTCTCACACACACACACACACACAGAGTAACATAGTAAAATAAATGTCTATTCCACAAAGCTTGTATAGAAAAATGTTTATGTAGATGATATGCTTTGTCTAGCAAAAGGATAGAAAAAAGTACACTAAATGTCTTTAAATATTGAGCTCTATGTAGCAGTACCAGTTAGGTCAAACTCATAAATAAAGTAGCACTATGGGAATAAATAAAAAGCTTCACTAACAGATTAATGTTTCTTTAATTATTGGATTCTAGTTTTGATAAGATTGATGGCTATATTTACCATGTCTACAGTGAAATAACATGCTGTGAATCAAAACTTAAATTTACCAACACTGAGTTAACCAGAACAAAAACATTTAAAAGCAGAAAAGAAAATCACAGGCCATATTAAGAGATCAATGCTTACAAAGCAAGGGGCCCTTCTAAGGAATCAGAACAAGGTCTCTCAGTAGAATCAGTTTACTGACTCAGTCATGTCCGACTCTTTGCGACTCCATGGATGAAGCATGCCAGGCTTTCCTGACCATCTCCACCTCCCAGGGCTTGCTCAAACTCATGTCCATCGAGTAGGTGATGCCATCCAACCATCTCATCCTCTGTCGTCCCCTTCTCCTGTCTTCAAAAAGGGGCTCTAGTGCTTTGCATTGCTGTCAGCCACTAACCTCCTTCATATTCCCTCTCATTCGCTAAGACTGGGTGTGGTTCAGTGAGTTGAAGTGCCTAGACTGGAGCATTTTCTTGCATGTGGTAATCACCCAATTATTTGTTAACTGAATCAATGAATATAGATCATAATCTCTGGTTGTTAGCTACTATAGGAAAGGAAACATATCAGTAACAATCTCAGTAACCGTAACCTCTTTGGAGAGCATTGTGGAATACACAATTTGATCAGAGAGAGTGTAATCAAATCCTGTTTTTGATATTTGACTGCAGAGAGTTTTAAAGCTTCATCTCTCTGGCTCTCCCTTTGTCTCACATCTGGACAAGCTGATAGGAAGATCTGGAGGCTCCCTTCTTTGACACAAGTGGTAGTTTCAAACCACGCATACCCCTTGCATAGCATGGGAATCCTTAGCACAACCCTACATGCTAAACACTATAGAAACCTCAAACCAGTCTCCCATCCTTACACACTTGAGCCATATTAAAACTAGCTTAGGAGAGCTGTCCTTACCAGGAGCCTCATTATGTGAGTAATAAAATTTCTCATACCTTCTTTTTTAAAATTAATTTATTTTTAATTGGAGGATAATTGCTTTACAATATTGTGTTGCTTTCTGCCATGTATCAACATGACTTGGCTGTAGGTATGTGTGAAATGTCATCAGTCTCAAAACCTGAAATAAACTTTGAGTGGGGTTCCATCCTTCCCTATAGCATGGCCATAGCGGAGTATAGACCAGAAGATACATCTATAGCCTGCTGTCTCTTACTGCGTGCATCGAACTCACCCTAGTGCTTGCCCTTTCTTTAGGACTGTCTGCTCAGTTATGCTTCAAATCCCTGTTAAATCCAAGTATTCTTTAAAGAAATTCCTTTGCTCACTTACATTAGTCACAGTATACATCTTTTACTTATATCCTGTGCCTCAATTGATTTATGCACAATCAGTTGTTTGCTCTATTTTGTGGTGCTCATATTTTAAAAAGCTTATTATTCTGTAATTAGAAGGCAAACATACACACATTTTAAATTTATTACTGTGTAACTATGATAGTTAATATTATTTGTCAATTTAATGGGGCTGCAAGAGTGCACAGATATTTGGTAACACATTATTCTAAATGTGTCTGTGAAGATGTTTTAGATGAGATTAGCATTTGGATCAGATTAAGTAGAGTAGTTTGCCCTCCCTTAGGCAGATGGGACCCATTCATCTGCTGAAGGCCTGATCAAAACAAAAAAACCAAGAAGGTTGATCCTTCTGCAAGTAAGAGAGAACTCCTGCCCAACTGCTTTTATCTGAAACTGAATCTTTCCTGGCCTTTGAATTCCAACTAAAACACTGTTTTTTGGGGGGTTTTTTTGTTTGTTTGTTTTTGTTGTTTTTTTTTTTTCTGGATTTCAAGCTTGCCATGACTGGAACTCGTACCATTAGCTCTCCTAGATCTTTAGCTTGCTGACTGCAGATCTTAGAACTTGTCAGCCTCTCTATTGTGAGTAAACATACAATCAGATATACATACAAATATGGTATTTCTTTGGCAAACCCTGAATAATTCAATACTTTTCATATTTACTGTTGATATTGAACTTTTTTTCCTATTTTACTCTTTATTATATTTCATGTTTACTAAATCACTTGGAAAAATTAACAGAATTAAACATTGATGAAAAAAAGTATAACTATAGAATTGGTGGCTGAGATAAAGTTATTTAAAGGTCAAAATTAAGAGACCTGAAATCTAGAGACCAATGTTTGGAAACCATTGACTGCAGGGTTCCATATCTGATTTTTTGTAAACATTTCAATGATGCTCGAATTTGAAGGAGATTTCAGATAGGTATGCACAGTATTGAGAGCCTATTCCCTCAAAAAGTCCACTGAATACTGTGCTAACAGCATGTCGCTACTTCAGAGGAATGAAGTCACTAGGGTTAGGTGTCCTCCAAGTGTAATATTTCAAGGATTGCTTATATAAAAACTATTATATATTTCCCTATTGGTTTGTTATTTTATTTACTTATAAGGAAAATCATGTGATGTTACATACTATGAAAGGCCAATTTTAATTAAAATTTTTTAAAATTTATTTATTTATTTATTTTTCATTTATTTTTATTAGTTGGAGGCTAATTACTTTACAATATTGTAGTGGTTTTTGCCATACATTGACATGAATCAGCCATGGATTTACATGTGTTCCCCATCCTGATTCCCGCCCCTCACCTCCTTCCCCATCCCATCCCTCTGGGTCTTCCCAGTGCACTGGCCCTGATATCGCTTGAATATAAAATACTGATATACTCACAGTTCTCATTAAAATGTATATATTTTAACTAAAATTTTCATTCGTCTCATTCCTTGTGATCTGCCAAGTCACATGCTATCACTATGTTACCACAGTCATTCAGATGTTAATAACTGACCTCAGTTTTAGGAATTACTCTTAAATTTGTTCAGTACTGTTCCTATAATGAAACCAACACAAAAAATAGCTTTTCAAGTTTTGTGCTTCATTTTGCATATATTATCCACCAATAAACTTCAATTATTTGTATATTAGGAGTAGACCATTTTCTCCACAGGAATATGGTGCTAGATTCTTGGAATTATCAAAGTAATTACTGCATTATCACCAATATTCATGAACTCTCTCATGAATCAAAATATACCTCTTATGTTAAATCACTTGTAACATAAGCTTCTGTTTAGTGTTAAGCCCTTGAGAAAAGAAAAGATAAATTCATTCATTTTGCATTAGCGAGAAGTAACATTTGAAAAAAAAATGCACGGAGTAGATACACATAATTTACCCCTATGTAAAGAGACTGATTGGGAATGCAGTCACAAGATAAAACGAATCTGCGTACTTTAGTCAAAGCTTTATTTTATCTTGCGTGCAAGAGTGTGTGTTCAGTCACTTTAGTCGCGTCCCACTGTTTGCAATTCTATGGACTGTAGCCCACCAGGCTCCTCTGTCCATGGGATTCTCCAGATTTAGAGAAAGCTGAAAATGAAGTCATGATATAATGCATTCTTATCGATTAAAAATATTTCAATTCAGAAATGTTTTGTATGGAAAATATGCATTCATTATCAAATAAATATTCAAATTTAATAAAAATAATGCATATAAATACTATTTTGGCATATTAAGGAATAGATGCTTTCTACCATGAGATAAACACTGAAATAAAAATTGACAGAAATGATTTTAAATGGTTTAATCTTAACATTTTACATCACTCTACATAGCTAATTTAGCACAACATGGCAGCAATTTCTGAATCATATGTAGTGACCTGAAAAGCTAATGAATCTGGCAAGGTATTTTCTTTCTTCTTTCTCCTTGGATGACTTATAAATACTTAGAGATTCTGAATTTTTTTTTTCGGGGGGAGGGAGCAGTTTATATGTCAAATGTAGTGGTGTGGTCTTATATACCAGGTATCACTTTTTTTTCCAAGAATATAAAATGATTTTACTTTAATGCTTTTCAACTTATTTTAATATTTACTATAAATGCAGATATATAATACAAATGGAGTCACGTTATCAGACATTAAAATAAAACATAAATAGACTCAATCAGATATGACAGGCAGCTTTTATATGATTTCTCAAAGTGTATTAACTATTACTTTGGTAACAGAGTGGTGTAGTATTAAATTAATGATATGTTCTAAACCCTTTCATTGACTGCATGTACTCTAAAATGTTCAGAGTCTAAACTTTATAAGCTACTCTGATTGCATCTCTTATTGAACACCATGACAGATGAAAAAAATGGCCATAGACTCTGACTATGGAAGCAAGCAGCCTGTCTTATACTTCTACTCTGTAGGAATGGTCACATTCCCTGTATGCTACTTTCTTTCAGGAGCAAAAACAATGATTTATTTCCTGGAACTCTAGTAAAGTACTTTGCTGTTACAGGCACAGGAACTATGTTTGATGTATAAAGTTGTAAGTGGAATTTCCATCTAAACAATTAGCTAAATAAATAATTTAGAGAATATCATAAAATTTTTCGCTTTGCTTCTTACACATTAAAAAGAATAAAAATAACAACCCTTTCACCTAGACGTTAGGCATACCAAATGTAATTCTGTGAAAATTTTCCTTCACATGAACCATTCTAAGTGTCATGGGAAACTAGACATGGTTGAACTACTATTGTAACTGCTATTGATACATTAGCAGTAGGAGTAGTGGAAAAGTACAGTTGTTAGCTGGAAGAATAAACTAGGTGTAGAAACAGTTGCATTATCCTATATATTACTTTTTCAAATATGTGTTTTGAAGTTTTATAATGGCTGACATCTACAAATAATGTAAAGTTTTATGGAAACACAAAATAAGGATATCCTAAACAATCATATTTCACTTCAAAATATTGTCACAAATTTCTAAGCATTTAAACAAAGAGGTTTATAATGTTCATTTGACCCACCCAAGTATTTGATAACATTTTTATCATTAACATTACTCAGGAGGGTCATTAAACTCATTAACTGCACTTGAGGTCTTCAAAGAAGCCAATGGTTTACTAAAAATTAAAACCATTTAGAACTTACTTTTTAAAACAAATGAATTCAGAATAGTCAGTACAGTGATTTAAAGAGAGATTTATAAGAAAAATAGAATTGAGCTTTAAAAATGTTTTATATATTTCCCACAGTGAATATTGTTCATATTTATTTTCATACTATTGTGATAAAAATAAGAATAAAGTATTATTGTGGATTTCAAAATGTTTAAAGATAGAGCTAGTGCTATTAAATTTTCTAACATTTTGCTTGAAAAATTTTTTGAAACATCCACTAGGATATTAGAATCCAGATTTATATATGTATTATTATTTGTGGATCTTTAGAGACCCTCTTATATATTCTGTACCTCATAAATCTTTAGCCAATTGAATCCCTTCACCAAAAAGCTATATATATTAATCTTCTCACAGAAATTAGACCTGATAAAATTACCTATTTTGTGTCTTTCTTACTTTTCTCATGAATGTGCTTTCCCTTAAAAATAATTTCTTTTTCTAAAATAATGAAAAATAATTTCTTCAAAAAAAGAAATATTTTAAAATATACATTTAATTATCATTCATTAATGCATGTTATTTCTCCTAAGTATTTTCAAAAAACATTATTTCCAAAGAGTGTTTGGATTAGATTTTATAACTATCTTGCTAGTTCCTAAATCTGTGATAAAATATACATTCTTCCTATACTCTGAGTCTCCAGACCTAGTTATAACTCAGAAGTTAAATAAAGTTAAAGATAATGGGGTAGATTTCTCAAATCCTTTTATGATGAAAATGTGACAAAAATAGAGCTGTTAAGTCTTCGAGAAAATTTGATGTTGTCTCTCCTGGCTTTACAATAAAATCCCTGCTATCAGTTGAAACTTTTAAGTTTATATATTCCTCTTTATAAAGTGAAAAAATGTTGTATCTCATCAGAATTTAGCTCTTAGATGCTTGAACAGTCTAAATTCTTTCCAGAATATTAAAATCACAGATATGGAATTTCTAACAGATACTGAATTGCTAACAGATACATATCAAAGAGAATTTGTTGCTGTCCCATACTATTTTAGAAGTATCAGTCTTAATCTTGGAATCCATGGTTAGAGAAATAAAAGAGAATACCTTATGGTTATTAGGCATGGTTCTCTGTTTCTCTGGTGAATAAAGTAGATAAAGCTAGAGATCTGCCAATTTATCACAATGCCTATGCACTCTACCACCTTAGGAAATAAGCTTAATTCCTGTAATTGGTAAAAAGCTATGTAAATTGAAGTCAAGAGACTCACACAAAGCAGAAAGTTACACTGAATTCAGAAGACAATAACATTTTATACCTGATAGAGTAAAAGTACACACACATGCATGCACGCGCACACACACACACACACAGCAACAGAGGTGATTTAATTATTTCTTATACCACAGACTTTTGTTATGATGCTGGTATAGTAAAAATAGAAAGAATAAAAATCTCTTAAACTATGTAATAACCAAGCATTAGAGTGGAATAAAGAAATTTTCAGTTTCAGAATTTTTATCCTGTGAAACATTTCTATGTATATTTTAAGTTCAGAGACTTCTCTCAGCAAAAGTCAAAATTAAACTCCACTGGAAGCAATTACTTGAAGTAATTCCAAAAATAATTCATCAATATTGAAAGATAAAAACCAAATAAACTTCTGATTTTGGTTTTTAAAATAGCTGTGAAATAAAATGCAACAAATTTAGTTTTAAATTTTAAAATTATATAGTTATCAGAAAATCAGAAAAATAGTGATATGCTATATAGGAGTGAAATAGTAAATAATAAATGAAAGAGGAAACAGGAACCTTCATACACTCTTGTTGGGAACATAAACTAGTGTAGCCACTATGGAAAACAGTATGGAGTTTCCTTAAAAAGCTAAAATAAAGTTAACATGTGATCCAGCAATCCTACTCTGGGCATATATCTAAAAATGATGAAAACTCTAATTCAAAAATATACATGGACTCCAATGTCCATAGCAGCATTATATACAATAGACAAGACATGGAAGCAACTTAAGAGTCTATCAACAGATGAATAAAGATGTGATATATACATATATCTAGGGGTTACCATAGGGCTTCCCTGGTGGTTCAGAGTTAAAGAGTCCACTTGCCAATGAAGGAGACACTGGCTAAATCCTTGGAATGGGAAGATCCCTTGGAGAACCATATGGCAACCCAATCCAATACTCTTGCCTGTGTAATCCCGTGGACAGAGGAGCCTGGTGAGCTGTTGTCCACAGGTTCACAAAAGAGTTGTACATGACTCAGCAACTAAACAACAGCAAGGAGTTATCTTACTAAATGAAGTCAGACAGAGAAAGACAAATACATGATTTTACTTATATGTGTAATATAAAAAATACTGGAAAGGAACTTATTTACAAAACAGAAAGACTCACAGACATAGAAAAACTAATTTATGGTTACCAAAGGGGAAAGTAGGAGAAGGATAAATTAAGAGTATGAGTTTAACAGATACACACTACTACACATAAAATAAAGAGTAAGGATTTACTGTATAGCACAGGGAACTATATACAATATCTTATGACAACCTATAATGGAAAAATAATCTAAAAAGAATATATATGTATATGCATATAGGTATAAACTGAATTACTTTGCTGTATGCCTGAAACTGGGGCTTCCCAGGTGGCACCAGAGGTAAAGAGTCTGTCTGCCAAAGCAGGAAACATAAGAGACTTGGGTTTGACTCCTGGATCAGGAAGATCCCCTAGAGGAGGGCACAGCAAGCCACTGCAGTATTCCTGCCTGGAGAATCCCATGGACAGAGGAGCCTGGCAGGCTATAGTCCACAGGATCACAAGAGCTGGACATGACTGAATTGACAGCAGGCATGCATGCACACCTGAAACTAACACAATATTGTGAATTAAGTATAACTAAAAAATAAAAAAAAAAAAAAGATTATTACTAGATTTTCTGTGAGCATTTAAAGTTTGAGCTGAATGACTATCCAGGCTGAATTTTGTTGCTGTTCAAGAAATTTTGTTGCTGTTGCTGTCTCCCAGTCATGCTGGACTCTTTGCAATCCCATGGACTGCAGCATGCCAGGCCTCCCTGTCCCTCACTATCTCCCGGAGTTTGCCAAAGTTCATATTTATTGTATTGGCGATGTCATCCAGTCATATTATCCTCTGATGCTCTCCTCCCCTTCTGCCCTCAACCATGTCTGTTCACATCAGATGACCAAAATACTGCAGCTTCAGCTTCAGCATCAGTCCTTCCAGTGAATATTCAGGGTTGATCTCCCTTAAGATTGACTGGTATGATCTCCTTTCTGTTCAAGTGTCTTTCAGGAGTCTTCTCCAGCACCACAGTTCAAAGGCATCAGTTCTTTGGCATTCTGCCTTCTTTATGGTTCAGCTCTCACAAACGTACATGACCACTGGGAAGACCATAGCCTTGGGTATACCAACCTTTGTTGGCAGAGTAATGTCTCTGCTTTTCAACACACTGTCAAGGTTTGTCATTGCTTTCCTGCTAAACAACCCCTCTCTGAGTTCATGGCTGCAGTCACCATCCACAGAGATTTTGGAGCCCAAGAAGAGGAAACCTGTCACTACTTCCACCATTTCCCCTTCCATTTGCCATGCAGTAATGGGGCTGATGCAATGATCTTATTATTATTATTTTTTTAATATTTAGTCTTAAGTTGGCTCTTACACTTCCCTCCTTCACCCTCATGAAGAGGCTCTTTAGTTCCTCTTCGCTTTCTGCCATTAGAGTGGTATCATCCGCATTTCTGAGGTTGTTGATGTTTCTCCCACCTATCTTGATTCCGGCTTTTCACATCAAGCCTGGCATTTCTTATGATGTGTTCAGCATATAGGTAAACAAACAGGGTGACAACAGACAGTCCTGTTGTACTCCTTTCTCTGATCTTGAACCAATCAGTTGTTCCATACAGGGTTCTAACTGTTGCTTCTTGACCTGCATACAGATTTCTCAGGAGACAGGTAAGATGGTCTGATACTCCCATCTCTCTAAGATTTGTCCACAGTTTGTCTTGATCCACACAGTCAAAGGCTTTAGCAGAGATGATGAAAGAGATAGATATCTTTCTGAAACGCCCTTGTTTCTCTATAATCCAGTGAATGTTGGTGATTTGATCTCTAGATCCTCTTCTATTTTCTAAGCCCAGCCTGGACATCTGGAAGTTCTTGGTTCACATAATGCTGAAGTCTAGAATGCAAGATTTTAAGCATGAACTTACTAGCATGGGAGATGAGTGCAACTGTCCGATGGTTAGCACATTCTTTGGTACTACCCTTCTTGGGAACTGGGATGAGGACTGACCTTTTCCAGTCCTGTGGCCACTGCTGGGTCTTCCAGATTTGATGACATAATGAATACAAAACCTTGTTGGCATCATCCTTCAGGGATTTGAATTGTTCTACAGGAATTGCTTCAGATCCACTAGCTTTATTAACAGCTGTGCTTCTTAACGTCCACTTTACTTCGCACTCCAGAATGTCTGGTTCTCAGTGGCTAACCACATCATCATAGTAATTTGGTTCATTCAGTTCAGTTCAGTCGCTCAGTCATGTCCAAGTCTTTGCCACCCCATGGACTGCAGCACACCAGGCCTCCCTGTCCATCACCAACTCCTGGAGTTTACTCAAGTCTATTGAGTTGGTGATGCCATCCAACCATCTCATCCTCTGTCATCCCCTTCTCCTCCTGCCTTCAGTCTTTCCCAGCATCAGGATCTTTTCATTTGAGTCAGTTCTTCCCATCAGGTGGCCAACGTATTGGAGTTTCAGCTTCAGCATCAGTCCTTCCAATGAATATTCAGGACTGATTTGGATTGGTTGGATCTCCTTGCAGTCCAAGGGACTCTCAAGAGTCTTCTCCAACACCACAGTTCAATTTGGTTCATTAAGATCTTCTTTATATAGTTCTTGCATATATTCTTTCCATCCCTTCCTAATCGCTTCAGCATTTACTGGGTCTCTACCATTTTTATCCTTAATTATGCCCATCTCTTAGGGGAATGCTCCCTTGATGTTTCCAATATTCCTTAAGAGGTCTTTAGTATTTACCTTTTTGTTGTTTTCTTCTATTATTAAGCACTGTTTATTGAAGAAGGCCTTCTTGTCTCTTCTAGCTATTTTTTTGGAACTCTGCATTTAATTGGATGTACCTTTCTCTCTCTCCCTTGCTTTTCATTTCTCTCCATTCTTCCTCTATTTGTAAAGCCTCCTCAGATAACCACTTTGCCTTCTTGCTTTTCTTTTTCTTTGGGATGGTTTTGTTCACTGCCTCCTGTGCAATATTATGGACCTCTTCCTATAGTTCTTCAGGCACACTGCTAACTAGATCTAGTCCCTTGAATCTATTCATTACTTCTACTGTTAATTCATATGGGATTTGGTTTAAGTCATACCTGGCTGGCCTAGTATTTTTCCCAGTTTTCTTTAGTTTAAGCCTAAATTTTGATAAGAGACGTTGATGATCTGAGCCTTAGTTAGCTCCAGGTCTTGTTCTGGCTGACTGTATACAGTTTCTCCATCTTTGGCTACAAAGAATGCAATCAATTTGATTTTAGCACTGACCATTTGGTGGCATTCATGTGTAAGATCATCTCTTGTGTTGTTGAAAAAGGGTATTTTCTATGACTAGTGCATTCTCCTAGCAGAATTCACTTAAAATTTGCCCTGCTTCATTTTGTTCTCCAATACCAAATTTGCCTGTTACTCCAGGTATATCTTGACTTCTTACTTTTGCGTTCCAATCCTGATGATGAATAGAATGTCTTTTTTAGGTGTCAGTTCTAGGAGGTCTCCGAGGTCTTCATACAACTGATTAAGTTCAGCTTTTTTGACATTGATGATAGGGGCATAGACTTGGATTACTCTGGTGTTGAATGGCTTGCCTTGAAAATGAACTGAGATCATTCTGTCATTTTTGTGGTTGCACCCAAGTACAGTATTTCACATCATTTTGTTGATTTTAAGGACTACTCCTTTTCTTCTATGGGATTAGTGCCACAGTAGTAGATGCAATCGTCATCTGAATTAAATTCACCCATTTCTATTCCATACCCCTAAAGGAGGGCACAGCAAGCCACATCAGTATTCTTGCCTGGAGAATCCCATGGACAGAGGAGCCTGGCAGGCTCCTGTCCACAGGGTCACAAAGAGTTGGGCATGACTGAAGTGACAGCACGCACACATGCACACCTGAAACTAACACAATATTGTGAATTAGGTATAACTGAAAAAAAAAAAACCAACAACAACAACAACAAAAAAAATGGTTACTAGATATTCTATGAGTTTTTAAAGCTTGAGCTGAATGACTATCCAGGCTGAATAGAGTTAATAAGTCTTAGCAATGAAGCTCAAAAAAGTGAATATTTATTTTATTAGCATGCTCTTCAGTATACATTTAGTGTCATTTTATAATATGAAAAATTATATCATTTAATATGTACATAACTAATGATTAGCATAACTATTATATAAGAAACAGTCTTTTAAAGCTGCCAGTCTTCTCTGGTAGCTTAGATGGTAAAGAATCTTCCCACAGTATGGGAGACTGAGGTTCGATCCTTGAGTCAGAAAGATCCCTTGGAGAAAAAAATGGCAACCCACACCAGTATTCTTGCATGGAAAATTCCATGGACAGAGATGCCTGGCGGGTTACAATCCATGCAGTTTCAAAGAGTCAGACATGACTGAGAGACTAATACTTTCACTTTCAGTCTTCTAAAATATAAGTGATTTTTTTAATAATACCCTGTAGAATAGGTAATAGAATAATTTAGTTATATTTGCAAGTATTGTTTAAATCATAAGACATTCTTTTTAAAAAGTTACCTTAAGAACTCTGAATTTGAGATTAAGAGCTTTACTGAAAACCTCTTTTACAAGGCTGTCATTTGTCAGTCTCACAAGCTATTCGTTGTGAAATAAAATGCACATAGAGAAAATCACAAAACAGTGCAGTGCTATTCACAATAGCCAAGACATGGGAATAACTTAAATTTCCATTGTTGGGTGAATGGCTAAGGAAAATATGGTATACATACATACAATGGAATATTACGCAGCTTTTAAAAAGAAGTAAATCCTGCCATTTGTGACAATATGGATAAACTTGGAGGACAGGATGTTAAGTGAAATAAGTCAGATATAAAAGACAAATTCTACATTGTATCACTTATATAAAGAATCTAAAATAGTCAAAGAGCACAAGGGTAAATCCCAGGACTTCTGGGTAGGGCAAAAAGGGGCCATATTAGTATAAAGGTACAAAGTTTCAGTTATGCAAGATGAGTAAGTCCTAGAAAGCTACTATACATTGTAGTGCCTGTAGTTAACAACACTATGTTGGATACTAAAAAATTTGCTGAAAGGATAGACTATGTTAATTGTTGCAATGATGATAATCATAGTAATAAGTAAAGGTAGGAGCAAACATTTGTAGTTGATGGATTTGTTTATGAAATAGATTGTGGGGATGATTTCATGGATATAAAACTTATCTCCACATTCAATAAGTGACACAAATTAGAATGTACAGCTTTTTGAATGTCAATAATCCTTCAATAAAATTGTTTAAAAAAGAGAATCGCAAAACAAAGTTGTGAATTTCAATGTATCCACATTTAGAAATAAAAGATTGCCAGCATAACAGTTACCAACAATAGCTTAAAGAAATGGGAACAATTATGCATTTCTAAAAGGTAGATGAAGAACATTGAAAATATTAAATTTTGATCTAATATTTGGACAAGATATGAAAGTATGTGAAGTTCCTGGTTTATATATCATGTATGTTAGTAAGTTTGAGCTGCAATCACAAAATACCACAGACTAGGTAGCTTATAAATAGCAGAAGTTTATTGCCCATGTCCTGGTGGCTAGTAGTCTGAGATCATGGTGTGAGCATGGTAAGAAAAGGGCTTCTTTCTGGGTTACAGGCTTCTCTATATTTTATATGGTGGAAGGGACTAGGGATCTCTGGTGCCTCTTTCATTTTGTAGTTCAGTCACTAAGTTATGTCTGACTCTTTGCAACCCCATAGACTACAGCATACCAGGCTTTCCTGGCCTTCACTATCTCCTAGAGTTTGCTAATAATACTCATGCCCAATGACTCATGTCCATTCAACCATCTCATCCTCTGTCACCCTCTTATCCTTTTTGCCTTCAATCTTCCCCAGCATCAGGGTCTTTTCCAATGAGTTGGCTCTTCCCATCAGGTGGCCAAGTATTGGATATTCAGCTTCAGCATCAGTTTTTCCAATGAATATTCAAGCTTGATTTCCATAAAGATTGACTGGCTTGATCTCCTTACTGTCTCAGGAACTCTCAAGAGCCTTCTCCAGCACCGCACTTGGACAGCATCAATTTGTTGGCGCTCAGCCTTCTTTATGGTCCAACTCTCAAATCAGAGCGTGACTACCAGAAAAACCATAGCTTTGACTAAACGGACCTTTATTGGCAAAGTGATATCTCTGCTTTTTAATACTCTACCTAGGTTTGTTTTCTTCCCAGGAGCAAATGTCTTTTAATTTCACGGCTGCAGTCACTGTCTGCAGTGATTTTAGAGTTCAAGAAAATAAAATCTGTCACTGTTTCAATTTTTTCCCCATCTATTTGCCATGAGTGATGGGACTGGATGCAACAATCTTCATTTTTTGAATGCTGGGTTTTAAACCAGCTTTTTCACTCTTATCTTTCACTTTCATCAAGAGCTTCTTTAGTTCCTCTTCGTTTTCTGCCATTAGGGTGATATCAACTGCATATCTGAGATTGTTGATATTTCTTCTAGCAATCTTGATTTTGCTTGGGATTCATCCTGCCCAGCATTTTGCATGATATACTCAGATATAAGTTAAATAAGCAGGGTGACAACATACAGCCTTGACGTACTCCTTTCCCGATTTGGAACCAGTCTGTTGTTCCATGTCCAGTTCTAACTGTTGCTTCTTGACCTGTATACAGATTTCTGAGGAGGAAGGTCAGGTGGTCTGATATTTCCATCTCTTTAAGAATTTCCCATGGTTTGTTGTGATCCACTCAGTCAAAGGCTTTGGTGTAGTCAATAAAGCAAAAGTAGATGGTTTTTTGGAACGCTCTTGCTTTTTCAATGATCCAACAGATCTTGGCAATTTGATCTCTGGTTTCTCTGCCTTTTCTAAATCCAGCTTTAACATCTGGAAGTTCACAATTCACATACTGTTTAAGCCTGGCTTGTAGAATCCCATAGAAGAAATGGAGTAGTCCTTAAAATCAACAGAAGAATCTGAAATACAGTACTTGGGTGCAACCATAAAAATGACCTCAGTTCGTTTCCAAGACAAGCCATTCAACATCACAGTAACCCAAGTCTATGTCCCTACCACCAATGCTGAAGAAGCTGAAGTTGATCAGTTGTATGATGACCTAGAAGACCTCACAATCACAGAAAATTAGCCAAAATAATCACATGGATCACAGCCCTGTTTAGGGCCACCCAAGTCGATGTTCAAGGTGGACAATTCTGACAACACGTTGTCTACTGGAGGAGGGAATGGCAAACCACTCCAGTTTTCTTGCATTGAGAACCCCATGAACAGTATGAATTTCTGTATATAACTTAGAATCATTAATTTTTACTTTTCAAAAGTTCCCCAGTGATCACTTTGGAAAGGACTGAAATCTTTAAATATATATACCTATTAATTTATGTACATCCTCTTCAATTTACCTCAGTAACTTTTTGTTGTTTTCTCTGAGAAAGTGTTATACATCACATTTAATCTTATTTTTATTATTTTGATATTTTAAGTAGTTAACTAGGCCATATTATTTGGAGAAGGAAATGGCAACCCACTCCAGTGTTCTTGCCTTGAGAATCCCAGGGATGGGGGAGCCTGCTGGGCTGCCATCTATGGGGTCGCACAGAGTCGGACACGACTGAAGCGACTTAGCAGCAGCAGCAGCAGTCCATGTTATTAAACATTACTTTTCTAAAAGTTTGACATTTTATAGATAAATTTGATGTATTACAGCTTTGCTAGATGTTACTTTTGGGAAAATTGGGAAAAAAATACCAGGATCTTACTTTATTATTTCTTACAAGATGGAGGAGTTTAAAGTTTTTCCATTTTTCAGGCCAGAAACAAACTTTTTTTAAAATTCAGCTCTGTTCATACAAACTCAAGAAAAAAAACTATTAAAAATATGAAAAAATATGAGAAATTTTAAGACTTCTCACTAAAAATGTGGTTAAAATTCAAAATATAGTCTTGAATATAGTTGTATGCAAACAATGTCAGAACACTAAGTATGAAAATGTTGGGAAACAATTTTCACAGAATAAATTAATATTGCTAAATTTTTATATTAAAAAGTAATGATAGCAGATAAATTATAGGGTTAATGTACAGTGAATAAGATGAAAACATACTCGAAGTAAAAGGAAAGAAAAACAAATAGAAGACAAAGAAATAGAATATAAGGACAAAGTAAAAATCAAAATTAGCTTTGTAAAAGAATAATAAAACAAAGCATTTTATGATAATATTAATTGATACAATGTAAAAAACACAAGTAATGATATGAAAAACTTAAGCAGAACACGTAAATAGATAAAGTTGCTGTTTGTAAAAGAAAGATAATTTTATGACTAATTTTATTCCACTAAATTTGTAAAATTGCTTATTTAACCATAAATCATAAAGAATTCAAAGTGCCTTCTCTTGACATATTTATGTATTGTAACAGATGCATAGCCAGTGAACAGACAGACAGTATTCAGATAGGTAGGTTCATAGGTATAGATAGTTAGGTAATTGGTAACAGACCTTATAGTCTGGAGGTTTTTTGTTGTTGTTGTTGTTAGTTCAGGATCATGATTAGTGTCGTTCAGATGCCTCAGTTCAGTTCAGTCGCTCAGTCGTGTCTGATTCTTTGCAACCCCACGCACAGCAGCACACCAGGCCTCCCTGCCTATCGCCAACTCCCGGAGTTTACTCAAACTCATGTTCATTGAGTCAGTGATGCCAACCATCTCATTCTCTGTTGTCCCCTTCTCCTCCTGCCTTCAGTCTTTCCCAGTATCAGGGTCTTTTCAAATGAGTTAATTCTTCACATCAGGTGACCAAAGTATTGGAGTTTCAGCTTCAGCATCAGTCCTTCCAATGAACACCCAGGAAAGATCTCCTTTAGGATGGACTGGTTGGATTTCCTTGCAGTCCAAGGGTGTTCTTCTGGAACACCACAGTTCAGATGCCTATGTTAATTTTTGTTGTTGTTTTTTCAGTTTTAACTGTTCAGTCAATTTCTGTTAGAAAGGTATTAACATCTCAATTATTATTATTAAACTGCCTATTTCTTCATTTGCTTCATTTGCTTTGTTTTTTTGGTATATTCACAATAATGCTTACTATTTCTTTCTAATGTATTGAGCTTTGTTTATTATGAGATGTCTTATTTTATTTTTTTATTTTTTTAAATCTCAGGTAGTGAAGTGGTAAAGAATCTGCCTGCCAATGCAGGAGACACAGGAGAAGTGGGTTCGATCCCTGGGTAAGGAAGATCCCCTGGAGAAGGGAATGACTACTCACTTCAGTATTCTTGCTTGAAAAATTCCATGGACAGAGGAGCCTGGTGGTCTGGACTGAGCATACTTTTTAGTACATGCATGGTAACACACTTCTCTGTAAGTCAGCTCTCACTTACAGTAATACATCCACTCTCTCTTTCTTAAGTTTACAGTATGCATTACTTATCTTCTTTCTGTCCATTCATGTTCAAACTATCTTTGTTTATATGTAAAGTCAGTTTTTAGTATATCTTGCATAATATTGGTTTGGCAAAAAAATTTGTTCAGGTTTTTCTATGACATCTTACTGAAAAGTTTAATCTTATAAATTTGTCCGATCTAAGAATCTTTAACTTATGTTTGCAACTTTTAGTGAAAGTAAAAATAGTCATTGATATCATTGCAATTATACATATAGTTGTAATATTTGTTTTCTATTCCTCTTTGATCCTTTATATTAATTTTTTTAGTTCCAAAGTAATCAAAATATTGGTGCTAAAAGTTACAACCAAATTAAGCTAGATGGTGTGATTTTAGCATTAAAAAATAGATTTTTACATTTTTAGTTTTATTGGGGTTGATGCTATATTATTTCACACAAAAAGTACCCTTATCACCATATATCTATTTTGCTCATGTATATGTACATAAGCTCCCTGATAAGTCACTAGATTTTGTTTTAAACAACTATTAATATATATGTTAAGTTTTGTGAAAAGGTTTTTATTTACCTTTTATTCATGAAAGATACGGTCACTAATACAGGACTCACTACTGATATTGAGCTTTTCTTTATTGCTTTAATATACTGCAATCTAGATTCATCAGCTCTGATTAGAAGTCACTGTTTTATAAATTGTTCTCATGCCTGATGCTATGTGTTTCTTCTTTCATGTACTTCCAAGATTTCATTTGTATAATTCTTACCAACTTAGACTATGACAATAATGTGTGTGCGTGTGTGTGTGTGTGTGTGTGTGTATTTATTTAGGATTCTCTGAGCTTATGAACCCATAAACTTGAAATTTTAACAAATTGTGGAAGGAAGCATTACTTCCTGTTTTTTCCATTCCTTTTGCAACTTTAAGTTCAAACATCTTATACCATGTGATATTCCCCTGGCTTTATTCAACTTTGTTTTTCACAACTTTTTTTTTTAAGTCACTCCTTCAAATGGATAATTTCTCTTATCTATAGCTTACTAATGCTTCTCTAACTTCCAATCTGTGGTTAAATTTAAACTGTATTTCCTTTTCAATTTCAAATATTATTTCTTCCACTTTGTTTATTTTTTATAATTATAGTTTTCTGTAAATATTTCCTATGTATTTATTTGTTATGAACAAAACTTACTTTTTATATTATATTCATATAATAAATAAAATATAATTTTTATATTATATTCATATAATAAATAAAATATAATTTTTATATTATATTCATAATGATAATTTTAATACATTGTCCACAGATTCTTAAGTCTGGATCAATCCAATTATATTTTCTCTTGACAATGGGTTGTTTTCCTTTCTTATTCTGTTGAGACATTTTTATCATATCTAACACATTGTGAACACTTCACTGAAGACACTCTACACTCTCTGTTTTTCCAAAGATTAATAATTATGTAAAGATAGTTAACATTTCTGAAATTAAATTGTTTTCTTTGCAGTGTATAGTATTGGAATATAAATATTTTAGTTTAAATCTGACCTCTTAAAATAAGTCCTGGAGTCAGTTGGAGATTTAGGCATAAAAATCTTTAACTAAATGTTTCCATTCTGGTATCTTCCCTCATATTCTTTCAGCAGTAGCTGTGTTGTGGGCAAGTGGAATTTTAAAAGTTACTTTTGTATTTTAAGAACATGCTTACCAATATAATTAAAATAAGTAACAACTTGGTCAAACAAACACATTGTTACACTAAAACTTCCTTTAAATCTTATCAAAATAATGCATTGTTCTACAACTGACATGCAATCTAAGACTTTGCTGAACTGAAATAAATAGGGCACAAGATATTTCTCTAGCACAGATGGGCTTATTCAGGATCAGCAGAGAATTGCAATTCAAGGTCTACAACAATGGCAAGTGAGTTTCAAGCCTCCACAGGACAAGAGAAGGAGAACAATTTTATGGCACAGACAGGAAAAAAGATTTGGGAGAAAGATAATAAAGAGTCCATGGCTCTTCATGGGCTGAGTCTGGCTGGAAAGAAGAGGTGTCTTCTTTCTTCTCACTAGATTCTACTGAGGCAGGTATAGGAGCTTTCCCTTCTGGTCTCACAAATGTATTTAATTGACATCTCTTTTTTATTTTTGTTCACAAACTGATAATATATGCAGTGATGAAATTAAAAGATGCTTGCTCCTTGGAAAGAAAGCAAGGACAAGACTAGACAGAGTATTAAAAAAGCAGAGACTCACTTTACCAACATGGTCCATATAGTCAAAGCTATGGTTTTTCCAGTAGTCATGTATGGATATGAGAGATGGACCATTAAGAAGACTGAGAGCCAAAGAACTGATGCTTTTAAATTGTAGTGCTGGAGAGAGTCCTTTGGACTGCAAGGAGATCAAGCCAGTCTGTTCTAAAGGAAATCAGTCCTGACATTCATTGGAAGGACTGATGCTGAAACTCCAATACTTTGGCCACCTGATGCAAAGACACAACTCATTGCAAAAGACTCTGATGCTCAGAAAGCTTGAAGGCAAAAGGAGAAGTGGGTGAGATGAATCAGAAGAGGATGAGCTGGTTAGATAGCATCACCAACTCAGTGGACATGAATTTGAGCAAACACCAGGAGATATTGAAGGACAGAGGAGCCTGTTGTGCTGCAGTCCACAGGGTCACAAAGAGCTGGACACTACTCAGTAAATAACAAACCCCCCAAAAATACAAAAAACCAAAGTATATGTAGTTCTATTGACCAAAAGAGCAATGGTATAAATTGTCTGAGTAAGAATATGAAATGATTCATTTAAGGAAAACAAACACTTCCTCATTGTTCTGGTTTGGTTGATTGTGGGTAACAAGAATGGAGCCCCATCATTCAAATGCCACCTATCAGGACTTGCTATTCTTAAAGACAAAAATGTTTACTCAAAACTTCAAAATCAGGCACCCTGCGGTTTGTCTCAAAAGCCAAATGTTCTTAAGTCCAGCTCTTTCATCATTTTTCTCTTGATATATTTCTGCTCTTTTCAGAACTGTAAGGAGAGTTTATGTGGCTTTCCTCACTTCCCTTGACCCTGTGTTCTTTCATTCCATGAACACTGCCATACATCACTGAAAAGGGATGTCTGACTTTATTCGAGGAAGACCTTAAGTAGACCTTGGGTCTAAAGCATTGAATAAAGTATAAACAATTTACAATCTGTAGGTTGAACATTATTACTTTATTCAGAGTACTTTTTTTGTTTTTCTTTCTTTCTTTCTTTATTTTTTTTTAAAGCCACAGTTAATTATCAGTTCTGTTTTTAGAACCACTTGGCAATTATTACATTAAAATATTAGTTGATCAAACCATTATCCTTTTTTGACAAATGAGGACATTGAGGCTCAGAGAATGAGAGACTGAAGGTCTCTCATTTTATATATATATATATATATATATATACATATATATACATACACACACACACATATATATATACACATAGATATATATTTCCTGAGAAAACATACATATGTACATACACATATATTTCCTGAGAAAACACATTCTCTTAAAAGCAGAAACTGAAAACTTAAATCAGCTTTCTCATTCATTTCAGGTAAGCCAGTTTCAGGGAACTTATTTTGCAGCTTATATATCATTGTGACAACATCATTTAAAAAATTATAAAAGAATTTGAACTGTCAGTCCATTTGTAAAGGTTAGCTCTTAAATTCAAACAAACATGCCCGTCTTCTTAAATTAAGATAGCTAAACAAAAAAATACATATGGACCATTACAACTTCTGCAGAGAAATCTATGGCTAATATTTTCCATCATTCTCCATACATTTATGAGGATTGCACTTGTCAGAGTGTTACAAATTATATTAATGAAAATAACAAAATCCATTTTTTTTGGTTATCTATTTTTCATCTAAACATTGTTATCACTTTTACTTCTCTCAATTGCAGAATTTTATGCTATTTAAATAATCTCAATAGAGTTTGTTTTATAGTTATTTATTTATTTTTATTAAGGCATATCTGTTGAGAATTACTTTCATACTATTCTATTTCTGAAATTGCTTTTAATCTTACATTCCCAGCTATTTATAAAATAAAATAATGAAGCATCACAAAAAATTAAGAAATTCCTTTAAAACAAAACAGAAAAAAGTAATTTGCCCTAATATGAAAATTCATGTTTATATAAAACATATGACAGTTTTTGTTCTTAAATAATAACAATACTGTTTTTGGTCACAACCATTAACTCAATATATATATATATATATATTTTTTTTTTTTTCAGAAAAAATGTTTCATTTTTGCTGCACCTTAAGAAATACAATAATGAAAAGAAGTTTTTCATACAGTTTTTGTTTTGGTAAATGACAAATTTAAACAAATTATATTTTAAAATATCAATTCAGTTGCTCAGTCATGCCTGACTCTTTGTGACCCCATGGACTGCAGCAGGCCAGGCTTCCCCGTCCATTACCAGCTCCTAGAGCTTGCTCAAACTCATGTGCATCAAGTCAGTGATGACATCGAACCATCTCATTCTATGTCTTCCCCTTCTCCCCCTGCCTTCAATCTTTCCCAGCATGAGGGTCTTTTCCAATGAGTCAGTTTTTCACATCAGGTGGCCAAAGTACTGGAGCATCAGTTTCGGCATGAGTCTTTTCCAAAGAATACTGGGGACTGATCTCCTTTAGGATGGACAGGTTTGATCTCCTTGCAGTCCAAGGGACTCTCAAGAGTCTTCTCCAACACTACAGTTCAAAAGCATCAGTTCTTCAACATTAAGCTTTCTTTATGGCCCAAGTCTCACACCCATACATGACTACTGGAAAAACCATAGCTTTGACTATATGGACCTTTGCCAGCAAAGTGATGTCTCTGCTTTTTAATATGCTGTCTAGATTCATCATAACTATCTGCCAAGGAGCAAGCATCTTTTAATTGCATGGCTGCAGTCATCACCTGCAGTGATTTTGTAGCCCAAAGAATAAAGTCACTTACTTTTTCCAATGTTTCCCCATCTATCTGCCATGAATTGATGGTCCTGTGATCTTCATTTTTTTAATGTTGAGTTCTAAGCCAGCATTTTCACTCTCCTCTTTCACTTTCATCAAGAGGCTCTTTACTTCCTTTTCCCTTTCTGCCATATGGATGGTGTCATCTGCATATCTGAGGATATTGATATTTCTCCTGGCAGTCTTGATTCTAGCTTTTTCTTCATCCAACCTGGCATTTTGCATGATGTACTCTGCATATAAGTTAAATAAACAAGGTGATAATATACAGCCTTGACTTACTCCTTTCCCAATTTGGAACCAGTCTGTTGTTCCATGTTGTTCTAACTGTTGCTTCTTGACCTGCACACAGGTTACTCAGGAGGCAGGTAATGCAATCTGGTATTGCCATCTCTTTAAGAAATTCCCACAATTTGCTGTCATCGATACAGTCAAAGGCTTTGGTGTAGTCAATGAAGCAGAAGTATAGTTTCTCCAGAATTCTCTTGCTTTTTCTAAGATCCAACAGATTTTGACAGTTTGATCTCTTGTTCCTCTGCCTTTTCTAAATCCAGCTTGAGCATCTTGAAGTTCTCAGTTCACATATTCTTAGAGCCTAGCTTGGAGAATTTTCAGCACTACTTTGCTAGCCTGTGAGATGGGTGCAATTGTGCAGTAGCTTGAACATTTTTGGCATTGCCTTTCCTTGGCACCGGAATGAAAATACACCTTTTCCAGGCCTCTGGCCACTGCTGAGTTTTCCAAATTTGCTGGCATATTGAGTGCAGCACTTTCACAGCATCATCTTTTAGGATTTGAAATAGTTCAGCTGGAATTCCATCACTTCCAGTAGGTTTCTTCATAGTGATGTTTCCTAGGGCCCACTTAATTTCACACACCAGGATGTCTGGCTCTAGGTAAGTGATCACACATTATGGTTATTTTGGTCATGAAGATCTTTTTTGTATAGTTCTTCTGTGTATTCTTGCCATCTCTTCTTAATAGCTTCTGTTTCTGTTAGGTCCATACTGTTCTGTCTTTTATTGTGCTCACCTTTACATGAAATGTTCCTTTGGTATCTCTAATTTTCTTGAAGAGATTTCTAGTCTTTCCCATTCTATTGTTTTCTTCTATTTATTTGCATTGATCACTTACAAAGGCTTTCTTATCTCTCCTTGCTGTTCTTTGGAATTCTGCATTCAGATGGATATATGTTTCCTTTTCTTCTTTGCCTTTCACTTCTCTTCTTTTCTCAGCTATTTGTAAGGCCTTTAAATGATTTTTATTTTTAACATTAAGAAAAATAACAATTACTGGAGAGAGGAAGTAAAATATATAATGGAACTATTGCTACTTGAATATATCTACTTAGATTTATTTTTTTAAGTAAAGGTGGAAAATTTTTTCAACTGTTCAAATTTGATACTGTAGCAGTATCAAAAAAGGAATTCTTCCTTGAAATTTACATATTAATTTTAAGATAGAAATACTTTTATATCTCTATTGATATTGACCAGAGATTTCCACTGATGCATATAAGCTATTATAGGCTCTTGAATTTAACCTAGTAATTAAGAACAATGGAGTGGAATACTGCAAAATAGAAATGACTGTATACTGTTCAAATTAAGGTAAGGACTTTTTTGTGTATGTATGAAACTTCTTTTAAATGTATATAATATATAAATCATAGGAAGGTAGAGAGACACCATAAATATGTGTCCTTGTCCTTGGGATATATCATGATATTATATGTCCATATATAAGAACATACCTCTGAGATATTGAAGGTAGCATGTTGAGCTAGAGTGAGTAACAAGAGTTATTTTGTATCATGTGTGCATATATATGTATATATATATACACACACATATATATTAACATTTAAACATATGCTGTAGTATTCAATATGATTATTTCTATTTTATGTATCAGTTTTAATATTAATGTATGCTTATTGAAATACCAGTCACAGCTGTATAACACAGTCAATGTGATACGTAAATTATATACATATGTGTGTGTGTTAGTCACTCGGTCATGTCCAATTCTTCGTGACCCCATGGACTGTAGCCTGCCAAGTTCCTCTGTTCATGAAATTCTCCAGGTAAGAATACTGAAGTGGGTTGCCATTCCCTTCTCCAGGGGATTTTCCTGACCCAGGGATCAAACCTAGGTCTCCCACATCGTAGGCAGTTTCTTTACCATCTGTTTTCATTGAACACCAGTTGAACAACACTGCAGATTAAAATAAATAAATATATATATATATATATATGTATGTATAAAAATAGACAGCATTCCTTAAGTTTTTAAAAGTTAAATGCAACAGCAAGTGCTCTCAGAAAGAAAAATTTTTTCCCTATTTCCCCTTTTTCTGCCAAAACTATTCTCCCAGGTATATTCCAGGTCCTCTCTGCTCCCTCACTCTGTACATACAAGGGAAGAAGAAGTGATAAGTGATTTGAAAATGTGGGACTCATTCACCTTACACACTGTCTAGACTTTGGTCTTAGGCCTTAACTGCTCAGCCTCTCCCTAAGGGAGGGAGATCTATCTGAATCAGTTCCATGATAGACTGAAATGTGCAGGGGTAGTTTTCTTAATTCTGGGGTAAAAACCACAACTTGTCTTTAGCAGTGATAATAGTGATTCTCATTCATCAATAGGCATCTCATTTTATTTCTCCATTCAGAACCCCAGTGAGGAAGAGGAAACTTTTTTATTGGGTGCTGCTTAAAACCAAATATACAGTGGAATTTCTAGTGCTATTGAATATGAAGAGTTTCCAGTCTTAAATCATGTGTGTGCCAGTTTAAAAAGGACAGCACTGATTTGCCCTTCTGTATTCCATCCTGTATTCAAGACTAAGGAAAGGCCTGTGGATTGCAGCTGTGTGATCTACTTTTGTCCACAAACTCAAGATCATTTCCCTGCCTGTAGAATGGTATTTTGATGCTTGCTACTTGTGTATTATTTCAGATCTAGGATGTTACACATTGAACTTTTAATAGTGAAAACACACACACACAAGTTTTCCAAGTTTAAATATATTTATATTTTAATATCTTTGAACTTTAAATTTCAAATGGACATTATTTTGATATCTTAGAGGTCTTATGGATTTTAATGTTCTCATTTATTTTTGTTGAAAAACCTCTTGTGTATTATGTTTGTCATAGTGGTTAAACACAATTTAGGATGGAAAATAAAATAAGGTGCGACTTTTCAGCCTACATATAGAATGTCCTTGAAATTGATTCCCAAATGTACTCTTCTGATCCACATATAATCTTTCCAGGTAAACTTTCTTAACTGACATTGAGCACTACACTCAAAGTAATAGCAGTTTGGATAGAAAGAATGGTACCTGAAGTTGAGGGTAGGAGTGCCACGACAAATTGCTCAGAAACTTCTGGTTGACCACAACTGGTCAAGTAAAGCTTAGGAACATGAGAACAGACAATCTAACAAAATGTTACAGAGGAACACATAGTCCCACTGATAGCTTACATTCAAGCTTTAATAAACTTCTTTCTAAGCTAGAGGATTCTGATATTTTCACCTCCTCTCAGAACAGAGTTTATGGTTTGGGGTTTTCACTAACGTTATCTTTTGGACTTATCTGTCTAACTCACCCCTGGCTACCACTTGAGCTCCCTTGATCCGGTCTGTTCTCATTGCAGTAACTCTTTCCAATACAATCTCAAACAAATCTTTATAGAACCAAACTGTTCATTAAATCAGTCCATTATAAAATAACACACAATCATCACATAAATAGGCAAAAAAAAAAAGTGTGTAACAATGGAAATCAATGTTAAAATAAAATCCAAGATGTAGAAAATCCAGAGTTAAATATGTTGTTATTTAACTCTGTATTATTTGTGTTATGATACAGTTCTTCCTGTATAACTTTTTAGCCAAAAGTTTTACTTTTTATTTTGATTTACTTTTTTCATGTGAAGTCATTACATTAGTAGTTATTCTCAGTCATATGGGGGAAATAGCCATGATCAGCCCTTGCTATGTCCCTGCTTTCAGAGAGTCTATATTTTACTGGGAAGGAGAAGCAAAAACTAAAACAAAACAAAACAAAAGTAAACTAAAAATAATCACAAACATGTACACTTACATAAATATATGACAAAATACTTTTTTTTTTCTTTTTCCTGACAAAATACTTTTAATTTACTCAAATGGCCAGTAAATTCTTTCTTTGAGAGGAGATCTAAATTACTTCTTTGAAAAGCAATTACGCAGCTCTCCCTCGGAAGATATATTAATACTCAGGTGGAGCAGAAGGATTTCCCAAGTCTCTGTGTCTAAAAGAAGTGTTCCATATTCAAGAATCAGAAAATAGGGCCGTGATGCGGAAGGACATGGGAGGGGAAAGGTCTGGTATAAAATTAAATCACAGAGGTAAACTATCAAGCAGGTTTATGATACAAAACCAGAAGCTATCTCTGACTAAATTAGGCAGAAAGTATAAGTAATGGAAAGACAGGAGTTTGAGAGATGGGACAGGGAGGAATGCAGGAGGAATGCAGCCTCTAGCACACCAAGATCCTGCTATATGGTCAGTCTGAGGAAAAAGACACTACTTGTTCATTGCCTCTAGACCCACATCTCAACCTAACATTGCATCTCCATCCATCATGCTTTCAAAGTTCAAAGAAACAATCCTGAAAGCTAAAACTGATCCTATCACATAAAACTTGCTAGGAAGAAAAATAAAGGAAATGTATGTTTCTCCCCATAGTTTTTAACAGAGAGGAGTGGTCACCCACATTACAGCAATAAATGCACAACCCAGCTGTTGTCCTGAATAAGACAATATGCCTGATATTTGGATAGCCAAAATATAAAATTGCCTTTTGTTGATTGCTCATTATCCAAATAATGTGTCTTATTTTATTAACTGAAGAAAAGAATGCTTTTCTTTAGCCAATTTAATGGTCCTTCCACTCCTGGCATTCAGGTTTCAGTGATCTCTGTCACCCATTAAGTCCAGGCTATCCCTACTGCTGGAATGGGTGAAATTAATTCAGATGACCATTACATCTACTACAGTGGGCAATAATCCCTTATTAGAAATGCAGTAGCCCTCATAGTCAACAAAAGAGTCCAAAATGCAGTACTTGGTTGCAGTCTCAAAAATGACAGAATGAACTCTGTTTCCAATGCAAAGTATTCACTATCACAGTAATCCAAGTCTATGCTCCAACCACTAATGCTGAAGAAGTTGAAGTTGAACAGTCTATGAAGACGAACAAGACCTTCTAAAACTAACGCTAAAAAAAGATGCTCATTTCATCACATGGGACTGGAATACAAAAAGAGGAAGTCAAGAGATACCTGTAGTAACAGGCAAATTTGGCCTTGGAGTACAAAATGAAGCTGGGCAAAGGCTACAAGAGTTTTTCCAAGAGAATGCACTAGTCATAGCAAACACCCTCCTCCAACAACACAAGACACGACTCTACACATGGACATCACCAGATGGTCAATACCGAAATTAGATTGATTATATTCTTTGCAGCCGAAGATGGAGAAGTGCTATATAGTCAGCAAAAATAAGACTAGGAGTTGACTGTGTCTCAGATCATGAATTCCTTATTGCAAAATTCAGATTTAATTGGAGAAAGTAAGGAAAACCACAAGGTCATTGAGGTATGACCTAAATCAAATCCTTTACGATTATACAGTGGAAATGACAAGTAGATTCAAGGGGTTAGATCTGAGAGAGTGCCTGAAGAACTATGGTTGGAGGTTCATAACATTGTACAGGAGGCAGTGATCAAGACTATCCTCGAGAAAAAAAATACAAAAAGGCAAAATGATTATCTGAAGAGGCCTTACAAATAGTTGAGAAAAAAAGAGAATTGAAAGGCAAAGAAGAAAAAGAAAGATACACCTATATGAATGCAGAGTCCCAAAGAATAGCAAGGAGAGACAGCATAGCCTTCCTAAGTGATCAATGCAAAGAAATAAAGGGAAACAATAGAATAGAAAGACTAGAAATCTCTTCAAGAAAATTAGAGATATCAAGGAATATTTCATGGAAAATATTTCATGGGCACAATAAAGGACAGCAATGGTATAGACCTAACAGAAGCAGAAGATATTAAGAAGAGGTGGCAAGAATACACAGAAGAACTATACAGAAAAGATCTTCATGACCTCAATAACCATGATGATGTGATCACACACCTAGAGCCAGACATCCTGGAGTGTGAAGTCAGTTGGGCATTAGCAAACATCACAACAAACAAGGGCTTTCCTTGTGGCTCAGCTGGTAAAGAATCAGCCTGGAATGCGGGAGACCTGGGTTCAATCTCTGGGTTGGGAAGATACCCTGGAGAAAGGAAAGGCTACCCACTCTAGTTAGTATTCTGGCCTGGAGAATTCCATGGACCCTATAGTCCATGCGGTCACAAAGAGTCGGACATGACTAAGTGACTTTCACTTCACTTCATTTCACAACAAACAAAGCTAGTGGAACTGAAGGATCTGCAGATGAGCTATATCAAATCCTAAAAGATGATGTTGTTAAAGTGCTGCACTCAAAATGCCAGCAAATTTGGAACACTCAGCAATGGCCACAGGACTGGAAAACATCAGTTTTCAATCCAATACCAAAGAAAGGTAATACCCAAGAATGTGCAAACTATTGCACAATTTTCTCTCATCTCACAGGCTAGCAAAAAAAAATGCTGAAAATCTTCCTAGCTAGGCTTTAACAGTACATGAACCGAGAACTTCCAAATGTTCAATTGGATTTAGAAAAGACAGAGGAACAAGAAGTCAAATTGTGAACATCCGTTGGATGGTAGAAAAAGCAAGAGAATTCAAGAAAACCATATTTATGTGCTTTATTGACTACACTAAAGCCTTTGACTGTGTAGATCACTACAAATTATAGGAAATTCTTAAAGATATGGGAATACCAGACCACCTTACCTGCCCCCTGAGAAATCTGTATGCTGGTTAAGAAGCAACAGTTAGAACTGGATTTGGAACTGTGGACTGGTTCCAAATTGGGGAAGGAGTACGTCAAGGCTGTATATTGTCACCCAGCTTATTTAACATTTATGCAGAATATTTTATGTGAAATGCCAGGTTGGATGAAGCAAAAACTGTAATCAAAATTCCCGGGAGAAACATCAATAACCTCGGATAAGCAGATGATACAACCTTTATGGCAGAAAACAAAGAACTAAAGAACCTCTTGATGAAAGTGAAAGAGGAGAATGAAAAAGCTGTTTAAAACTCAACATTCAAAAAATGAAGATCATGGCATCCAGCCCCATCACTTCATGGCAAATAGATGGGGATATAATGCAAACAAAGAGAGACTTTATTTTCTTAGACTCCAAAATCACGGCAGATGGTGGTTGCAGCCATGAAATTAAAAGACAGTTTCTCCTTGGAAGAAAAGGTATGACAAATGTAGACAGCACACTCAAAAGCAGAGACATTACTTTGATGAAAAGTTTCTTCTAGTCAAAGCTATGGTTTTTCCAGTAGTCAAGTATGGATGTGAACTTTGGGCCATAAAGAAAGCTGAGCGCTAGGGACACCAAGATGGAGAGGGAGTAGGTGGACTTGGATTCATTCTCTCCCCATGCATATATCAGGCACACACCTTCCAACACAGAAGTGCATGCAGAACACCGGCTGAGAGCAGGCAGTAGTACCTGACCAGAGGAAAAGAATATATACAGCCATGCAAAACTCAGTAGGACTAAGGGACTAGGGGACAAACAGGAGTGTTAGTAGGACTGGACCTGTCCTTTGTGGGTGGGGAACTGAAGTAGGGGCTGGATCTCCACATCAGAGCAACTGTCTGAGTCAGAGAAGACACATTTAAGGCTGATAGTGAAATAACTGATCTTGTGGCAGCCTAAATGGAATGAAAATCAGGCAGTCCTCGCCACAGCCATACATACCCTGGTGAGAGATGAAGGTCCCTGGAAGATGCGGCAGCTGGGAGCTGGAGTTTAGGGATTGTGGAACAATTACAGGGTGAGGGCTGCTGTTGACTGTGGAGAGACAAATCAAGGGGATGTGAGGGAGGAGACTGTGGTGAGAAATGCCTGTGGAGGAAAGCTGGGAGCAATGGAAGCAAGGCTATACTGCTGAGTCACGCATAGGGAGTGGAGTCATCACCATAGACTCTCTCCACATGCCAGCATGGGCAGCTGGATAATAGAGAGCTTGGCCCATCAAACACCTGATGCACTGAACTACAGAGCAGGACCCCAGCCAGGGTGCCCCTTTAAGTGCCTGGTGCGCCCATCTAAGAGTAGGACCACACCCAGGGTGCCCCTCTATGTGCCTGATGCGTCCATCTAAGAGTAGGACCCCACCCAGGGTGTCCCTTTAAGTGCCTGACATGCTGAACAACAGAGAAGGATGCCAGGCAATGGAGCCCTCTAAGTGCCTGAACGGGCAGAGCTACAGAGAAAGACTGGCCAAAGAGGCCGTCTGATCACCAGCTACAAGAGGCTTGAAAAATGACTGATGGTGCCTTAACTCCTGTGGTGGAGGCAATCTGTGTCCCTGCACGCTTGGCGCCACCAGCGTCCTGGCAAGCCAGATAGCTGTGCCACCTTCACACTCAACTCTCAAGAGCTGCCACAAGCAAAAAAAAAGTCTTGTGTCTATGCGTGCAGGGCTGCTTTGGTAGTGTCCGACTCTTTGTGATTATGTAGACAGTGGGCTTCCAGGCTTCTCTGTCAGGGAGGAGGGTCCTCTGGCAAGAATACTGGAACATATTGGCCAATACTGGTTGTCATACCCTTCTAGAGCACTATATTTCCTGCTGCCCTAGCCGCCTACTCCCGAGTACCTGGTGCTGCCAGAAGCCCTGCGACCCAAGCAGCTGCACCACTTCCACACCTGACCCTCACAGGGCCAAACCCAACTCTTCCAGGGAAGCCCCAGGAGCAAATCCCAGAGGACAATGCACATGCAGAGTTGGAAATAAGACCACAATTGAAACCCAGGGGCAGTATGGCTAAAAAAGAAGACCCAAAACCTTCTGACCAGCTATACAAGCTGCAGATTACATGATCAACTAGCCAGACTCTGTGTCTATTGAATATATAAAAGGTCATTGAGAGCTCCCACAAAAGAAAATGTGCTAGTTTTGATAGCTGTGGACATTAGAGGCAAGAACACACAGGAGTAGGACCAGATTAGAATCTGAGCTGTCTCCATAGCAGGTCCAAGATCAGCACAGTATGGGAGGGCATCCTAGGGAGGTGAGATAGACTGTGATTCCTAGACAGGGAAAGAACTCTGACAGCAGTCACTCAAATATATATATATATATATATATATATATATATATATATATATATATATAATTCTTATGTTTTGACTTCTTGTTCTATAGATTCTTTTGGATTTTTTTCTTCCTTTTTTTTTCCCCCCTTTCCCCACTCCCTCCATTGTAGTCGATTTTACTGGCACTGTGAAAACTAATTAAGCTTTTGAGCTTCATTTTTTTCCCCCTCAGTCACATTTTTTACTGTTGCTATAAACCTCTACCTCTAAATTGGGCTTTTGCAGTTCTGTGGAGTTTACTTTTTTCTTCTTTTCTCTTTAATTTTAATTTTAAAAACCTATTATTTTTTTCTACATTTATTCCTTAGTTTGCTTTTCTTACTGTTCTTTTCCCCTTGCAGTTAATCTTTAACATATATAAATCTTCTTTCTCTACATCTATTTAACTTTGCATATCTATTTTTTTTTCTTTCTTTCCTTTCCTCTCAATATATTTGTTAGTTTTACTTTCATTGCTTTATTCTCTAATTTAAACCTTGTTTTAGCTTTGCTTTCCAGTTTATGTTTTAGTTAGTTGTGTTCTGACAGATATAATTTTTCATTTCCTTTGTTCACTGAGTCAATCTATTGTACATTATTTTTGTTCGACTGTTCTGATTTTGCTTATAGGTGGATATGTATATGTGTATATTCAGACAAACTTTTTATTGTTGTTATAAACCCCTTCGTTGGGCTTTTGCACTTCTGTGGAGCTTTCTTTTTTTTTTTTCTTTTTTCTTTCTTCTTCCATCTTATTCTTTTCTCTTCTTTTATTTTTCTACATTTATTCCTTTGTTTGCCTTTCCAACTGTTCTTTTCCCCTTGCATTTAGTCTTTAATGTATATAAATCTTCTTTAGCTACCTCGATTTAACTTTGCATATCTACTCTTTCTTTTCTTTCCTCTCAACATTTTGTTAGTTTTACTTTCATTGCTTTATTCCCCAATTGGCACCTTGCTCCAATTTTGTCTTCCAGTTTGTGCTTTAGTTACTTTTGTGCTTAACTGGTAAATACAATTTTTTATTTCCTTTGCTTGCTGGGTCAATGTACTGTACTTTATTTTTGCTGGACTGTTTTGACTGCTCATGGGTGTATATGTATATGCATATATTCTATTATTTTAATTATTTTTTCCTGATTTTGTAACTGTCATTTGTCTGGGGTTCATCTTTGGCTTCTAATTTTTGAATATTTGTTTTAATCTCACTTAATGCCATAACAAACCACGTGTGGAATCTTCGTTCCTGACCAAAGATCAAATCCCGAGCCTTTGGAGTGGGAGCATGGCTCCAAGACCCTAGACTACCAGAGAACTAACCCTAGGGAGTATCAAATAGTGAGAACTCACACAAAAGAAATCACTTCAATACAAGACCCAGCATCACCCCATCACCAGTAGCACCCTGTGCAGAATGCCTCATCTAAACAAAAAACATAACAAAAATACAAACTGAATCATCAGCAGACAGGATTACCACTTCACTCAGCTTTGCCCATTAGAGGAAAAACAAACAAATAAAAAACTCAGCACAAATCTCACCCTATACGAAGCTGACACAAACCACAGGACCAGTCAAAGGCGGTCAAAAACCATAAGGAAGAAAGAATTCAACCTTGAAGGCTGGGAAAAGGGGACCTCAAACACAATAAGTTAAAAATAATAATAATGAAAACACAGAGAAACACAACACAAATGAAGTAACAAACTAGAAACACAGAAGTCCAAATAAATGAGGAGGGAATAGGCAAACTACCTGAAAAATAATTCAGAATAATGATAGTAAAGATGATTGATGAGCCTTTAGCCAGACTCATCAAGAACAAAAGAGAGAAGAATCAAATCAACAAAATTAGAAATGAAAAAGGAGAGGTTACAACAGAAAATGCAGAAATAAAAAGGATTACAAGAGACTATTATGAACAACTATATGACAATAAAATGGATAACCTGAAAGAAACAGATAGATTCTTAGAAAAGCTCAATCTTCCAAAACTGAACCAGGAAGAAATATAAACTATGAACATCCCAATTACAAGCACTGAAATTGAAGCTGTGGTTAAAAAAAATCTCCCACCCCCACCCCCTCCCCGCCCCGCAAGAAAAAAAAGTCCAGGACCAGATGGCTTCACAGGAGAATCCCATCAAACATTCAGAGAAGAGCTACTGCCTATCCTTCTAAAACTCTTTCAAAAAACTTCAGAAAAGGAACATTTCCAAACTCATTCTATGAGGCCACCAACACCCTAATACCAAAAACAGACAAAGACAACATAAAAAAGGAAAACCACAGGCCAATATCACTAGTGAACATAGATGCAAAAATCCTCAATAACATTTTAGCGAGAGGAGCTAAGATGGCAGAGGACTAGGATGGGGAGACCACTTTCTCCCCTACAAATTCATCGAAAGAACACTTGAACGCTGAGCAAACTGCATAAAACAACTTCTGATCGCTAGCAGATGACATCAGGTGCCCAGAAAAGAATCCCATTGTCTTCGAAAGGAGGTAGGACAAAATATAAAAGATAAAAAGAGAGACAAAAGAGCTAGGGACGGAGACCCGTCCCAGGAAGGGAGTCGTAATAGAGGAAGTTTCCAAACACCAGGAAACCCTCTCACTGGTGGGTCTGGGGGAAGTTTTCGAATCTCGGAAGGCAACCTAACTGGGAGGAAAAATAAATAAACCCCACAGATTACATGCCTAAAAGCAACTTCCAGCAGAAAAGTACCCCAGATGCTCGCATCCGACAGCAGCAAGTGGGGGCTGAATGGAGAGGAGCGGGCAGCATTGCTTAGGAACAAAGGAAGGACTGAGCAATTCCAGAGAAGAGCTAGCTGGTGGCAGACCGGTCCATCCCCCGCCAGAGGCAGGAGGCAGCGGGGAGGGGAAAGGGGCAAACTTGGCCCCAGAGATGGCACCCCCTACCAAACTGTAAACAGGTTCCCAGTTTCTAACCAAAAACTTCCTGAGATTCTGAATGGTTGAAATCTGCCAGGAGGGTCACAGCTAGAGACCAGCTCCCCAGAACAGACAAGGCGCACCCAACCTGTGTGCGCGGAAACTGAGGCAGGGACCGCGGAGGGAATAAGGCGCACCACACCCGAGGAGAGTGCGCTCCTCAAGCTCCTGGCTGCCTGAGCTGCTCCGGCCGGGGAAGGCACAAAACTCAGGCCCAACCGAGTCTGCGCTTTTGTGGAGTACCGGAAAACGGGAACCGCATGCAACTCAGGGCCCACTCCCTATAGAGCAGCCTGGAGCCTGAGCAGTGTAGCACACGCGCCGTGAGCGGGGGCAAACCCAGTGTGGCCAGAACACTGTGAGTGCTCCCCACACACACCAGTGACATTTGTCTGCAGCGCCCCTCCATCCCCACAGCACGACTGAACAAGCAAACCTAAAGCAGAGACCACCTCCGCCCACTTGTGTCAGGGTGGAAATTAGACACTGAAGAGACCAACAAACAGAAGCCAAATAAACAAAGGGAACCGCTTCAGAAGTGACCTGTGCAACAGATTAAAATCCCTGTAGTTAACACCAACTACACTGGAAAGGGGCCTACAGATATCGAGAAGTATAAGCTGGAACAAGGAGCTATCTGAACTGAACTGAACCCACACTACCTGCAACAGCTCCAGAGAAATTCCTAGATATAGTTTCACTATTTTTTTAATTAAATTTTTTTCTTTTTTCTTTTCTTTTTTTAATTATTTTATTTTATTTTAAAATTCCCTATTATTCCTCTATTACTCCTTAATTTTCATTTTCATATATTTTTACTTTTTAATTAATTTTTTTCCTTTTTTCTTTTTTTTTCTTTTAAAGTCCTCTATTACTTCTCTATTAATCCTTAATTTTCATTTTTATTCTCATATATTTTTCCTTTTTAATTAAAATTTTTTTTCTTTTATTTTCTTTTAAAGTCCTCTATAACTCCTCTATTACTCCTTAAATTTCATTTTCATTTCACTATAACCTTGCAAAAAAAAAACCCTATTTTTAAAGCGAACTTCATATATATTTCTTAAATTTTTTGTGTTGTTGTTTTTACTATTGTATTTTTAAGAGTCTAACCTCTACTCTAGACTTTTAATCTTTGTATTTCAGTATTTGATATCAACTTTGGACACTTAAGAATCCAATATTCAGTACCCATTTTTACTCAGAAATGTGACGATTACTCTTTCCCCCTTTTGACTTGCCTTTTTCTCCCCCAGATCACCTCTATTTCCTCCCTCCCCTTTCTCTTCTCAACCCAATTCTGTGAATCTCTGTGGGTGTTCTGGGCTATGGAGAACACTTAGGGAACAGCATACTGCATAGATCTGTCTCTCTCCTCTTGTGTCCCCCTTTTGCTCCTCCTGCTCATCTCTATCTCCTTCCTCCCTCTCCTCTTCTTCATGTAACTCTGTGAACCTCTCTGGGTTTCCCTCACTGTGGAGAATCTTTTCATCATTAACCTAGAAGTTTTATTATCAGTGCTGTATAGTTGGAGAAGCCTTGAGGCTACTGGAAGAACAAGACCCAAAGCCAGAGGCAGGAGACTTAAGCCCAAAACCTGAGAACACCAGAGAACTCCTGACTATAGGGAACATTAACTAATAAGAGATCATCCAAAAGGCTCCATACCTACACTGAAACCAACCACCACCCAAGAGCCAAGAAGTTCCAGAGTAAGACATACCATGCAAATTCTCCAGCAATGCAGGAACATAGCCCTGAGCGTCAACATACAGGCTGCATACAAAGTCACACCTAATACACAGACCCATCTCAAAACTCACTACTGGACACTACATTGCACTCCAGAGAGAAGAAATCCAGTTCCACGCACCAGAACACTGACGCAAACTTCCCTAACCAAGAAACCTTGACAAGCCAATCGTCCAACCCCACCCACTGGGAGAAACCTCCACAATAAAAAGGAACCACAGACCACCACACTACACAAAGGCCACTCCAAACACAGCAATCTAAACAAGATTAAAAGGCAGAGAAATACCCAACAGGTAAAGGAACATGAAAAATGCCCACCAAGCCAAACAAAAGAGGAGGAGATAGGGAATCTACCTGAAAAAGAATTTAAAATAATGATAATAAAAATGATCCAAAATCTTGAAAACAAAATGGAGTTACAGATAAATAGCCTGGAGACAAGGACTAAGAAGATGCAAGAAATGTTTAACCAGGACCTAGAAGAAATAAAAAAGAGTCAATTAAAAATGAATAATGCAATAAATGATATCAAAAACACTCTGGAGGGAACCAACAGTAGAATAATGGAGGCAGAACATAGGATAAGTGAGGTAGAAAATAAAATGATGGAAATAAACGAAGCAGAGAGGAAAAAAGAAAAAAAGAATCAAAAGAATTGACAACCTCAGGGACCTCTGGGACAATGTGAAACGCCCCAACATTCGAATCATAGGAGGCCCAGAAGAAGAAGACAAAAAGAAAGGGCATGAGAAAATAGTCGAGGAGATAATAGCTGAAAACTTTCCTAAAATGGGGAAGGAAATAGTTACACAGGTCCAAGAAACCCAGAGAGTCCCAAACAGGACAAACTCAAGGCGAAACACCCCAAGACACATATTAATCAAATTAACAAAGATCAAACACAAAGAACAAATATTAAAAGCAGCAAGGGAGAAACAACAAATAACACACAAAGGGATTCCCATAAAGATAACAGCTGATCTATCAATAGAAACTCTTCAGGCCAGAAGGGAATGGCAGGACATAATTAAAGTAATGAAAGAGAATAACCTACAACCCAGATTACTGTACCCAGCAAGGATTTCATTCAGATATGAAGAACAATTTAAAAGCTTTACAGACAAGCAAAAGCTGAGAGAATTCAGCACCACCAAACCAGCTCTTCAACAAATGCTAAAGGATCTTCTCTAGACAGGAAACACAGAAAGGTTATATGAATGCAAACCCAAAACAAGAAAGTAACTGGCAATGGGACCATACCTATCAATAATTACCTTAAATGTAAATGGGTTGAATGCCCCAACCAAAAGACAAAGACTGGCTGAATGGATACAAAACAAGACCCCTATATATGCTGTCTACAACAGACTCACTTCAAAACAAGGAAACATACAGACCAAAAGTGAAGGACTGGAAAAAAATATTTCATGCAAACGGAGACCAAAAGAAAGCAGGAGTCGCAATAGTCATATCAGAAAAAATATCAGAAAAAATAGACTTTAAAATAAAGGCTGTGAAAAGAGACAAAGAAGAACATTACATAATGATCAAAGGATCAATCCAAGAAGAAGATATAACAATTATAAATACATATGCACCCAAAAGGAGCACGGCAATATGTAAGGCAAATGCTAATGAGTATGAAAGGGGAAATTAACACAATAATAGTGGGAGACTTAATACCCCACTTACACCTATGAATAGATCAACTAAACAGAAAATTAACAAGGAAACACAAACTTTAAAAGACACAATGGCCCAGCTAGACCTAATTGATATCTATAGGACATTTTACCCCAAAACAATCAATTTCACCTTTTTCTCAAGTGCACATGGAATCTTCTCCAGAATAGATCACATCCTGGGCCATAAATCTAGCCTTGGTAAATTCAAAAAAATTGAAATCATTCCAGTCATCTTTTCTGTCCACAATGCAGTAAGACTAGATCTCAATTGCAGGGGAAAAAAAAAACTTTTAAAAATTCAAACATATGGAGGGTAAATAACACGCTTCTGAATAACCAACAAATCATAGAAGAAATTAAAAAAAAAAAGAAATCAAAATATGCATAAAAACAAATGAAAATGAAAACACAACAACCCAAAACCTATGGGGCACTGTAAAAGCGGTGCTAAGGGGAAGGTTCATAGCATTACAGGCTTACCTCGAGGAACAAGAAAAAAGTCAAATAAATAACCTAGCTCTACACCTAAAGCAATTAGAGAAGGAAAAGATAAAGAACCCCAGGTTTAGTAGAAGGAAAGAAATCTTAAAAATTAGGGCAGAAATAAATGCAAAAGAAACAAAAGAGACCATGACAAAAATCAACAAAGCAAAAAGCTGGTTTTTTGAAAAGATAAACAAATTGACAAACCATTAGCAAGACTCATTAAGAAACAAAGGGAGAAGAACCAAATCAACAAAATGAGAAATGAAAATGGAGAGATCACAACAGACAACACTGAAATACAAAGGATCATAAGAGATTACTACCAGCAGCTCTATGCCAATGAAATGGACAACTTGGAAGAAATGGACAAATTCCTAGAAAAGTATAACTTTCCAAAACTGAACCAGAAAGAAATAGATCTTAACAGACCCATCACAAGCAAGGAAATCGAAACTGTAATCAGAAATCTTCCAGCATACAAAAGCCCAGGACCAGATGGCTTCACAGCTGAATTCTACCAAAAATTTAGAGAAGAGCTAACACCTATCTTACTCAAACTCTTCCAGAAAATTGCAGAAGGTAAATTTCCAAACTCATTCTATGAGGCCACCATCACCCTAATTCCAAAACCAGACAAAGATGCCACAAAAAAAGAAAACTACAGACCAATATCACTGATGAACATAGATGCAAAAATCCTTAACAATTCGAGCAAACAGAATCCAACAACATATTAAAAAGATCGTACATCATGACCAAGTGGGCTTTATCCCAGGAATGCAAGGATTCTTTAATATCTGCAAATCAATGTAATACACCACATTAACAAATTGAATATAAAAACCATATGATTATCTCAATAGATGCAGAGAAAGCCTTTGACAAAATTCAACATCCATTTATGATGAAAACTCCCCAGAAAGCAGGCACAGAAGGAACATATCTCAACATAATAAAAGCTATATATGACAAACCCACAGGAAAAATTATCCTCAATGGTGAAAAATTGAAAGCATTTCCCCTAAAATCAGGAACAAGACAAGGGTGCCCACTCTCACCACTACTATTCAACATAGTTTTGGAAGTTTTGGGCACAGCAATCAGAGCAGAAAAAGAAATAAAAGGAATTCAGATAGGAAAAGAAGTGAAACTCTCAGTTTGCAGATGACATGATCCTCTATATAGAAAACCCTAAAGACTCTACCAGAAAATTTCTGGAGCTAATGAATCAATATAGTAAAGTTGCAGGATATAAAATTAAAACACAGAAATCCCTTGCATTCCTATACACTAACAATAAGAAAACAGAAAGAGAAATTAAGGAAACAATACCATTCACCATTGCAACAAAAAGAATAAAATACTTAGGAGTATATCTACCTAAAGAAACAAAAGACCTATACATAGAAAACTATAAAACACTGATGAAAGAAATCATAGAGGACACAGATAGATGGAGAAATACACTGTGTTCAAGGATTGGAAGAATCAATATTGTGAAAATGAGTATACTACCCAAAGCCACCTAAAGATTCAATGCAATCCCTATCAAGCTACCAACGGTATTCTTCACAGAACTAGAACAAATAATTTCACAATTTGTATGGAAATACAAAAAACCTCGAATAGCCAAAGTAATCTTGAGAAAGAAGAATGGAACTGGAGGAATCAACCTGCCTGACTTCAGGCTCTACTACAAAGGCACAGTCATCAAGACAATATGGTACTGGCACAAAGACAGAAATATAGATCAATGGAACAAAATAGAAAGCCCAGAGATAAATCCATGTACCTATGGCCACCTTATCTTCAACAAAGGAGGCAAGAATATACAATGGAAAAAAGAAAATCTCTTTAACAAGTGATTCTGGGAAAACTGGTCAACCACTTGTAATTGAATGAAAATAGAACACCTTCTAACACCATACACAAAAACAAACTCAAAATGGATTAAAGATCTAAATGTAAGACCAGAAACTATTAAACTCCTAGAGGAGAACATAGGCAAAACACTCACCGACATAAATCACAGCAAGATCTTCTATAAGCCACCTCCCAGAATATTGGAAATAAAAGCTAAACTAAACAAATGGGACCTAATGAAACTTAAAAGCTTTTGTGCAACAAAGGAAACTATAAGCAAGGTGAAAAGACAGCCTTCAGAATGGGAGGAAAAAAATAGCAAATGAAGCAACAGACAAAGGATTAATCTCAAAAATATACAAGCAACTCCTGCAGCTCAATTCCAGAAAAATAAATGACCCAATCAAAAAATGGGCCAAAGATCTAAACAGACATTTCTCCAAAGAACACATACAGATGGCCAACAAACACATGAAAAGATGCTCAACATCACTCATTATCAGAGAAATGCAAATCAAAACCACAATGAGGTACCATTACACGCCAGTCAGGATGGCTGCTATCCAAAAGTCTACAAGCAATAAATGCTGGAGAGGGTGTGGAGAAAAGGGAACCCTCTTACACTGTTGGTGGGAATGCAAACTAGCAGCCACTATGGAGAAGAGTGTGGAGATTCCTTAAAAAAACTGGAAATAGACCTGTCATATGACCCAGAAATCCCACTCCTGGGCATACACACTGAGGAAACCAGATCTGAAAGAGACACGTGTACCCCAATGTTCACTGCAGCGCTGTTTATAATAGCCAGGACATGGAAGCAACCTATATCAGCAGACGAATGGATAAGGAAGCTGTGGTACATATACACCATGGAATATTACTCAGCCATTAAAAAGAATTCATTTGAATCAGTTCTAATGAGATGGATGAAACTGGAGCCCATCATACAGAGTGAAGTAAGCCAGAAAGATAAAGACCAATACAGTATACTAACGCATATATATGGAATTTAAAAGATGGTAAGAATAACCCTATATGCAAAACAGAAAAAGAGACACAGATGTACAGAACAGACTTTTAGACTCTGTGGGAGAAGGTGAGGGTGGGATGTTCAGAGAGAACAGCACTGAAACAAGTATACTATCAAGGGTGAAACAGATCACCAGCTCAGGTTGGATGCATGAGACAAGTGCTCAGGGTTGGTGCACTGGGAAGACCCAGAGGGATGGGATGGAGAGGGAGGTGGGAGGGGGGATCAGGATGGGGAACACATGTAAATCCATGGCTAATTCATGTCAATGTATGGCAAAAAACACTACAATATTGTAATTAGCCTCCAATTAATAAAAATAAGTGGAATAAAATAAATAAAAAAAAAATTTAGCAAACAGAATTCAGCAACACATCAAAACTCTCATACACCATAATCAAGTTGGGTTTATTCCAGTAATGCAAGGATTCTTCAGTATACACAAATTATCAATGTGATACACCCTATTAACAAATGTAAGGATAAAAATCATATGATAATCTCAATAAATGAAGAAAAATCCTTTGACAAAATTCAGCATCCATTTATACTTGAAACTCTTCAAAAAATGAGCATAGAAGGAACCTACCTCAACATGGTAAAGGCAATATATGATAAGCCTAAAGCAAACATTATTCTCAATGGTGAAAAACTGAATGCATTCCCATTTTTCTGTACTTTTCAAGATAGAAAGTAGAATAAGTAAACTGTTTTATTCCCTTAAGTTTAAATAAATGGACTTCCCTTTTGGCTTAGCTGGCAAACAATCTGCCTGAAATGCAAGAGACCTGGGTTCAATCCCTGGGTTGGGAAGATCCCTTGGAGAAGGGAAAGGCTACCCACTCCAGTATTCTGGCCTGGAGAATCCCATGGACTGTATGGTCCATGGGGTTGCAAAGAGTCAGACACGACTGAGTGACTTTCACTTTTAAATTTTTGAAATACTTTGTCCTTTTGTTGTAAACCTCCTTTAAAATATGGGGATAAAGATGTTTCTTCTCATCCAAACCATGTTTTTGTCCTCAGATGGTTTGATATGTCAAATAAAAGTAGCTCCCAGCTGACAACCTAAGGTCGGGAACAAGACAAGGGTGTCCACTTGCACCACTGTTATTCAACATAGTTCTGGAAGTCCTAACTATAGCAATCAGAGAATAAAAAGAAATAAAATGAATCCAGGTCAGAAAAGAAGAAGTAAAGCTCTCACTGTTTGCAGATGACATGATACTGTACATAGAAAAACCTAAAAAGATAGTATCAGGAAATCACAAGAGCTAATCAGTGAATTCAGCAAAGTTGCAGGATACAAAATCAATACACATAAATCACTTGCATTTCTATTTACTAACACTGAAAAATCAGAAAGGGAAATTAAGGAATCAATCCCATTCACCATTGGAACAAAAAGAATTAAATATATAGGAATAAACTAACCTAAGGAGACAAAAGAAATGTACACAGAAAATTATAAAACACTGGTGAAAGAAATCAAAGACGACATAAACAGACAGAGAGATATTCCATGTTCCTGGGTAGTAAGAATCAATATTGTGAAAATGACGATACTACCAAAGGCAATCTAGAGATTCAATGTGATACCTATCAAATTACCAATGGCATTTTTCATAGAACTAGAACAAAATAGTTCACAACTCATATGGAAACACAAAGGACCCTGAATAGCAAAGCAGTTTTGAGAAAGGAGAATGGAACTGGAGGAATCAACCTTCCTGACTTCAGATTATACTACAAAGCTGCATTCATCAATACAGTATGGTACTGGCACAAAAACAGAAATATAGACCAATGAAACAAGATAGAAAGCCCAGAAACAAATCCATACTCCTATGGGTACCTTCTTTTTGACAAAGGAGTCAAGAATATACAATGGGGCAAGGGCAGCCTCTTCAATAAGTGGTGCTGGGAAAACTGGACAGCTACATATAGAAGAATGAAATAGAACACTTCCTAACACCATACACAAAGATAAACTCAAAATCGATTAAAGACCTAAATGTAAGACCAGAAACTATAAAACTCTTAGAGAAAAAATAGGCAGAACACTCGATGACATAAATCAAAGCAAGATCCTCTATGACCCACCTCCTAGAATAATGAAAATAAAAACAAAAGTAAACAAGTGGGACCTGATTAGATGTAAAAGCTTTTGTATAGCAAAAGAAACTATAAGCAAAGTGAAAAGACAACCCTCAGAATGGGAAAAATAATAGCAAATGAAACAACTGACAAAAGATTAATTTCCAAAATATAAAATCAGCTCATACAACTCAATGCCAAGAAAACAACCCAATCAAAAAGTGGGAAAAAAGATCTAAACAGACATTTATCCAGTGAAGACATACAGATGGCTAACAAATGCATGAAAAGATGCTCAATATCACTTATTATTTGAGAAATGCAAATCAAAACTACAATGAGATATTATCTCACACTGGTCAGAACGGCCATCATAAAAAAGTCTACAAACTAAATTCTGGAGAGGATGTAGAGAAAAGGGAACACTCTTGGCACTGTTGGTGAAAATGTAAACTGATACAGCAACTATGGAAGATGGTATGGAAATTCCTTACAAACTAGGAATAAAACCACCATGTGACCCAGCAATGAAAAAGATCATCACAGCACTATTTACAATAGCTATAACATTGAAGCAACCTAGATGTCTATCAACAGAAATGGATAAAGAAATTGTGGTACATATACACAGAGGCATATTACTCAGCCATTAAAAAGAAGGCATTAGAGTCAGTTCTGACTAGGTGGATGAACCTAGAACCTGTTATATAGGGTGAAGTGAGTCAGAAAGAGAAAGATAAATATATTCTAATGCATAGATATGGAATCTAGAAGAATGGTACTGAAGAACTTATTTACAGGGCAGTAGTGGAGTAACAGACAGAGAATAGTCTTATGGACATGGGGAGAGGGGAGGAGAGAGTGAGATGTATGGAAAGAGTAACATGGAAACTTACATTACCATATGTAAAATAGACAGCCAATGGGAATATGCTGCATGGCTCAGGAAATACCAACAAGGACTCAGTATCAATCTAGAGATGTGGGATGGGGTGGGAGTTGGAAGGGAGGTTCAAAAGGGAGGGGTATATGTGTATACTTATGGCTGATTCATGTTGAGGTTTGACAGAAAACAGAAAAATTCTGTAAAGCAATTATTCTTCAGAAAAGAGTAAATAAATTCAAAAAATAAGTTAATTAAAAAAAAAAAAAAAGAAAGAAAGCTGAATGTTGAAGAATTGATGTTTTTGAACTGTGGTGTTGGAGAAGACTCTTGAGAGTCCCTTGGACTGCAAAGAGATCAAACCAGTTAATCCTAAAGGAAATTAGTCCTGAATATTCTTTTGAAGGACTGATGCTAAAGCTGAATCTCCAAAACTTAGGCCACATGATGTGAAGAACTGACTCATTGGAAAAGACCCTAGCAAAGAATGAACGTGGGAGGAGAAGTGGACGACAGAGGATGAGATGGTTGTATGGCATCACCGACTTAATGGACATGAGTTTGAGTAAACTCCAGGAGTTGGTGATGGGAAGGGAAGCCTGGCATGCTGCAGTCCATGGGGCCACAATGAGTCAGACACGACTGAATGACTGAACTGAACTGATCCCTACTGCTATTTTATATCCTGTTTTGTTTTTTTTTTTTTTAATTTTCAATTTTAAGACTAGATTTCAGATATACACAAGGATAATTAAGTATAGTATTTATTCAGATGTTATAGTATCAACTTTTCACTGAAGGTCTTAAAACACAAATTTCCTGATCCACTTTTTACCTGGTCTCCTTTCACACAAAGGGCTCTTACTAGTGACAAATTGACAAAATACTAAATTTTGTCAAATATATTTCATTATAGCTGTATAAAATATCATCACTCTAGGAAGCCCATTAATCTCACTATTTTGTGTAACAGGACCTAATGTAGCATTATAAGTCAATTATACTTCAAAAACAAACAAACGAGCTCATAGAAAAAGAGACCATATTTACGGTTAACAGAGGTAGAGGTGGGAGAGAAATTAAATGAAGGCAGTCAAAAGGTCCAAGCTTTCAAATACAAGATAAATATTAGGGATGTAATGTGAAACATAATAAATGCAATTACTGCTGTGTTATATAAGAAATTTGTTAAGAAAGTAAATCCTAAATGTTCTCACCATAAGGAAATGTTTTCTTTAATTTTGTTGAGATGATGGATGTTCACTAAAATTACTGTGCTAATCATTTCATGATAATTTTGTGATAACTCAAAACATGCTGTGCACCTTAAACTGATATAGTGCTGTATGTCAACTGTATCTCACTAAGACCGGGAAAAAAAGATGTGTAGCTCCCTCAGGTACAGCTTATTATAAGTCATCATACCTCAATAAAACTATTTTTAAAAAAGAATGTTTATGCCCATTTAATTTATTGATTGATATTTGCCATCGGTGAAACACAGTAACTTGGTAGAAAAGTTAGAATGTCTTATTGAAGACTAGTGCTTTCCAGGTGGCACTAGTGGGTAAGAACCCGTCTGCCAACACAGATGACGAAAGAAATGTGAGTTATATTCCTGGGTCATGAAGATCCCCTGGAGTAGGAAATGGCAGTCCATTCCAGTATTCTTGCCTGGAAATTTCTATGGATAGAGAATCCTGGGGAACTACAATCCCTGGAGTCGAAAAGAGATTGAAGGTTAAACTATGCTAACAACTGGAAGATAAAATCCTATACAAGTCATGACTAGTCTACATTCAGTTCAGGGTGTTCAGTCGCTCAGTCGTGTCCAACTCTTTGAAACCCCATGAATCACAGCAGGCCAAGCCTCCCTGTTCATCACCAACTCCCGGAGTTTACTCAAACTCATGTCCATGGAGTCAGTGATGCGATCCAACCATCTCATCCTCTGTCATCCCCTTCTCCTCCTGCCCTCAATCTTTCCCAGCATCAGGGTCTTTTTAAATGAGTCAGCTCTTCGCATGAGGTGGCCAAAGTATTGGAGTTTCAGCTTCAGCATCAGTCCTTCCAATGAACACCCAGGACTGATCTCCTTTAGGATGGACTGGTTGGATCTCCTTGCAGTCCAAGGGACTCTCAAGAGTCTTTTCCAACACCACAGTTCAAAAGCATCATTTCTTCGGCGCTCAGCCTTCTTCACAGTCCAACTCTCACATCCATACAGGACCACTGGAAAAACCATAGTCTTGACTAGACGGACCTTTGTTGGCAAAGTAATGTCTCTGCTTTTTAATATGCTGTCTAGTTGGTCATAAGATTCCTTCAATGGAGTAAGCGTCTTTTAATTTCATGGCTGCAATCACCATCTGCAATGATTTTTGGAGCCCAAAAAAATAAAGTCTGACACTGTTTCCACTGTTTCCCCATCTATTTGCCATGAAGTGATGGGACCAGATGCCATGATCTTAGTTTTCTGAATGTTGAGCTTTAAGCCAACTTTTTCACTCTCCTCTCTTGCCTTCATCAAGAGTCTCTTCAGTTCTTCACTTTCTGCCATAAGGGTGGTGGCATCTGCATATCTGGGGTTATTGATATTTCTCCCAGCAATCTTGATTCCAGCTTGTGCTTCCTCCAGCCCAGCGTTTCTCATGATGTACTCTACATGTAAGTTAAAAAAGCAGGGTGGCAATATACAGCCTTAACATACTCCTTTTCCTATTTGGAACCAGTCTGTTGTTCCATGACCCGTTTGAGCTGTTGCTTCCTGATCTGCATACAGGTTTCTCAAGAGGCAGGTCAAGTGGTCTGGTATTCCCATATCTTTCATAATTTTCCACAGTTTATTGTGATCCACACAGTTAAAGGCTTTGGCACAGTCAATAAAGCAGAAATAGATGTTTTTCTGGAACTCTCTTGCTTTTTTGATGATCCAGCGGATGTTGACAATTTGATCTCTGGCTCCTCTGCCTTTTCTAAAACCAGCTTGAACATCTGGAAGTTCATGGTTCATGTACTGCTGAAGCCTGGCTTGGAGAATTTTGAGCATTACCTTACTAGCGTGTGAGATGACTGCAATTGTGTGGTAGTTTGAGCATTCTTTGGAATTGCCTTTCTTTGGGATTGGAATGAAAACTGACCTTTTCCAGTCCTGTGGCCACTGCTGAGTTGTCCAAATTTGCTGTCATATTGAGTGTGGCACTTTCACAGCATCATCTTTCAGGATTTGAAATAGCTCAACTGGAACTCCATCATCTCCACTAGCTTTGTTCATAATGATGCTTTCTAATGCCCATTTGACTTCACATTCCAGGATGTCTGGCTTAGGTGAGTGATCACACCATCATGATTATCTGGGTCATGAATATCTTTTTCATACAGTTCTTCTGTGTATTCTTGCCACCTCTTCTTAATATCTTCTGCTTCTGTTAGGTCCCTACCATTTCTGTCCTTTATTGGGCCCTTCTTTGCATGAAATGTTCCCTTGGTATCTCTACTTTTCTTCAAGATATCTCTCATCTTTCCCATTCCATTGTTTTCCTCTATTTCTTTGCACTGATCGCTGAGGAAGGCTTTCTTATCTCTCCTTGCTATTCTTTGGAACTCTGCATTCAAATGGGTATATCTTTCCTTTTCTCCTTTGCTTTTCACTTCCCTTCTTTCACAGCTATTTGTAAGGCCTTCTCAGACAACCATTTTGCTTTTTTGCATTTCTTTTCCATGGGGATGGTCTTGATCCCTGTTTCCTATACAATGTCATGAACCTCCATCCATAGTTCATCAGGCACTCTGTCTATCAGATCTAGTCCCTTAAATCTATTTCTCACTTCCACTGTATAATCGTAAGGGATTTGATTTAGGTCATATCTGACTGGTCTAGTGGTTTTTCCTACTTTCTTCAATTTAAGTCTGAATTTGGCAATAAGGAGTTCATGATCTGAGCCACAGTCAGCTCCCGGTCTTGTTTTTGCTGACTGTATAGACCCTCTCCATCTTTGGCTGCAAAGAATATACTCAATCTGATTTTGGTGTTGACCATCTGGTGATTTCCATGTGTAGAGTCTACATTACATGGTATATATTTTAAATCAGTGATTGATATATAATGCCCTCTCCCCTAGAGATAGGAAGCATTGCCTTGAGAGGCATCGAGTAAATTGAGGCTAAATTATTAAAGTCAGTAAGTCAGTATGACTTTAATAATAATCAACATTTTTGCCTTTCACTGGAAAAGATCGAAGAACCAACAGATGAAGCATCCATCAGGCAAAGTACGCTCAAATGAAGAGTTTAAGACAGCCTTCTAGTCACTTAGCTGAGAGACTGATTTCACTTGGGGGGAAAACTGATTTCTACTATTTACTACTATTTAATGGGGGTCAAAGAGGACTATCTTTGTGGCCCAGTTTATTCAAAGAAATGTTTCTTAGTTCTCCTTCATAGTGTACTATCAGTGGAAAATAATATCAACCAATCAGGGCAAGATAACTAAGGATTAATATTCTATAAGAATAAAAGTTTGTGTGGGAAGGCAAACTAGTACAACCACTATGGAGAACAGCATGGAGATTCCTTAAAAAACTGGAAATAGAACTACCATACGACCCAGCAATCTCACTGCTGGGCATACACACCAAGGAAACCAGCAATGAAAGAGACACATGTACCCCAATGTTCATTGCAGCTCTGTTTACAATAGCTAGGACATGGAAACAACCTAGATGTCCATCAGCAGACGAATGGATATGAAAGCTGTGGTACATATATACAATGGAATATTACTCAGCTATTAAAAAGATTGCATTTGAATCAGTTCTAATGAGGTGGATGAAACTGGAGCCTATTATACAGGCGAAGTAAGTCAGAAAGAAAAACACCAATACAGTTTATAACTCATACGTATGGAATTTAGAGAGATGTTAATGATGACCCTATATATGAGACAGCAATAGAGACACAGATGTGAAGAACAGACTTTTGGACTCTGTGGGAGGAGGTGAGGGTGGGATGATTTGAGAGAATAACATTGAAACACTTATATTATCATATGTGAAATAGATCACCAGTCCAGGTTCGATGCATGAGACACAGAGCTTAGGGCTGGTGCACTGGGATGACCCTGAGGGATGCGATGGTGAGGGAGGTGGGAGAGGGATTCAGGATGGGGAACACATGTACACCCATGTACATTCATGTGAATGTATGGCAAAACCACCACAATATTGTAAAGTAAGTAGCCTCAAATTAAAATAAACTTTTTTAAAAAGAATTAAAAAAAAAAAAAAAGAATAAACGTTTGTTACCTGAGCAAGAACCCAGTACGGCTGTTTGTGGCAAACAGAATTAGGAGAGAACTGAATGGATGTTGGTAGAATGAACCTATGTTGCAATTCAGGTTTTAAGTTTAGCATCAGATATGGATGCCATAACAGTTATGATTCATGTTTTATGTTTAATACAGGTTTCTTTTCTAAAATTCTCCTTTATCTCTTATATACTTTACAGGAAAATATTTGAAAATATTTGGAGATGGCTGATATTTAATGTTTTAAGAATTAATATTACCTGGTGATGACATAGGAAACTATGGAACTCTTGATGCCTTGTGTTGGAATCATGAAATCTCTACTCCTAGTTTTCTTATACTAACAATTTGAAGACAGTATCTTTGGATTATTTATCTTGAAATTATATATAGTATGCCACAGATGTATATATAGAGATTAGATTTTTGGAGGTTTTTTTGTTTTTGTTTTTGTTTTTCATCAAAGGCAATATATACAGGTCATAAATGAATTAACATTATGGATCAAACCAGTTAAAACCAACAGTCATTTAAATGGTAGGCTTGGATTTGAATTATTGACTTATTTATTTATACAACAGTTCTTCCTTTTGCATTTGTATGAATCAATTTTTGCCCAACTATTTATGAAATTAATCTGTTAATTTAGTCACTTACACTAAAGTAATCTGTATATTGTACAGATTATGCTGTTAATACTTTTAGTTGGTTTGGAAAGCTATTTTGGTATTATATAGAACCAATTGTAAATGAAACACAGAAGTTATCTTTTATTTTGGAGTGGATTTATCATGTCAAAATCTATTTAAAAAATATGTGAACCCATAAATAGACATACATGTAAAGTGTTAAATTTGCTAAACAGCTATGTATTTCAAAAATTTCTAATTGTTAATTTTTTGAAACTTTTTTTTTCCCTTTCTGACACATTGAGAGCTATTGCTTTCCTCTCAATACAACCTTAGCATGCATTCATCCCCTAAAGACCACACAGGTTGCTTAGAAAAGGAAGCTCTGTCCTGTCAGTCCTTTATCATAGAATAAGTGATCATGTCTATCTTCACATGTAAACAGTGGAAGGGCTAATCCTGCCTTGGTGTATCAAAGCATTTCAATTCTGTTCCTAAATGATAAGTGGCCTTGAACAAAGAAAGGTATCTAAACCTTTTTACACATTCTGCATAAATAAGAAACATCATTTAATTGCAACAAGCTTCAGGAAAGTGGGGTTCCTGGTTGAAGAGATTAAGGCAGGTTTTTTTTTCATACTGGTTAGAGTCAGTCAGAATTTTACCAAATATGATTTTCTATGTCAATTGCCTCTGGTATATTCAAATTTCTCTTTACTGAAAATCAAATAAGCCTACCACATTGATACTATTGAAGAGCACCTATGAAACATCTTCAAGATTTAAGCAAAATCACAAATATTTTAAATGTATTTTGGATATTTTTCAATGTTTAGGGACTTCTTTAATTAATCAGCAGCTGAATGTTAGGTAATATAATCCTCTTTCTATGTGTGTATATATATATTTTATATATATAAATATATACTTTTTTTTTTCCTATTGGAGCTATTCACTGAAACTCAGTGGTTTTGTCTTGACTTAGACTGTTAAGACATTCCTCTGAGAAAATAAAAATGAATCTCAAACTATAGCCTGTTGCATTTGGCATTTCAGAAAGATATTCAAAAACCCTCAGTTCAGTTCAGTTGCTCAGTCATGTCTGACTCTTTGGGACACCATGGACTACAGCATGCCAGTCCTCCTTGTCCATCACCAACTCCCAAAGTTTACTCAGACTCATGTCCATTGAGTCGGTGATGCCATCCAACCATCTCATCCTCTGTCATCCCCTTCTCCTCCTGCCTTCAAATCTCTCCCAGCATCAGGGTCTTTTCAAATGAGTCAGCTCTTCGCATCAGGTGAGCCAAGTACTGGAGTTTCAGCTTTATTTATTTATTTATTTATTTTGAAGTCAAGGTGTGGGACAGATTTATTACCTTCCATTTTTCCAGATTGCATTCTGATGTATTTCCTGCCCATGTTTCTAAATTCAGCAGGTATTTTTGTAGGATTATTTTTTTGTTTGTTTGTTTTTTCCAATTATTTTCATTAGTAAGGGGCTAATTACTCTACAATATTGTAGTGGTTTTTGCCATACACTGACATGAATCAGCCATGGATTTACGTGTGTTCCCCATCCTGAACCCCCTCCCACCTCCCTCCCCATCCCATTCCTCTGGGTCATCCCAATGCACCAGCCCCGAGCACTTGTCTCATGCATCCAACGTGGACTGGTGATCTGTTTCACACTTGATAATATACATGTTTCGATGCTGTTCTCTCAGGTCATTCAGCTTTAGCATCAGTCCTTCCAAAGAATATTCAGGACTGGTTTCCTTTAGAATGGACTGGTTGAATCTGCTTGCAGTGAAGGGATTCTCAAGAGTTTTCTCCAATATCACAGTTCAAAAACATCAATTCTCCAGCGCTCAGCTTTCTTTATAATACAACTCTCACATCCACACATGACCAGTGGAAAAACCATAGCTTTGACTAAACAGACCTTTGTTGGCAAAGTAGTGTCTCTGCTTTTTAATACGCTGTCTAGGTTGGTCATAACTTTTCTTCCAAGGAGCAAGTGTCTTTTAATTCCATGGCTGCAAAAACCCTAGCTGTCAGGAATGGTGATCCAGACCTGATTTGAATCACTATGGTCAACAAATTCACCTTAGAATATCAGATGTGCTCCTTCCATTTTCCTTTGTTATCACTTTGTTTGATGAATAATTATTACCTTCAAAACTAGTATAAAGACAGCATTATAAGTACTGCCCTAAATTGGATTGACATATTCGAATACCAGTTAAGCTATTTCAAATCCTGAAAGACGAGGCTGTGAAAGTGCTGCACTCAATATGCCAGCAAATTTGGAAAACTCAGCAGTGGCCACAGGACTGGAAAAGGTCAGTTTTCACTCCAATCCCAAAGAAAAGCAATTCTAAAGAATGCTCAAACTATCGCACAATTGCTCTCATCTCACATGCTAGTAAAGTAATGCTCAAAATTCTCCAAGCCAGGCTTCAGCAGTACATGAACCGTGAACTTCCAGATGTACAAGCTGGTTTTAGAAAAGGCAGAGGAGCCAGAGATCAAATTGCCAACATCTGCTGGATCATCAAAAAAGCAAGAGAGTTCCAGAAAAACATCTATTTCTGCTTTATTGACTGTGCCAAAGCCTATGACTGTGTGGATCACAATAAACTGGAAAATTATGAAAGATATGGGAATACCAGACCACTTGACCTGCCTCTTGAGAAACCTGTATGCAGATCAGGAAGCAACAGCTCAAACGGGCCATGGAACACAGACTAGTTCCAAATAGGAAAAGGAGTATGTTAAGGCTGTATATTGCCACCCTGCTTATTTAACTTACATGTAGAGTACATCATGAGAAACGCTGGGCTGGAGGAAGCACAAGCTGGAATCAAGATTGCTGGGAGAAATATCAGTAACCCCAGATATGCAGATGCCACCATCCTTATGGCAGAAAGTGAAGAAGAACTAAAGAATCTCTTGATGGAAGTGAGAGAGGAGAGTGAAAAAGTTGGCTTAAAGCTCAACATTCAGAAAACTAAGATCATGGCATCTGGTCCCATCACTTCATGGCAAATAGATGGGGAAACAGTGGAAACAGTGTCAGACTATTTTTCTGGGCTTCAAAATCACTGCAGATGGTGATTGCAGCCATGAAATTAAAAGATGCTTACTCCTTTGAAGGAAAGTTATGACCAACCTAGACAGCATATTAAAAAGGAGAGACATTACTTTGCCAACAAAGGACCGTCTAGTTAAGGCTATGGTTTTTCCAGTGGTCATGTATAGATGTGAGAGTTGGACTATAAAGAAAGCTGAGCACCGAAGAATTGATGCTTTTGAACTGTGGTGTTGGAAAAGACTCTTGAGAGTCCCTTGGACTGCAAGGAGATCCAACCAGTCCATCCTAAAGGAGATCAGTCCTGGGTGTTCATTGGAAGGACTGATGCTGAAGCTGAAACTCCCAATACTTTGGCCACCTCATGCGAAGAGCTGACTCATTTAAAAAGACCCTGATGCTGGGAAAGATTGAGGGCAGGAAGAGAAGGGGATGACAGAGGATGAGATGGTTGGATGGCATCACCGACTCGATGGACATGATTTTGGGTGAACCCTGGGTTTTGTTGATGGACAGGGAGGCTTGGCCTGCTGCGATTCATGGGGTCACAAAGAGTTTGACATGACTGAGTGACTGAACTGAACTGAACTGACTTTGATTTTTCACCACCACCACATTCGATTTTTTTTTTAATTTTTTTTTTTCTTTTTCACACATTCGATTTTTAAAGACAAATTCTCTCAACACATGTAAGGGATTATCATATTGACAATTAATAGAGAAAGGCCTTCAGAAATATGGTGAGTGAGAAAATATGACAAGTACATTTTTAATCTTTACTCTTAAAAAAAATTAGCTAGAACCTGAAGGAGAGAACTAGCTGCAAAAATGAACAGGCTACAACACCTAAATTACTTGTGAAATATAAATGCAATACATGATGTAACAAAAAACAACATGAGTTAAACTGAACATCTGCTTTCCTAAAAATCATGGTTCTGCTATCCTATGGAGTGTTCATATTCCTATTTTAATCTCACACATAATCTCTATCTACATATTTATACAGAAGTCTGACTTTTTATTAAGTTTTAGTAACTATAATAAACAATTTTTGTCATATTTCCTAAAAAGTGAAGAAAAATGGGATTAATTTATACTGTCTTAATGAAAAATTCATGGTTTTACTCATGTCAACTTAATTGCAAAGATTTAGAATTTTTAGAAACGTCATAAAACCAATGTACTATGAAGGTTCTTAACTGTTGGAGCTAACGGTGAAGTCAATTTCAATGTCCTGTTCATTGAAGATGCTGTGATTATATTAGAATCATTTATATGAGGATGTCCATTTGTAGTTGTCTCCAAATTAAAAATGAAAAACACAATCACTCTATCATGATGTTCTTAATGTTTCAGGGAAAAAAATGAATAAAATATGAAATGCGTCTAGCATTCGTGTAAAAAGATTAAGATAGCATTATCACAATTTGTAAGAGAATTATACTAGAGAATTTACAGTAGAGAGAATCTTGCTCCATACACTTTTTCCCCCCTTGAACTTCATCCTATTTGTGAAAACTCGGTTGAAACCATTTCACAACAATAATTTCAATTTTCAAATTCTTTCTCATCAACCTTTACATTTAAAGTCATTATATCTGAATGAGATTTAATAAAATTGCTATGATAATATCCAAGGAAATCTTCATTTTCATTTATGTTTTCAAATATCTCATTACTATGTAATGTTTTCTTTTTTTTTTTATCCAAAAAGTAAAACTCAATTTGGAATAGTATTTAACTTGAAATGTATTGTGTAATGATTTTAGTTACCCCCTCAAAGTCTCAATATATCATGTAGGAAGGGTTTTATGATGGCTAACACTCCATTATTTTCTACAGTTCACGTAATTCCCCTATACGGTTTATAAGAGCCCTGGTGTGCTCTTTCTCTAATCATAATCCTTCTCATCAAACAGAGCATCTTGCAGCCGCTTAGCTCCTTCTCATTTGTTGGGAGAAGCATCATTACTGCTAAGAACTTTATAAGTCATTCTTCATTTTTTAAATAACAATGTAGGTTCAGGATTGCAAAAACTGTCATTCACTGGGTATTCTCTGATGAAGTAATGGATAAAAGGTGGCTTCTGTCACTTAGACACTCTATCAGGAATTGTATTTAGTCTATCTGACCACTACAAAAACTACAAAGACTTCTAATATCTGAGAACAATTTTGGTGTGGTTCATTTAATCACTAAGGACTCTGCTTTACTTTAAAAATGAGAAAAATAATCCAGTGTTTTGAACAATTTCAAGTCCCGTTCGGATAAGCAATCTCAGTGTTTTGCTGTATTTCTGTTACAGCTTCAAAATGTTTTCCACATTGCCTAAACACGTGGACTTTAAAATATAATGTGCAACATTACCTCATAGTCTGTTAATTATGTTACCTCTAAATTTTTATTGGATATATTTCATGTGATTGTTCTGTTCAAATCCAAAATTTTTTCAGCAAAACAGCTCATAAAATAACTTCAGTATACTCTCTCACCTAAATTTTGATCTTCATTTCATTATTAACTTAGTGACTTCTGTACACCAGTTCAGAGATAAGCAAAAAAAAAAAAAAAGAAAAGTGTCACCTCCATATTTAAACCCCATATTCATTGGTTTTCAGTCCCTCACAACATACTCCCACATATCACAAGCCAAAAGGAAACCCATAAAATTTTACAGCATTTCCCCAAAGCAACTAAGTGACCCTAGTGCACAGCTTGTTTCCTTGTTTTTGTTTGCTTGTTTTTAATAACAGTACACCACATAGGACCTCCCTCATAGCTCAGTTAGTAAAGAATCCACCTGCAGTGCAGGAAACCCAGTTCAACACCTGGGTCGGGAGGATCTGCTGGAGAAGGGATAGGCTACCCACTTCTGTATTCTTTGGCTTCCCTTGTGGCTCAGCGGGTAAAGAATCCACCTGCAATGCGGGAGACCTGGGTTCAAGCACTGGGTTCAGAAGATCCCCTGTAGAAGGGAAAGGCTACCCATTCCAGTATTCTGGCCTGGAAAATTCCATGGACTGTATAGTCCATGGGGTCGCAAAGAGTCGGACACGACTGAGTGACTTTCACTACTACACTATATAGCACATAGGAACAAATTTAAAGGAACCATTTATAGTGGTTATATGGAAGCTCAATTCATTATTATTGCTACCATGTGTGAAATAGAGAGTTAAAATTTAAAAGAATAAGGAGAAAAAGCACAGATAATTGAATTTGACCAAAAAAAAAAAAGGCAAAGAATGTAAAAAAATATTTGCTGCTGTTTGTCTATTGAAAAGCATACTGTACATTGTACAACAGATAACAGAATCTGAATACATTGTACTCATGACCTACTTGAATCCTAGAACACTATAAAAAATGAGAGGAAATAAATATATTTTAAGGTAAAGAATAGCTGAATTTATGCTTACAATTTGCATATTTATCTCAACCATTTTCTGCTTTAAAGTAGTGTATATATCTTTTAGGCAATATAGTATCCAGTGTTGATTTCTTATCCAATTAAATAATTTTTATCATCTAATCAACCTGATTTTGTTGTTCAGTCACTCAATCATGTCTGACCCCAAGGAAGCCTGGCTTCCCTGTCCTTCACTATCTACCAGAGTTTGCCAAAATCACATCCACTGAGTTGATGATGCCATTCAACCATCACAACTTCTATTGCCCTCTTCTCCTCCTGCCCACAAGATTTCCCAGAATCAGGGTCTTTTCCAGTGAGTCAGCTCTTTGCATCAGGTGGACAAAGTATTAGAGCTTCAACTTCAGCATTAGTCCTTCCAATAAATATTCACAGTTGATTTCCTTTAGGATTGACTGGTTTGGTCTCTTTGCTGTCCACAGAACTTTCAAGAGTATTATTCAGCACCACAGTTCAAAAGAATCAATTTTTCAGGGCTCAGTTTTTTTATAGTCCAACTCTGACATCCATACATGACCATTGGAAAACCATAGCTTCGACTACATGGACCTTTGTCAGCAAAGTGATATCTCTGTGTTTTAATATGCTGTCTAGATCTGTCATAGCTTTTCTTCCAAGGAGAACGTGTCTTAATTTCATGGATGCAGGAACTGTCCACAGTGATTTTGGAGCCAAAGAAAATAAAGACTGTCACTATTTCCTTTGTTTCCCCATCTATTTGCCATGAAGTGATAGGACCGAACATCATGATCTTCGTTTTTTGAATGCTGAGTTTGAAGCCAGCTTTTTCACTCTCCTCTTTCACTTTCATCAGGAGGCACTTTAGCTCCTCTTCACTTTCTGCCATAAGGGTGGTGTCATCTGTATATCTGGCATTATGGATATTTCTCCATGCAAACTTGATTCCAGCTTGTCCTTCATCCAAGCCCAGCATTTTGCATGATGTACTCTGCATACAAGATAAATAAGGAAGGTGACAACATACAGCTTTGGTGTACTCCTTCCCTAATTTCGAACTAGTCCCTTGTCCCATGTTGGTGCTAACTGTTGCTTCTTCACCTGCATACAGGCTTCTCAGGAGGCAGGTAAGGTGGTCTGGTATTCTTATCTCTCTAAGAATTTTCCACAGTTGTGATCCACATCATCAAATGTGAATTTGATGATTTTCCTGGGGGCTCAGACATTAAAGAAAGCCTGTAATGTGGGAGACCCAGGTTCAATCCCTAGTGTGGGAAGATCCCGTGGAGAAAGAAATGGCAACCCACTCCAGTGTTCTTGCCTGGAAAATCCCATGGACAAAGGAGCCTGGTGATCTACAGTCCATGGGGTTGTAAAGATTTGGACAGGACTGAGCATTTAACACCCTCACATCATCAAAGATTCAGTGTACTCAATGAAGCAGATGTTTTGTCTGGTATTCTTTTGCTTTTTCTATGATCCAGTGAATGTTGGCAATTTGATCTCTGGCTCCTCTGCCTTTTCTAAATCCAGCATGTACATTCTAGAATTTCTTGGTTCACGTACTGTTGAAGCCTGGCTTGAAAGTTTTTAAGCATTGCCTTGCTAGCATGTAAAATGAGAATGATTATGTGGTAGTTTGAACATTCTTTGACATTTTCTTTGGAATTGGAATGAAAACTGACCTTTTCCAGTCCTGTGGCCATTCCAAATTTGGTGGCATATTGAGTGCAGCACTTTCAAATCATCATGTTTAAGGATTTTGAACCTCCACTAGCTTTGTTCGCCATAATGCTTCCAAAGGTCCCCTTGACTTCACATTCCAGGATGTTTGGCTCAACGAAAGTGACCACATCATTGTGGTTATCTGAGTCATTAAGATCTTTTTTGTACAGTTCTTCTGTGCATTCTTGCCACCTATTCTTACCCTCTTCTTCTCCTGTTAGGTCCTTGCCATTTCTGTCCTTTATTGTGCCAATGTTTGCATGAAATGCTCCCTTAGTATCTCAATTTTCTTGAACCTCTGTCCGTGGGACTCTCCAGGCAAGAATACGAGAGTGGGTTGCCATTTCCTTCTCCAGGGGATCTTCCTAACCCAGGAATGGAACCCAGGTCTCCTGCATGGCAGGCAAATTCTTTACTGACTGAGTTATGTGGGGAGCCTGGAAGAGATCTCAGAGAGCTCTAGTCTTTCCCATTCTATTGTTTTCCTCTATTTCTTTGCATTGTTCACTTAAGAAGTCTTTTTTTTTTTTTTTAATCTCTCCCTGCTATTTTCTGGAACTCTGCATTCAGTTGGGTGTATCTTTTCCTTACTCCTTTGCCTTTTGCTACTCATTTTCTTCAGCTATTTTTCTCAGACAACCGTTTTCCTTGTTTTATTTCATTTTCTTGGGGGTGGTTTTGGTCACAGCCTCCTGTACAATGTTATGAACCTCTGTACATAGTTCTTCAGGCACTCTATAAGATGTAATCCCTTGAATCTTTTTGTCACTTCCAATGTATAATCATGAGAGATTTGATTTAGGTCATACCTGAGTGGCCTAGTAGCTTTCTCTACTTTCTTCAATTTAATTCAGAATTTTTCTATAAGGAGTTCATGATCTGAACGACAGTCAGCTCCAGGTCTTGTTTTTGCTGACTGTATAGAGTTCTCCATCTTTGGCTGCAAACAATATAATCAATCTGATTTCAGTATTGAACATCTGGCAAAGTCCATGTATAGAGTCTTCTCTTATGTTGTTGGAAGCATGTGTTTGCTATGACCAGTGCATTGTCTTGGCAAAACTCTTTGTCCTGCTTCATTTTGTACTCCAAGGCCAAATTTGCCTGTTACTCCAGATATCTCTTGACTTTGTACTTTTGCATTACAGTCCCCTATGATAAAAATGACATCTTTTTTGATATTAGGTCTTCATAAAACTGTTCGGCTTCTTTGGCATTAGTGGTTGGGGCATAAACTTGTGCTACTGTGACAAACAGTGCATATCTTAATAGCTCAAAAAATGTCAGTCATTATTTGATAAAACTATTCTTTGAAACAAAAGGAATACACACAATAAATCTCACATTTATTCCATATGGATCCATATGGAATGGGCTTCCCTTGTGGCTCATCTGGTAAAGAACCTGCCTGCAATGCAGGAGACCTGGGTTTGATCCCTGGGTTGGAAAGATCCCCTGGAGAAGGAAAAGGCTACCCACTCCAGTATTCTGGCCTGGAAAATTCCATGGACTGTATGGTCTGTGGGGTTCACAAAGCATTGGACATGACTGAGTGACTTTCACTTATTTATAAATATAAATGTATACTATTTGTGTTTTTATAAATACATGCTTAACACCAGCATATAATGACATACATAAGTAGTTAAAAATGGCACTTTCTTTCTATATCATGTGATAAAGAATTTAGAAACTGAAAATACAGTCTATATTACCAGAATCTATAAACTGAAGTGCATTCTAAATAGTCATAGTCAATGTTTGCTTAACATAAACAAAGTTATCTGTCAGGACAAAGTTGTGATGTAGTGTTTCACTTAAAATTCACTAGATAATAGATAAAAGACTAAACTACTGTCTGAGCACTGAAGAACTGAGATGAATCTACTATTTCATACTATCCACCCTTCCACAAAATGACCACAAATCCAATATTGAATGTGTCACGTCTTGAGAGATGTGCTTGAACATTCACCATGGAACCTAGAAAGTAAATTTTGAATCAGTCAATGAGCCACAGATGAAGAAGGGAGTTTTTGTTGTTGTTGTTGTGTTTTTCCATTTCCAGAACTGAGATATAGTTCCATTGCTATATTAACCATCAGTTCGAGTTTTTTAAGAAGTCCTCAGTGGCATGATATTTCCAAAAGCATATTACATGTAACAGATCATTGTTTTCAACAACTACATGTGTTTGCTTTGTTGATGAAGTGAAAATTGAGTGAATCCAGTAAAACTTTATGATAAAAAACATAAATATTATTTTACTTTTTCATGAGTTACAGAATTTTTTTGTGTGTGTTCCAATAATGATTAAATTAGATAGTTGTTTGCATTTGCTAGTATACTCAAAGTAAAAACTGGCCTCTCAGGTAATTCTCTTGTTAAATCCAGAAGTTCTTTTCTTTGCCAGAAAAGATTGCTACAGAAACCTAAAAAGCTTATTTTTGTCCCTTCACTTATGTAAGTATGGTTATACATTAAATATTTCTAAGTGTCTTGCGTTAAAATGGCTTTATCTCTTTTTACTGTGTGCTAAAGTCGGAGATCCAACCAGTCCATCCTAAAGATCAGTCCTGGGTATTCATTGGAAGGACTGATGCTGAAGCTGAAACTCCAATACTTTGGCCACCTCATGTGAAGAGTTGACTCATTGGAAAAGACCCTGATGCTGGGAGGGATTCGGGGCAGGAGGAGAAGGGGATGACAGAGGATGAGATGGCTGGATGGCATCACCAACTCGATGGACATGAGTTTGAGTAAACTCCCAAAGTTGGTGATGGACAGGGGGGCCTGGCGTGCTGCGGTTCATGGGGTCGCAAAGAGTCGGACACAACTGAGCGACTTCACTTTCACTTTGCACTTTCATACATTGGAGAAGGAAATGGCAACCCACTCCAGTGTTCTTGCCTGGAGAATCCCAGGGGCGGGGGAGCCTGATGGGCTGCTGTCTCTGGGGTCTCACAGAGTAGGACACGACTGAAGCAACTTAGCAGCAGCAGCAGCTAAGTCATGTCCAACTCTCCAACCCCATGGCCTGTAACCCACCAGGCTCCTCTGTCCATGAAATTCTCCAGGCAAGAATACTGGAGTGGGTTGCTCTTTCCTTCTCCACTCTATTAGTGGATCACTGTTATTTCCTTATCCACTCTTTATAGTGGATCACTGTTTTTTTTTTCACAAAGATTATAATTCAGAATGTCTACTGATATTTGTATTTTTCTTTATACATAGTACTTCATCTTGAAAATTAATCAGATATATCACATTGTAAATTATATATAAAAGAAATTGGTTAAAATTAATATTCTTTGGGAAATACAATTGTCCTAGTGAATAGTTCTTGAATCAGTAATTTATATTACTTCCAGTCCATTACATCCCAACACCACCTGGGAAGTAAAATTTTCTAGAGTGTTGGCTTTCATTTCATTCTAAATGTCTGATTGATGAAATTAAGCATGTAAACTTTTAAGAAGCTGAATTAAGAGATTCATGAATAGAATAAATATTCTCTTACTGTGTCCCTTCAGATTTGTTGCAAGATGAAGCATAATATCTAAAATAAACATTTATAATTGTTGAATTTGGGGCTTAAAATATACCACATTGCAGAAATCCATATATATACTCATTATATAAATTTAGAATCAGAAGAAATCTAAAAGTTCATCTAGTTATTCAAATCAAAGTATTTTATTTTACTTCTGAAGTAACTAACATATATAATGGTTATAATTCCTGCCTAAGTTGTCAAAGACAGATAGTGACTCAGTGTTTCTGACTATAAACCAATGAATTTTCCCATAAAATATATATCTAGTAGTATTCATACAAATATCTTCTCAACACAGGAAGAATGTGTTGATTTTCATAACAAAAACTATTTGACAGAGTGTGAGCAATTATTGGTTTTGTAATTTTTTGGTTGTAATAGATGAGTCAAATATATTAAGATGGAGAAAATAATTATTTTAGATTTTAAAAGTATTTGAGTGGAAATGGTTATTGATATATATATGATAAAATAAATTACTAGAAAACTGTTCTAAATAAGAAAATGATCAGTTTCAGATTAATTTCTCTATCCTTAAAATTTAAGACAGTCATTGCATAGTATGGCAATCAATAAGTATAGAAATTTATTAAATTGAAAATATAATGGATTATGGAGTGAAAATCTGTCTAAAATTGGGCAACAGTGATATGTAAGGAGTGATAATTTTCTAATGTTGAGAGGTTTTCAAAAGAAGAAAAACACAGCAGAGGACTTGGTTAATTTCAATTGTTCCTTATTTAAAAACATATTCTAAGATAGGTATGTATATTTACTCTGTGAAAAATCTGTTAGAATTGTAGAGATCAAAGCCACAAAACAACTGGAAACATAAACTTATGTGAGTTAGTAAATGACACAGCCTAATTTTCAAGAATGGAATGTAAATTGCAAATTGAAAAGCCACAGGCTTTTGTGAAAATGTTCTAAAAAAATTAGGACTAACTATCACTAATTAAGGTTCAAATGTCCTTTTTTGATGAACATTTATATTGGCTTTTTCAATCTTTATTTCACTTTTTTTTTCCTGTTTTCTATTTGGAAAAATATATATATACAACTCAAAACATTTTCCTGATTCCTGTGAACTACAATCATTGATGCAAACAAAGTTCCAATAGTTCACTGCACTTAAGTGTCAATTTCAGAGATGAAGTGGTAAATGCTTAACAGTGTGGACAGACAAAGATTCTGCAATATGGCCACAAACATGTACTACAAATATGTCCCTAAAGATACCTATGGCCATGTTACTTGGTCACTAGGGAAGCAACGTGATCCAGCTTCTGGGGAAATACTATCAATAGTCCATGAGATAATGTTAATCATTACAGCTATAGAAAACTACCATGTTATAATAATTCAAGTGGCTGTGTTTTGGCCTGAGTCTATCACACACTGAAATCAAGGCATAAACGGTCCACATTTGTACTCATTTCATCAGATGTGCAATGCATATTCAGAATAATCTTAAGCTATAACTTGCAGAATATCTTTCTCCTCGACCACTCATTCTATCAGCTCATTGTCATGAGAGTGTGGGCTTACTTACAGGAAAGGCCTCATGAGCCTTCCTAACAAAACAGCAAACTTGGTAGGAACAGCAAGGAGTGAATTTTTATAATTTACTGCTGCATAAGAAAGTATTAACAAAAATTAGATGCATAAACAACCATTTTATTATATTTCACCATTTAGGAAGTTAAGAATCAGACTAGGTTTGGTAGGGTAACTTTTCTGTTCAATGTACTATTGTTTGTGGTGTATTCGATATATTCATCATGTGGCTTGCCAGAATTGGAGGCAAGCCTAGATGATCTCATTCACAAGGTTAAAGCCTTGATACATACAGCTGTAAGTCTGGGCTCATGTGGACCTCCCTCCCACTTCTTGTAGTCTCAGAACCTCTCCATATGATCTCTCCAACAAGGTAATTACACATCTAAGAGGAGATTTAGGGCTCCTATAGACTACTATGGAACCTACTAGTCCCTGTATATATAGACTAGGTCCAGAACTGAAATATTGCAAATTCATCATATTGCACAAGTCAAAACATCCACACACCAGCCATCTATGAGACAAGCCACAAAAGTTGCAGGCATTTGATTTTCCACAAACACACACTCTAAAATAACCATAGTAATCAATGGCAAAACTTATACTTTGATTACCCTGGCTTGTAAAAGACACCAATAAATAAAGACAGGTTATCTTCTTAAAGGATATAATTTTATTCATAGGAAAAATCTTTTGACACCTCCTTGCTTTGGGACAGCAGTAAAGTGATAGGATGTAAAGAGGATTCTTTATAAAGATTTCCTTTTTTTTCCCCCCTCTCATATAGGAGAAGAAGAAAAAAATAAAAATTCTGTTCTATAACACTTATTTGCAGATATATCATGCAGGGCTGGATGAAACACAATCTAGAATCAAGAATGCTGGAAGAAATATCAACAACTTCAATATGCAAGCTGTTGTTGTTCAGTCATTCAGTCGTGTCCAACTCTTTGCGATCCCATGGACTGCAGTATGCCAGGGTTATCTGTCCTTCACTTATATCCCCATGTTTGTTCAAACTCATGCCTATTGAGTCAATGATGCCATCCAACCATCTCATCCTCGGTCGCCCCCTTCTCTTTCTGCCTTCAATCTTTCCCAGCATCAGGATCTTCTCCAATGAATTGGCTTTCCCATCAGGTGGTCAAAGTATTGGAGCTTCAGCCTCAGCATTAGTGCTTTCAATGAATATTCAGGGTTGATTTTATTCAGAAATGATTGGTTTGATCTCCTTGAGTGAAAGGGACTCTCAAGAATCTCCTCCAACACCACAGTTCGAAAGTATCAATTCTTCAGTGCTCAACTTTTCTTTACAGTTCAACTCTCACATCTGTACATGACTACTGGAAAATTCATAGCTATGACCATGTCCAGACATTTGTAGGCAAAATGATATCTCTGCATTTTAATACACTGTCTAGGTTTTTCATAGTTTTTCTTCCAAGGAGCAAGCATCTTTTAATTATGTGGCTACAGTATAAGCCAGGCATCCTGGAATGTGAAGTCCAGTGGGCCTTAGGAAGCATCACTATGAACAACTTAGTGGAGGTGATGGAATTCCAGTTGAGCTCTTTCAAATCCTAAAAGATGACGCTGTGAAAGTGCTGCACTCAATATGCCAGCAAATTTGGAAAACTCAGCAGTGGCCACAGGACTGGAAAAGGTTAGTTTTCACTCCAATCCCAAAGAAAGGCAATGCCAAAGAATGCTCAAACTACCACAAAATTGTACTCATCTCACATGCTAGTAAAGTAATGCTCAAAATTCTCCAAGCCAGACTTCAGCAATACATGAACGTGAACTTCCAGATGTTCAAGCTGTTTTAGAAAAGGCAGAGGAGCCAGAGATCAAATTGCCAACATCTGCTAGATCACCAAAAAAGCAAGAGAGTTCCAGAAAAACATCTATTTCTGCTTTATTGACTATGCCAAAGCCTTTGACTGTGTGTGTGTGTGATCACAATAAACTGAAAAATTCTGAAAGAGATGGGAATACCAGACCACCTGACCTGCCTCTTGAGAAACCTGTATGTAGGTCAAAGCAACAGCTCAAATGGGACATGGAACAACAGACTGGTTCCAAATAGGAAAAGGAGTGTGTCAAGGCTGTATATATTGTCACCCTGCTTATTTAACTTTTATGCAGTGTACATCATGAGAAACACTGGGCTGGAGGAAGCACAAGTTGGAATCAAGATTGCCAGGAGAAATATCAATAACCTCAGATATGCATATGGCACCACCCTTATGGCAGAAAGTGAAGAAGAACAAAAGAGCTTCTGATGAAAGTGAAAGAGGAGAATGAAAAAGTTGGCTTAAAGCCCAACATTCAGAAAACTAAGATCATGGCATCTGGTCTCATTACTTCATGGCAAATGGATGGGGAAACAGTGGAAACAGTGGCTTACTTTATTTTTTGGGCTCCAAAATCACAGCAGATGGTGATTGCAGCCATGAAATTAGAAGATGCTTACTCCTTGGAAGGAGAGTTATGACCAACCTAGACTGCATATTAAAAAGCAGAAACATTACCTTGTCAGCAAAGGTCCATCTAGTCAAGTCTATGGTTTTATCAGTAGTCATGTATGGATGTGACAGTTGGACCATAAAGAAGGCTGAGTGTCGAAGAATTGATGCTTTTGAACTGTGCTGTTGGAGAAGACTCTTGAGAGTCTCTTGGACTGCAATGAGATCCAACCAGTCCATCCTAAAGGAGATCAGTTCTGGGTGTTCATTGGAAGGACTGATATTGAAGTTGAAACTCCAAAACTTTGGCCACCTGATGGAAAGAGCTGACTTATTGGAAAAGACCCTGATGCTGGAAAGATTGAGGGCAGGTCAAGAAGGGGACAACAGAGGATGAGATGGTTGTATGGCATCACCAACTCAATGGACATGAGTTTGGGTAAACTCTGGGAGTTGGCGATGGACAGGGAGGCCTGGCGTGCTGCAGTTCATGAGGTCACAAAGAGTCGGACACGACTGAGCAACTGAACTGAACTGAACTGAGTAACCATCTGCAGTGAGATTGGAGCCGAAGAAAATATAGTCTCTCACTCTTTCCATTTTTTCCCCATCTATTTGCCATGAAGTGATGGAACTGGATGCCATGATCTTTGCATTTTGAATGTTGAGTTTTAAGACAGTTTTTCACTCTCCTCTTACACCTTCATCAGGAGGCTGTTTAGTTCCTCTTCACATTCTCCCATTAGGGTGATATCATCTACATATTGAGGCTATTGATATTTCTCCCAGCATTCTTGATTCCAGATTATGAGTCATCCAGCCAGCATATCACTTGATGTATACTTGCCATAGAAGTTAAATAAGCAAGGTGATAATTAATAGTCTTGATGCTTTTCTTTCCCAATTTGGAACCAGTCTGTTTTTTCATGTCAGGTTTTAACTGTTGCTTCCTGACTTGCATACAGGTTTCTCAGGAAGCAGATAAGGTGGTCTGGTATTCCCATCTCTTCAAGAATATTCCACAGATTGTTGTGATCCACACAGTCAAAGGCTTAAGCTTAGTGAATGAAGCAAAAGTAGGTGTTTTTCTTAAATTCTCTTGTTTTTTCTATGATCCAACAGATGTTGGCAATTTGGTCTCTGGTTCCTCTGCCTCTTCTAAATCCAGGTTGTACATCTAGAATTTTTGGTTCACATACTGTTGAAAAATCCTAGCTTACAGGATTTTCAGCTTTCTTGCTGTCATGTGAAATGAGTACAATTGTGTGATAGTTTGAACATTCCTTCACATCGTCCTTCTTTGGGATGGCTTCCCTGGTGACTCAGACAGTAAAGAATATGCCTGCAATGTGGGAAACCTTGGTTTGACCCCTGGATTGGGAAGATACCCTGGAGAAGGGAATGGTGACCCACTCCAATATTCTAGCCTGAAGAATTCCATGGACAGTGGAGTCTGGTGGGCTACAGTCCATGGAGTCGCAAAGAGTCAGACATGACTGAATGACTTTCACATTCACATTCTTTATGATTGGAAAGAAAATTAACCTTTTCCTGTCACTGACTTCAGCCATGAAATTATTTTTCTCTTTTAATCTCTTGATATGATGGATTGTATTAATTGATTTTCAAATGTTAAATTTGGCATAAATTCCACTTGGCATGTTGTATAATTCTTTTTACACACTGTTGAATTTTACCTGCTAATATTTTGATGAGGATATCTACATCTATGTTCATGAGAAATATTGGTCTTTAATTTTCTTTTTCCTGTAATGTCTTAAACTGATCTTTGTGTTAGTATAAGGCAGACTTCACAGAATGTTAACAAGTATTTCTTCTGCCTCTATCTTTTTAATAAATTTTAGATGGCTGGTATAATTTCTTCATTAAATGTTTGATAGAATTCCCCATTGATTTCATCAGGTCTTCACTGTTCAGTTTTAGAAAATCATTAATTGTTTTCAGGACAGAGTACTAACTCCAAGTTCCTTACATGCTTGACCAGAATAAAAAAGTCAAAGACTTATATTCTAAATCATGAAAACTATGACAAATCATTCCTCATCCTGTCACTATATATAATTCAATATTAGACACTTAGCAATTATTTTCCTGTCAAATGAATTGATCATCCAACTTTTGCAACCCCATGGATGGACTATAGCCTACCTGGATCTTCTGTCCATGGCATTTTCCAGTCAAGAGTAATGGAGCAGGCTGCCATTTCCTTCTCTAGAGGATCTTCCCGACCCAGGGATCAAACCCAGGTCTCCTGCATCGCAGGCAGACACCTGGCTTACTGTCTGAGCTACCAGGGAAGCCCAACTGTGTATAAACTTTCCTCTCAATGTTTCTTTTTGATTAGATTAGTATCTTAAAAATACATGTAATCCATATTTTTTTAAATTAATTAATTTATTTATTTTACCATACAATATTGTATTGGTTTTGCCATACATTGACTTGAATCCACCATGGGTGTACATGTTTTTCCCATCCTAAACCCGCCTCCCACCTTCCTCCCCATCCCATCCCTCCGGGTCATCCCAGTGCACCAGCCCCGAGCACCCTGTATCATGTATCGAACCTGGATTGGTGATTTGTTTCACATATGATAATTTACATGTTTCAATACCATTCTCTCATATAGTAAAATAAAAATTGGAACACTAGCTTCCAAATTATGCTCTTAAAAAAAAGCTGTATGTATAATACCTTATCAATATCTACTTTAACATGATAATAAACAGATATAAAATTATGATACTACATAGGTGTGTGTGTGTATATATTTTTATATATATAATTGCATGTAGGTATATATATATAACTGTATGCATGTATATATGTGTATATATATATTTTTTTTTAATGCATGATTCCTATGACATAATTACAATGAATTATTCTGAAAACCCCTTGGATTGAATTTCTCTGACTTTAAAATCATTCTCTAGTTAACTATTTTAAGGCTTTCAAGCTAATCTCTCATAATACTTTTGCATATAGCCTCTTGTGTTTCTGATTTACAAAATGAATTTCATGGCATATAAACATTAGATTAATTTTGACCTTTAAGAAATACACTTTATTTGTTATGAATATTATATAGACTACTAAACCCCAAAAGACATGAGTATTAAAAGAGTTCCTTACAGGGTTACTTGGAAAGAACGATTTTATGCAATTTGTACTCAACTGGGAAAAGCTTGAGAAGTCAAATTGCTCTCTCCAGAGTTTTTTTTCTCTTCAATAGATAATAAATCCCACAAGTTTTTAGAAGTTCCCTTTGTCATTATTTCTATTTTCTCTTATCCTGCTGCCCCAGGAGTCTAGAATTGCTAGGGAGAATATTTCAAGTACTAAAACACATTTTGTATAACACCACAAAACTTATCTTGTAGAAAACACTATGTATGTATTGTGTGTATGTGTGACATATACATATATTTCATATACAATCAATGTAAAAAACAGTCATTATCCTTATATGTTTATATTACATATTTTAAAGAACTAGCAGATTTTTAAAGCAGATATCAAGCTGTATAATAAGCCAATAAAATCAGCATAGATATTTTTCTTATGTGAAAGTACTTATTTCTTGTATTCCTAACACTATCTCAGTTAACATGTGAATATTTAAAACTTATTCTTTGTATGTGACAGTGTAGAATTTTCTTTGCAAAATGCCATTTAATTATATAAATTATTCTTGGGATATGCACTCACTTTGTATACATTTGTATCATTTTTTAATATGAAGTGAAATCGTCATATCTGACTCTTTGAGACCCCATGGACTATAGCCTACCAGGCTCCTCCATCCACGGAATTTTCCAAGCAAGAGTACTGGAGTGGGTTGCCATTTCCTTCACCAGGGGATCTTCCTGACCCAGGAATGGAACCAGGGTCTGCCACATTGCAGGCAGACACTTTACCATCTGAGCTACCAGGGAAGCCATTTTCATGAGTATAACACTTTGACATACTGCCAGCTGAAATGACAGTTAAAAGGAAAATGATTTACCTTTGCAAACACAGACTGAGTATAATTGAGACAGTAGAAAGAAACAGAATAATAATTGATAATAATGTGAGAAAACATCTAGTGAAATTATTCTTGTCATTGTTGAAGCATGGGCTGCCATGGTTGCAGATATAGGGTTAAAAAGGAGTCAAAACTTGTTTTTGTTTTGTTTGGTGGAGGAGACCTTGAATAACAGATAATATATGTCAACAAATGCAGATACTCTGCTCTGAGAGTCAAGTATGTCAAGGAACAAGGATCATCAGAAAAATCAATAAGTTATCTTTTGAGAGAATAGTTTTACAATTCTTTCAAGAGAATATTCCAAAACAGACACATAAATACGTTGATTTAACTAATCAAAGTGCTTTATTTAAACATTAGTTAAATTTAAAACTTCGGGCCAGGTCAATTTTTATTTTAAAAAGATACTTACAGAATCATTTCGATGTTTTGAAACTCCTTTTCTTCTCAGTTTCATAGTGTCCATTATTTTAATCCATCATAACTTTCATGATGCAATAGTTTGTTTCATTACCATTGTTTTCCTAGAACAAACTGTAATCTCTAATGGCTAGGGTCATGTTTTGCATGATAATTGCTATTCTAGGGGGGTTAATTGCTATTCTAGGACAGTATATAAGAAATAATTTAAGAGACTAAATGGGGGAGTGACTAGCTGAACGAATGAATATTTTAGACTGCTCTCACATTCAAATATATTTTTTATTCAAAGTATTTTACCAAATACAGATATCTAAAGCAACACCCAGGTAGGTGATTGGGGAATATTCCAATACAATTTGCAAGAAGCACAGTTAAAGCACAAAGTTGTATCTGAGGGTCAATACTGAATAAATACAGAAGAATGATAAATATATGCCATCCAACTGTACATTCATATAAAGCAGAAATATCTTTTAAATGACAAATATTGGCTGAAGCATCAACATGCTTAAGGTGAAGGAAGAATAAATCTGGTATGGATAGGGGACTGATGCCATCATCAAGACAGAAATACTACATTGCTCTTTCACAAAATTAGGATGATTCTGTTTTCTTCATTCAAAAAAGCAATTGTGTTTTAAAAATAGATATTCTATATGAGATAGATATAAAAGTTTCTTACAGTCATCTTATAAAAAGTTTTTTAAAAAGTATATATCATCTATGTAGTTGGCCAAGTGAGGCTTTCACTAATAAGAAATTTCCAGAGGCATAGCTGGTAGCACAGTTCCCTGATGGTTTCTTTCTGGGATGGACTAGCCTCAGGAGTTTGATATCTTACTTCTCTGGTTGCCAAGTGAAAAAGAGATGCTAAACACCTGATCCAAGTTATGCTGATCCCTATGTTTGTAGGGCACAACTTGGGTTTGGGGGTTAAGAATGCTTGCATACTCATTTTATGCATGTATAATGTACATATTTCATTACACAAAATTATTATTAATACATATTTCCAAACAAAGAACATCACAAAAGGCATTGGTTTAGCTTAAATCACTAACATAAAGGTGAGTTTTTTCCTTTGATTTTTGCTACATGTATAGATTTCAAATGTTTAAAAACTACAGGAAATTCTTTAGGCCTTCTAAGAAGTCATAAAATGAATATATATAGTTAAAAACCTAAAAATTCTATAAAGACTAAAACCTATCCTCAATATCATAGCATAGACAAAATTAATTATATTTCATTAATATAGTGTGAATATAAACCTGGTGCTTAGAATGTAGCATCTGAGCTATCACTATCACAAGTAGTTAGTAGAGGTAATAGTCACGATAGTCATAAGAATACTATTAAAAATGTTATCTCAATGTTGTGATACATACTTATAATATTAGAGACAGTTTAAAAGCACTTACAATTTTATTTTATATAACAGAGCATATACTACTGGTAATGCAGAGTGAAGATGATTCCCACACTAAGTAGCTAAATAGAAAATACACTGGATTTTTTTCAGTAGGGTAGTCAGACCAAAATATCAATATAAAGACACATTTTAATATTTCTCTAGGTTCCCATATTACCTAAAATACCTAGAAATCAACAGAGTACTACTGAGTGTGCTTACATGCTCAATGGCGTTCGACTCTGTGTGACCCCATGGACTGCCACCTGCCCGGCTCCTCTGTCTATGAGGTACTGCAGGCAAGAGTACTGGAAAGGGTAGCCATTCCTCCTCCAGAGGGGACTGAACCTGAGTCTCCTGCATCTCCTGAACTGGCAGGGGAATTCTTTACTACTGAGTCATCTGGGAAGCCCCTACTACTGACTGTAGGAGGATGAAAATTAAATAAGTACCACAGTAAATATCTACAGTAATAAAGATGTATTTGTAATGCTAAATGCCATATTTTAACTGAAAAGCAATTCAACCTGAATATTTTGAAATTTCACATTGTTAACTTGGAATGGTATGTTGTACATTCTTGCAGACAATGGCTTAATATCTTTCACATAAGTCAAAATATGACATATATTAAACATTAAGTGAGTAAAGGAGGATACAAAACCCAATAATGTGGTAGGATTAACTACAATAATAATGAACACAAAACGCAGATAAAGATAAAAAGCTGCATGACTTACTACAACTAAGAAACATTAACTAATTGCCCGGATAAAGAAATGACCAAGCATATATATATATAACATGATATATGTACACATACAAACACATATGCACACACATATAAAGGAATTTAGAAAGCTCTAATGGTGAGAAAATGTATCAAATAAAATTAAATAGAAATTTCATCATAGGCCAAAATTTTTTATATATTAAAAAAAAATTCTACTGCACTGAAGTAACGCAAAATGTGTTCAGATGAAGTAACATGATTATTTTGGCTGGTAGATGATTTTTTCTTTATATTTTCTATGTTAATCATATGTTTTATAATAATAATTTCTAACAAAAATTCAGTATTTACAAAGAATCAACCTCCAATATTTGTCATTACAAATTAATATAAGTAAGTCTCAAAATTATATAGCATTTAAACTCTAATATTATTTTAATTGTTAAATATGTTGATGAATATAATTTAAAAAAATAGAAAAAATTATATATTTTAGAACGCATATAACATTCTTTGCCCATAAAATGAATAAAATGCTTATGATTAAAATTTTGTAAGAAAATACATATTTTTTCATTTTAGACATCAACTTTTCTGCCTTTTTATATCAAGAGTGAAACAAATGACATTAATATACTGTCATAGCTAAATTTAGCTTCAGGTATAAAGTGAGAAAGAAAGAAAATTTAATACAAGAGAATTTGATTTGTACAAACCATCCATCATATTGTCACACTGTAGGCAAAAGTTCTATGATAATCTCATCATTTAGAAAATAACCTCCATATAGTATATATGCCTTAACATGTGCAGGTATATCTACTAGCACAAAATATAATATCTAAAATTAACCCCTTTTAAAGAATATTTTAGTGGCACGAATGGCATCTTCTTTCTTTGTATTTTTGGAACTGAAAATCCTTACTGGGCTACTTGGTTGTAGTACATGAGAAACAATCCCAATGAGAATTGAAACCATAGAGATTTGTTCAGCTTATGGAATATATTAGCATGACCTGTCTATTTGCTATCTTTATCAACATGGCTTTATTATTGCAGGAAATGTTACATAGAACAATAGATGTAACAATAACTGCAAATTTAGCTACTCAAATAACACAAATTATACATCTCAGAATTAAAGGTAAAGTATTGGCTAATTTTCTCACATTCTGTAGGCCAGAATTCTTGGCCAGGCTGGCTTTACTGGATTCCTGGATTAGGGTATCACAAGGTTGAAATAAAAATCTTTGGTTGAGGCTTTTCTCAGGAAACTTTGGGGGAAGAGTCTGATTATGATTTCAGTCATGTTGTTAACAGAATTTTGTTTCTTGCAGTTGCAGGATTAAAGTCACCATTTCCCTTATGGCTGTCAGTTGGGTGTGGCTTTCAGCTTCTAAACCAATGTGTTCCCTGTTCTGGGTCCCCTTCCATCTCAAGCCAGAAGTAGTATTTTGAATGCTTTGAGCTTTTCAAGTCTCTCTTACCTTCATTTATAACACAAATTTAAGAAACTCTTCTTCTAAATGGATCATATGATTACATCTGGCTGACCTGGAGAATCTCTCCTTTGATTAACTCAAAATTAACTGATTAGTAAACTTAATTATATGTGCCAAATCCCAATGCCATTAATATAAGATAATCATAGGGGTCATATTTCATCACATTCATAGTTACAGGGATTCTTCTGGGAAACTTTATGGAGGCATTTTGGAATTCTACTAGTCATAAGTAAAGCTTTAAATAATTTTAGTTTCCTTTAGAAACTTCAGGAAAACCTAATATCCAAAATGGCTCAATAATGATATCAGAGAAGTGGGACCTGAGGTATTTCCTGAGAGCATCTTCATGGAAACTACTTACTCCAATATGGTGGAGAGAAAAGTATAGACAACTATTTCCCTTTTATAAGAACAAAAAAATAAGACTTAATGAGCCATATTTGCATCAGGAGAAGGAAAAGAGCATCCCTCCCAGGGTATATAGAATTCTGCGGCTCCATAACTGGTACCAGCAATAGCCAGCATCACACCTGGTAGAGAAGCAGGGCAGGTGGCACCAACAGTAGCAAGAAAATAGAAATCTACGGGCTAGATAGGTCAAAGTGAATTAAACCAATCAAGTGATGACTCAACAATGGAGTCTTCTGAGGATGCTCTATTGTACCAAAGCTGACTACACAATGCAAAGAAATAGAGGAAAACAATAGAATGGGAAAGACAAGATATCTCCTCAAAAAAATTAGACATACCAAGGGAATATTTCATGCAAAGATGGGCTAAATAAAGGTAGAACAGTATGGACTAACAGAAGCAGAAGACATTTAGAAGAGGTGGCAAGAAACCACAGAAGAACTAACCATAATCGTGTCATCACTCACCTAGAGTCAGATATCCTGAAGTGTAAAGTCAAGTGGGACTTAAGAAGCATTACTATGAACAAAACTAATGGAGGTAATGGAATTCCAGCTGAGATATTTCAAATCCTAAAACATAATGCTGTTATTAAAGTGCTGCACTCAATATGCCAGAAAATTTGGGAAACTCAGAGTGGCCAGGGGACAGGAAATGGTCAGTTTTCATTCCAATACCAAAGAAGAGCAATGCTAAAGAATGTTTATACTACCGCACAATTGCACTCATTTCAAATGATAGCAAGGTAATGTTCAAAATCCTTCAAGTTAGGCTTTAACAGCATGTGAACCAAGAACTTCCAGATGTACAAGCTGGATCTAGAAAATACAGAGGAATCAAAGATCAAATTGCCAACATGTGTTGGAATACAGAAAAACTAAAGGAATTCCAGAAAAACACTACTTTTGCTTCACCGACTACACTATAACTGTTGACTATATGGATCACAACAAACTGTGGAAAATTATTAAAGAGATGGAAATACCAGACCACCTTACCTACCTCCTGAGAAACCTGTATGCAGGTCAAGAAGCTACAGTTAGAACTGGACGTGGAAAAGTGGACTTGTTCAAAATTGGGAAAAGAGTATGTCAAGCCTGTATACTGTCACCCTGCTTATTTAACTTATATGTAGAGTGTATCATGTGAAATGCTGGGCTATATGAAGCTGGAATCAAGATTACCAGGAGAAATATCAATAACCTCAAATATGAAGATTATATATGGAAGAAAGCTAATGGAAAGAAAGCTAAGAGAAACTAAAGAGCCTCTTGATGAAGGTGAAAGAGGAGAGTGAAAAAACTGGCTTTAAACTCAAGATTCAAAAAACTAAGATCATGACATCCGGTCCCATCTCTTCATGGCAAATAGATGAGGAAACAATGGAAACAGTGACAGACTATTTTCTTGGGCTCCAAAATCACTGCAGATGGTGACTGCAGCCATGAAATTAAAAGACACTTGCTCCTTGGAAGCAAAGCTATGACAAACATAGATAGCTTATTCAAAAACAGAGACATGACTGCCAACAGAGGTCCATATAAAGTTATGGTTTTTCCAGTAGTCATGTATGGATGTGAGATTGGACCATAAAGGAGGCTGAGAGAAGAGTTGACGCTTTTGAACTGTGGTGCTGGAAACAATTCTTTTTTTTTTTTTCTTTATTTTTATTAGTTGGAGGCTAATTACTTTACAATATTGTAGTGGTTTTTGCCATACATTGACATGAATCAGCCATGGATTTAGAACACTTTCTAACACCATACACAAAAATAAACTCAAAATGGATTAAAGATCTAAACATAAGACCAGGAACTATAAAACTCCTAGAGAAGAACATAGGCAAAACACTCACCAACATAAATCACAGCAGGATCCTCTATGAGCCACCTCTCAGAATATTGGAAATAAAAGCAAAAATAAACAAATGGGACCTAATGAAACTTAAAAGCTTTTGCACAACAAAGGAAACTATAAGCAAGGTGAAAATACAGCCTTTGGAATGGGAGAAAATAATAGCAAATGAAGCAACAGACAAAGGATTAATCTCAAAAATATACAAGCAACTCCTGCAGCTCAATTCCAGAAAAATAAATGACCCAATCAAAAAATGGGCCAAAGAACTAAACAGACATTTCTCCAAAGAAGACATACAGATGGCCAACAAACACATGAAAAGATGCTCAACATCACTCATTATCAGAGAAATGCAAATCAAAACCACAATGAGGTACACGTCAGTCAGAATGGCTGCTATCTAAAAGTCTACAAGCAATAAATGCTGGAGAGGGTGTGGAGAAAAGGGAACCCTCTTACACTGTTGGTGGGAATGCAAACTAAAACAGTGTGGAGATTCCTTAAAAAACTGGAAATAGACCTGCCATATGACCCAGAAATCCCACTCCTGGCCATACACACCGAGGAAACGAGAACTGAAAGAGACATGTGTACCCCAATGTTCATCGCAGCACTGTTTATAATAGCCAAGACATGGAAGCAACCTAGATGTCCATCAGCAGATGAATGGATAAGGAAGCTGTGGTACATATACAGATATTACTCAGCCATTAAAAAGAATACATTTGAATCAGTTCTAATGAGATGGATGAAACTGGAGCCCATTATACAGAGTGAAGTAAGCCAGAAAGATAAATACCAATACAGTATACTAACACATATATATGGAATTTAGAAAGATGGTAACGATAACCCTATATGCAAGACAGAAAATGGAGATGATTCTTGAGAGTTCCTTGGACTACAAGGAGATCAAACCAGTCAGTCCTAAAGGAAATTAGTCCTGAATATTCACTGGAAGGACTGATGCCAAAGCTGAATCTCCAATATTTTGGCCATCTGATCGGAAGACCCATCTCATTGGAAAAAAAACCTGATGCTGGGAAAGACTGAGGGCAGGAGGAGAAGGTGGCAACAGACGATGAGACAGTTGAATGGCATCATCATTTCAATGGACGTGAATTTAAGCAAAAACAGAGAGTCTGGCGTGCTATAGCCCATGAGGTGGCAAAGAGTCAGACACGACTGAGTGACTGAACAACAAAAAGTGACTAGAAAGGACAAATGAAGTGGTAAGAAATATGGTAGTTTGTTTACATCTTCCAAAGTGACCAGACTATGAAATGAATAATGATTAGGATATTAATCAAAGCACTACATTTAACTAAGTATACCAAACTGGAATGCTTTTTCCCTTAGCCAGATTAAGTAATTAAAAGTGAATATAAGTTTACTTATAGAAATGACCCCCTTCCTCTTTTCTAACATATGAATTTTAGAGTATAAATTAGATTCCACTTTGGTTTCCAAAGATATGATAAACACATAAAAGGAAGAAAATATCTTTTAAACTGTAGGTTTGGTGAACACTAAGTGCCCTTCTATAACCCGTCTCGACATCCTTTACAGAGCTGTGCTGCTGCTGCTGCTAAGTCGCTTCAGTCGTGTCCGACTCTGTGCGACCCCATAGACGGCAGCCCACCAGGCTCCCCCATCCCTGGGATTCTCCAGGCAAGAACACTGGAGTGGGTTGCCATTTCCTTCTCCAATGCATGAAAGTGAAAAGTGAAAGGGAAGTTGCTCAGTCATGTCTGACTCTTCGAGAACCCATGGACTGCAGCCCACCAGGCTCCTCCATCCATGGGATTTTCCAGGCAAGAGTACTGGAGTGGGGTGCCATTGCCTTCTCCAACAGAGCAGTGAGATGCACAACTTCCGTCCTCTGAAATTTAGAGAGTACAGGAAAATCCCAGACAAGTGTTCCTTGATGAGCAAATACATAAATATATTATCCTTGATATCAGCCACTTCCTGTTTACGTGTGTGTGTGTGTGTGTGTGTGTGAGAGAGAGAGAGAGAGAGAGAGAGATGTTTATAATTTCTGAAGAACTGAGGGACAGAAGTCAAAATATCTCCTATTTAGTTGTTCAGTTTAAAATGTCATGAAATTGTCATCCTTATCACCTGTGAGGAAGGAAAAGGGTTGTAGGTAGTGAGGTTACTGATTTACATTTAAAGGGAAGAAATGTTCAGTGAGAAAAGATGCTCTTACAACCTTGGTCACTGCAGAAATGCAAGCAAATAGACATATTACAGTTAATTTATCTTTCCTCCACAGGATAGATCAATCTACAGGAAAAAATATACCTCAGTTATTTATCTCTTGTGGAGACATATCCTCAAAATCTCTTTATAAGAGTTTGCATCAATGAATTCATATAGTGACAGTCTTTTCAAAAGTCTTGTATTACCTAAAGGCCAAAGCAAATGGGGAATTTATTTCAATGTATCACTATATACTATATATATACACACATACATATACACATATATATATATCACTTTATTTTTGAATCCTTTTTATTCTTCCGACCTCTTTTCTTTAAAAAGCAATACTTTACTTTTTTCTATTGGCTTTATTGCATTATTCTAACCAAAGCACCTTTAAGAGTAGGTGAAGCTTTTGTAAAATTGATGACCTCACTATTATCTATAGCTATACCCCATTCTCCCTCTGACCTCACCAGAATACATGGCACTAAAAGTTCCACTCAGTTATGCTTAAAAAAAAAAAAAGAAAAGAAAAAGAAAAAAAATTATAACAAACTAAGATATTTAATCATCATAGTAGTTTACACTTACAGTGTTTCATGTTTCTTACACTACCATAATACTATCAGAATGATTTAGAATTTATGTTTCTAAGGGCCTGGGGAACAAATATGAAGTTAAAATCCCTCACTTGAAACAGTTCAAATCTTAATGTGTAAGAAGTAGGGAAGAGGCGAGTATCCACAGGATATCTGTATATCACAAAGACTCATGGGAGTCTGGAAGAAGGTTTACTATCTCAGTTTGGCTCCCTGATTCAGAACATCTCAAGCCTTGATTCAGCTTAAAACTAAATTCTAAAGAAAGATCAGGGGCTTTAAAAGTAGAAAGACAAATCTCAAAAAAGAGTGTGGAAAGCAAGAAATAGCATGTTTTAAAAAGTTTGTTCCTGTTGAATGATAAAAGTAACAGTAGGAAGGATGTGAAATGAAGCTGAAGATAGAGGAGTAGAATAAATCATAGATTACCTTCTATGTCACAATATAAAGATTAACACAATATTATTTCAAAAGTGACTAAGAGCTTCACAGAAGACTTCCAAGTAAGAAGCAATATAATCGTATTTGTGTGTGTGCTCTCAGTCATGTACTCTTTGTGATCCCACAGACTGTAGCCTGCCAGTCTTCTCTGTTCATGGTTTTCCAGAAAAGAATAGTGGACTGCATGGCCATTTTCTACACCAGGTGATTTTCCTGACCCAGGGATCAAATCCAAGTCTACTGCATCTCCTGTTTTGGCAGGCAGATTTTTTACCACTATGCCACCTGGAAAGATAATAACCTATTCACATTTTGCAGATACAGAGAAATATAGCATGGATGGTGATTAAATTACTTGGGTTTTGAAACCAGATTGTTTCTGTTTAAATACTCTGCTACATGTTACTCACATGTACCTGGGTAACTAAGTTAGAATCTAAATGTCTCAATTTCATAACTCTAATATATAATTGTCATATGAATTAAATTGAGCCATGCCATGTTCAGTTTCTCAGTCGTGTCCGACTCTTTCTGACCCCATGGAATGAAACGCCAGGCCTCCCTGTCTATCACCAACTCCTAGAGCTTACCCAAACTCATGTTCATTGAGTCGGTGATGCCATTCAACCATCTCATTCTCTGTCATCTCCTTCTCCTCCTGCCCTCAATCTTTCCCAGCATCAGGGTGTTTTCAAATTAGTCAGCTCTTCACATCAGGTGGCCAAAGTATTGGAGTTTCAGCTACAAAGTCAGTCCTTTCAATGATCACCCAAGACTGATTTCCTCTAGGATGGACTGGTTGGATCTCCTTGCAGCCCAAGGGACTCTCAAGAGTCTTCTACAATACCACAGTTCAAAAGCATCAATTCTTCGGCACTCAGCTGTCTTTGTAGTCCAAATCTCACATCCATACATGACCACTGGAAAAACCATAGCCTTGACTAGATGGACCTTTGTTGGCAAAGTAATGTCTGTGCTTTTGAATATGCTGTCTAGGTTGGTCATAGCTTTCCTTCCAAGGAGTAAGTGTCTTTTAATTTCATGGCTGTAATCACCATCTGCAGTGATTTTGGAGACCAGAAAAATAAAGTCAGCCACTGTTTCCACTGTTTGCCATGAAGAGATGGGACTGAATACTGTGATCTTAGTTTGCTTCATATTGACCTTTAAGTCAACTTTTTCACTCTCCTCTTTCACCTTCATCAAAAGGCTCTTTAGTTTTTCTTCACATTCTACCATAAGTGCGGTGTCATCTGCATATCTGAGGTTACTGATATTTCTCCCGGCAATCTTGATTCCAGCTTGTGCTTCTTCCAGCCAAGCGTGTCTCATGATGTACTCTACATTTAAGTTAAATAAGCAGAGTGGCAATATACAGCCTTAACGTACTCCTTTTCCTATTTGGGACCAGTCTGTTTTTCCACGTCTGGTTCTAACTGTTGCTTCCTGACCTGCATACAGATTTCTCAAGAGCTAGGTCAGGTGGTCTGGTATTCCCATCTCTTTCAGAATTTTCCACTGTTTATGGTGATCCACATAGTCAAAGGCTTTGGCATAGTCAACAAAGCAGAAATAGATGTGTTTCTGGAACTCTATTGCATTTTCGATTATCCAGCGGATGTTGGCAATGTGATCTCTGGCTCCTCTGCCTTTTGTAAAATGAGCTTATACATCTGGAAGTTCAAGCTTCACATATTGCTGAAGCCTGGCTTGGAGAATTTTGAGCATTACTTTGCTAGCATGTGAGATGACTGCAATTGTGTGGTAGTTTGAGCATTCTTTGGTATTGCATTTTCTGGGACTGGAATGAAAACTGATCTTCTACAGTCCTGTGGCCACTGCTGAGTTTTCCAGATTTGCTGGCATACTGAGTGCAGCACTTTCACAGCATCACCTTTTCGGATTTGAAGTAGCTCAACTGGAATTCCATCACCCCCACTAGCTTTCTTTGTAAAGATGCTTCCTAAGGCCCACTTGACTTCACATTCCAGGATGTCTGGCTCTAGGTGAGTGATCACACCATCATGATTATCTGGGTCATGAAGATCTTTTATGTACAGTTCTTCTGTATATTCTTGCCACCGCTTCTTAATATCTTCTGCTTCTGTTAGTTCCATACCATTTCTGTTCTTTATTGAACCCATCCTTGCATGAAATGTTACCTTGGTATCTCTAACTTTCCTGAAGATATCTCTAGTCTTTCCCATTCTATTGTTTTTCTCTATTTCTTTGCACTGATCACTGGGGAAGGCTTTCTTATCTTTCCTTGCTATTCTTTGGAACTCTGCATTCAAATGGGTATAGCTTTCCTTTTCTCCTTTGTTTTTCACTTCTCTTCTTTTCATAGCTATTTGTAAGGCCTCCTCAGACAGCCATTCTGGTTTTTTGCATTTCTTTTTCTTGGGGATGGTCTTACTCCCTGTCTTCTGTACAATGTCACAAACCTCCGTTCATAGTTCATCAGGCACTCGACCAGATCTAGTCTCTTAAATCTACTTCTCACTTCCACTGTATAATCCTAAGAGATTTGATTTAGGTCATTCCTGAATTATCTAGTGGTTTTCCCTACTTTCTTCAATTTAAGTCTGAATTTGGCAATAAGGAGTTCATGATCTGAGCCACAGTCACCTCCCAGTCTTGTTTTTGCTGACTGTATAGAGCTTCTTCATCTTTGGCTGCAAAGAATATAATCAATGTGATTTTGCTATTGACCATCTGGTGATGCCCTTGTGTAGAGTCTTCTCTTGTGCTGCTGGAAGAGGATATTTGCTATGGCCAGTACGTTGTCTTGGGAAAACTCTATTAGCCTTTGCCCTATTTCATTCTGCACTCCAAAGCAAAAGTTGCCTGTTACTCCAAGTGTTTCTTGACTTCCTACTTTTGCATTCCAGTCCTCTATAATGAAAAGGACATCTTTTTTATGTGTTAGTTCTAAAAGGTCTTGCAGGTCTTCATAGAACCATTCAACTTCAGCTTCTTCAGCATTACTTGTCAGGGTATAGACTTTGATTACCGTGATATTGAATGGTTTGCCTTGGAAATGAACAGAGATCATTCCGTTATTTTTCAGATTGCATTCAAGTATAGCATTGTAGTACTACATGCCATGTAGGGCCACCCAAAATGGATGGGTCATGGTGGAGAGTTCTGACAAAATGTGGTCCACTGTAGAAGGTAATGGCAAACCACTTCAGTATTCTTGCCTTGAGAACCCCATGGACAGTATGAAAAGGCAAAAAGATAGGATAGTGAAAGATGAACTCCCCAGGTTGGTAGGTGTCCAAAATGTTACTGGAGAAGAGTCGAGAAATAACTTCAGAAAGAATGAAGAGACAAAGCCAAAGCAAAAACACCCAGTTGTGAATGGGATGGGTGATGGAAGTAAAGTCCAATGCTGTAAAGAACAATATTGCATAGGAACCTGGAAAGTTAGATCCATGAATCAAGTTAAATTGGAAGTTGTCAAACAGGAAATAGCAAATGTGAACATTGACATTTCAGGAATCAGTAAACTAAAATGGACCAGAATGGGCAAATTTAATTCAGATAACCATTATATCTACTATCGAGGGCAAAAATCCATTAGAAGAAATGGAGTAGCCCTCATAGTCAACAAAACTGTCAGAAATGCAGTACTTGGATGCAATCTGGAAAATGACAGAATGATCTTTGCACATTTTCCAATGCAAACCATTCAGTATCACAGTAATTCAAGTCTATGCCCCAATCAGTAATGCAATAGAAGCTGAAGTTGAACGGTTAGAGCTATAAAACCTTCTAGAACACCCAAAAGAAGATGTCCTTTTCATCATAGGGGCCTGGAATGCAAAAGTAGGAAGTCAATAACTATCTGGAGTAACAGGCAAATTGGGCCTTGAGTACAGAGTGAAGCAGGGCAAACACTAAAGAGTTTTGCCAAGAGAAGGCACTGGTCATAGCCAAAACCCACTTCCAATGACACAAGAAGAAACTCTACTCATGGACATCAGATGGTCAATACTGAAATCAGATTGATTATATTCTTTGGAGCCAAAGATGGAGAAGCTCTATACAGTCAGCAAAAACAAGACTTGGAGCTGACTGTGGGACAGATAATTAACTCATTATTGCAAAATTCAGACTTAAATTTAAGAAAGTAGGGAAAACCACTAAACCATTCAGGGATGACAAAAATGAATCTCTTATGATTATACAATGGAAGTGAGAAATAGATTCAAGGGACTAGACCTGATAGAATGCCTGAAGAATTATGGATGAAGGTTCATGATATTGTACAGGAGGCAGTGATGGAGACCGTCCCCAAGAAAAAGAAATGAAAAAAGGCAAAACAGTTGTCTGAAGAGGCCTTACAAATAGCTGAGAAAAGAACAGAAGCTAAAGGCAAAGGGGCAGAGGAAAGATATCCATCTGAATGCAGAGTTCCAAAGAAGCAAGGAGAGATAAGAATTAAGAATCCTCTGTGATCAATGCAAAGAAATAGAGGGAAAAAAATAGAAAGGGGAAGACTAGAGATCTCTTCAAGAAAATTAGAAATACCAAGGGAACAATTCATGCAAGGATGGGCACAGTAAAGGACAGAAATGGTATGGACCTAACAGAAGCAGAAGATATCAAGAAGAGGTGGCAACAATACATGGAATAACTATACAAAACAGATCTTCATGACCAGATAATCATGAAGGTGTGATCATTCACCTAGAGCAAGACATCCTGAAATGTGAACTCAAGTGGGCCTTAGGAAGCATCACTATGAACAAAGCTAGTGGAGGTGATGGAATTCCAGTTGAGCTCTTTCAAATCCTAAAAGATGATGGTGTGAAAGTGCTGCACTCAATATGCCAACAAATTTGGAAAACTCAGCAGTGGCCACAGGACTGGAAAAGGTCAGTTTTCATTCCAATCCCAAAGAAAGGCAATGAGAAGGAATGTTCAAACTATCAAACAACTGCACTCATCTCACATACTAGCAAAGTAATGCTCAAAATTCTCCAAGCCAGGCTTCAACAGTATGTGAACTGTGGACCTCCAAATGTTCAAACTGGATTTAGAAAAGGCAGAGGAACCAGAGATCAAGTTGCCAACATCTGTTGGATCATCAAAAAAGCAAGAGAGTTCCAGAAAAACATCTACTTCTGCTTTATTGACTACACCAGAGGCTTTGACTGTGTGGATCAAAAAAAAAAAAAAAAAAAAAAACTTGAAAATTCTGAAAGAGATGGGAATACCAGACCACCTTATTTGCCTCCTGAGAAATCTGTATGCAGGTCAATAAGCAACAGTTAGAACTGGAAAGAAACAAACGACTGGTTCCAAACTGGAAAAGGAGTACATCAAGGCTGTATATTGTCAACCTCCTTATTTAACTTACATGAAGAGTACATCATATCAAATGTCCAGCTGGATGAAGCACAAGCTGAAATCAAGATTGCTGGGAGAAATATCAATAACCTCAGATATGCAGATGACACCACCCTATGGCAGAAAGTGAATGGGAACTAAAGAGCTTCTTGATGAAAGTGAAAGTGCAGAGTGAAAAACCTGGCTTAAAGCTCAACATTCAGAAAACGAAGATGATGGTATCCAGTCCCATCACTTCATGGCAAATAGATGGGGAAACAGTGGAAACAGTGACAGACTTTATTTTCTTGGACTCAAAATTCACTGCGGATGGTGACTTCAGCCATGAAATTAAAAGACACTTGCTTCTTGGAAGAAAAGCTATGACCAACTGAGACAGCATTTTAAAAAGCAGAGACATTACCTGGTCGACAAAGGTCCATTTAATCAAGGCTATGGTTTTTCCAGTAGTCATGTATTAATGTGAGAGTTGGGCTAAAAGAAAGCTGAGCATTGAAGAATTGATGCTTTTGAACTGTGGTGTTGGAGAAGACTCTTGAGAGTCCCTTGGATTGCATGGAGATCCAACCAGTCAATCCTAAAGGAAATCAGTCCTGAATATCCTTCAGAAGGGCTGATGCTGAAGCTGAAACCCCAATGCTTTGTCCACCTGGTGCAAATAGCTGATTCCATAGAAAAAACCCTAATGCAGAGAAAGACTGAAGGAACAGAAGTGGATAACAGAGGATGAGATTGTTGGATGGCATCACCAACTTGATGGACATGAGTTTGAGCAAGCTCCAGGAATTGGTGATGGACAGGGAAGACTGGCATGCTGCATTCTATGGGGTTGCAAATAGTCAGACACTACTGAATGACTGGACTGACTGAATATATAGAATATAGAGTATTTAGCGTAGTGCTTAGCGTCTAAGTTCTATAGATGAGTTAGCTATTTATATAACAGAAATTGATATCTATTATTGCATTTACTATTATAAATATTCTTATTTTTATATTTATTTTTGATATTGTTAAAGTGTATAACAATACTCATGAAGAAAGGCCAAATGTGAAGAATGTCAGTATTTTAAGAAAGAGATAATAGAATCTCTATTAGTAGTCATTTGGGGAAAGGAAAAGATGAGTTTAAAAAATAATAAAGATGGAAAAGTACTAGTGATGATTGTGAGAGTCAAGTTTGCTTCTTTTATTTATCATTTACTTTTATTAAAGTACAGTTAATTAAAAATATTGTATTAGTTTCAGGTGTGCAACATAGTGATTCAACATTTTTACAGATTATAATCCATTTAAAGTTATTATAAAATATTCTATACATTCTCTGCATACACAGAGATTATAGATCCTTATTTATTTTATACATAGCAGTTGGTAGCTCTCAGACTCCTACCTCCAAATCTTGCACCTCTCCCCATCACTCTCCTCTCAGGTAAGCACTAATACGCTTTCTATATCTGCAAATCTGTTTCTGTTTTGTTACATGCATTCCTTCATTTTTTAAGATTCCACATATTTATTTTTGTTGTTCACTCACTCAGTAGTGCATAACCCTTTGTGACCACAAGACTTGTAGCACACCAGGCTTCCCTGTACTTCATCAACTCCCTGAGCTTGCTCAAACTCATGTCCATTAAGTAGGTGATGCCATCCAACCATCTCATCCTTTGTTGCTTTCTTCTCCTCCTGCCTTCAATCTTTCCCAGCATCAGGATCTTTTCCAATGAGTCAGTTCTTCACATCAAGTGGTCAAATATAGGAGCTTCAGCTTCAGCATCAGTCCTTCCAGTGAATATTCAGGGTTGATTTCCTTTAGAATTGATTGGTTTGATCTCCTTGCAGTCCAAGGAACTCTCAAGAGTCTTCTCCAGTACCACTGTCCAAAAGCATCAATTCTTTGGTGCTCAGCCATCTTTATGGTCCAACTCTCACATCTGTACAGGACTACTGGAAAAACCATAGTTTTTATTATACAGGCATTTGTCAACGAACTGAAGTCTCTACTTTTTAATACCCTTACTAGGTTTGTCATAGCTGTACTACCAAGGAGAAAGCATCGTTTGATTTCATGGTCTTATCTGTCTGACTTATTTTATTAAGCATAATACTCTCCAGATGCACCTGTGTTGTACTTTCATTCATTTCATGATTCAGTGTTATTCCTAATATACAGTATTGCTTTATATATAAAGTAATGATCAAAATTCTTCAAGCGAGGCTTCAACAATACGTGAATTGAGAATTTCCAGATGTTAAAGCTGGATTTAGAAAAGGCAGAGGAACCAGAAATCAAATTGCCAACACTGTTGGATCATAGAAAAAGCAAGAGAGTCCCAGAAAAACAACTTCTTCTGCTTTATTGACTATTCCTAAGCATTTGGCTGAGTGAATCACAACAAACTATGGAAAATTCTTAGAGATGGGAATACCAGACCACTTTATCTGCCTCCTGAGAAATCTGTATGCAGGTCAAGAAGCAACAGTTAGAACTGGACATGGAACAATGGACTGGTTCCAAATTGGGAAAGGAGTATGTCAAGGCTGTATACTGTCACCTTGCTCAATTAACTTATGTGCAGAGTACATCAGACAAAATACTGGACTGGATGAAGCACAAGCTGTAATCAAGACTGCTGGGAGAAATATCAATAACAGATACACAGATGACACCACCCTTATGGCAGAAAGTGAAGAGGAACTAAAGAGCCTCTTGCAACTGCAAGAGGATTGTGAAAAAGCTGACTTAAAACTCAACATTCAGAAAACTAAGATCATGGCACCTGGTCCCATCACTTCACAGAATAGATGAGGAAACAATGGAAACAGTGCCAGTTTTTATTTCCTTGACCTTCAAAATCACTGCAGATAGTGACTGCAGCCACAAAATTAAAAGATGCTTGCTCCTTGGAAGAAAACCTATGACCAATCTAGATAGTGTATTAAAAAGCAGAGACATTCTTTGTTGACAAATGTCCATCTAGTCAAAGCTATGTTTTTTCCAGTAGTCAAGTATGGATGTGAGTGTTGGATTATAAAGAAAGCTGAAGAACTGATGCCTTTGAACTGTGGTGTTGGAGAAGACTCAAGAATCCCGGACTGCATGGAGATCCAACTAGTCAATCCAATAGGAAATCAGTCCTGAATATTCATTGGAAGGATTGATGCTGAAGCTGAAACCCCTCTATTTTGGTCACTTGATGTGAAGAACTGACTCATTGGAAAAGACCCTGATGCTGGTAAAGATTGAAAGCAGGAGGAGAAGGGGACGATAGAGGATGAGATGGTTAGATGGCATTACTGACTCGATGGACATGAGTTTGAGCAAGCTCCGGGAGTAGTTGGTGATGGACTGGGAAGCTTGGCTTGCTGCATTCCATGGGGTGTCAAAGAGCTGGACATGAGTTAGCGACTGAACTGTTTATATATATATATGTAAACATTACTATCTATCTATATATATATATATAAACATATAAACATATATATGTATATATATAAACATTACTTTCATCCATTCTTTTGCTAATGGATTTTCAGATTGCATTCATGTCTTGGCAATTGGAAATAATGTCACTATGAACACTGGAGTGTGTGAATGTTTTCCAATTACTGCTTCCCTTTTCTTTGGATATGTACCCAGGAGAGAAGTTGCTGGATCATATGGTAGTTCTATTTTTACTTTCCTGGAAACCTCCATATTGTTTTCTATAGTGACTGCACCAATTTACATCCCAACAAACTGTAGGAGAGCTCCCTTTTCTCCACATCCTTGACAACATTTGCTTGATGATAGACATTTTGATAGGTGTGAGGTGACAGCTCATTGTGATTTTGATTTATATTTCCCTGATGATTAATGATGCTATTACTTGTAAAAGATAAACCAAAGCATATTACAAATGTTAAAGGTTTATTTAGCAGCAATTTCTTAGAATTTGTCAGTGCCCAACTGGAAGTGGTTAGGAGCACTCTATCCATAGGAGCTCTGGGAAAAAATTACAGAGAAAAGGCAGACACGAAGTAAGAAATAATTGATTGACTTTAGCCTACAGCCTAGTTGTCTATATTTGTGACTGAATAGACCTAGGCTTTGATTTCAAAACCTTGAGACACTTATGGTTTTAGATTTTTGTTTGCTTACATAGGCCACACCAATCTAACAGCCTCCTTATTTAATTAATTTAATGATTCATGTATCTAATTTGGGTAATTACTTGAGTACTATCTGATATAATGAATACAAGAGGAATACATTTATAAGGAGAACATTTTTTAAATTATCTTTTAAAAAATATGATGGGTTTCAGAAACTATGGTTATAACAGCAATGCTTAGCCAATAATTATATTTATAATAAAAGTGTAGAAATTTCCCCTATAATTGTGAATTGAGATTTCTTAAATTTCTCTCATAATTTTTCACTTTGTGATTGTACTGATAAGAAGAGAGAAATGCAGGAATATTTTTGTTACTGTTTTTCTACAATTTGATTGAACTAAGCAAGAAAAAAATTAGTGTATTTCTTCTTTAATTTATATATATGTAAATATATATGTACATTAATATATGTGTGTGTATATATATATACACACACACACACATACACTGCTTTTGTTTAAACCCTGGAAGTAATGAGTGGGGGAAAAATGTATCACTGTTAGCAAAAGGAATGTGGGTCCTGGGTAGGACTATTATGGTACATATTCTGCTTACACTGAAAGTCTCTTAAGATCTTTGACTAGTATTCATTGTTTCCATATTAGTTTCATAGCAATAGTGCATTAAAATCAAGCTCCAAAGCTCAACAACTTAAAACATATTTTTGGTCATTTATATATGGGTCAGGTATGGCCCTGATGGTTTTCCCAGGCTGAAATAAGAGTTCAAACCTGTTCTATTTTGTTCCTTATTCTGAATTCAGGGTTATTTTTCTTTCATGGTGGATTAGATAAACATAGAGGGGAAACCAAAGCTTACAAGTAAATTTAAAATTTCTGCTCTCATCAAAATCATTTTGAAATAAATTTGAAAAAAACAATTCACCTGGCTAAACCAACCATCAAGATGGAAGGAAAATGCATTTCCCTCTGTTCTAGTGAGAGATGATATTGGAAAATAGACATGGGCAAGGGTATCAATCTATATTTTTATAACAGGAAAGAAATGAATGATTACAAACATAATCTTTCCATGATGATTCCTCTTAGAATTTTTGAATTAATAAATAAATATGAAACAAGCTTTATTTTAAATAATTCCAACTTTATTTTAAACAATTCCAACAATAATACCCAAAAAAGATGTCATTTTCATCAGAGATGACTGGAATGCAAAAGAAGGTAGTCAAGAGTTACCTGGAGTTATAGGCAAGTTTGGCCTTGGAGTACAAAATGAAGCAGGGCAAAGGCTAACAGAGTTTTGCCAAGAGAACACACTGGTCATAGCAAACACCCTCTTCCAACAACACAAGGCATGACTCTACACATGGACATCACCAGATGGTCAATACTGAAATCAGATTGATTATATTCTTTGCAGCCGAAGATGGAGAAGTGCTATACAGTCAGCAAAAACAAGATCTGGAGTTGACTGGCTCAGATCCTGAACTCCTTATTGCAAAATGCTAACTTAAATTGGAGAAAGTAGGGAAAATGACTAGGCCATTCAGATATGACCTAAATCAAATCCCTTATGATTATACAGAGGAAGTGACACATAGATTCAAGATATTAGATCTGATAGAGTGCCTGAAGAAATATGGACAGAGGATCCTAACACTGAACAGGAGGCAGTGATCAAAAGCATTTTCAAGAAAAAGAAATGAAAAAGGCAAAATGGTTGTCTGGGGAAGCCTTTCAAATAGCTGAGAAAAGATGAGAAGCAAAGGCAAAGAACAAAAGGAAAGATATATCTATCTGAATGCAGAGTTCCAAAGAACAGCAAGGAGAGATAAGAAAGCTTTCCAAAGTAATCAATGTAAAGAAATAAAGAAAAACAATAGAATGAGAAAGATTAGAGATCTCTTCAAGAAAATTTAAGATATCAAGGGGTCATTTAATGCAAAGATGAGTTCAATAAAGGACAGAAATAGTATGGATTAACAGAAGCAGAAGAAATTAAGAAGAGGTGTCAAGAATACACAGAAGAACTATACAGAAAAGATCTTCATGACCCAGAAAACCATGATGGTCTGATCACTCACTTAGAGCCAGATATCCTTGAGTGTGAAGTCAAGTGGGCCTTAAGAAGCATCACTATGAACAAAGCGAGTGGAGGTGATGGAATTCTAGTTGATCTATTTCAAATCCAAAAAGACAATGTGCTGAAAGTGTTGCACTCAATATGCCAGCAAATTTGGAAAACTCAGCAGTGGCCACAGGACTGGAAAAGGTCAGCTTTCATTCCAATTCCAAAGAAGGACAATGGCAAAGAATTTTCACACTACCACACAGTTGCACTCATTTCACATGCTAGGAAGGAAATGCTCAAAATCCCTCAAGCTAGGTTTCAACAGTAGGTGAACCAAGAACTTCCAGACGTGCAAATTAGATTTAGAAAAGGCATAAAAGCCAGAGAACAAATTGCCAACACCCATTGGATCATAGAAAAAGCAAGAAAATTTCAGAAAAAAATCTACTTCTGCTTCATTGACTACACAAAAGCCTCTGACTGTGTGCATCACAATCAACTGTGGAAAATTCTTAAAGAGACATGAATACCCATCCACATTACCTGTCTTGTGAGAAATCTATATGCAGCTCAACAAGCAACAGTTAGAACCAAACATGGAAGCATAGACTGGTTCAAAATTGGGAAAGGAGTTTGTGAAGACTGTACATTGTCACTCTGTTTATTTAACTTCTATGCAAAGCACAACATGTCAAATGCCATGTTGGGTGAATCACAGGCTGGAATCAAGATTTCCAGGAGTAATATCAATAACCTCATATATGTACATGACACCACCTTTATGGCAGAAAGCAAAGAAGAACTAAAGAGCCTCTTGAGGAAGGTGAAAGAGGAGAGTGAAAAACCTGACTTAAAACTCAACATTCAAAAAACAAAGATCATGGCATCCTTCCCATCACTTCATGGCGTACATATGGGGAAACAATGTAAACAGTGGCTGACTTAATTTTCTTGGGCTTCAAAATCACTGCAGATGGTGACTGCAGCCATGAAATTAAGACTCTTGCTTCTTTTGGGAAAAGCTATGACAAACTTGGACAGCATACTAAAAAGCAGAGACATCACTTTGCCAACAAAGGTCCATATAGACAAAGCTATGGTTTTTCCAGTAATCATGAACAGATGTGAGAGCTGGACTATACAGAAGGCTGAGCACCAAAGAACTGATGCTTTTGAACTGTGATGTTGAAGAAGAGTCTTGACAGCCCCTTGGACTGCAAGGAGATCAAACCAGTCAGTCCTAGAAATCTACCCTGAATATTCACCAGAAGGACTGATGCTGAAGCTGAAGCTCCATAACTTGGGCCACCTGATGCGAAGAACTGATGCAATGGAAAATTTCTGATACTGGGAAGGATAGAAGACAGGAGCAGAAGGGGTGACAGATGGTTGGATGGCATCAATGATTCCATCAATTATATATATATATATGTATATATATATATATATCACTGATGATATATAAAGGCAATTTTAATTTAGAGATTTTGTTTAATATCTATAGAAACTACACTCCCATGTAGGGACCAGGAGACTTCCAGCCATGTTGCTTTTTGAGTTACAGCGGAATTTTGATGAAAACGTGAGCTGCACTAATTTTGTGTTGCAGGATGGGGGAGTTGAGGAGTACTGGGGAAATGGACACATTTTCAATAGGTTTCCCATATTTTTCTACATTTGCTTCTTTTTGTCCCCCTTCTCTACAAGGATGGTGTTTTAAAAAGTTAATGCACATTTAATTTTCTTAACAGTTTGGATGGTTGGATGAGATGGCTGGATGGCATCATTGATTCAATGGACATGAGTTTGAACAAGCTCCAGGAGATGGTGAGGACAAGGAAGCCTGGCATGCTTCAGTCCAAGGGGTCACAAAGAGAAATGACCAAGCAACTGAACAACAACAAACTTGTTTATTTTAAACAAAGTCTGAGTGAGTAAGTTCCAATTCTTAAAGCTAGCTTGTAAGACAAATGGCATCAGATGTAAAATAAACCAAAAGAAATTGATTAATCTTCTTGAAAGGTTGTGTGTAGTAAAAGAGCCAGTTCAGGAACTCCAACATTTAAGGAGTGTATGGAATATGAGCAAATCTTAAAGGAGACTGAAAAAGGCCAGGAAGCCAGGGAGAACCAGAATAGCTGGAAGAGAAGAGAGAGCTCAAAAAGAGAGGAGGGAAGTGGTGATTAAAGATGAAAGTAAGAGTAATTTGAAGACAGACAGCTATTTATTAGATGTGACAATTAGGAGTTCTTTAATGACCTAAGCAATGAAATTAATAAGAATAATTTATTGCTTTATAATTTCTGATTTTAAGTAAATAATAAAAGCCAGAAAGTTTTACAAGACAGAGATAATTAAACATTGATTAGAAAAATTAATTTTCTTGACAGCCTAAGATGACTGGAGTGCATTTGAAAACAAAATTCAACCCCTTAATTTATGATGATAGGTGGGAAAAACAATATTTTTTATTTTTTGATTAAAGATTAAATCAGAGATCAACAGTTTATGTAAAATGCTTAGTGGCTTCAAATTTCCAAAGAAATGCTGTAGTGCTAATTATTATCATTACACTTATACTTCTGCAAACAAAAATAAAACTAAACAACACATTTCTAATATAAAACTTTATATACTTCACTCCAAATATAATTGTTTTCCAGACAGTACTGTCACTTTCTATAACTTTAGAAATATCTAACATATTTGAAAACATATGATATGTAAGTAAAACTATAAACAACGTGTTATTGTTTTCCTCCTTACTTAGGTTTATTTATAATAATAATTACTTTTATATAAAGCTGATAACATTTATTCAGAGTTGTTTTTCTAATTTATTTCTTTTTTTTTAAATGTTTTTCTAGTTTATTTCTTTTCATGTGTTTTGCTTCCAAGGTTACATTTTAAGAATATAATTTCATTACTAAATATTGGTGAACATTGGTTTATAACTGATTTTAAAATATTTAATATTTCTGAACTATATGTATACATACCATAATGTCCAGAAAAATATAAAAGTATAAAGTCAAGCATGTGTTTATGTATGTATGCAATACACACAACCAACAATTTGTTTAAAATTACATCACAATTAGCTAAAATAAGGAAAGATGATTTTCCATTAGCAGTTTTGAAACAGAAATATACATCTTGATAAAGAAAATGATTTTTAAATTTTTGATGTGCATAACATAACTGAAACAAAGTATATCTATTTTTGAGAAATAAATATGTATATTTTAGGATCCCTGAATGTTTGAGGTACATACTTAACTTAGACATCCAAAGAAGATCCCCAAAGGGTCACTGTACATATTTTCTTTTTAATCTATAGTGAAGTATAATGCATAACAATAAAAGCTTTAAAAACTCTGATGTAATGTATGTTTAGGCTTCCTTGGTGGCTTCATAGTAAAGAATCCATAAGCTATTGCAGGAAAAGTGGCTTCGATCCCTGGGTAGGGAAGATCTCCTGGAGAATGAAATGGCAACCCACTCCAGTATTTCTTCCTGGGAAATTCTATGGACAGAAGAGCCTGGCAGGCTTAGTCCATGAGTTTGCAAAAGAGTCATATATGACTTAGCAATTAAAGCAACAAGAATGTCAATGTATGTTTACATTTATTTCTCAATACAAAAACCTTAATATATATAGTATATGTACTTCTATTAGAGGCATGAAGGTAAACATTTTCTCAACAAAATTTTAAAGATTCTTACTGAGCTTATATATATATATATATATATATGTATATATATATATATATACATCAGCTGATTAACATATCAGCCGATTGCTATTCTCATCAAAAGGGTTTAATTCACATTATGCCCTATGTGTTTTTTGTTCTTTAAGACTGAATATGAGACAGTCTATGTCATGATACTCACTGAAAGGTATGCAGGAATTGGTTGCATAACTAATCACTCAAAAACAGTGTATAAAATCACCACTTATTATCCTTATGAATTTTATGGGCCAGGAATTTAAATAGGGCACAGTAGGGTGGTTTGTTTTAGTTCCTTAAGGGCTAGGGCCTCACCTAAAAATCTTGAAGGCTGGAATCATTTGAAGGCTCAATAATTCACCTGCCTGGGAGGTGATACTTGCTGTTGGCTGAGACCTCAGTTATGACTACCAACTGAAACACTTACATGTGGTCTCTTCATGTATTAATAACTACAACTGCTTTAAAGCTTAGGTTCCATGGTAGATCATCTTGAGAGACAGAGAGACAGAAAGAGAGAGGTGGACTAGCTATATTCAGCTTCTGCTGCTGCTGCTAAGTCGCATCAGTCGTGTCCGACTCTGTGCGACCCCATAGATGGTAGCCTACCAGGCTCGGACATCCCTGGGATTCTCCAGGCAAGAACACTGGAGTGGGTTGCCATTTCCTTCTCCAGCTATATTCTACCAACTGTCAAATAGTATCATTTCTGCCATACATATTGTACAAAGTCACAATACCTCTTCCTGAGATTCAAAGGGCAGGAAAATAGATTCTAATACTTGATAGTGTAGAGACTTGGAAACATTTGGAAAGACATGAAAATGGAAATATTACTAGGGTAATTTTTGCAGAATGCAATCCACCTCAATACTGAAATATCAAATATGTCAATCTTCAGGGATAGTTACACTTTTAAATAATTTTAATACTTATATTTATGTTTAATATTTTAAGTAATAATCATATATTTCCTGTATTTAAACAATGAAGAAGGCAATATGGGTATATATAGTAGGAAAATCATCAGTATTATATATTTCTTATCCAAGAATTTCTGGATAACAGGATTTCTTAATCCAAAAAATATAAAATATACTATTATTTACAGTATATTAATACTATTAAATATGTCATTGTTCAGTTGTTCAGTCATGCACGACTCTTTGTGATCCCATGGACTGCAGCATGTCAGGCTTCTCGGTCCTTCACTATCTCCCAGGTTATATTATTATAATCCCTGTAGCTATCCATATAGTTTATACAGGTAGCAGGGCATGATGGCTAAACATTTTATCATTGAATATCTTTTCAAACAAGAAAAAAGTTTATTTTAGGATAAACATAAATACATCAATTGATTTAAAGGTCAGGTAGGTAGGTATGAGACTGCTACCCTATAGGATATAATGGTGATCAATGCTGATTAATAGCAATAGATTTATAAAACATTATGGCTGCCTCTCAAAATACTTTTGCTGGTAAATTATGTTAATTATGTGTTAATTTCCTTGAGACTTAATAGCAAATTAGTAGAAACTGGGTGGTTTAAACAACATAAGTTTATTCTCCCAGTTTTAGAGTAAGAGGTCCAAAAATAAGCCATCAGCAGGTTCTGAGGGAGAATTTGTTCCATGCCACTCTCTCCTAGCTTTTGCTGGGTAACAGAAATCCTTGATGATTCTCTTCATCAGCACATCAATCTATGGCTTCCTTTCATATGAGCTTGTCCTCTATGTCTCTTCTCTTCTAAGGGCATTTGTCATGCAATTTAAAGTCTACCTGGATAATTCCAGGATGATTTTATTTCTTCTTGAGATGTTTAACTCAAGTACAAACTGCATGACCCTTTTTCATAATCAGTTCATATCCACAGGTTCTGAGTGGACATATCTTTCGGGAGAACACCATTCAGTTTATTATAGTATCAATGGCAATATTGACCCCAAAATATAGACAATTAATTAGGATACACATTACTAAATTATTCCAAAGGGAAAAGTTACTTTAATTTTGTTTTCCTTTTCAATGTTATCAGCATGAGCTGCTTTGACATTGTTCAGTTGCTAACTCATGGCCAACTCTTAGCAACCCCCTAGGCTGTATGAAGCAAGCCAGGCTCCTCTGTCCCTCACTATCTCCTGGAGCTTGCTCAAATACATGCCAACTGACAGTGATGCCATCTAACCATCTCATCTTCTGCCACCCCCTTCTCCGGTTGCCTTCAATCTTTCCCAGAAACAGTGTTTTCCAATGAGTTGGCTCTTCACATCAGGTGGCCAAAGTATTGGAGCTTCAACTTCAGCATCAGACCTTCCAATGAATATTCAGAGTTGATTTCCTTTAGGAATTACTGGTTTGATTTCCTTATAGCCCAAGGGACTGTCAAGAATTTTCTGCAGTGGTGGTTTAGTCACTAAGTCTTGTCTGACTCCTTGAGAGCCAATTGGCAGGCAAAATGCTTTACTGCTGAGCCATCAAGAGTCTTGAGCCCAGTCATGATGTCTCCTCAAGTACCACAATTTGAAAGCATCACTTTTTAGGTGTTCAGCTTTCTTTACGGTCCAGCTCTCACATCTGTACATGATTCCTGGAAAAACTACAGCTTTGACTATATGGATCTTTGTTGGCAAAACAAAACCTCTGCTTTTTAATATGCTGTCTAGATCTGTCATAGCTTTCCTTCCAAGGAGCAAGCATCTTTGAATTTTACAGCTGCAGTCACTGTCCACAGTGATTTTGGAGCCTCCCAAAATAAAATCTGTCACTGCTTCCAGTTTGTGCCCTTCTATTTGTCATGAAGTGATGGGAACAGATGCCATGATCTTCATTTTTTTGACTGTTCAGTTTTAAGCAAGCTTTTTTCTCTTCCCTCTTTCACCTTTGATCCCTAATTTGGGAAGATACCCTGGAGAAGTAAATGGCAACCCATGACAGTATTCTTTCCTGGAGAATCCCATGCACAGAGGAGCCTGGCAGAATACAGTCCATGTGGTCGCAAAGAGTTGGACATGACTTAGCAACTAAACCACCACCACCATTTTCACCTTCATCAAGAGGCTCTTGGAGGGGGGATTGGGATGGGGAATACATGTAAATCCATGGCTGATTCATGTCAATGTATGACAAAAACCACTAAAATATTGTAAAGTAATTAGCCTCCAACTAATAAAAATAAATGGAAAAAAAAAAGTGTTCTTGCCACACCAAAAAAAAAAAAGAGAGGCTCTTTAGTTCCTCTTTTCCTTCTGCCATTAGAGTGGTATCATCTACATATCTCAGGTTGTTGATATTTCTTCTGGGAATCTTGATTCCAGCTAGTGATTCAGTCAGCCCAGCATTCCACATGATGCACTTTACATAGAGTTAAATAAGCAGGTTGACAATAGACAGCCTTGTTGTACTTCTTTCCCAATTTGGAACCAGTCAGCTATTTCATGTCTGCTTCTAACTGTTGCTTCTTGACCCACATACAGGTTTCTCAGGAGACAGGTAAGGTGGTCTGGTATTCCCATGTCTTTAAGAATTTTCCATAGTTTGTTGTGATACACACAGTCCAAGGCTTTAACATAGTCAATGAAGCAGAAGTAGATATTTTTATGGAACTCCCTTGCTTTCTCCAAGATCCAACAAATGCTGGCAATTTGATCTCTGGTTCCTCTGCCTTCTTGAAACGCAAATTGTACATCTAGAAGCTCTCACTTCACATACTGCTAAAGCCTAGCTTGAAGGATTTTGAGCATATGCTTGTTAACATGTGAAATGAGCACAATTCTATGGTAGTTTGAACATTCTTTGGTATTGTCCTTCTTTGGGATTGGAATGAAAATTATCTTTCCAGTGCTGTGGCCACTGCTGAGTTTTCCAAATTTGCTGGCATATTGAGTGCAGCACTTTAGCAGCAGCATCTTTTAGGATTTTAAATATTTCAGCAGGAATTCCATCACCTCTATTAGCTTTGTTCATAATAAAGTTTCCTAAGGCCTACTTAACTTCACACTCCAGGATTGTCTGGCTCTAAGTGAGTGACCACACCATCATGGTTATCTGGGTCATTAAGCCTTTTTTTTGTGTAGTTCTTCTGTGTATTCTTACCACCTCTTCTCATCCCTCTACTTCTGTTACTTTCTTACCATTTCTGTCCTGTATCATACTAGTCATCATTAATTACTTTATAAAATTATATAATTGTTTTCCTTTTTGGGCATTGAACTACTACTAAATGAAGGTACTTTTTATATAGGTAAATAAAGGTAAATGTTTATGATTTAAAGCATCCCTTAAAAGTATAAATAAGACAACAAAGCTGGGTTTATTTGCAGTAATTTTTGTTTGATAGCTCACCACTTCAAATATTTTTATATATAAATATACACTTCAATATATTTATACTGGCCACAGTGGTGATTCTTGGTTAATAAATACAAAATTCAGTACTGGTACAGAGAAATAATTTAGCTTTCACATATTCTGTGAACTGTGTGCAGAGAAACAATGTTCATGATATTAAATAGATGGGTTGCAGCTAAGAATAATTCTATAGCGATGAGAATTTATAGCTGGAAGAGAATTTTGTAAATCATGACCCTGAGACAAATAGAGACTAAATAACTTGTTCAAATCTGTATTAAGGCAAAAAAGTAATTTTGATCTCCAGTTGTATTTTCTATATATTAGATCCTTACAGCAAAGAAAATGCCCTCCAGTTTTAATAGGCCTTTACATGTGGTTACAGATAAATTACCAAATGATAATTAATTTTAATTTAGGCCCTATTTAGCTTTTACTGTTGAAACAGATTTTCTAGAGATGTTTTCCTCAGCATGAGTTATCTCAAAACTTGATAATCATTTAGCTAACTTTTCAATGGGACACTTACTTTCAGGGAGAGGGAGAGGTATGATAAAATCAAGTATTATCAGTTAGAGTTTCTTAAGTAACACTACCAAAACTTGATTCTGAATAGTCATTGATTTGCAATGTGCACTTGGTAAGATATTTAAATGTCTTAATTTCTCTTTAAATTAAGTATGTTTTAAAATATTACATATAGTAGACTAATATTCCAACTGTTATACTGTTAATAATGTGTCAATATTATTACTGTTTTTTACTTGAATTTCAAAGTTCTGTTCTTACTTCTAATTCCATGTTATTTATAATTGCCTGAAACCATCAGTTAAACTAAAAATAGACTTGATTTTTTTAATTATCATAGTGACACATTTTCCCCATTCATTTTATGGGAATACAGAAAAATAATTAAGTTAGTTATTTTCTTAAATTTGATTGTTTTCAGAAATTCTTGGGTGTCATAGTATCTTGGGAATTGCTTTACATTTTTCAAAAGAAAACACCGCTTATTAATCAAAATTAAAATGATTACAGATTAATTATATTAAGAAATGCATTGTGGGAAATTAAGAAGGATATTTAAATTGGCTATTTGTAAAGTTGACGAAATAATCTTTTACCTGGAATATTCCAAAATTTCGTGAGTTCATAGCACAAAGAGATATGATAAAATTATTTGTTTTAAAATTTGAAGTTTATGCTTTTTAAGATTCATAGGGTTATAATGTGATAACTGCTATTTTAATGAATTATTCATAACCTAATTAAGTGTGCAGTGTGAATGCATCTTGTTTTCACTGAAACTTTTTCATTGGGTATTAACTAAAAATATCTTCTATTAAAAGTATTGTAAATAGATATCTTACAACTGATAGAATTTCATAATGATACTTAGTAAAGACTCACTCCTTTTTTATTCTTACTATATGAAAACCTGCAAAATAAATATCTGATACCTGCCAATTAATATTTTAGTTTGAAAATAAATCAAATTAAAACAAAAATAAAGGCACTCTAAATTCAACACAGAGCATTAACTTAAATAAAAGCCTTTGGGAAGCACAGTTTTCATTTACTGAACTATTATGGAAAATGACTTGTTTTTGAGATACTGTAAACTATATTCACAAAATACTCATGAAAAATTTCATGCATTTACATAACAAAATTTTCTTTTATATGGTGAAATCTCATAAATGTTTCCTCTAAATCATAGCTTTAACAAAATGGATTTTAAAAGATACATAATTAGATAGAATTTGGGATGATGATGGGATAGTGCTTTAGTCTCTCCAATATAAAACAAAGGGTTTTATTTGTTTATCTTAAGAAAATCCATGTTTTGAAAATTATTTTTGGTTTCCTTTTTATCATGCAATCATATCTTCTGAAAAATAGAGAAAAGTTTAAATCTTTTTTACAGAATGCACTACTATTATATCATTCTTACATTATTTAATTGGTTAGCACTATCAGTGAAATATTGAAAACAAGTTGTGATAGCTAAAACCCTTGCCTATTTCTGATCATAGGGAAAAATTATTCAGCTTTTCATTAGTAATAATGTTGTGAGTTATCAGTTTTAAATAAACAATCTTTATTAGGTTGAGCAAATCCTTTAATTATAAGCTCCTGCTTTTTAAAAAATGATGAATGGATATTGAAGTTTGTGAAATGCCATTTCTACAGCTATTTAGATGACCATATGGTTTTCTCTCTTTTACTCTTATTTTCCATGGTTAATTACATTAATTCATTTTGGATTGTTAAACTGGTATTGCATTGTTAAAATAAAGCCAACTTGGTCATGATCTATTATCCTTTTGATATACTAAAGTATTTGATATGCTCAGTCACTCAGTCATGTCCAGCTCTCTGGGACCCCATGGAATGTAGACCACCAGGCTCCTCTGTTCAGGGAATTTACAGGCAAGAATACTGGAGTGTGTTGCCATTTCTACTCCAGGGAATATTGCTGACGCAGGGATCAAACCCATGTCTCCTGTGTCTCCTGCATTGGCAGATGGTTTCTTTACACTGGGACACCTGAGAAGTCTTTTTTTTTTTTCTTTTTTTTAATTTATTTATTCTAATTGTAGGCTAATTACTTTACAATATTGTGGTGGTTTTTGCCATACATTCACATGAATATAAAACCTACAAAAATAGATTTGAAAATAACTTTAAACTAGTGTTAAAATAAAGAGAAATCTCAATCCTATTAGACTATTTGATAGAGTTTCTGTTACTTTTGAAAGAGTGGCTAAATAAAGTTGGGATAATAAAAGCCATGTGCATTATTTTATACAAGAGAAATATCAACCTCATATGTTGTTGTTCAGTCTGCTAAGTAGTGTCCAACTCTTTGTGACCCCATGGATTATAGCACTCCACATTCCTTAGTTTTCCACTATCTCTCAGAGTTTGCTTAAAGTCACGTCCATTGAGTCAGTGATGCTATTTAACCACTTCATCCTCTGTCACTCCCGTCTCCTTTTACCTTCAGTCTTTCCCAGCATAATTTTTTTTTCCCCCCAAGGAGTCAGCTCTTTCCATCAGGTGGCCAAAGTATTTGAGTTTCAGCTTCAGCATCAGTCCTTCTCATGAATATTTAATGTTGGTTTCCTTAAGGATTTACTGGTTTGATCTCCTTGCTGTCCAAGGACCTCTCAAGAGTCTTCTCCAGCACCACAGTTCAAAAGCATTGGTTTTTCAGCCTTCCTTATGGTTCAATTCACATCTGTACAAGACTACTACATAATATACAATTATATTTCATTCTACATGACCATATACCTAAACTAGACAGATAGATAGATAGATAGATAGATAGGTAGATAGACAGACAGATAGAATTATGTATGCATATTCTGGAGAAGGAAATGGCAACCTACTCCAGTACTCCTGCCTGGAAAATCCCATGGACGGAAGAGCCTGGTAGGCTACAGTCCATGGGGTTGTGAAGAGTCGGACACAACAGAGCAACTTCACTTCCACTTTTCACTTTCATGCATTGGAGAAGGAAATGGCAACCCACTCCAGTGTTCTTGCTTGGAGAATCCCAGGGACAGGGGAGCCTAGTGGGCTGCCGTCAATGGGGTCGCACAGAGTCGGACACAACTGAAGCTACTTAGCAGCAGCAGCATCGTACATATTCACATTTCTTTTTTTTTTTTTTTGTCTTTTATTTATTTTTTTTTGTCTTTTTTTTTCATTTATTTTTATTAGTTGGAGGCTAATTTACAACATTGCAGTGGGTTTTGTCACATTTCTAAACATCAATAACGTATGCTTAGTTGCTCACTCATGTGCGACTCTTTGGATCCCCATGGACAGTAGCCTGCCAGGCTCCTCTGTCAATGGGATTCTCCAGGCAAGGATACTAGAGTCTGTTGTCATTTCCTCCTCTAGGGGATTTTCCCAACCCAGGGATCAAAGCCCCATCTCCTGCACCTCCTACACTGCAGGCACATTTTTTTTTTTTTTTTTTTTCACCATGGAGTTACCAGGTACTTCAAGCAATTTGCCAAAACAGATTTTGAACATATTTGTGTCAATATTCTAACCCAATTTAAATCTGAATTTTATTTCTCACTCTACTGACCTAATGATAACATGTGCTTAAGTCACTGGTATTCTTTTTATAAATTAGAATGGTTTACTAGTGACCACAAAAATTGATTTGAAAATTATGCTCATAAGCCATCAGCAGTGTATCTTTAACTTTTGCTTCTCGTCATTTGAATAAATCAACTTGTATCTGAATAACTAACCCATAATTCACCCCAATGTGTGAATATAAGCAAATATAAAACAAACTGCTAAAGCATCACTTTTTTCATATTAAAATTGAGACAACAAAATAATGATTTTTTTTTCTTTTTTTTTTTTTTAAGAATTGATGGTTAAGTGTTTAGGAATATGGCAAGCATAATCTGCACTATTTTTAAGCACCCTATGTTAGTGATTTTTAGGCTTCATTTTTTTTCAAACTTTTGATTTTTTTCACTTCTATATATTATTACTACAAGTATTTTTGTCTTCTGGTTTTTAATTTTCATGAAGTGCTAATTCAATCTGTACAGAGCCTAGAATATGGGTCAGTATTGACTGACCACCCAAACTTTAAGATTTCTTTCTGCATGTGATTATGTACCCTACTTAGGATATGTTCATTTACATATCACTGAAAACAGTGATCCTATTGGTTGGTGTGCTTGTTTAATTTAAAATTGCTATTTAATTTATACATTAAATTGCATACATATTTCTTATTAAGGAATCTGACCTTGGGGTATCCTCCCATTTGTGAAGAGAAACTCTAGAAGACTGGAGAATAAAATGAAAGGAAAATAAACTGGCAAAAAAGTAAGGTACTCAAGGTAATGATAAACAGAAGAGTACAGGAAAATCTGGAGCATTCACTTGCCCAAGAGATTGCAGTTAATGTCATAAAATGAAAGGACAAATAAAAAATCTTGCCACACTAAACTAACTTCAGTCAGTCAGTTCAGTTGCTCAGTCATGTCCAACTCTTTGCAACCCCATGGACCGCAGCCCACCAGGCTTCTCTGTCCATCACCAACTCCCAGAGCTTGCTCCAATTCATGTCCATAGAGTCGGTGATGCCATCCAGCCATCTCATCCTCTGTCCTCTGCTTCTCCTCCCACCTTCATTCTTTCCCAGCACCAGGGTCTTTGCCAATAAATCAGTTCTTCACATCAGGTGGCCAAAGTATTGAAGCTTCAGCTTCAGCATCACTTCCTCCAACTTATCTCAAAATGAAACTATAGTCATTAAGTATTACAGAGTTAATAAAATATTTATTGCTATGCGTATATAAGGTGGAGGCTTTAATTGGCAAAGCTGTATAATTGAATATGTGCTGAACCACCAGTTAAATCAGATTGATAGCCACAGTTCTGATATTGATTGGCCATGGGGAGGCTATAATTTATAGTAGTTCTGGTGTAAAAATGGCCTTATATTTTGGTTTTACCACCCTATTTTCCTCTCTTCCTCTCTCAATATCCATCTTTCCTCCCTCAATATCTATCTTTATTTCCATCTGTCTGTCTCTCTTCCTATTTTTCTCTCTGCCCATCCCCTACTCTCCTCAGAAAACATTAGCAAAGACTAGCTGAAATCATCCTGAATGACACACGGCTGACTACTACAGTGCCCTCTATGAGTAGTTGATGAAGTGCTTTCTACTCCTCCTCTTTCAAAGTCTGCAGTGTGTACCACTGTTGAACTAGGATGCTTTCTAACTCTCTCTAAACAGTTTGATTTGGTTCAACTTTGCTTCTAGAGAGTAAAGCTTCTAAACTGAGAGATGTACAATATGGAAGTTGCTGTTGTTGTTCAGTCACTCAGTCTTGTCCAACTATCTGCAACCCCATGGAGTGCAACATGCCAGGCTTTCTCCTTCACGAACACCTGGAGCTTGCTCAAACTCAGGTCCACTGAGTCACTGATGCCATCCAACCATATTGTCCTCTGTCATCATCTTCTCCTCCTCCTTTCTCCTGGACTTTGTTTTTTTTTTTTTTTTTTTCTTCCTCAGAAGTTACAAATGATTAATTAAATCTCCTTACTTGTTTTATGTGTGTTTATATATTCTGTATCTTCTTGAGTCTGTTTTGGTAACTTGTTTATTTCTAGAAATATGTCCACTTTATCTAGGTTATCTAACTTGTTGGCATTTAACTATCCAGAGTATTCAATTACAATTCTGTTTCTGTAACAATCATATTTATGTCCCCACTTTCATCTCAGATTTTAGCTATTTGAGGTTTATTTTCCCTAAGTAAAGCTAGTTAAAAGCTTTTAAATTTTGTTAATCTTTTAAAAAATGTGATTTTTTTCTACTACTTTTCTATTTTTAGTTAGTTTATCTCTGCTCTAATCTTTATTACTTCCTTCCCTCTATTTACTGTTGGTCAGTCACTCAATCGTATCTGTCTCTTTGCACTCCCATGGACTATAGCCTGTCCTTCACTATTTCTCAGCGTATGTTCAAAGTCATGTCCATTGAGTCGGTGACGCCATCTAACCATCTCGTCCTCTGTTGCCCTCTTCTCCTCCTGCCTTCAATCTTTCCCAGCATTAGGGTCTTTTCCAATGAGTTGGCTCTTTGCATCAGGTGGCCAAACCTATTTACTGTTAGGTTTGTTCTTTTTTCCCCTCGTTCCTCTAAGGCATAAAGTTAGTTGCTGATTTGATGTCTTTCAACATCTTCCAGCTCTAATTTGCTCTCTGAGCACAGTTTTTACTGTATCCCATAAAGTCTGGTATGCTGTGTCTTAATTTTTATGTATCTTAAGATGTTTTACTGTTTACCTGTGATTTCTTCTTTGACCTATTGATTACTTAGAGTTTTCTTTTTAATTTCCACATATTTGTGATTTTTTCTAGTTTTCTTTCTATTACTGATTTTCAGATTTATTGCATACTTGTAAAAGAAAATACATTGTATAATTACAATTTTTTATACTTATTAGGACTTGCTTTGTGGCTTAATATACTACGTTTCTTGGATAATGTTCCATGTTCATTTGAGAAGAATATCTATTCTACCATTGTTTGTTAAAATAAAACATATATGCTGATTTATAGCCACCTCTGTTCTACTAACACGGAGTATCTTTATTCATCATTTCAATTTCAACCTATTTTCTGATATAAAGTGAGTCTCTTATAGATGTTATTTTGTTGGATCATACTTTGTTTCCATTCTGCTAGTGATTGTCTTTCAATTGATAAGTTTAATGCATTTACATTTAAAGTAATTACTGATAAGAAGAGTATTTCTATAATTAATTATTTGCTTTTAGTTTGTCTTATATTTTTTGTTCATTTTCTCAATTACTATCTTCTTTTGTGCTTTATTTTCTTGTAGGATGGCTGTTTGATACTCTTCCCACTCCCTTTTTTATGTATTTTCCAGACTTTTCTTTGTGGTTATTCTGGGAACTGAGTTAGTTAACATCTTAAATTTATAATAATCCTGTTTGCATTGATATAATATAGGTTCCACAGCATACAACTCTACTCATACAAGCACACTGTACCTTCTTTATATTGTTACTATTATAATTTATATATTTATAAACTGTGTTCTTTAACACAGATTTACAAATTTTGTGTGGATTTGTATTTTAACTAAATAGTAAAAAACACAGAGCTAAAAATTTTAAATAATCATACTACTCACCTTAATATTTACCTATGCAGTTACCTATGCCATTCTTTCTTTAAACACATACACACATACACACACACACACACACACACACACACATTGCATAGCATCATTTTTATTGTACTGTGAGTATCCCTTTAGCATTTCTTATAGGACAGTTCTACCACTGACAAAATTTCCAAATTTTCATTTATATCTAATATCATAATTTTTCCTATATTGAAGGATATTTTGGTGTTATAGAATTAAAAATCAATAATTTTTGTTTTTCCACCCTTTAAATATATTATACTGATGTCTTATGGCTTCCATGATTTTCTGAAGACAAATTAGCTATTAATTTTATTCAGGAACAATTGCATATAAATAATTGCTTTCAGAATCATTTATTTGCATTTCTTACAAATGTAGAATTGTGTCTTTTATATAATTTGAGGATAAAAGGCCATTTTTATTTAAGTATATTTTTCTGTCCTTTTCTCTCTTTCCTTTCCTACTGAGTCACTCATTATGTGTATGCTGATATTTTATTGCCCCACAGATTTCTTAGGTCTGTTCTTTTCTTCATTCTTTTTTCATTCTCCTCCTCAGACTGAATAATTTCAAACAGTCTTTATTTTAAGTTTCCTGATTCTTATGCTTGTTCAAATCAGGTCTTGAAATTATCTCGTGAGTTTTTATTTTCAGTCTTTTACTTTCCAGCTAAACAAAATTCTTCCTGGTTCCATTTTTTACATAATTTATATCAGTTGGGTCACCAATTTGTCAAAGCTTTCCTTCAGATCTCTGTGTATATTTGGACATTTGGTTTAAAGTCTTTGTCTAGTAAGTCTAAAGCCTGTAATACCATTGATAGAGTTTGTTACTCTTTTAAATACAATTAACATACTCTCCTGCTTATTTGCATGTTTCATCTTTGGTTGTTTTTATAAAGTGGACATTTCAAATAAACTAATAGGCAACTGTAGATACTACAATCTTCAGATTCTAAATGCTTTTATTTACCACTTGCTCTAAGCTGTAGCTGTTTAACTTTTTTTTTTAAAAATCTGTATTCTTTACTATGAATGTCATCTGAAATCTGCATTCCATTTTTAGTCTATTGACAGAAATTTCCTTGAATTCCTTGAATGCCAAGAAGGGAGAGAGAGAGATAAGAAAACTCTGACAAGACAAGACAAAATAAGACCTACTCTTACTCACTCTTTCCAGATTGGTTCTGTGATGAAATACACATTGCCTCCTTCCATGTATATTCAGGTCATTTGTAATTATGCTTTAGTCTTCATTTGGACTAAACCTAGAGATTAGCCAAAGGAGAAATCTTAAAGTGTTCTTAGACCTTTATTTTTCTGAACAGATATCTTCTGCAGAACATTCATGTTACTAGGTAAGATGACACTAGGTAAAATATAAGCCCTAAATTCCCCAATATACACAGGCGATTTCAAATGTCCTAATTTCAAAGTAACAAACAGAAAATGAAACAAAACTTATCCCCCAGCTTTTCTTTCTAGGCTTTTTCTATTGTTTACTTCTACTTTATTTTTTTGTTCTGTTTTCTTATGAGGATCCTAGGATTACATCAGATCAACCCAAATTATCCAGAGCAAAATCTTCTCATCCAAGATCCTTAACTTAATCATATATGCAAAACATCTTTTGCCAGGGTCCACTTCACAGGATCCAAAGATTAGAACATGAACACCAGGAAGGGTCATTATTCAGCCTACCACAATAACTAACAGTATGTGATTTCATTTTGCAGAGTTAAATTTTAGGTAGTAAAATTACACAGATATTTTACATGGTTTTTGGCAAAAATAACAAAATAAAACAAGTAACTCTTAATCTTAAACAATTGTTTTATGTTTTTTTCTTCTGTACTTATCCACACTCACGGACTTTCCTGACAGTTCAGTTGGTAAAGAATCCACCTGCAATGCAGGAGACCCTGGTTCAATTTCTGGGTTGGAAAGATCCACTGGAGAAGGGATAGGCTACCCACTCCAATATTCTTAGGCTTCCCTTGTTGCTCAGCTGGTAAAGAAGCTACCTGCAATGTGGAAGACCTGGGTTTGATCTCTGGGTTGGGAAGATCCCCTGGAGAAGGGAAAGACTACCACTCTAATATTCTGGCCTGAAGAATTCAATGGACTGTATAGTCCATGGTGTCGACAAGAGTCAGACATGACTGAGCAAATTTCACATACATACTCATGAAAATTAATTTATATTTATCTGAGAACATATATGTTAATAATTGGATTTTGCCCTTGGAAATATTTTCTTGAGGATATTTTGCCCTTTCAAATAAAGAGTAACAGTTTTTAATTCACATATTCACACAGGTGACCCTCCATATTATTTTTCTCATGTGCCACACTACACTTCTGAAAAGTATATTTTTTTCTGAAGTCACTGCACTCCAGTTTTCCTATGCCAATTAATCTCTAGCAACTCATTTTATTTGCCTGACAGTCTGTCAGCTACTAAAGGTAGCTTTTGTCTTTTGTTAAATGCTTACTTTTCCATTTTTAAAAAGATTCATATTCTTTGTCTGGACATCATCAAACTATCATTCTCTAGTAAATGTCAAACTTTATCATTTTTCTCATATAATAATTGTACCTATAATTGTATTTATATCTCCATTAATTTCATAAAATATTTCATGAGGTTAAATTTTAATATATATCCATATGATAAAAATATATTAAATTAGTCTCCCATTTTAGATAGATGAATTGTTCCCATTATATCAATGATAGTTTGTTTCTTTCAATTACTATCCCAAATAGAAAGTCTGGAATAATATTCTATATTTTGTTTTTGATTACTTATCTTTTACTACTGGCTGTTAGAATGAAATGGTTTTCATTCTGAATGAGAAAGTTTTCAGCTCACTAAATACTAAACAGACCTTCCCCTAACAAGACAAACAAACACATAAAAAAAAAAAAGAGAGAGAGAAGAAACACAAATTCAAGATATGAGCTTCAAACATTTGAATATGCTTTCTCTCCAAAGACATTTGATTGGGAATATTTAGTAAAGTAAATTCAGTTAATTATTAAAAACATCCAATCCCATGGACAGAGGAACCTGGCAGTCTACAGTCCACAGGGGGTTGCAAAGAATTGGGACATGACTGAAGGGACTCAAGAAGAAGACATTTAAGATATTTTTGCCCAGAATTTCATTAATATTGATGCAAACATTATTTGAACACAAAGAGATAGTACTTTATCTCATAATATTGCCAACTAGCATACATGATATTATTTCAGAGTATTAGAAATTACACATAAACATTTTAATCACATGTTTTTAATTGTTATTTTATCTTTTTAGGAGAAATAATGCTTATTCTTGTTCAATCTATTTTGTGCATAAGTATCACCTGGGAAGATAGTTTAAATCACAAATTTTTGAGTCCCAACCCTTAGTTATTTTGTGTTAGTAGATTTAATGAGGAGATATAAGCAAAGAAAATTTTTAATAAGTCATTCACATGATTCTGACATGTTAAAGAACCATAAAGAAAATACAATTATACAGGATCAGATTTTATGAAGTTCAATTAATGTGTTTTGAAACATACTGACAGTTTAATCTTTTTTTGAAAATGAAGAAGTGTGAATTATGGTTTATGTCAGACTATTAAAAATACTCCATATTTTACAGCAGGTGAACTGTTTTGACAAGTTATTATATCTTTCTGCAGTCTAAAGTTATGATGAGTAAAGTCTTCAATAAACAAGGCAAACTATAAAGGGTACTTATTTGAGGATGGTTTTAATGCTGTTTCCAGTTTTAACTGAGCAAAGCATAGATCTATGGTTTAGACAATTAGTCTTTGCTTATATTTTTCTTTCTTTCTTTACACTGATAATGTCATTTTTAGAATTATATCAAGATTATTTTAAGATTGAGTAGAAATGTCCTTGACATTTCACCTTTTAAATAAGAATTTTAAGAGCATACTATTACTGTGAACCCTGAACTTCCAGATGTTCAAGCTGGTTTTAGAAAAGGCAGGAGAGCCAGAGTTCAAATTGCCAACATCAGCTGGGTCATTGAAAAAGCAAGAGTTCCAGAAAAACACCTATTTCTGCTTTATTGACTATGCCAAAGCCTTTGACTGTAGGATCACAATAAACTGTGGAAAATTCTGAAAAGAGATGGGAACACCAGACCATCTGACCTGTCTCTTGAGAAATCTGTATGCAGGTCAGGAAACAACAGTTAGAACTGGACATGGAACAAGACACTGGTTCCAAATAGGAAAAGGCGTACATCAAGGCTGTATATTGTCACCCTACTTATTTAACTTATATGCAGTGTACATCATGAGAAACACTGGGCTGGAGGAAGCACAAGCTGGAATCAAGATTGCTGGGATAAATATCAGTAACCTCAGATATGCAGATGACACCACCCTCATGGGCAGAAAGTGAAGAAGAACTAAAGAGCTTCTTGATGAAAGTGAAAGAGGAGAATGAAAAATTTGCGTTAAAGCTCAACATTCAGAAAACTAAGATCATGGCATCAGGTCCCATCATTTCATGGCAAATAGATGGGGAAACAGCGGAAACAGTGGCTGACTTTATTTTTCTGGGCTCCAAAATTACTGCAGATGGTGATTGCAGCCACGAAATTAAAAGACGCTTGCTCCTGGGAAGAAAAGTTACAACCAACCTAGACAGCATATTAAAAAGCAGAGACATTACTATGCCAACAAAGGTCCATCTAGTCAAGGCTGTGGTTTTTCCAGTGGTCATGTATGGATGTGAGAGTTGGACTATAAAGAAAGCTGAGCACCAAAGAATTGATGCTTTTGAACTGTGGTGTTGGAGAAGACTCTTGAGAGTCCCTTGGACTGCAAGGAGATCCAACCAGTCCATCCTAAAGAAGATCAGTCCTGGGTGTTCATTGGAAGGACTGATGTTGAAGCTGAAACTCCAATACCTTGGCTACCTGATTCGAAGAGCTGACTCATTGGAAAAGACCCTGATGCTGGGAAAGATTAAGGGCAGGAGGAGAAGGGGATGACAGAGGATGAGATGGTTGGATGGCATCACCAACTCAATGGACATGGGTTTGGGTGGACTCCGGGAGTTGGTGATGGATAGGGAGGCCTGGCGTGCTATGGCTTATGGGGTTGCAAAGAGTCGGACACGACTGAGCAACTGATCTTAACTGAACTGAATATTACTGTGTGTGCATCAGTGTCTCAACCATGTCTGACTCTCTTGACCCCATGGAGTATATATGGGCCAGCAGGTCCCTTGGTCCATGGAATTCTCCAGGCAAGAATACTGGAGTGGTTTGCCATTTCCTACTCCAGGGGATCTTCCCAACCCAGGGACTACGTTGCAGGCAGATTCTTTACCATCTGAGCCACTAGGGAAGCCCCAATATTCCTGGAAGAATCAAAGCTGAATGACTTAGATGGGTGATTTTAAATGTCTGTGGTTATAATTAGGGTTGTAGAAGTTCACTAGCATGTACTTTCAGTAACAATGTAGAATGGAAATGGATTTACTGTAAGCTTTTTGTTCTTAAAACTTTAATTTACTATCATTAAGTTTGACATTTATTGAGCATATATATGTTAATCAAGGTGCAAATTATCTTTTGGAATAAATTAATTGGATTTATACATCCCTTTTAGAAGACTGTTACTATTATCACCCCTATTTTCTAGATGTAGACGTTGATAAAATGTACAAGTAACCATCAAGACCAAATAGCTAATAATAAAATATGAAGTTAGATGTTTCTGACTCTTCTCAAATATTCTGAGGTCAACAAGCAGTACAGATTTAAGCCACTTAGTCTGTATTTTTACAAACAATGGGCATATTTAAAATGAAATGTGCAAATTTCTCCTACATAACTATTTTCTTTATTTGTAGTTTTGAAACCTGTCTATAAAAATAGTAAGTTAAACTACATTATCATTTGATTTTTCAATGCTTTATTTCTACAAGCAAACACTATTCTCCAGTGGTAGCTAATATTTTTGAAAATATGACTTTGTCCTTCACCTAAATGGTAAATGGTTGTCTTTTCTGCCAATCACTTTTATCTCTGCACTGTAAGCTAAAGGTGGTATGTCTTACTGCAAAAGACAAGGGTCATCAGGAAAACTGCATTTCAATATTCCTTGATGTGTGTGAACCACCAATGGTGAAGAAAAGCCTTGAGCATGAACAATGAAATCATAAATTCTTTTGCAATCTGTTCTATGTATAAAAGAAAAATAAAGATAAATGTAACTAAGAACTGAATATGATATCATTGATAATGAAATGTATTCATCCCAAGATGAGAGGAAAAAACATATTTGATATATTGAAGAGAACATATACTTTAATTTTATTGAAATTTATATTAAAATTTTAAAGAAACACAGGTAATAAGGACATAAAAATTGAAACTGTATACAGAAAAAGTATAGGCAAAAATGATAAAGGATGGAAGCAAAAAAATTTAACTTCTCCCCAAAATTGTAGGCATGAATAACATTGATCTCTTCTAAACTCCTAATCCCAACTTGTATTGAGAGTTATCCATTGTAACAAAATTTGTCAGATTCAGCAAAAAATAGGTGTTTTGCTATTAAGACAAATAAATAACTAAATAAATAACTAAAATAAATAACTATATTATCATCACCAAGGTCCTATTATTGCAGCAGTGCCCTCATTCACCACTTGGATAACTCACTGAACAATAGTTATAAAGTGTTTAAATGTATATTGCAGTCTCCTGAATTCTGGAGAAGAAATTCTGGAGAATTTAACAGGTGCAAAATACAATAGAAAATATTCTCAATTTTGTCGGGAAGCAAAAACTTATAGGAAATAAAAGCCATAAAGATGAAAATGACTACATTTAAATAAACATCAATAGCTTGGGTAAAAATAAAAGAATAACATGTAAAAGAATTTCACAGGCAAATGAAAAGACTATAATCTGGCATGGTCAGAACTCCTAACACAAAATACATAAAAGTTGAACTGTGTCAAGCAAGTTTTCAGTGTTATTTTTTCAACAACATTTGCTCCCTTCAAGTCTCACATTTTGTTAATTCTTTCAACATTGAAACATTTTCATTATTATCTCATATTTGTTATGATGATCTGTGGTCACTGATGTTCTGATCTGTGGTCAAGAGTACTATCTTAATTGTTTTGGGAGTGCCACAAACCACACCCCTATAAAATTGTGAGCTTAATTAAGACACATGTGTATTCTGACCACTCCACTGATCGTTTTGCTATCTCTTTCTCTTCTCATGCCTTCCTATTCCCTGAGACACAATGGCATTGAAATTAGGTTGGCTAATAATCCTATAATGGACTCTATAAGTGTTCAAGTGAAAGGAAGATTTCCATATCTCTCATTTTAACTCAAAGGCTAGATAAGATTAAGCTCTGTGAGGAAGGTATGTTGAAAATCTAAGATAGGCTAAAAGTTAGCCCTCTTGTGCCAAACAGCCTAGTTATGAATGCAAAGGAAAGTTCTTTAAGGAAATTAAAAATGCTACCCCAGTGAACACAAGAATGATAAGAAAGTAAAATAGCCTACTGCTGATACTGAGAAAGCTTTAATGGTCTGGATAGAAGATCAAATCGGGCACAATATTCCCCGTTGTTGTTCAGTTACTAAGTCACGTCCAACTCTGCAAACTCATAGACTATAGAACAGCAGGCTCCCCTGTCCTCCACTATCTCCTGGAGTTTGCTCAAATTCATGTCCCTTGAGTCAATGATGCTATCTAACAATCTCATCCTCTGCCTTTAGGCAAAGTCCAATCTAGAGCCAAAGTCATAATTATCTTCAATTCTATGAAGGCTGTGAGAGGTGACAGGCCTGAAGAAAAAAAAAAAGTTTAAAGCAAGCAGAGGTTGCATGATATTAAAAAAAAAAGAAGCCACCTCTGTAAAGTACAAGGTGAAGCAGAAAGTGTTAACATAGAAGCTAAGGCAAGTTATCCAGAAGAGCCAGCTAAAATAATTAAACAAAGCGGATTGCTACACTAAATAAAATATTTTCAATTGGAAGAAGACGCCATTTAGGACTAGCTAAAGAAGAGTCAATTCCTGGCTTCGAAGCTCCAAAGTACAGGCTGACTCTTGTTAGGGATTAATATAGCTCATTAAATTGAAGTCAATGCTCATTCACTATTCTGAAAATCCTAGGATCCTTAAGAATTATACTAAATTTATCCTGATTTTGCTCTATAAATGGAATAACAAAACCTGGATGATGGTACATCTGTTTACAACATGCTCTACTGAATATTTTAAAACCACTGTTGAGACCTACTGCTCAGGGGGAAAAAAAAAAAATCAAAATGTTACTGCTTAGTGACAATGCACCTGGTCAACCAAGAACTCTGATGCAGATACATAATTAGATTCAGGTTTTTTTTCATCCCTGCTAACACATAATACAACATCCATTCTGTAGTCCATGGATCAAGGAGTAATGTTGACTTTCTAGTCTTAATATTTAAGAAATACATTTCTTAAGGCTATAGATGCCATAGATAGTGATTTTTCTGAGGGATCCAGACACAGTAAATTGAAAATCTCCTGGAAAGGATTCAGCATTCTAGATGGCATTAAGAACATTTGTGATTCCTGGGAAGAGGTCACAATATCAACAGGACTTTGGAATAAGTTGATTCCTACCCTCATGAATGACTGGGGGGTTCAAGACTTCAGTAGAAGAAATAACTACAGATGTGATGGAAATAGCAAGAGAACTAGAATTAGAAGTGGAGCCTCAAGACAGGAGTAAATTGCTACAATCTCATGATACAACTTTATGGATAAGGAGTTGTTTCTTATGGATGAGCAAGCAAATTGATTTCTGAAAACAGAATCTATTCCTGGTAAAGATGTTGTGAAGGTTATTGAAATAACAAAGAGAATTTATAATATTACATAAACTTAGTTGATAAAGCAACAGCAGGGTTGGATTCCAATTTTGAAAGAAGTTCTAGTGTGGGTAGAATGCTATTAAATAGCAAGGCATGCTACTAATGTGGCAAACTTCACCATTGTCTTATACTAAGAAATTGCCACAGCCATCCCAACCTTTAGCAACCACTACCCTCATGAGTCAGAAGCCATCAACACTGAGGCATGAACATCTACCAGCAAAAAGATTACAACTCAATGAAAGTACAGATGATTGTTATCATCTTTGAAGAGTAAGTTAATTTTTAATTAAGGTATGTACATTTTTTAGACATAATGCTATTGCATACTTAACTATGGTATAAGGCACACATACCTTTTCCGTCATTGGGAAACTAAAATATATTCTTGGTATCTTTTTATTGTCATATTCACTTTATTTTGGTGGTCTGGAAACAAACCCACAATAGCTAAGTTATACAGGGATTAATGGAGAAGGCAATGGCACCCCACTCCAGTACTCTTGCCTGGAACCTCCCATGGACGGAGGAGCCTGGTGGGCTGCAGTCCATGGAGTCGCTAAGAATCGGACACGACTGAGCACCTTCACTTTCACTTTTCCCTTTCATGCACTGGAGAAGGAAATGGCAGCCCACTCCAGTGTTCTTGCCTGGGGAATCTCAGGGACGGGGGAGCCTGGTGGGCTGCTGTCTATGGGTCGCACAGAGTCGGACACAACCGAAGCGACTTAGCAGCAGCAGGAACAGAGATTAAGCCCCAGGCTTTATTTCCAGAGTTATTCAAACGATCTACACCAGATATAGGATTTTCATTTTTATCACTTATCTTGGCATAAGGATGGAGCTTTTCTTCCCCTATATATATTTAGTTAGTTGCTTAATTAGGCTCATTTGAGATTTGTTTTTTATGACCAACTTAAAATCCCAAATAAGGAGACTGATACAAATTATTCTGAGAGATGACTATTTGGCCAACCATTTTCATAGAACCTTATTGCTTCATAAACTTGTTTCTTAACAGTTTCCAGAGTAGATTTTTTTTCTTTTTTTAACTATCTGTCATTGGGATATACAGCATCTGTGAACTGCACGTGGTGGATCTTATGTGTTTGCACTTTAACAATGTTCAGCAGTCCTAGTATGAAAATTTCTGTGTCCCTTTTAATCTCCAAAGGGGATATTATCTGATCTCTGACAATCTTGTATAAATGACAATGGCATGATTTTCACAAAAGGCTTGAAGAAAAGTGGGAAATAACATTTACTAAGAAGTTGTGTTGGAACATGGAAAATGAGCATCCCTTTTGTTCTCAAAGCAATCTTGAATGTGAAAAAAGTGAAAGTGTTAGTCGCTCAGTCCTGTCCAACTCTTTGTGACCCCATTGACTGCACCCCGCCAGGCTCCTCTGTCCATGAAATTCTCCAGACAAGAATAATGGAGTGGGTAGCCATTCCCTTCTCCAGCAGATCTTCCAAACCCAGCAACTGAACCTGGCTCTCCTGCATTGCAGGCAGATTCTTTACCAAGCCACCAAGGAAGCCCAACATAAAGGAATGAAATTTTTAAAAGATGAAATTAGATCAATTCAGCTAGAACAAATTTTGCGTAGACAAAAAGCTTAGCAAGGTGATTTTAATTTGATACTGAAGAATCTAAAATACTAGTGTTTCTTTTTTAATTTTATTTTTATTCTTATCGTTTATCAAAACACAATGGCATATTAATTGTATTTGTTAGAACTATTACTTCTTCTATCTGTGACTCCCCTCCATCATGCTTCCCATCTGTGTTTGGTAGCAGAACACAATTCTCGTAACTGATAAAGTGGAAGTGAAGTTGGAGTAGCATTTATTATAGGTTAGGTGGAACATATTTATGTGGATCAGAATCATCTCTATCCATAGCTACACTTTTCTTATCTGTCTGCGGAAGTAATAGCCTGGTACAATTCTAACAGCCATTGTCAAAACCCAACTAAGGTCACGAAAGGATACAGTCTCATTCAAGATCATGTCATGATATATATTCTATGGTATTAATTTTTGGACTTACGTAGGTAGTAAAAGAAAGAAAACTATATTGAGTGTTCAAAATTGAATTTAGTCTGTGTGAAATGTATTAGATGTGCAAAATTTAAAGGAATATTTTATTTCCATTTCTTGTCTAGTCAAAATAGAATATTTCTCTCAACGAAAATGTACTTGATGGCTATATATATATATATATATATACATAGGTATAGATATAAATATTTCACAATGTGAATTGCTTGAATAAAAAAATAATTCCTGTGTTTGCAGGGCATAAAACTTCATCATTACTACAAAATGTTAATAGCTATATCTGTGAAGTAGCATGTTCTGTATATTCCAAGCTATAGAATATCATCTTAATAAATCACCAATAATGAAATAAAACCTGGAAAAAAAAGTTTCCTTAACTAGCAATAATGAAAATAATAAAGTAATTGATCCTTCTGGTAGGTATCACAATTCAAGTGATGTTATATTCTCACTATAAAAACAGAATAAAATTTTGTTTCCACACAAAGAGGCTATCAAAAAGTATACTGATGGGCATTATTTCAGAATAAGAATACTGGATAGTTTATTGATATAAATATCAAGCCAGCATTCCCAATTCATAATTGTATTTGCAGTTTTTAAGAAGGTATAACATTAGATTTATTTTCTTATTTATTTTGGAAGACCTCTCTAAATGAATAAACTTCAAGAAACAAAAAATCTACATCCTATCTGTGCTTAAATCTCATTATATCTCAACTTGTGAAGTGCAGGTGGAGTTTCCAAAGGATAAGCACAGGTTAAAGCAGTAGGGGGAATCACTGAAAAAGTTGAATGCTCAATGTGAGAGTCATCTCTGAGTTTGCCTTGAAAAATGCTGGACAATCATTGCTTCAGATTGGCATCTTCAGCAAGAGAGAGAGCAAATGATTTGCATCACAATGAATCCAAGGAAGAATAACCCACTCCATTTTCCCTAACACCAACCTCCAGCAGTTTTGAGACAGCAGATGGATAACCTTGTCTATGTACAACTGGATTTATCAGTCATTCAAGTAGTGGGAGGGCAGAACAGTTTCATCTGATTTAAAATTTTGAAGTAATATGTATCGCTCACCCTTGAGAGCCAAATTTAGACTCATTATATGATGTGGGAATGTGTCCAAGACTGTGAACAATTTCTGGTTCTTATATCTATGTGCCACAGGATTTTCACAGCCTCTAGTTTTAGAGCCAATTGATTTTGAGATACTAACAAAGGCTCCTTTGAAGAATTGCCATTTAGAGGTAAAAAATTTCAGAGAAACCACAGATTTGGCAAATTATAGGGAACAGGGAAGAGGCTTCCTTTGGAAGGAAATGCTTAAAAAATTCATAGAAAATACAGTGTGATCAGGGGGAGGATTTAGAAAGAATAGAGAAAGATAATGCTTAAGTTGTCCATCTCCTCAGATGCTCACATTTTATTGAAAAAAAAGGTTTAGACTTGAAATAATTAAGCAAATGGCTTTCACTAATCTAACTCTCTCCTTCCCTAGACCTCGGACCCTGAATGAAGCAAAACATATAATCAAACACAATAAAATCATATTCTAAATTACTGGCCACTAACCCACTGGCCTTCTGTGCTAATTTGTTATATTCTGTTTGTCTACCAATTTACTCACTGTCCTATATAATCCTTTCATTCACTACATCTGACTTTAAATCTCCAACACTCTGTCCTCCTTACCATTAGCTGGTAACCTTTGCTTCTCTTTTAACTGACACTATAGAATAAATCAAAAGAGAATGGCTACCTGAACTATTCCATCTGTTCATATACTGTAGTCAGAGTCAGCGGTTTCTCCTGCTCATACAGAGGGACTATCACTGCTCTACACTAAGGCAAACTTGTCCATTTTTGCATTCAGCCCCATCTCTTTTCACCCATTCAAACAATGCCCCAGAAAATGGCCCTTTCTGCCATAACTTCCCTAAACTGATTCTATTAGTAAACAGTAATGGACTCTTGTTTACTTTAAAAAACAGAAAAAAAAAAAAACCACTTTTCATCATATAATACTTTCCTCTATTTTCTGCATAGTTACTCTGATTTATCTTTCTTTATTTTTCTGTTGCTCAAATGTATCAAGTGATTTCTTAATCCAGGAGCTCTGTATGTGCTCTAAATTCAAACTGCAACCACTTCTACATGATGGTTATATGATTTTGCATCTGCATCACATTCACATCCTTCAGGTTTTTCTTAAAATTTCATCTTATCATGGAGGCCTTCAATGAGCACTATTTATAATACAGCACTACGCCCCTAGCACCCCATACTTCCTATCAAAGCTTACTCTGCTTCTGCTGTATCTTCCCTCCTAATTCTTGTCCCTCTTTGACATACTGCATATTCAGAATATGGCTTTTTTATTACAGTGTGAGCTCCATGAGGATAGGAGATATTTAATATTTTAATGATACATTTTAGCCAATGAAATATAAAATTAGAGATACAGAGAAAATGACAATTTAAAAGAAAATATGTGATTTGTCAAAAAGAATAACAAATAGTACAGTGGTAAAACTGTTGAGTTTTCCAATTTAATTTAGTTGCCTTTTCAGTTCAGTGGGAAATGCTGTATTATCTGGGAAATGGAATTTAAAGCCAAAAGGTATGCAGCAGCATAGTTTACTTATCAGCTGAAAAAAAACTTTAGTCGTTAAGATCCAGTGTTCATCAGTGCATGACACAAATCAGAATACCATATATTGTTGACATAAATGTAAATGGGCAAAGCCTCTTTGGAAAGCAATAGGTAGTGTCTATTATTATATTTCTTTCAACAAACATATTCCGCTTCTGTGGCAGTGTGTTATAGAAATAGGCACACGTGTATCTCTAGATATACATAAATATTTTAAAATCTTTTAAATGGATACACATATGAATTCATGTATACATGTATGAATAATAGATAAAATAAATCAATAATGAACTTATTAAAAGGAAGGCTGGAAGAAAGGAAAAAAGAAGGGGAATGATTATATTATAGCTGTGATATAGTATATCTTGAGAGATAAGCCCTAAAATGTCAGGGAAGCCATAGTTACTCTCGAGTAGCTTTGCCTCTATAAAAATGCCCATTTCTTCATACACTATACTAATGACCACAGTTAAAGAGCTAAGCTGTTCTTCAAGGTTTGCCAAGTATGATAAAACTGTGAGTGTGGAAGCACTTTGGTTATATAATATTAGACTCTTACTATGCTATCTGCAAATTTGGAAAACTCAGCGGTGGCCACAGGACAGGAAAAGGTCAGTTTTCATTCCAATCCCAAAGAAAGGCAATGCCAAAGAATGCTCCTACTACCGCATAATTGCACCCATCTCACAGGCTAATAAGTAAAGCTCAAAATTCTCCAAGCCAGGCTTCAACAATACGTGAACCGTGAACTTCCGAAAGTTCAAGCTGATTTAAGAAAAGGCAGAGGAACCAGAGATCAAATTGCCAAAATCCACTGGATCATCAAAAAAGCAAGAGAGTTCCAGAAAAACATCTATTTCTGCTTTCTTGACTATGCCAAAGCCTTTTACTGTGTGGATCACAATAAACTGTGGAAAACTCTGAAAAGAGATGGGAATATCAAATCATCTGACCTGCCTCTTGAGAAATCTGTATGCAGCCCAGGAAGCAACAGTTAGAAATGGACATGGAACAACACACTGTTTCCAAATAGAAAAAGGCGTACATCAAGGCTGTATATTGTCACCCTGCTTATTTAACTTATATGCAGTGTACATCATGAGAAATGCTGGGCTGGATGAAGCACAAGCTGGAATTGAGATTGCCGGGAGAAATATCAATAACCTCAGATATGCAGATGACACCACCCTTGTGGCAGAAAGTGAAGAAGAACTAAAGAGCCTCTTAATGAAAGTGAAAGAGGAGAGTGAAAAAGTTGACTTAAAGCTCAACATTCAGAAAACAAACATCATGGCATCCGGTCCCATTACTTCATGGCAAATGGATGGGGAAACAGTGGAAACAATGGCTGACTTTATTTTAGGGGGCTACAAAATCAATGCAGATGGTGACTGTAGCAACGAAATTAAAAGACGCTTACTCCTTTGGAGAAAAGTTACGACCAACCTAGACAGCATACTAAAAAGCAGAGACATTACTTTGCCAACAAAGTTTCGTCTAGTCAAGGCTATGTTTTTTGTTTTTTTGTTTTTTACTTTTTCTTTTTTATCCATTTATTTTTATTAGTGGGGATCGGGATGGGGAATACATGTAAATCTATGGCTGATTCATGTAAATGTATGACAAAAACCACTACAATATTGTAAAGTAATCAGCCTCCAACTAGTCAAGGCTATGGTTTTTCCAATATTCATGTATGGATGTGAGAGCTGGACTATAAAGAAAGCTGAGTGCTGAAGAATAGATGTTTTTGAATTGTGATGTTGGAGAAGACTCTTGAGAGTTCCTTGGACTCAAGGAGATCCAACCAGTCCATCCTAAAGGACATCAGTCCTGAATATTCATTGGAAGGACTGATGTTGAAGCAGAAACTCCAATACTCTGGCCACCTGATGGGAAGAACTGACTCATCTGAAAAGACTGTGATGCTGGGAAAGATTGAAGGCGGGAGGAGAAGGAGACGACAGAGGATGAGATGGTTGGATGGCATCACCGACTCAATGCACATGAGTTTGAATAAACTCCTGGAGTTGGTGATAGATAGGGAGGCCCAGCATGCTGTAGTCCATGGGGTCGCAAAGAGTTAAACGTGGCTGAGCGACTGAACTGAACTGAACTGAACTGATGCTATCTGCCCTTTTCTGGCCAAAGCAAGGGTTCCAAGATGAGGATCAGATTATCCTAACATTGACACCAGTCTATGCAAGGAGCTAGCATGCTTATGTTTTGGACTTTTCAGTTATGCTATGCAATCTGATGCAGTAAAGGTTGGTTCCCCGCTAATATTTTGGAATCCACCACAGGAACTAAGGGGGAAGAGACTACTGTACATTACTGATGGAGACGGTCAAAGTAGCAAAATTTTATTTCCAATAATATAAAAATCTTAATGTTTTTGAAGAAATTTCTTTATAAATAAATGGGTCACAGTTTGCATCATTATGTAGCAATGTTTTAAAAAAATAACTCCAGATTTAGGTCTTAAAGATGTATATAAGTCAAGTGTTTCCAAGAGAAACAGGACCCAAAGGATTTGCGTATATAGAAATAAATTATTTTAAGGAATTGGCTTGTGCATTTATAGATATTGGCACATCCAAAATCTGCAGGGCAGGCTGGCAGGCTGGAAACTTATCAAATGCTTTAGTTGAAGTCTTAAGACTGTATACTGCCAAAGTCCCTCTTGCTAAAGGGGAGGTCAGTCTTTTGTTCAGTAAAAGCCTGCAACTTATTGTATGAGGCCCATCCACATTATGGTAAACAATCTACTTTACTCATAGTCCACCAATTCATGTTCATCTCTTTCAAAAACCCTCTCACAGAAACACTTATATTGTTTTGATCGACATTTGGGCTCTGTGGCCCAGTCAAGCTGTCAGGTAAATTTAAACATCACACAAAATAAAATTAATTTATAATCTTTCTACTTTCTCAAACTCAGTAGAGAATCCATGCATAGAAAAATATAAAACTGAGACTATAATGCATTTATTTAGCATATAAGTTTAAAATAACATTTTATTTTTGTTTGCTCTAAAATGATGTAAAGAAAGTCTTGACTAGGGGCACCATGAGAGAATTTTTTGCAGATATAAGAAAATCATATAAATGATTATATGTTGCATGTTCAAATATGTATGTGTTTTTGTACGAAAACAATATTCACAGATTCTCTTCAGTCGGTGCTACAAACTAATTTAAAATACAGCTCTAAATGCATAGTTGCTGGCTATTGTGAATAACAACAACAACAAAATAGAGCTAAGTAATAAACATGAGGTTTAGTGGTATTACACACAATCAGTTGGTGGATTTCATAACGTATTTTGAACTTGTGTTTGCAGGAGAATGATAAAAAGGTATAGGTATAGTAGAAAAAGGTATCATTTATAGTATAAGTCAAGTCCTACATTTTACACAGGAGGAAACTTACCACAGACTATAAGTACTTTCTCTCTTCATAAACTTTTCATTGACAGAACAAGAACGAGTATGTAAATCTACTCATACTAACCTCTGGCTGCAGAAATACATGACAATCACCTAGGTACCCAAATATGAGAATCATAATCTTTACAGGCTTTCCTTATTTGAATTATATTTTCTATACAGACAATGAAACTGTACAGAAATTAAGTCCAGTTTTACAATATCCCAATTACTTTCCTTTCCCTTTTTATTAATGTGATTTATCATGATAGATGCAATTTTACTATTTCAAATGAATGTCTTACCTTTGCATATAATATACAGGTACACAATTCTACAAATAATTTTTTGTGATTTCTTTATATTTCAGTATGTAAATATAACATGCAGTGTGCTTTTACCACTCAAAAATTATGTTTCTTATATGCCAATATAGATTTTTAATCAAGATTATTAATTTTAATCATGACATTGTATTATAAATACAATTTACCTATTTTCCTATTTTCTGGGATTCATTCTTATAAACAATGATGCTATAAACCTTCATATGCCTTTTTAATTTTACAAAGTAGCTACAAAATGTCCACAGTGGTATGCTTTGAATCCTTTCTCTGTATCCTTTTGTGTATCTACTGTTGGGTTTCGTTGTTGTTTTTTACAGTTATCATGGGACTTATCTTCATCATCTAACAGGATATAACAGTGTATTTTAATCTGATACAACTGAACTTTCATCACAGGCAGACACTCTACACATTTATTCCTGTTCTGTTATGTATTTTTTATATACATGTATCTTTTTGTATTGTGTATCTATTAACAAATTACTGTGGGTATAATTATTTTCAGTACTTTTGTGCAGAAAACTTTTAAACTCCAGTTAAGTGACTAACCCACCACCGTATTATAATATTAGTACGGTCTGAATTTGACTGTAACTGACCTTGAGCGGTATGCTGCAGGTGGTCCTGCATCCCGGGTGCACAGGGACCCACCAGGTGCCAGAGCGCTGGGTGAACCGGCCATCTGGATCCGGCCGACGGGATACAAGGCCAGGCCGCGGCCTGGTTTTTCGGCTCCTGCAATATGTCTGGGGCCACTGGCGCCACCAAGGCTGGCCAGGCGGTCGGCAAATCGGGAACGTGGGGTCCGGATGTTAGACTGCGGGCAGTCAGACACTGAAGCGGCCTGGGAGCCCCGGTGGTGGGGCCTCAGCGAGGTCAGGACGGGCCTGTCCCGGAGAGGCCTGGGGTCTGGTTGGTGGGAACCGTGTAGAGTCAAAGTTCTTGGGGGGCAGCCGGGCCCCGGGGTGCGTCTGGGCCCTGGAACCCTGGGAGCGGCCCCGTGCTGAGGTGGGTTGAAAGCCCGAGTCCGCAGTAGTGACCTGACTGACGTGTGGGGCCGGCTCAGGAGCCAGTTTCGCGGCTGAAGCTGAGGCCATAGGCGCCCCCCAGGGCCGTGGGAGCCCTCCAGGTTCAGAACTGGGAGGTCCCGGGGAGCCCCGTGTTGCGGGGGCGTCGGGCCGGCCATGGGAGCCGGCAGGTACTGTGGTCAGCCCCGCGCCAGAGCAGTCGGGGCCACGGGAATCCTGGCGCACGGCGGGCCCGTGGCCGGGGACAGCAGGAGTGTGCCGGAAGGGCGGTGTCCTGAGGCGCTGAGGTGAGTCGGGGGCTGCGCGCGCTGCCCGCTGGGAGCTGGGCTCACAGAGGCCGCTGGGGCGCCCGCCGGGGGGGATACCCGACCTGAGGGCGCCGGGGTGCAGCGCTGGAGGCCTTGTCAGGAGGCGCGTGCCTGGGAGCTGCCCAGGAGCAGGGCTTCCGGGAGCCCTCAGGGGCCATCTAGGGGCCAAGGTGGGTTACTCACTTCACTCTCTGGTTTGGGGGAAGCGTGATGGAGGGGTGGGGTGTGAATCTGTCTCTCCTATCATCTTCAATGGCATCTTTTCTTAAATTTGTGCTTCACGCAGGTGCTGTCATCCGTCAACTGAAGTATTTGGCTCTTGTGAAGGTATTTTCCTGCACAGTTGTTCAAACTGATGTTGCTGAGGGGACAAATGTTAGAAATTCCTATGCTGCTAGTTTGCTGACGTCACTTCTCCCCTCATTTATATTATACACTACTTTTATAATTCAGCTTTTAATAAGCAGTTTTCTTCTTTGGGGTGGGTTGGGGGGGCGGGGGGAGGGAGAAGGACTGTTGAATAGTGCCACCATGAACATTAACAAATATATCGGTATTCTTTAGGAATGTTCTTATGGAGCCAAAAGATAAGCATAAGCTCAGTTTTAGAAGTCATTTTCAGAGTATTTTCAAGTATACAGCCTCACCAGCAATGCATCATAATAAATTGTATTTCCATATTGCTGCTAACACCTGGAACCGGCAGTTATTTTCATTTTAGTCATTCTTGCATTTGTAAATTTGTAGCATTTTTTGATGACTGATGAAGTTGAACATCTTTAAATATGTTTATTGCTTATTTAAATATTTTCTTATATGAAGTATTGTTTTAAGTATCTGGGCTCTTTTTTTTTTTTTTTCTATTGGGTCATCTTTCTTTATTCATTTGTGCATTTAAAAAAAAAGATCTAAGTACAATGATTATCTTCTAATTTTGTAGGTAATTTTTATACTTTCTTAATTGTGACTTTTGAAGGGTATATATTCTTAATTTTATTGCAATCCATTTATTTTTCCTGTTACAGTCAGTGCTTATTGCAACATGTTTGAAAAAGAAACCTATCCTACTTCCATATCATAAAGATATCTTCCTACCCCATCTAAAATGGTTATTGTTTTAACCTTTATCATATGTGCAATCATTCTCAATGTACACAAAAATAAAATTTAAATGTATATGATGTAAAAAATTATGGATACATTTGTGCATGCTAGGTCGCTTCAGTCATGTCCGACTCTTTGTGACCCTATGAACTGTAGCCCATCAGGCTCCTGTGTCCTTGAGATTCTCCAGGTAAGTATACTGGAGTGGGTTGCCATGCCCTCCTCCAGGGGATCTTCCGGACCCAGGGATCAAACCTGTGTCTCCTATGTCTCCTGAATTGGCAGGCAGATTCTTTACTACTAGTGCCACTGATACTGATGCCATTAGCTGCTAAAAGTAGCCAAAAAATGAATAAAACTATAAAATGTCTGAAAAAATTTTTAACAAATTTGACCTAATAGGCATTTGTAGAACACTTTATACAAAACTGTAGTATCCACATTCTTTTCAAGTGTACATGGGATATTTAGTAAATTGACCATACGCTGAACCATAAGGAAAATGACCAACAATTTCAAAATATTAAAATCATTTGTTTTTGCTGACCTTAGTGGATCTAATCTAAAAATTAGCAAAAAATAGATAAGGGGGAAAGGGTATGTACATAATAAATAGTTAGAGTCAAATGATAAGGTCGACATTTAACAAATATTTGAACATAATAAACTATCACAAATGCTCTCTCTCAGAAGACAGGTATAGTGCTGATTAGAGGGAAACCGGTAGCCTTACATATATGCATGAGAAAAGATGATAGGAAGACAAGAGTTTATAATATTTCACTTAAGGAAGCTAGGGAAATAATAGGAAAATCAAATGTAAAGAAAAAGAAGATAAAGAATCAAATCTGGAGTTGGAATCAATGAGAGAGAAAACAAACATGCAGTATAGCAAATCAACAAACTTAAAAGCAGCTCACTGAAAAAGTTTATTTAATTAATAAACTTAGAGTAATATGGTAAAAATAAAAAGAGTAAATAAAATTACCAATATTGTTAATAAAAGAGGAATATCACACTGTATCTTATATATATCCATAAAGTAGCATGTGAATATTGTAAACAACATTACATTTTATAATTTGGATAAAGTAGATCTATTTCTCTAAATAATTATATTACCAAGTATGACTGAAAAAGAAAGGCAAACTATGAAGAATCTGGTTTCATTTTTAAGGATTACAAATTCATTTTATAAACTTTCTAAAAAAAAGGAAGACCAGTGATATGATGACCTCAGTGATAAATTTTTCCAAACACTTAAGGATGGAATAGCACTAGTCTTATGCAAATCCTTTAAGTATAGAAAAAGTTAGCCATTCTCATTTTTCCAGGATAGTTAAACTTTACTCAAAACAAACTTGGCAATCTAATTTACATAAAAATGTTTTTTCTAGTTTTGAAAATTTGACTTAAAGTTATATCTTGTGTAATTTTTGTTTTATAATTTCTACCTTAACTGTAGCTGAATCCTCTTTATTGTCCCTATATTGTTTACTTTATTATCTCTCCTTTTACTCGATTAGTCACTTTCATTTTATACTTAGAAAACACAGTAAATATTAGAGGCAACAAGGAAATGATCTTATAACTATTTTGAAAGAGAGCATGAGTGTATCTAAACTGAAAGAGAAGGAAATAATCCCTTCATTTGTGAAGGGTATCATTTGTGCATGTACTCTATGGACAGCAAAGTTCATACTGTGGGAGTCCATCTACCTAGAATTCAATGCTGGTCCCTAATTAACTTCCAAATATTCAGTTTATTCATTTATAAAATTTTAAGAGCTGACTTATATTACTCATAATTATTATGAAGAAAATTAAGTGACTGTAAATTCCATAGACTAAAGTTGACTTTGATATGTTCTTGGTATTATGTATTTTAAAATGATACCTTTATTGGTAGAAGTTATGCAGGCCAAGTTTAAGCACAGATTCAGAAAGATCTCTGTATCTCTGTAATTAAGTGCTGTGCAAAATTACTCAACCTATAAGGGGCTCTGGGTCCAATTTCCCTGGAATATATTAATAGATTGCTTCCTAGCAAGGCAAAGATTTGAAAGACTGTGGGCAATAACTAGTTTTGAGACAAAAGGAATTTTATCATTATTACCAGTTATGCATTGAGAGTAAAGGTCCTCTGTGTGACTGAGGGCCTCTAGCACATGAATTCCTAGAGGAGTTCAGCAGTTTCAAGATTGACGGTTGCCAATGCCTGGTGGTGGTGCTTTAGTCCCTACCTAGTGTCCAACTGTCACTACCCCATGGACTGTAGGCTGCCAGCCTCCTCTGGCCTTGGGATTCTCCAGGCAAGATTACTGGACTGGGTTGCCATTTCCTTCTCCAGGGGATCATCCCAACCCAGGAACCGAACCTGGGTCTTCTGCACGGCAGGCAAATTCTTTCCTGACTGAGGTACAAGGGAAACCATGTCACAGGGAAGAAAATGGCTAAGATGATGCTTTGAATAGGTTCCCACCTGACAATGGAGTTTCTGCTGGTTCTCCAAATTTTTATAAAGAATGAATTGAAGACTCTATTTGAGTCTTGCTCAAATAGAAGACTGAAAATCCTTCTATTTGAGCAATACTTTACAATAATCCAGAATAACAGCATATAGATGCATAATATGGTGACAAATATGCACACAAATGCATAAATGTTGTAGAATTTTGTTTCTTCTTAAGTTTCTTAAACCTCAGGGCACTAGAGTTTGTGGGAGGACACTTTAACTTATTATTCAAGTCTCTTTGGATTTTAAAGTCTCTTTTTTTTTTTTTCTGGCCAATAAGCATGTCTCTTGAGGAACTGTCTATTTTGTCTTTGTTTCTGTTTTATTTATTTATTTTTTATGGTATTTATTGGATAAAAGGCTTGCGTGATTTTGTAACTGGGAAGGAATGCTGTCATTTGAATTCTAGTCTTTTCATTGTCATCTGTGTAGACCTGTATCCCCACTGCAGGACAGTCTGGTCAGACCACAGGGTATTTTCATTTTTGTTTTCCAAAGAGAAAAAAGTTAAGTTGTTGCTGTCCTTAGATTCAGGAAAGTTATTTGGTCCTCCCTTGCTGGCATAGTTCACTTGCAGACTTCCTGAGTACACACATTTCATCTTGTCTTTGGATTAAAACTGGCCACTTATTAACCTTGGTTATCTGTTTCCATTGCCCCTCTCCAGATAGCTCTCAGTAGGACATTGGCCTTCAATTCAGTGACTGACCTTCTTCATTACTCACAGAAATATATTATTTTTGTATTCATGAAATACCAGGAAAGCATTTATTAAGATTTAATCTACTGACATTCATTTTTCTCTGTCTACCCATGTAGTACAGCTCTTTTTACTTTGCTGCATTTATGCTTTTGTCATAAGTTCACCCTGATTGACACTAAAATATTTTTAGAGTTTCAGTTACCTTAACACTTATCTGCCTCAGAATTTAAGTCTGCTGGTTATGTAGCCAAAACACAATCAGTCTATTACTGTGTGCTTCTCTCCTGATTCATATAATTTCCTGCACTCTCAACTCAGAAGAAAAAAAGGCAGAATTTTCTCACTTCTTGAGAAAATAAAGGCTAATTTTTAATTATATATTGAGGTCTCTCTACCAATGGTATGTGATAATGCTGAACATTAAAATAGGCCTGGCTTTTAGAGTGCTTAAATATTTCTTTTTTTTTTTAAATAACTATTTTCAACAATATATGACCATCAGTGCTTCCCATGTTCTGTAGGGCTATACTATCAAATAAAATAATCACTGGTCACAGTGGCTGGACTTCCCAGGTGGCTTGGTGGTAAAGAATTGCCTGCCAGTGCAGGAGATTCTGGTTCAATCCCTGTGTCAGGAAGATCTCCTGGAGAAAAGTGGCAACCTACTCCAGTATTCTTGCCTGGAGAATTCCACAGATAGACAAGCCTGGTGGGCTACAGTCCATGCGGTTGCATGAGTATCAGACACAACATAGCGACTGAATAGCAACAGGTCACAGTAGCTATTGAGCAATTGAAATGTCAATTGTTTACATTCAGATGCACTGTAAGTGCAAAATATATAATTTGCAGAATGATTCATGAAAACACTTAATATAAATATATTTAAATGATATTTAATATTGGTTTCACATTGAAATAATTTTTATATATTTTGTGAAGTTATCCTAAAGAAATGTTCCTGCCAGAAATTTAAAATTATGTGGCTTACATTATGTTTATTTTGGACAGTACCGTTCTAGAAACTGAAATGAGCAATCTGTGTGACTAATCTGGACATTGACTCCTCATTTCTCTTTGATTTCCTCTGAAAAAACCTAATTTCTCTTGTGGCTTCATCCGGCTGAAGAAATACCACAAAAAAAGAAATAAAAACAAGCTAGCATATGTATATATATACACATGTATATATTTATTTTTTATATGTTTTTAACTTAAAAGTGTAATTGACTTACAGTATTATACTAGTTTCAGATGTACAACTAGTGGTTCATTATTTTTGTATATTACAAGATGATTACCTCTATAAGTATAGTTACCATCTGTCACCATATAAGGTTGTTACAATGTTACTAACTATATTTCCTATGCTGTGCATCAGGTCCTCATGACTTATTTACATTATAACTGGAACTTTGTACCTCTTAATCCTCTTCAAATATTCTACCTATCCCCCAACCCCTCTTCTCTGGGAACCACTAGTCTATTCTCTGGATCTTTGAGTCTGTTTCTGTTCCATTTTGTTTGTTTGTTTTGTTTTTCAGATTCATATGGTATTGGCAAAATCATATGGTATTGGCCTTTCTCTGTCTGACTTATTTTACTTTAGCACAATACCTACTAGATCCATTCATATTGATGCAAATGGTATGATTTCATTCTTTTTAAGGATGAGTAATATCCCACTGTAAATATATATCATACTTCTTTATCCATTCATCTACCTATGGAAACTTAGGTGACTTCCATTCCCTGATAGCTCAGTTGGTAAAGAATCTGCCTGCAATGCAGGAGACCCCGGTTTGATTCCTAGGTCAGGAAGATCCTCTGGACAAGGGATAGGCTACCCACTCCAGTATTCTTGGGCTTTCTTTGTGGCTCAGCTGATAAAGAATCTGCCTGCAATGCAGGAGACCTGGGTTCGATCCCTAGGTTGGGGAGATCCCTTGGAGAAGGGAAGGGCTACCCAATCCAGTATTCTGGCCTGGAGAATTCCAAGGACTCTAGAGTCCATAGGTTTGCAAAGAGTCGGACACCACTAAGCGACTTTCACTCTCTATCTCAGCTATTGTAAATAATGCTATAAATGAACATTGGGCACATATATATTTCTGCATTCATTTTTTTAAAAAAATTTCCTTCAGGTAAACATCCAGAAGTGGAATTACTGGATAGTATGGTTCAGTTCAGTTCAGTTCAGTCCAGTCGCTAAGTCATGTCGAACTCTTTTGCAACCCCATGGACTGCATCACACCAGGCTTCCCTGTCCATCACCAACTTCCAGAGCTTGCTCAAACTCATGTCCATCGTGTTGGTGATGCCATCCAACAGTCTCATCCTCTATTATCCCCTTCTCCTCCTGCCTTCAATCTTTCCCTGCATCAGAGTCTTTTCCAATGAGTCAGTTCTTCACATAAGGTGGCCACATTTTTGGAGTTTCAGCTTCAGGATCAGTCCTTCTAAAGAATATTCAGGACTGATCTCCTTTAGGATGGACTGGTTGGATCTTCTTGCAGTCCAAGGGACTCTCAAGAGTCTTCTCCAACACCACAGTTCAAAGGCATCAATTCTTTGGCACTCAGTTTCTTTATAGTCCAACTCTCACATTCATACGTGACTACTGGTAAAACAATAGCTTTGACTAGATAGACCTTTGTCCACAAAGTAATGTCTCTGCTTTCTAATATGCTATCTAGGCTAGTCATAGATTTTCTTCCAAGGAGCAAGCATCTTTTAATTTCATGGCTGCAGTCACCATCTGCAGTGATTTTGGATCCCAAGAAGATAATATCTCTCACTGTTTCCATTGTTTCCTCATCTATTTGCCATGAAGTCATGGGTCAAGGCTATGGTTTTTCTAGTGGTCATGTATGGATGTGAGAGTTGGACTGTGAAAAAAGCTGAGCGCTGAAAAATTGATGCTTTTGAACTATGTTGTTGGAGAAGACTCTTGAGAGTCCCTTGGACTGCAAGGAGATCCAACCAGTCCCTCCTAAAGGAGATCAGTTCTTCATTGGAAGGACTGATCTGAAGCTGAAACTCCAATACTTTGGCTACCTCATGCGAAGAGTTGACTCATTGGAAAAGACCCTGATGCTGGGAGGGATTGGGGGCAGGAGGAGACAGGGACTACAGAGGATGAGATGGCTGGATGGCATCACCGACTCGATGGACATTAGTTTGAGTAAACTCCGGGAGCTTGTGATGGACAGGGAGGCCTGGAGTGCTGCAATTCATGGGGTCTCAAAGAGTCAGACACAACTGAGTGACTGAACTGAACTGAATGGGACTGGATGTCATGATGTTAGTTTTTTTGAATCACTCACCTAGAGCCACACTTCCTGGAATGTGTAGTCAAGTGGGCCTTAGGAACAAAGCTAGTGGAGGTAATGGAATTCCAGTTGAACTCTTTCAAATTCTAAAAGATGATGGCTTTAAAGTGCTGCACTCAATGTGCCAGAAAATTTGGGAACCTCAGCAGTGGCCACTGGATAGGAAAAGGTCAGTTTTCATTCCAGTCCCAAAGAAGGGCAATGCCAAAGAATGTTCAAACTACCACACGATTGCACTCATCTCACACACTAGCAAAGTAATGCTCAAAATTCTCCAACCCATGCTTCAACAATATGTGAACTGTGAACTTCCAAATGTTCAAGCTGGATTTAGAAATGGCAGAGAAACCAGAGCTCAAATTGCCAACATTCTTTGCATTATAGAAAAAATAAGAATTCCAGAAAAACATCTACTTTTGTTTTATTGACTATGCCAAAACTTTTGACTGTGTAGATCACAGCAAACTGTGGAAAATTCTTAAAGAAATGGAAATACCAGACCACCTTATTTGCCTCCTGATAAAACTATTTGCAGGTCAGGAAGCAACAGTTGGAACTGGACATGGAACAACAGACAGGTTCCAAATTGGGAAAGGAGTATGTAAAGGATGTATATTGTCACCCTGCTTATTTAATTTATATGGAGAGTACATCATGCTAAATGCCAGGCTGGATAAAGCACAACCTGGAATCAAGATTGCTGGGAGAAATATAAAAACCTCAGATACAAAGATGACACCACCCTTATGGCAGAAAGTGAAGAGGAACTGAAGAGCCACTTGATGAAAGTGAAAGAGGAGAGTGAGAAAGCTGGCTTAAAACTCAACATTCAAAAATAATATCATGGATAGTATGTTAGTTTTATGTTTAAAGGAATCTCCATATTGTTTTTCATAGTGGTTGCAGCATTTGCTTTCCTGCCAACAGTGCACAAGGATTCTGTTTTTTTGACATTCTCACCAACACCTTTTGTTTCTAGTCTTTTTGATAATAGCCACTCTGACATGTGTGAGGTGGTAATTCGTCGTGATTTTTGACTTGCATCTTCTAGCTAATTAGCTATGTTGAGTACCCTTCATGTTTCTGTTGGCCATCTATGTCTCCCTTGGAAAATTATCTATTCAGAGTCTCTGCCCATTTTTAAATTCTATAGTTTATCTTTTTGAAATTGACTTGTATGTGTTCTTCATATATTTTGGACATTAACTCCTAATCAGACATATCATATCCAGCAATTTTCTCAATCAGTAGACTGCTTTTTAATTTGTTGATGATTTCCTTTCCTGTGCAAAAGCTTTTTTGTATGATGTAATCCTTTTTTTCCCTTTTGTTTCCTTTTCCTGAAGACGCAGATCCAAGGGAAGAAAAATTGCTAAGATGTATGTCAAAGAGCATACTACTTGTTTCCTTCTAGGAGTTTTATGGTTTCCATTCTTACTTTTAGGTTTTTAATTCATTTTTATTTTGCATTTATATATAATACAAGAAAGTAGTCTAATTTCATTATTTTGTATGTAGCTGTTCAGTTCACAACACCATTTATTGAAGAGACTGTCTTTTATCATATGTATATTCTTGCCTTCTAGATCATAGAATAATTGACCTAAGTTATATTATTCTGGTCTCAACTATGAGTTCAGAAATCTTATGGGCACGTGGGATATCAGGAATTTACCTTCAAAGATTCTTTTAGATATTTGATTGTATGATTAAGTCCACTGGTAAAGGAGAATCACTTTTGGACAATTTCAGTCACATTGTGGTTGTTGAGTTTCTAAGTCATGTCAAACTCTTTGTGACTCTAATGGACTGCAGCATGGCAGACTTCCCTGTCCTTTACCATCTCATGGAGGTTGCTCAAACTCATATCCATTGAGTAGATGATGCCATCCAACCATTTCATCTCCTTTCTCATCCTGCCTTCAGTCTTTCTCAGCATCAGAGTCTCTCCCACTGAGTTGACTCTCTGAATCAAGTGACTAAAGTCTTGGAGCGTCAGCTTCAGCATCAGTCCTTCCAATGAATATTCAGGACTGATTTCCTTTAGGATGGACTGGTTTGATCTCCTTGCAGTCCAAGGGATTCTTGAGAGTCTTCTCCAACACCACAATTCAAAAGCATCAATTCTTTGGTGCTCAGTCTTCTTTATGGTCCAATTCTCACATTCATACATGATTACTGGAAAAAATGTATTTTGACTATATGGACCTTTGTCAGCAAAGTGATGTCTCTACTCTTTAATATGTTGTCTAGGTTTGTCATACCCATAGCTTTGCTTCCAAGGAACAAGTGTCTTTTAATTTCATGGTTGCAGTCACTGACCACAGTAATTTTGGAGTCTAAGATAATAAAGCCTGTCACTGTTTTTCCCCATCTCTTTGCCATGAAATGATGGGAAAAGATGCCATGAACTTAATTTTCTGAATGTTGAGCTTTAAGCCAGCTTTTTCACTCTCTTCTTTTACTTTCATCAAGAGGCTCTTTAATTCCTGTTTGCTTTCTGCCATTAGGGTGGTTATCATCTGCATATCTGAGGTTTTTGCTATTTCTCCCAAAAGCTTGATTCATCCAGCCAAGCATTTTGTATGATGTACTCTGCATATAAGTTGAATAAGCAGGGTGACCATATACAGCCTTAATGTACTCCTTTCCCAATTTGGAAACAGTCTGATTCTAACTCTTGCTTCTTGACCTGCATGCAGGTTTCTAAGTAGGCAGGTCAGGTGGTCTGGTATTCCCATCCCCTTAAAAATTTTCCACAGTTTCTTATGATCCACACAGTCAAATACTTTAGGGTAGTCAATTAAGAAGAAGTTTTTCTAGAATTCTCTTGCATTTTCTATGATCTAGCAGATGTTGGCAATTTGCTCTTTAGTTCCTCTGCCTTTTCTAAATCCAGCTCGTACACCTGGTAGTTCTCGGTTCACATACTATCGAAGCCTAGTTTGAAGCATTTGGGGCATTACCTTGCTAGCATGTGAAATAAGCTCATTTGTTTGGGAGTTTGAACATTCGTTAACACTGCCCTTCTTTGGGATTGGAGTGAAAACTGACCTTTTCCAGTCCTGTGGCCACTGCTGAGTTTTTCAGATTTATTGGCATTTTGAGTGCAGCACTTCAACAGCCCACCGTTTAGGATTTTAAATAGCTCAGTAGGAATTCTATAACCTCCACTAGCTTTGTTCCTAGTAATGCTTCCTAAGGCCCACTTGACTTCACTCTCCAGGATGTCAGTCACATAGCCTTGAAAAAAATAAAGGAAGTGAGGAATTTTTCAACTATAGATATTTGAGATCTTAGACCAAAGCAAGAGGTAAAGATTAGTGTATTTCACAATTCTTTAATTTTTCAATGAGGTAAATTTTATAAAACATAAAATTAACTTTTAATTATTTAATTGTGTGCTTTCAGCTATTATATATATGATGCTGTGGAATAAGCACTTCTATTTTATTCCAATATATTAATATCTTCCCTCACTCTAAACTGTTTGAAAGCAGGCAAGCTTTTGCTAATGAGAATGTTTATTTTCTTATGAGCCCATTTTGTAGCTTTAATTATAAATAGGGTATGACCAAAATCACCTTTTAGAAGATGTTGGCTGCTCAGAGAATAGTGTAGATACCATGCTCCTCACTTCGATTTTCATACCTCAAATTCTTAAATTCCATTGCCTTAGGTTGTTAGGCAATTTTTTTTTTTTTTTTGCAAATTGTTTTTATTACCACCATCCATGGCACTATCTATTCTGTGTAACTAAAATCCCAAACATCTCTGAAAAGAATTTTAAACCTATAAATAAAATTAATTCTGGACCTTTACTTTTGTGCATTGTTTCATGAGCTTGCTCTTAATACCTCTTGCCTATTTCCACTATACCTATGTGCAATTCAGATCAGTTTGGTTGCTCAGTTGTGTCCGACTCTTTGAACCTCCATGGACTGCAGCGCACCAGGCTTCTTAGTCCATCACCAACTCCCATAGCTTGCTCAAACTCGTGTCCATCAAGTCAGTGATACATAGGTGATACAATTCCTATGTACTGTGCTTAATTAAGGCTACTAACTATATTTTAAGTCATCAGTTTCATACACCATAGCATCTAGTCTCATACCTTGGGTACACCAGGATAGCAGTGAACATCTCTTTATGGAATGGATAAATATATATATTCCAAAAGGAAATGTAAACAGAAAAAAAATTAAAGCAAAATGGTCATTAAGGTAATTTTCAAAATAATGATATCGCTAGTTTTATTTTGAAAAGTTAGCAAGATAATGATATATTTGCTTAAAATTATCAACAATAGCATTTACATTCTTTTTTGCTTTCCTTATTGTTGAGTCTCTGCCATAATTTCCCCGTGTAATATTTGATATTCCAATTGACATTTAATGAGGATACCATTGATTAAATAAAGCTGTCTAAAAATTTCAGTTTTATAAACATACTTCTATTTGCAGTGTTATAGATATTTGCTATCTTTTCTTCTATTTCAAAGTTCACAGAATAAAAATAAAATATTAAAAATAACTGACTATAACATTTATGAACAATTTATTTGAGAATGGTGTTATAGAAAATGATAATTTCAAAGTGAATAATTTTAATCCTTAGCTCCAAAGTGAGAACAATAAATACAATCATAAAGTGATAAAAAGGCACAAAAGCAAATCACTTAAGGGATCACAAATTTCCTTTTAAAATACAGTATTTATTGAAATAGTATATAAAATAAAGCTAAATTGCAGGAATTTGGCATTCAAAGTATGACAACAATTTAAATGCTATTTATAGAAGATGCTAAATTATGAAAGTTAGAGAAGAGAGAAAGGTATCAGATAAAATTATTACTTATTTTTTAGAGAAGTAGAATTTTTAGGGCAATGATTTGCTGAGTTTTAAAAATGCATGCAGATGAATTAAAATCTCTGAATTTGAAACTCAGGAATTACAACAGGATATGAAATTTCCTTAGAGAATCAAGGCTGAAAATTTCTAAAATTACTTTTAAAATGTTGACTGATATATATATATGTATATTTTTAAGTTCATTAGTAATGGATGAATACAATCATAGGAAAGCATCTACTACACCCTCTAATTTAAGAGGGTTGACTGAGCACATATTGCAGCCACTCCCTTTCATTATACGTAACAAAAGTAACAGAAAATAATAAGTAATGAAGTTAGGATAAAAACAATCAAATAGATAATAGCCCTGTAAAATAGGAATTCAGATATTGGACTCGGTAAAAGGTGAAAAGTAGGTAATGGTACACTAAAAACTAAATGCAGCTTATTTAACATTCTTAAATAATGTTTCTATTAAAGTAGATTCAACCAGTCCATCCTAAAGGAGATCAGTCCTGGGTATTCATTGGAAGAACCAATGTTGAAGCTGAAACTCCAATACTTTGGTCACCTGATGTGAAGCGTTGACTCATTGGAAAAGACCCTAATGCTGGGAAGGATTGGGGGCAGGAAGAGAAGGGGACAACAGAGGATGAGATGGCTGGATGGCATCACCAACTCAATGGACATGGGTTTGGGTAGACTCCGGGAGTTGGTGATGGACAGGGAGGCCTGGCATGCTGCGATTCATGGGGTCGCAAAGAGTTGGGTAGGACTGAGTGACTGACCTGACCTGACCTGATTAAAGTAAGAGTTGCATTAAGCCACATCTGGTAATTTCTATATATATAAGTAACAAGTACCTGGCTGATCATAACAGCAAAACCTTCTACATAGGTAAAAAAATACCCCCAAAACATGTACATGACACATTAACAGGCATTCACACAAATACAGGGTCAAGAAGAGGTCATCAAAAGATGGGCTTGATGTCAGTGTCAGAAGTTGTTAACTATAGAAATTTGTAAGCCTGGGCTTCCCTATGTGTGGCTAGAACCATCCATGAGGAAGGGTGATTACTCATCTTGGGAACAAAGGCACCCTAATTATCAATACCAGAAGCATGTTTCTGCCTTCATTTATGGTAAGAGGATACTGTGATGCATCACCTGGATGGACCTCCAGGAACAAAGGACTCACTATTCTAGCTTCTGAAAGTGCTGTCTTCAGACAGCCTTACCTTGATGTTCTCTTTTGGGAATCTCCTTGATCAAGAAGAACTAAAGAGCCTCTTGTTGAAAGTGAAAGAGGAGAGTGAAAAAGTTGATTAAAGCTCAACATTTGGAAAACTAAGATTATAGCATCTGGTCCCATCACTTCATGGCAAATAGATGGGGAAACAGTGGCTGACTTTATTTTGGGGTGTTCCAAGATCACTGCAGATGGTGACTGTAGCCATGAAATTAAAAGACATTTTCTCCTTGGAAGAAAAGTTATGACCAACCTAGACAGCATATTAAGAAGCAGAGACATTACTTTGCCAACAAAGGTCTATCTAGTCAAGGCTATGGTTTTTCTGATAGTCATGTATGGATGTGAGAGTTGGACTATAAAGAAAGCTGAGTGCCGAAAAATTGATGCTTTTGAACTGTGGTGTTGGAGAAGACTCTTGAGAGTCTCTTGGACTGCAAGGAGATCCAACCAGTCCATCCTAAGGGAAATCAGTCCTGAATATTCATTGGAAGGACTGATGTTGAAGCTGAAACTCTAATACTTTGGCCACCTGATGTGAAGAACTGACTCATTTGAAAAGATCTTAATGCTAGGAAAGATTGAAGGCTGGAGAAGAAGGAGACAACAGAGGATGAGATGATTGGATGGCATCAGCCACTCAATGGACATGAATCTGAGTAAACTCCAGGAGTTGGTGATGGACAAGGAGGCCTGACATGCTGCAGCCCATGGAGTTGCCAAGAGTCGAACACAACTGAGCAACTGAACTGAATTGAACTTGAGCAAGGAAACACATTTCCATGGTCATACGCCCACTTCTGTAAGGCTAAAAGCTCACATTTAATTGATAAAGGCTAGAAAGGCCTGTTGCTTGTGCACAAACATTTTAAAGGTCTTAACATGTTTACTTTGCTCAGACTTGTATACTTTTTGATATATTTTTCATTGTACTTACTCTCTACAAAATGTGAAACATGTTCTGATAGTGGATAGTCATTCTCTGATAGTGGATAGAAAGTTATGTGACTGAAAGATGTGACTGGTATTCTGAAAAACAAGACTTAATGATGAGTCTAAGGCTTGTCAGTTATACCAATTGTGGAAAATAAAATCTTGTGACCAAAGGACTTACCAAGACAAACTTATCTCCCTCAAAATTAGTCATTCAGGAAAGGGTAAGGGTTCCTTAGAAAGGGAAATTATATGCATGTTTCATTTAGAAATCTGGCTCCCCACCAGATGCCAAACAGAATTTCATTTTATGCAAATATATTTGTATTTTCCATGTGAAGCATCCCATGCTATGAGCGATAAGATATGTATTTATGGTTTTCTCCTTTTGCTTTGTAACAGTTAAAATGATATCAAATATTTGCTACACCTTTATTTCTAAATATATTCTGACCTTATGTCACGTATGCACCATTTAGTGTTTACCTTCAGTCATTTAGCACTGCACTTAATAGAATCCTTTTTTTTTTTTCATTTATTTTTATTAGTTGGAGGCTAATTACTTTACAATATTGTAGTGGTTTTTGTCATACACTGACATAAATCAGCCATGGATTTACATGTGTTCCCCATCCTGATCCCCCCTCCCACCTCCCTCTCCACCCAATTCCTCTGGGTCTTCCCAGTGCACCAGGCCCGAGCACTTGTCTCATGCATCCAGCCTGGGCTGGTGATCTGTTTCACCCTAGATAATATACATGTTTCGATGCTGTTCTCTCGAAACATCCCCACCCTCGCCTTCTCCCACGGAGTCCAAAATTCTGTTCTGTACATCTGTGTCTCTTTTTCTGTTTTGCATATAGGGTTATCGTTACCATCTTTCTAAATTCCATATATATGCGTTAGTATACTGTATTGGTCTTTATCTTTCTGGCTTACTTCACTCTGTATAATGGGCTCCAGTTTCATCCATCTCATTAGAACTGATTCAAATGAATCCTAAATTCATACTTCCAGCAACATGGGGTAAAGTTACCTTCGACTTTTAAAGTGAAACAAGTCAATTGAACTATATGTGATGCTTCTACAATATGTCACATGCTGTAATGTGAACATACTTTATGTTTCATGCTGCCATTTATGTAGTGTCATCTGTTATCTACACAATCAGCTATTTGCTAGTGAATTCTGCAAAATGTTTATTTACTATATTTATTAATTAGGCCCCAGTAAAGTGAGAGAATCTACCCTTTAATTTGAACAAGGGGAATTTAATATAGTTATGAACAGTGGATTAGAATGACAGGGAATTGCTTAAGTGGAAGAGAAAAAGAGAACCCTAAAGAATACTTTAGGTCTGAGTGAGAGTACCTAAGAAAGTAACACAGTGAAAGATAAAGGTCTCGGTTGGCCTGGGATTACATCAGACCTCTTGTGGGGGGTGGTTGAAGCCCTTAGAAAGGTGAAGACATTTTCCACTGTTTCTGGCCAGAACTGGTAGCTGGCAAGTGGAGACACAACTGATGCAATAATGTTATGATTCCCTAGCTGCTGCCAGTGCAGTTGCTCTAAATTTGATAGAAAGCCAGCTGAAAGCAGTTCACCAGAAAGCTACCAGAAATCCTCAGGGCTGGAGAGGAGTTTAATATTGAGCTTGTGGAAGCTGTCACTTGGAAAATGTGGGCAAGCAATGTCCTTAGCAATGCCACTGATCTTTTGCCAAATCCTTTCATGCTGAAGTGGCTCTTATCTTTGAGAACAATTCAGGTGGGGAAGAGTGTGCCTGAAGAAAATGAGATACCTCTTACTGCTAGCCACAAAGATATTGCTAAATAACACCATACACTAGGAGCACACCCAAACAGTCCATCCATGGGAACCAGGAAGAGAAAATCTTTTTAGCACTCATCCTGACAGGATTTAGCATTTCACTGGCTGGGGGTAAAAATAAATTACAAGGTCCAATTCTGTTGTCACAGAGGCAGTGAGTTAATAGCCAGCAGAACACTCTTGGCTATTTAGCTACCCAGCTTTCAAATGTACCATTCTATATGTTTTTAAACTTCCCTACTGAAACACACAACTCTAAACTTTCACCTAAAAACATATAGCTACATTTCTTACAAATAGAGACACTCTCACCATTTTCTCAAAAATGAAAAGATGCACAGTCCCAATCATCATTGTGTCCATTATTGTGGCTTTATTAATTGTTTCTCAAATTCTGTCACATTCACAGCTCTCTGAATGTTGTTAGCTAACACTAAATTGTCAGGTAACCTGTAGCAACTTTTATATACTTTTTTAATAAGAGAAAAGAAAAAATTTTCACATATATAAGTAAAACATACATATGAAAAACAAAGAATATGAAAACTACTATAATCTTTATTTCTTTAATTGAAAATAATATCTATGGCTTCTTCTTCACCATCCATTCTGTATTTCCTCCACAATCCTCAAAAACATCAACTTATTGATGGAATAGAATAAACCAAACCCAATGGAATAGCCCAAATATGAGTTAAAGAATGACCCAAGTACTCAAATATCCAGTCTTTGTGGGAAGGTTACTGTAATTTTCCATTTACCTTTGTTACTGAGCATGGAAAAGTTAAGAGGCACCCAGAGAATGCCCTGGCTTCCAGTCATAGTCTCTTTATTCCACTTTCTCCTTAGTAATCAAAATAAATCCTTCTATTTCTTTAGTGAAAGAAAGCCATTTTCTATCTGTTGGTTTCTCTGGTACAAGGAGCCAGAAATGGCTAGGTTTCATCTTACAATTCAAGAGAATTCTTACTGTGTTCCCTGCTACCAGGGTTCTCTCCTTGGATAATTAAACATTCAAGAAGCAAAGCAAAACTCAATGTCACTAGAACAGAAAGAAAATTTTGCAAATTGGTTATTCAGTGTAACACTAAGAGAAGCCACTTCCATTTCCTACCATTGATTTACAGACTCACATATTGTGTCTGTGGGAAAGACAGTACCATATAAAGGTCTCTATGAACAGATCGTATCTTTTCAGGAAATTTATCTCACAACTTTCACGTCTTCATAAGTCCTGAGTCTTCATAAGTCCTGGCTTATGTAGGGCTTGGCTGTTCAACCACAGTGGTGTCTTCTGTTCCCAGGTGTCAGTGTTAATTCAAAATTAGTGTATAGTAATCTCAGTAAGTTCTGACAATAGTCTCTTTCCCCAATGCCCTGTAACTCTCTTTTTCTCTTAGGTAAAGTTTGGAATAAGATTTCTAGTGTGAACTTGTGGCAAAGTTTTAGGATCCTATTTCAAGAAGACTCAATCTCCCCTTCATTTGGGTGTGCCCCTAGACACACAAAGACAAAGATTCTTTGTGTCTATGAATTGACTCAGATCTTGGCATCAGTTACAAAGCTACAACTCGTTACTGTGGTGACTCAAGCCAGATTTATTGGCTACTGGAACTTTGTTTTTCTGCTATAGATATGTGTTAATCAAGTAAAACTGTGCATCCCTTTTATCCCTAGAAGCACCTTAATAATCTAGCCAACAATAAAGATATATGTAAGCCAAGGCATACTGATACCAGTTCACCCCAAATTCCCCTTATAAGTACCTTCCTGCTTTGGTGGGTAAAATGTGTCATTTGCATTCTATTGCTTTAGGATTCTGTAATCTCATTGGAATTAGGGAGTCCAACTCAATGGTGCCATCCCGTACAGTTATGCCTTACATACAAATGAGAGCTAGCACAGAGATTTCCATGAGTGAAGATGCTGCCCACAGTATCTATCAATGCCTTTTTGTATGCATGCTGTTTGTTCTTGGGTTAGATTTTGTACATCTTGAACACGGTAAATTTTATTCTAGTCATGGTTCTAGTGGCAACAGAATAGACTTTTTGTGGGTCCTAAGAGACATTGTCATTTTTCAAGACAGGCTGCCCCAGTTGATGTTATCACAGGGTCTTCAGGCAGAGAAAAGCTAACCTCAAAAACTGGGAAGTATACTGCTTCCACTGATAATTGAGTCTCAGAGTGACTTGGGAGTTCACAGTGTCAATTTTATTTGAGCCTAACAAAATGTCTTCATTCCAGTTTTTAGGATCCAATTATTTGCCAAGAAGTGACTTAAATTTTATATAAGAAATGGTGTAACTGTGAATTCAACTATAGTTTAACTCTGTAACCTTCGAAATTAAGCTTTATATTTTCAAAACATGAGCTTCGTGTTTGCAAGAAATACTGGATCATTGCAGGGCTGTCACAGAGGATATTTGGACATTATTACATCATGACTGATCTGAAAATTAATGGACTTCAGTTTGCATTTTTGCTTTATCAGCTCTCAAGTGCTCTAAAAAGAGTATATTCTATAATATAATATTAATGTTATTTCCACAAAAGTCAAATGCAATAGCCATTTAGATTTCCAAGGCATTTGCTTCAGTTGGCAGTTCTTCACAAACAACTACACATGGTAGCTTGATTAACTGTGATAAAATGGATTACAAGCATTCCATTTCCTATTGGCAGGGAGATCAGCACTGAACACAAGCTGAATGCCATGACCAAAACATTCCCAAAACTTCATCCTTTGGGTCAGTCTCTAGGAACCACTTCTATTATCAATTATGTTTTAGCCAGAGTTTCATAAACAGAAAGAGAACAGAAATTTTAATAAAAATAATTATTATCCAGGGATTAAAATAACAGGTAAAATAAAAATATGTTACTTATCTAAGAGAAAAAAAAAAAAAAACATAACTCTAAATAATTCCGTAAGGCTGAAGGAATATACCCAAGAAAGTAACACTTTTGGAAAGGAAAAAAAAAAAAGTTCCACAGGCTGGAATTCAGACTTCACTGGGTAGGGTGTAGTTAAAACTCACTAGATAGTTAAGAAAGTAGCAGAGTTGGGCTAAGTAAGAGTTGGTTCATAGTCTATTAGAGTGCTGCAGTGAACAGAGAAAGCCTTCTAGGATGCTGGCAAATTGGCAAGTAAGTGGGTTGTGAGAGTTTCTGTCAACTTAAGAAGTCAATAGTGAAACAGGTTTTCTTATGGAAAAGTTGTCAGAAAGACTCTCAAGGGTATGAGAGGGGTGGTCAGAAAACCATCACTGGAATATATCTGGATACAGAATTGTGGTGCCAGTAGAACTCACTAGCTGCCTTTGGAAGTTTCACTTTATTCATAATCCTAAAGTGTTCACACACAAGGTGCCACTTACCACTAGAAGCTATGTGAAAGAGGAATGTATGTTTGGGGGAAATTGTTTAGGAGGATTTGACACTTGCTCCTGGCTGGAGAATCACTGCTGAAAAAAGACATGCATTCAGCCATGGACAAAACTAGATAGCATACTGGAAGAAGGAAGGGAGAAAAAATAGAACTATTATCTCTAATGCCCCTATGCTACCCTCTACCAACAAGGATAACATTTTTCTGGATACAAAAAAGAAACATCATACACTCCAGCTACATTGTGCTGTGTTGTGCTAAGTCGCTTCAAGCATGTTTGACTCTTTGAGACTCTATAGACTGTAGCCCACTGGGCTCCTCTGTTCAAGGGATTCTTCAGGCAAGAATACTGGAGTGGGTTTCCAAGTCCTCCTCCAGGAGATCTTCCTGATCCAGGAATCGAACCCACCTCTCTTGTGTCTCCTGCATTGGCAGGTGGATTCTTTACTACTGAGCCACCTGGGAAGCCCCAGCTACGTAATCAAAGAGCAAATAAAAGACCAGATTTGGAGCTGAGTCAACTTATTGATAACTAGTACAATATACCCTGAATAAATGTCACTTTTCAACTGTAAAAATTCTTATTAAGTTGAAATCAGTGGATAGAATAATCTTCAAATTATCCTACAATTTCAGAGTATATCTTTAAACTGTAATATGATGGAAGTTACATCACTTTTTTTAGCCAAAGTTTCTTAGAACTTATTCATGAAGGTATGGAAATTTCTTTAAAAGATATGATTGGGTTATCAAGACTGATTAGATTTGGCATATCTGTATAGTTCTATAGGTAAGAAAAATCTTAAATTATATAACTCTATGATAGTTTACTGTAATTCAATATGAATGATTTGTTTAGTTTAATTTGATGCAATTGCATGTGTTTTGTAATAGAAAAAAAAATCACATAGCTGAAATACCCGCATGTATTCTAGTAAGTACTTTGGGAGAGAAAGAGCAAAAAATGGTGTTATGGAACTTACACAGGACATTTTTAAAACAGTATATATGTTTTTGAAAATAAGGTGTTTGAAACCCAGCACTCACGATGCAGAGAGACTTTGCTGACAAGGACGGTTTTTAGTATAATATTTTCAGTTATACAAAATTAACACCTGTTTTATGTAACTGAAGCCATCTGTTTTTGTTTCAAGTTGGATGCAGTGACTGATTCAAATAACTAGGGCAGCTAAAGATACTATAATACTCTAGATGACGCCAAAACACTTGCCCACACACATGTAATTAGAACCTAAGAATTTGTGACAGTCTATAATTAGTAGAAATTTATGCCTATAAGTTGTTTTATGTTTTTAAATGGGAAAAAGCCAGATAATCATCCGTTTGTTGCTCAAGATTGCATTTAATATTTTTCCCCCTTTGTCCATCCAAAGCATATGCCTGATATGTGGTCACTTTATTGCAAATTTTGGTATAAAAATGGTAGATAGATAGATAGATAAAAGGAGATGATGTGGCACTCACAGGCACTCTCTGAAGTCTGTTCTTGTCATTTGTTATTATATCTTTAATAGATTATCTTATTTGAATGTCACCTAACAAACAACTGTTATATATGGTAAAATCCATAGAAGAAGAAAAACTAATAAATGTTATTTGTTAACAATGAAGGGAAGAAGTTGATTTCTTAAGTGACAGTGGACTTTGGTGAATGTACTGTTAACTTCAAAACTAATTAAAATGTTGGAAAAGCAACTAAATATAACCATTTCAGAACTCTGTAAAACGACCAAATTCACACACACACACACACACACAAAACAAAACTGAATATCATCTGTCCAGGTGATACAAGAGTTAGACAGAGGAGTCTGTGATATTTTGATTTGGAGTTATTCTCATTTTTCCTCCCTCCTGGGCTCTCTGACTTGGCAACCCTGAAAAGAATTTGGCCATACAATTGACAGAAAAGACTGCCCTCCTTTGAGCCCTTGTAAAAACACCACTAGTACCACTCCAAAACACAAGTTTTTGGGTTTTTTTTTTCTATATTTGAAGCTTCTAGGAAAAATTCTATTTCCATAATCCGTTTGCAATTTGATTTGATTCAGTATTCAGCTCAGGAAAAACAAAAGCAAAAACCTACCTATAGGGTATCACCCAAAACAGTAGAAATCAGCTGGAACAACTCAGCTGTCTAAGATCTTAACTTTAATTGGGATAAATAAGATCTGGTACAAATATTTAAAAAGTGATACTAGACAACTAGCCAATTATAGGGAATTTTGAAAAGCTTTTTTATGTTTTTGGAGAATCTACAAAACTGCAGTCATGAGAACCATTGAATATATTTCCTGCAAATACTGGAATAAGGAAAAGGTCCCAGAAACTCATTTCAGTTCGATAGTTCAGTTATGTCTGACTCTTTGTGACCCTATAGACTGCAGCATGCCAGGCTTCCCTGTCCTTCACCATCTCCAGAGGTTGCTCAAATTCATGTCCACTGAGTCGGTGATGCCATCCAACCATCCCATCCTCTGTTGTCCTTTCTCATCCAGCCTTCAATCTTTCCCAGCATCAGGGTCTTTTCCAATGTGTCAGTTCTTCACATCAGGTGGCCAAAGTATGGGAGCTTCAGCTTCAGCCTCAGTCTTCCAGTGACTATTCAGGACTGATTTCCTTTATAATTGACTGGTTTGATCTCCTTGCAGTCCAACAGACTCCCAAGAGTCTTCTCCAATACCATAGTTCAAAAACATCAATTCTTCAGTGCTCAGCTTTCTTTATGGTCCAACTCTCATATCCATACATGGCTACTGGAAAAACCATATCTTTGACCCAGTAGTTCATCTCTGAATAATTTTGAGAGCTACAGAAGCAAAAAGTGAAAGATAGGGCTGTCTAGTAAGTGGACTAAAGTTTGAAGTTCTGTCTTCTCAGCAAGATATCCTTGGCAGACAGAGAAATATAAGTAAAGTAATTGAGAGAAAAATCTAAGCAATCATTGTCAGACCACTAAAGTATATTGAGACAGGGATGGTCTCTAGGAATTTAGGCTTTAATGTACACAAGCAAACAAAAATTATTTTTAAAAAAAACCTGGAACAGAACTAGGTGTGGGAACACTGTAGAGAATATAGAATCTGAAGAATTACTCCAGGAGACTCACTAACAAACAATCAATGCAAGAAAATCAATAACAAGAGTGAAAAACAACAAAACATTATGTAGGATGCATAGTAAAAGTGCTATAATAAATTTTATAAAATAAATAGTTTTTGCCAGAAATTACTAAATGAAAAAAATATGCCATCTAAGAGAGGACAAAAAATAACCAACATAAAATTTCACTGAAGGAGCACACTTTATTTTATTAGGTGCAACTTATAAAGTTTCATTTAAATAAATAATGTATAAATAATGAAAAACATGGAACAATAATGTCCTAAATAGTTAAAACAAATGAGATATAAGTTGTGAGGCCAAATAGAAATTCTAAAGTTGAAAAGCACAATAACTAAAATGACAAGTCCACTAAGCAAGGAACAGCAGTAGATTTGAGCTGACAAAAATGAGAAATTGTGAACTTGAAATTGCACCAGTACTGTTCATACATTCCAAGGACAATAATAAAAAAAAAAAGAAAGAAAGAAAAATGAAGAGAGATCATCAAGCATGACAAAATATGCATGATGGAAATCCCAGAAGGAGAAGAGTAAAAAGATACGGCTGAAAAAATATTTGAAGGAATAATAACCACAAACTTTGCATATTTGATGAAAACATTCATCAAGACATCAGAGTAGCTCAGCAAATTCCAAGTAGAATAAAATCAAAGAGATTCATCCTAGAGGTACCGTAGTCATTCTAAAAACAGGTCTGTGACAAAGAAAACCTTGAAATTGGCAAGAGAGACATGATTTACCACTTAAAAGTGTTCCTCAATAAGATTAACAGCTGACTTCTCAACAGAAATCATGGAATCAAGAGACAGTGGATGGGATGACATCTTGACAATGTTGAAATAAATGCTGTCAACCAAAATTCTGTATCCAGAAAAAATTACAAAACAAACATTCCTTGACTTAAAAAAAAAAAAAAGAAACTGAGAAAATATACTGCTAGCAAATCTGCTCTAACCAAAAAGCAGAGTAAAATCACCAAGAAGGGAATTACAGTGATGCATATGAAATTCTGTTTAACTCAGAAGAAGGCACTGATGGAGAAATGATGAAATGAAAAGCAAGAGGTAAGACATCCAGAAATAACAAAAAGGCAGAAAAATCCTACTATATAAGTAAATGTAAAATGGATTTACATCTTGGACTTTAAATGTAAATAGATTAAGCTTTCAAAGTGAAACAGATTAGCAGAATTAATTTAAAAAACAAAACCTGATCCACCTATAATACTTTCAAAGAGAGGCCTTTTACATCAGAATTAAAAAATAGCTGAAAATAAAAATATAGGAAAAGTGTACTAAAAGAGTACTGAGATGGCTATAGTAAAATCACATAAAATAGACTTTAAGAAGAAAATAGACTTTAAGAAGAAAATTAATACTAGAGAGGAAGGTTATTGAATATTAAGAAAGAAAATTAATCAGGAAATTATGGCAATTATAATCATCTGCACTTTACAAAAAAACTCCAAAAGACCCAAAGCTGTTATGAAGTTGGCACCTGCAGAGCAGCATTCATCTATAATTTATTCCAATAGAGCAGGATCCAGTGTAGTGTATTAGATATTTGGTTGTTGTTCAGTATTATGTCATGTCAGATTCATTGTGATCCCATGGATTGCAGCACATCAGGCTCCTCTGTCCTTCACTATATCCCAGAGTTTGCTAAGATTCATGTCCATTGAGTCAGTGATGATATTTAACCATCTCATCCTCTGCTTTCCCCTTCTTCTTTGACCTCCAATATTTCTCAGCATCAGAGTCTTTTCCATTGAGTCAGCTGTTTGCATCAGGTGACTAAAATATTGGAGCTTCAGCTTTAGCATTAGTCCTTCCAATGAATATTCATGGTTGATTTACTTATTTGTTCTTTTGATTTTGAATGCTGTATTTGCAAATTTTGCCCTGGGTTAAAATAATTGCAAATCTTGAAGGTCTTTACTCAGTCAGTTTTACAAAGACTAACTAAAAATCCGCATTATTTACACGTATTAGGATTATATATATGATTCTCTAAAAATGTTACTGATAGTATAACAAACAATGAATTAATATAAAAGAATTGCATGATACAGGATCAAATATGGAAAAAATACATTAAAATTCTTACTAGCAACATTAAACAAAATAAGAAAATGTTTAACAAAAAAGATGGTTACTCTATGTGGTAAGTTCTATAAAGAGGACTAGAAAACATGATACATTAAGTAATTGTCCAGAGATAAAACTTTAGTAAGTGTTGCTGCCTAAAGTCAGACCCCAATTCCTGAGTCTGTATGCTTAATTACTATTCTGTCTTCTCTAACATTACATTGGAGGAAGCATGGAATTTCCCTACTCTAATGAAGCTTCTTTACTGAATTATATGTGAACTTAGAATACTACAGTTTTTCAGTATTTTTGGATGAGACTACAAAGCGCAAATTAACAGGGTAGAAAATAATCCAACTACAGGAAAAAAAAATCACAATAAAGGCAGATGGACTTACTGCTCTAGTACAAAATTATAGAGTCTCAAACTTCATAAAACAAAAATATTTAGTCACATGTTGTTTAAAGTGACATATAGTATAAATATCAGTCCATTGATTTTTAAAATAAAATGAAGAAAAATGCATATCAAGCAAATACAAGCTAAAGAAGTCTAGGTAAGGTCCAGTTAGACAATAATAACAATCAGTTCAGTCACTCAGTCGTGTCCGACTCTTTGTGACCCCATGAATTGCAGCACGCCAGGCCTCCCTGTCCATCACCAACTCCCAGAGTTTACCCAAACTCATGTCCATTGAGCTTGTAATGCCATCCAACCATCTCATCCTCTGTCCTCCCCGTCTCCTCCTGACCTCAATCTTTCCCAGCATCAGGGTCTTTTCCAATGAGTCAGCTCTTCACGTCAGGTGGCCAGTGTTGGAGTTTCAGCTTTAACATAGTCCTTCCAATGAACACCCAGGACTGATCTCCATTAAGATGGACCGGTTGGATCTCCTTTCTGTCTAAGGGACTCTCAAGAGTATCCTCCAACACCACAGTTCAAAAATTCTTCTGCACTCAACTTTCTTTATAGTCCAACTCTCACATCCATACATGACCACTGGAAAAGCTATAGCCTTGACTAGATAGACCTTTGTTGACAAAGTAATGTCTCTGCTTCTTAATATGCTGTCTAGGTTGGTCATAACTTTTGCTCCAAGGAGTAAGTGTCTTTTACTTTCATGGCTGCAATCACCACTTGCAGTGATTTTGGAGCCCAGAAAAATTTTGAGCATCTCACACTAGTGTGTGAGATGAGTGCAATTGTGTGGTAGTTTGAGCATTCTTTGGCATTGTGTTTCTTTGGGATTGGAATGAAAACTAGCTTTTTCCAGTCCTGTGGCCACTGCTGGGTTTTCCAAATTTGCTGATATATTGGGTGCAGGACTTTCACAGCATCATCTTTCAGGATTTGACATTGCTCAACTGGAATTCCATCACCTCCACTAGCTTTGTTCGTAGTGATGCTTCCTAAGGCCCACTTAACTTCACATTCCAGGATGTCTGGCTCTTGGTGAGTGCGAGTGATCACACCATTGTTATTATCTGGGTCATGAAGATCTTTTTGTACAGTTCTTCTGTGTATTCTTGCCACCTCTTTTTAATATCTTCTGATTCTGTCAGGTCCATACCATTTCTGTCCTTTATTGAGCCCATCTTTGCATGAAATGTTCCCTTGGTATTTCTAATTTTCTTGAAGATATCTCTAGTCTTTCCCATTCTATTGTTTTCCTCTATTTCTTTGCATTGATTGCTGAGGAAGGCTTTCTTATCTCTCCTTGCTATTCTTTGAAACTCTGCATTCAGATGGGTATATCTTTCCTTTTCTCCTTTAATTTTCACTTCTCTTCTTTTCACAGCTATTTTTAAGGCCTCCTCAGAAAGCCATTTTGGTTTTTTGCATTTCTTTTTTTGGGGGATGGTCTTGATTCCTGTCTCCAATACAATGTCATGAACCTCCGTCCATAGTTCATCAGGCACTCTGTCTATCAGGTCTAGTCCCTTAAATCTATTTCTCACTTCCACTGTAAGATATTTGATTTAGGTCATACTGAGTGGTCTAGTGGTTTTCCCCACTTTCTTCAATTTAAGCCTGAATTTGGCAATAAGGGGTTCATGATCTCAGCCAGTCAGCTCCCGGTCTTTTTTTTTTTTTTTTTTGCTGACTGTATAGAGCTTCTCCATCTTTGGCCGCAAAGAATATAATCAATCTGATTTTGGTTTTGACCATCTGGTGCTCTACGTATGTAAAGTCTTCTCTTGTGTTGTTGGAAGAGGATGTTTGCTATGACCAGTGTGTTCTCTTGGCAAAACTCTGTTAGCCTTTGCCCTGCTTCATTCTGTACTCCAAGGCCAAATTTTCCTGTTACTCCAGATGTTTCTTGACTTCTTACTTTTGCATTCCAGTCCCCTATAATGAAAAGGACATCTCTTTTGGGTGTTACTTCTCAAAGGTCTTGTAGGTCTTCATAGAACCTTTCAACTTCAGCTTCTTCAGTATTACTGGTCGGGGCATAGACTTGGATTACTGTGATATTGAATGGTTTGCCTTGGAAATGAACAGAGATCATTCTGTCATTTTTGAGCCATCCAAGTACTGCATCCAAGTACTGCATTTCGGAGAGTACACTATGATGGCTACTCCATTTCTTCTAAAGGATTCTTGCCTATAGTAGTAGATATAATGGTCATCTGAGTTAAATTCACCCATTCCAGTCCATCTTAGTTCACTGATTCCTAGAATGTTGATGTTCACTCTTGCCATCTCCTTTTGACCACTTCCAATTTCCCTTGATTCATGGACCTATCTTTCCAGGTTCGTATGCAATATTGCTCTTTACAGCATCAAACCTTACTTCTACAACCAGTCCCATCCACAACTGGGTGTTGTTTTTGCTTTGGCTCCATCCCTTCATTCTTTCTGGAGTTATATCTCCACTAATCTCCAGTAGCATGTTGGGCACCTGCCAACCTGGGGAGTTCATCTTTCAGTGTCCTATCTTTTTGCCTTTTCTTAGGGTTCTTGGGGTTCTCAAGGCAAGAATACTGAAGTGGTTTGCCATTCCCTTCTCCAGTGGACCACATTCTCTCTGACCTCTCCACCATGACCTGTCCATCTTGGGTAGTCCCACAAGGCATGGCTTAGTTTCATTGAGTTAGAAAAGGCTGTGGTCCATGTGATCAGAGTGGCTAGTTGTCTGTGATTGTGGTTTCAGTGAGTCTGCCCTCTGATGCCCTCTCTCAGCGCCTATGTCTTACTTGGGTTTCTCTTACCTTGGACGTGGGGTATCTCTTCATGGCAGCGCCAGCAAAGAGCAGCTGCTGCTCCTTAACTTAGACATGGGGTAGCTCCTCTTGGCCACTCCTGCACCATCGCAGCCACCGATGCTGTTTTTTAATAACCATAAAACAAAATTATTTTTAAGTATAGTTACACAATAATATATGATTTAGTACACAAAGGAGATGAAACAGGTGTCTTGAGGATATTAAAGCAGGGAACATTTACATAGTGTTGGTAAACATATAAATTGGGGAAAAATACTTTGAGAAACAATAAAAACAACACAAAAATCTGAACATGTTCATAATATATGTAAAACTATGATTCTTCTTTTATATTCAGTAAGATGTATATACACACTAAAGAGGTAAAATGATATTTAAAATAACAGATTCATTTGTAATAGCAAAATTACCTATCCACAGAAATTTAAATATAAATATAAATACAGAGGAAAGTATTTAGTTTTATAGTATGTGACCATGAAAAATAGCAAAATGAAGCTACGTTTATTAAAGATAATGTATATGAAACATTATGCATAAATAATATTTTAGAAAAATATATATCAAGGTCCATTTATATAAAAATTTAAAAGAAAGAGGTAGTAAACATATGTTGTAAAATTTATTGTGTGAAGGGGGAAGGTGTGACAGTGTGTAACATATACAAAGTTTTTATTTCCCTGACCTATGTAAAATGACACTCGTATGTTTTATTTTATCATTTCTATCATTTCTATTTTTTTTACCCAATATATTTTATGCACATCATATTTTCAATTACCTAAATATTTTAAAAAATCATGTTCATGTCAATATTGAATCGATATGTAAGTTTTAATATACTGGTAAGCATATTTGACTAAAGTAATATAACTATGAGTTATTTTTTCCCCAATATTGTGCTTATGTTGAAATATTTTACCAGTTAAGCTTTATTTCTGTAGTAAGAAGATTGCACAAACAATGAAAATTCATTTTGCAGACAATCCATCTTGAGTCTGATACAATATCACAACAATGATATAGTAATGTAAACAATTCATTTACTTAATAGTTTTTGACTTACATGAAAAAATAAAATAAGGCCATAATTAGCTAGTACTATAGTAAGTTGCAGTAGGAGCTTGACATGTACATTTCAACTTTCAGCAGTTTAGTAGTATTGAGCATGGTGCTCAACAAGCTAAAGACTTTTCACAAAATTATATTGCCATCATTATCACACATTGTTTCGCTCTTAAACTGTATAGCCCATTAGAACTGTAAACAAATTATCAAAAAACAAATATGAATATTTTCAATATTTTATTCCACATTTAAAAATATTCTAGCTCAAGATACTAAGACATCACTTCAAGTTTATGTCATATTTAACTTTTTATTTCAGAAAACTTCCTTCCAAAGAAAATAAATTGTCACATAAATTACATATTTGCATAGTTATTATTTTGCTCTATAATTTATAAAATCATCTTTGTTTTAATTGTGTATATATTGACAAGCATAAGCTATTCATAATTCTGTTGCTTTTATTAAAAATCACATTACAATCATCTAAACAGTTTTTAACAAATCAACTCAGTGGACTTGATCTAGATTATTTCTTGACACTTTTTCAGTGAAATGGTAACTAACAATTCAACTGGTAATATACTGAATGGACAATGTCATCATTTTGAAAATGTGGTGAAACAAGTGAGATGTAACAGTTTTTAACATAATGTGCTAGATAAAACTATTAAGTATACTTTATATATATTTTCTGTATGTTAATAGCAATTGCATAAGCTTGTTTTGTTCAAGCATACAGTTGCTAAAAAAAGGTTTTCATGTCCCAGGTAATTATTTTCTCAATTTTAAAAACATTTCTGATGTAATTACCTCTGGAAATAGATCAAACCGCATGCCACTTATTAGATACCTAGAGGACATTTCTTTGAAATTATTTGTTGTGGAATTAGAAACAGATCTTAAAATGACAGTTTACTCTAAGCTGTCATACAGATTTTGCAGAGGCAACTATAATAGAACACATTGAACTGGCTCTGGTAATTCAAGCACAGTCTACTTATTTGACATGATCATGATAATCTTACCAGAAGAGTGGAAATATGCCCATGTGTCCCACAGCTGATTAAAGCAGATCGTTTGGATTTTCTCAGTAACTGTTTCCAACTCTGATATCTAAGCCCCAACCAAATTATTTGGGACCAGAACCCTACAGCCTATTAAAATTAGTGTCCATTAAGGCTGCAATAATCTATCCAGTTGTAGGTGTAATTATTATGGAATTTCAGGGACTTAGCCAAAAGTTTCCCAGCACTTAAAAAAAAGTCAGTTTTTCAAATATGTTCATTCTCTGAAGCATGGCCTATGCTTTATTATCATCCTTTCAAGTGCTCTTTAAGATTTTAAAATCTAGAGTGGTAGTTATCTTACTTGAACTTGTTATATATGGAGATAGCATGCCATATTTTATGTATATACATGAAAAGCTAAAGCATAGGCTAGCATGAGACAAAACATTGAATTGTGTACTTGCCATTTTGAGAGTAAGTAGGGCAGCTCTGTTACTTAAGCAGTATAATTGGTCTGATACAGAATCTATTGCTAGTGTTTGCATTTGCCTGTGATGTGCAGAGGAGAGGTTATTAGAAATATAAAAATTGAACCATATGAATTACTTTATTAATTACCACCAAAAAAAATGAGATTAATGAAAACACTGTCAGTGGATTTGTCTACTCAGTGTCTTATTTTTAATTCTTTCTAATAGCCATTATTAACTTCATTCCCAAACACTCCATTATATCTGCTTTTATATATTTAAAATTTTCTAACTGTGTCAGTCCAAAGTATATTCTGAGTATTCACTTTACATGTTGACTCAGATGATTACTATTTTCTCTTGGAAACACTCTCCTAGCATTGGTTTCCAGAATACCACCACAAACTCTTAATTCTCCTTCTATGTAGTGATTGATCCTTATTATCTCCTTTGCTGCTTCCTCTAGATTTTCCAATCTCTTATTTTTGGAGTGTTCCAGGACTCATTATTTAACTCTTGTTTTCTCTTTTTTACTCATTTCCTTGGTGATCATTCACTACCGGATTTTGAAAACCATCTAAATTCAGATCATAATAAAATGTCCGTATGTAGCCTTGAAGATAAGTGAAAGTGAAAGTCACTCAATTGTGTCTGACTCATTGTGACCCATGGAATTCTCCGGGCCAGAATACTAGAGTGGATAGCCTTTCCCTTCTCCAGGGGATCTTCCCAACCCAGGGATTGAACTCAGGCCTCCTGCATTGCAGGCGGATTCTTTACCAGCTGAGCTACAAGGGTAGCCATAGATTTCATTTAAAACTTCTTGACTATCCAAAGTCCATTTTAAAATTCAGCACAAACTTCATATGTTCAAATATTATAACAAATTATTCATACTGAAGCAAGGAGAAAATAATTTTGAAAAAATACAGTAGTTACTCAGGGGCAATCAGGACATTATTGAAGCATATAACCTTAAATGGTTTGCCACATAAACAGAGAGGAAAAAAAAAAAAGGAGAATTAGTGACAGATTGATATGTTTCCAAACTAGATGGAAACTCTAAGAAAATCCCAAATAAGTTCTGGGTAGGGATGGAAACAAACATTTAAAGGGAGTGAAACCAAGATCCAGACACCCTGGAATACAAAGTCAAGTGGGCCTTAAGAAGCATCACTATGAACAAAGCTAGCGGAGGTTATGGAATTCCAGTTGAGCTATTTCAAATCCTAAAAGTTGATGCTGTTAAAGTGCTGCACTCAATATGCCAGCCAATTTGGAAAACTCAACAGTGGCCACAGGACTGGAAAGGTCAGCTTGCATTCCAATCCCAAAGAAACACAATGCCAAAGAATGTGCAAACTACCTCACAATTGTACTCATTTCACACGCTAGCAAAGTAATGCTCAAAATTCTCCAAGCCGGGCTTCAACAGTAAGTGAACCCTGAACTTCCAGATGTTCAAGCTGGTTATAGAAAAGGCAGAGGAAGAGAGATCAAATTGCCAACATCCGTTGGATCATTGAAAAAGCAAGAGAGTTCCAGAAAAACATTGATTTCTGATTATGCCAAAGATTTGACTGTGTGGATAACAGTAAACTGTGGAAAATTCTGAAAGAGATGGGAATACCAGACCACCTGACCTGCCTCTTGAGAAACCTGTATGCAGGTCAGGAAGCAACAGTTAGAACTGGACATGGAACAACAGACTGATTCCAAATAGGAAAAGGAGTATGTCAAGGCTGTATATTGTCACCCTGTTTATTTAACTTATATGCAGAGTACATCATGCAGAATGCCAGGCTTGATGAAGCATAAGCTGGAATCAAGATTGCTGGGGGAAATATCAATAACTTCAGATATGCAGATGACACCACCCTTATGGCAAAAAGTGAAGCAGAACTAAAGAGCCTCTTGATGAAGGTGAAAGAGGAGAGTGAAAAAGTTGGCTTAAAGCTCAACATTCAGAAAACTAAGATCATATCATGTGGTCCCATCACTTCATGGGAAATAGATGGGGAAACAGTTACAGACTTTATTTTGGGGGGTGTCCAAAATCACTGTAGACGGTGACTGCAACCATGAAATTAAAAGATGCTTACTCCTTGGAAGGAAAGTTATGACCAACCTAGACAGCATATTAAAAAGCAGAGACATTACTTTGCCAACAAAGGTCTGTCTAGTCAAGGCTATGGTTTTTCCAGTAGTCATGTATGGATGTGAGAGTTGGACTGTAAAAAAAAGCTGAGCACTGAAGAATTGAAGCTTTTGAAATGTGGTGTTGGAAAAGACTCTTGGGAGTCCCTTGGACTGCAAGGAGATCCAACCAGTCAGGATTTATTTCCTTTAGGATTGACTGGAAGGACTGATGCTGAAGATGATGCTCTAATACTTTGGCCACCTGATGGGAAGAACTGACTCATTGGAAGAGACCCTAATGCTGGGAAGATTGTAGGCAGGAGAAGGGGATGACAGAGGATGAGATGGTTGGATGGCCTCACTGACTCGATGGACATGAGTTTGAGCAAGCTCTGGGAGTTCATGACGGATAGGGAAGCCTGATGTGCTGCAGTCCCTGGTGTCACAAAGAGTTGGACACGACTCATTGACTGAACTTAACTGAACTGAAGGAGGGGGAGACTTACAGCTAATTTTATATTCAAAATCATGTGAGCCAAAAAGCGTTGCATTAAACATTTTAAAGTATTAAGAGGAAAATTGAAAATAAAAGTTGTCAGACAATTGAAGGGGAGAATTTAACAGTGAACCTGTACTTAAATATATATTAAAGATTTTCAGACTGAATAAAAATAAGTTCAGAGGTTAAGCTGAAGCTGCAGAAGAAAACACAAACAGCAAAATAATGAAGAGACTCTCCAGTACCCTACTGTAAGTTGATGTCAGCATAGGTGTAACTTCTTGCCCTGACCCATTTTATTAATGATCACTTCTTACTGAATTATCTGTGTGGCATTAGTAATGCCTGTTTCCTAACCATTGACAATGTACAGCAGGTGACAAGAATCTTTCCATTAGTTAACTAAATCAATTATTAATCAGATTATTTTTTAATGTTATTTATTATAATTATTAATTCAAAATGTTTAACATTGATTTGTTTACAGGATTTTTTTCAGGTTTAGATTAATCTCAGACCACAATGTTATACCATTTTCAAGGTAAAAATAACTGTATTTTCATACTCTGTGTTACCAAAGATTTTCAGTGGATTTCATCAAGTATATTTTACTCCTGAATTTCCTGTTTATAGGAGTTAAGTCGTGGCTATGTGTATTTCTTGCTGTCATATAAGTGAAAATTTTAAGTTGCCATTGTGTGAGTTGAAAATCTTTATTTACCTTTTTATAAGACTGTATTTGAGAAGAATCTCTAGTTATGTTTTTAACTCTTGTTGGCATTAATGACCAGACATTTCTAACAAGTAACAGAATTAAGATAAATTTAATTGCAAATATGATATATTTATATACTCTTGTATACATATATATTTATAAATTAATTGATTCAGCAAATATTTAAAATGTTATTGCAGCAATTCTAAAATTATGAATAGGATATATGAAATTTGATGTTTTATTAGGAAACATGTATGTACTAAAATAAATTATAAATGTTTAACTTTTATTATTAAGGTTTATTTAAGCATATATTTTCAATTCATCTTTTCTGTCATGAATGGGTGTTATTGCCTTAAAGGAGCTCTATTGGGGTCACTGAAGAAGGGGCAAGATGAAAAATATCATTACTGACTGACTTCTATATCAATAGTCATTGATCTAAGCACCTTAGATATTTTACTTATTCTTTTCTGGTTTCTCATGTGCCTGACAAGAGGAAACTATGGTTATTGTCAGTATAACTGTTGTATATTTATAGGTATTCTATATTCTGTTTGATCTTAAAATTGTTGAATTATGTTTAATGTTTTTTAGTCACTAAAATCTGTCTAGTTTTGTTTGATTATTCCCAAACAGATCATGTTTTTCTTTAATGGTGATCATCTTAAAAATATCTTTAAATGCTGCCCTTTTTCTAGTCTTTTCATTATTAACGTATTTTGCAATGTGGGATACCTGGGTTCAATCCCTTGGAAGGAACAATCCCCTGGAGGAGGGCATGGCAACCCACTCCAGTATTCTTGTCTGGAGAATCCCCATACACAAATGAACATAGGCAAAAAAACCTGGTGCTACAATCCATGGGGTTGCAAAGAGTCAGACATGACTGAACAACTAAGCATAATATTATCTCTCAGATGGCACAAAGATCTAGTAAGACTAAATATTACATGAAATCCAGGTGTGCATTTGTACTTCAGCTCAGGCAAGTCGTGGCCAAAGTCATGAGAAGAGTCATAATCTCTCTTTTTCCTGGACAGGATGAAAGAGATTTTTATTCTGTAGTCCTTCCTTTCTCCATCCTTCCTTCCCTTCCTTCCACTAAGCTTTTCTGTTGTATCCATTTTACAAAATAGCTCACTTCCAGTTTCTCCTTTTTGCTTTCTTAAGAACACATTTCTTTCCATTAAACCACCCTTTAGTTTGCAACATATACTTTTCTGTTTAATTAGTTACCACCCACTTCAGTGCCAATGTATCTTAAGTTTTAAGTACTTACTCTCTTTTTTTTATATTGACGGCAGTTTCTCTTTCCCTATTTATTCTCATTATATATTTTAATATAGTAATGTGTAATTTATACAGTTTTTCTACCTATTTTAAATAGCAGTAGAAACACTATTCATGTTTGTTTAATATCTTATAGAATGAAACTATTATAGGTGAATGGACTTTCAGAGATTTTACCATCATGAGCTAAAATATATAAAAGCATAAAATCCATTTCATCTCAGTTAATTACTGAATCTTTTATTACCTTCTCTTAGGAACCATGCAAATTATGTTTACAGTTATGTAAGAGAGTAAGAACTATAAAACTTAATTTGATACAATGTATTTGAGCAGTTTTAAGCCTGATTTACATGTATTTCTTTGTAGATAAATATATATATATATATACACACACTATAGGTTTTCATGGGTCAATTTTGCATCCTGAAATCTTTCTTTCCATCTATAGCACTGAAAACACTAATGAATTATATTTATATAAATATTTAAGTTAGCGGATTTATTTGTTTTATAAAGAGTTTTTGTTTAAAAGACTATCTTTTCTGTATTGTCTCATCTTTAGTATCAAAAATCGAAATTTAAATAAATAACTGCAATTTAAATAGACTGTGATTTATATTGTGTGAGGTAAAACAATTCAGCATGACTCTGTAAGAATAATTTTAATAACTTCAATCCATAATTGATTGAATGCCATTTTAATTAAAATCAATATTTCTAAAACTTTTCAATTTTTGTTAAAGTATACATCAGTATTGCTTAGTTTTCTTTATTTTTCAGCAAATATCTTAACATTTATCATTACCAAATTATTGAATGACATTTATTTTAATTGTACTTATTCAATGGAAATAAATTTGTCTTTAAGTTCTATCAATAATCTATACTAACCATAATTCCATTAAATACATACAATTATGTCAATATGTCCTATTGTAATTATTGTATGCAGAAATCATATATTTGCATCATATACTAGATTATATAATTTGATGTGGACAGAATATCTATCCCCCAACATTTATATTGAAATCTAATACCCATTGTGATAGTATTAGGAGTAGTAAGAGGGAGAGTCTTTGGGATGTCATTAGGTCATAAAGTGGAGCTATTATGAATGGGATTAGGTGCCCTTGAAAGAAGAGGACATTGAGTTATCTCATGTCTTCTGACATGTGAAGAAGCAAAGATATGTTGTCAACACAGGAAGGGAGCCCAGAAGAGGGCTTTCACCAGAACCTGATGGTGCTCTCATGCTCATCTGGGACCTCCTAGCCTCTGTCGTTTATAAACCACCAGGTCTATGGTCCTTTGTTAAGGCAGCCAAAACTATGACATAGTTCTATCAAAAAAATCAATCTTAGCATTTAAAAGATACATCTAATTATTTATGATGTCTGCTGTGCCAGCTATTGTGCTTTAATTTATCCTACTGTAAATGTCTGAGATATTATAAATTAGATAATAAGTATACATGACAACATTGACGAGCAGATGACTTAAACCTTTAGGATTTAATGCACTGCAAACATTAACACTTTTTATTATTGTCCTAAATGCCATTTTGAACTAAAATGAAACATTCTTTTGTGCTAAGATGACTGTGTTTTAGACTAATCCCTGATACCTCAGCAAAACTAAAATACCTTTTTTTATAGACCTTCAACATAACAGCTAATAGTACTGCATTCTTACTTTACATTTTATTTTCTAAATAATGAAAACTGAATTCATATCACCATTTCAGTTTCTCATTATTTATGACACTGAATAAGATGGAAAAATTTAATTATGAAATATTTTATGAAGCACTTGGTTGTGTACTTTAACCTTTTTAGTATTCTGTATTTCAACAGATGGTCATTCTAGCTCTTTCCAACAGGGGTTTGAGTTTTTAAATAGGAGAGAAATGTCCATCCAATCAAATCTGGAGTCCTGAAAAGGTCAAATTTGTATAGTACATGGCAGTTATTCTCACAATGTATTAAACATTAGCATTCTGACAGCTTATTCTTTTGACACAATGTAGGACAACTTTCCACACAGAAAGCTTTTAACAGGAAAGAGAAAATGAAAGTCGCTTGACAATTTTCGCTACAACCTTTACCAATGCACAAATCATAGAAAGAGAACTCAAATATTTACTATTAGCTTCTTTAAAAATGTACTTTTTTCAGGAATGGAAAGTTTCATTCAATTTTTATATCCTCATATTCTGATATTTATCTTGATCTATTTCTATATTTGCTATTTGAATATTGACAAGGATGAGTGTATTTCATATTTAGTATAAAGATAACATCATTCTTCATAGGAAAAAAGTGCACACTATGGAATACACTGATAAAATAAACCCAACATATGGGAAAATTGAAATTGTTCGTCCTTAAAATGCAAATCAATGGACAATTGGACATCCACATGCAAGAATATGAATCTAAACAGAGGTCTTTCACCCTTCACAAATACTAACTCAAAATGCATTAGCAACCTAAATGTAAAACACAAGACTATAAAATTCAGAGAAGATAACTTTGGAGAAGAAAACATAGGAGAAAATTTAGATGACTTTGGATATGATGCCTTTATAGATAACACACCAAAAACAAAACCTCTCAAAAATAGTAACTGGTAAATTGTAGAGCTGGACACACTGAGTGACTAAATACACACACGTTGTACTTTATGAAAATTAATAACAGAACAACAATCTTCTGAGCTATGAAATACAATGCCAAGAGAATGAGTATACAAGTCACATACTGGGAGAAAACATTTGCAAAAGATGTATCTGATAAAGAGTTGTAATTCAAAATCTACAAAGAACTCTTAAAATTCAACAATAAGAAAACAAACAACCTGACTAAAAGATGTGCCAAAGATCTTAACCAGTATGTCATGATGAAAGCGCCACATCGTACTCAATAGTTTGAAATTTACATGTTAAAAATAAAATGGTTGAATCTTGAACTCTTGTGATCAGATTTTTACATTGGAAAACTATTTTGGAAGCAGTGTGAAAGAGGGAATATGGAAAGAAGAACTGGGGCAAGTGATGAATCAGTGAGCCAAATAGAAGAAACTGTAAAATATTTTAAAGAGATGTTGGAAGAAGTCAACACAAAATCAAGGATTTTTCAGGCAAACTATTTGTGGAACCACTTTTGAAAATGCAAAATCATGACTATCTAATTAAATAAGACAGAAAATTATTGAAAATTAGAAAGTAAATGATACAAATAACATTTTTTAAAAGCTGAAAATATCAAAAATATTTCAAACTTTGAACATAAACATTTTAATCACCTTCAAGACACCTCTTAATTTCGATTTTTTTTCTTTATCTTTGTCTCCTTTCCTTGATTCTTTATATTTCAGTGATTTAGTAATTTCTCTCCCTACAGGGAGAACAGAGCATCAGCTCAGCCTTTCCTGTGGCATCCTTTATCACAGTCATTTCATTAAAATTTTGTTACTTTTATTGTTAACTTATTGTTAATTTTATGGACATTTTTGCAATTTTTGCCAAATGAAAATATTATATTATACTTTTTTCTTATGTGTTCTTTATTGCATTAGGGCATTAGATTTTTACATAGATCTCATTAATCTTAAGTACTCTATGAACTCATGACACTAAGTATGAGGTGAGTATCTTACTTTCAGAAACTGGGAGGTGGCGCATGCAACTGAAGGACTCTAAATGTTGGCTTTATTATTTTCAAGAAGCACCTGCTTTTTCTAGAAGTATACATGCTGAGAAACATTTATAGGTTTAGAATGATTTCAATACTTTCCGTATAAACCACTAGGAAAAATAAATGTCAATTCCGTTGTAGGGCATAGTGTAAGCAAAATGGAATAAGGTGTTCTACATTGAATCTTTTTTTTTCCCATTTATTTTTATTAGTTGGAGGCTAATTACTTTACAATATTGTAGTGGTTTTTGTCATACATTGACATGAATCAGCCATGGATTTACATGTGTTCCCCATCCTGAACCCCCCTCCCACCTCCCTCCCCATCCCGTCCCTCTGGGTCATCCTAGTGCACCAGCCCCAAGCACTTGTCTCATGCATCCAACCTGGACTGGCGATCTTGTTTCACACTTGGAATATACATTGAATCTTTTATTCCCTATGTTTAAAAAATTATTTATTATTTATGGCTGCTATGGGTCTTCTTGCTTACGGACTTTCTTCAGTTGCAGTGAGAGGGGCTACTCTCTAGTTGCAACGTGGCTTCTCATTGCAGTGGTTTCTCTTGTAAAGCATAGGCTCTAGGGCCTGAGGGCTTCAGTAGCTGTGGTGGATGGGCTTAGTTACCCCATGGTATGTTGGATCTTCCTGGACCAGGGACTGAACCTGTATTCCCTGCAAGGCAGGCAGATTCTTAGCCAGTGGACCACCAGGGGAAGTCCTTCCTGTTGTTTGAAGGCTCATTACTTTTAAAATAATCTGTACCATAATTACTTGGAAGGGATTTCTCCATATTTCAAAGTTAAAATGAAATGATTCTCACTCCTGTCCTATGATCTCTTCCTGAACTTTATATTTTTCTGCTTTAATAGCAAAGAACCAAATGTGATTAAAATTAATCACCATTTTTTATTTATTTTATTTTTATACTACATGAAGAACCAGTAGAATATAAATTATATAGATGAATTCTCTATGTGTGTACATGTGTTTTTGTTGTTGTTAGATCCATTAACTGATAATAATAGATTATCCACATTGGTGTCTTTTCACTTTGGTATCTTTCCACTAAGACTATTCTGAATGGTTTTGATTACTCATTCAACTTGTTAGATGGTTTTTTATATACATACTATATATACATATACACATATATGCACATACATAGATACAGATACAAATACATATATGTATATTTATGTATATGTATATATATATATATAACACATGGATATTTAAACCAGTTTATTCATTTTATTTATGGTATGTAATTTGCATACCATAATGTTCACCCATCTGATAGATGCAATTCAGCAGCTTTCAGTAGATTTGTAGAGTTGTACAACCATTTGCCATATTTGTTTCTACAAAATAGAATGATGCAGCCTTGCATGTTGGAGGAAATCTTGATGGTATTTTGTCAGTTCTGTTTTAAATTTTGACACCGGAAACATTTCCCTAATTTTTTTCCATTATAGTTTGATTTTGTTTGTTGTCATCTATGTGAATATATTCAGATTTAGATGTTTGTTATTTGAAAAATTGCCATCTTGCTTAAATGTGAGTTTTATTTTTGGATCTTTCTCCTCAAAAGTTTCATTTGCCTGTTTTTAATGTCAAAAGAACATAATATTTATGTCTATTTCTTCTTTCTATTCCAAAATATTAAATAGTCTACTAATGATTAGAAATCAGTGCCAGCAAATATTTATGTAACTGAAACCAAGTGTAGGGTTTGCTCTCCCACGTAAAACCACTAAAGTTATAGTAGTAGTCATAGTAGTAGTTACTCAGTTGTGTCTGACTCTTTGCAACCCCACAGACTATAGCCTGCCAGGGTCCTCTGTCCATGGAATTCTCCAGGAAAGAATATTGGAGTGGATTGCCATTCCCTTCTCCAGAGGATCTTCCCAATCCTGGGGTCAAACCTGGGTCTCCTGCATTGCAGGCAGATTCTTTACCATCTGAGCTACAGAGAAGTCTTTGTAGGATCTTTAAAATATTATTAATTTGTAAATAAAACACAATGTTATTGGTAAAAAACATTTAATATTTACTTTAAACATTAAGGCTTACACCCTTGCATTTACTGTTAAAATATTATAAGTATGTATATCTGTGATATTTTTGGTGATTGAGATTTCTTTTTGGTCAGGGGTGAGTAAAATTTGAGAAAAATATGATATTATTTAATGTTATTTATTTAATATTGATATTAAAGACTTCCCTGATAATTCAGTTGGTAAAGAATCCACCTCCAATGCAGAAGACCCTGGATTGATTCCTGGGTCAGGAAGATCCGCTGAAGAAGGGATAGGCTACCCACTCCAGTATTCTGGGCTTCCCTTGTGGCTTAGCTGGTAAAGAATCAGCCTGCAGTGTGGGAGACCTAGGTTCGATCCCTGGGTTGGGAAGATCCCCTGGAGAAGGGAAAGGCTACTCACTCCAATATTCTGGCCTGGAGAATTCCATGGGCTGTATATGTATAGTCCATGGGGGCAGAGTCAGACACAACAGAGTAACTTTCACTTTCTTTTCATTAAGAAAGCATATCAAGGATTTATATATTTTGTAAAAAGTATCTAAATGTTTACTCCATTTACACCCATTTTCATATTTTATGATGTACAAAAGCATAAAATTACATGCAAATTTTCATCAATAAAGGAGACAAGGCACATTGCCCAATGGTCTCCCTGATAACAAGAACCAAGGCACATATATGGGCTATTGAATGTTAGAAACATTAGAAAGAAGATAAGATAAGCCACATTAGAAAGAAGATAATCTTGTTTTGCAATATTATCTTTTCATTACTCTTAGCTATAGATTGCAGAATTAGCTCCCACTGTTCCTTAAAAGGGCTTCCCTGGTGGCTCAGACGGTAAAAGTGTCTGCTCACAATGCAGGAGACCCAGGTTCAATCCCTGGGTCAGGAAGATCCCCTGGAGAAGGAAATGGCAACCCACTCCAGTCCTCTTGCCTGGAAAATTTCATGGATGGAAGAACCTCGTAGGCTATAGTTCATGGCATCACAAAGAGTGGGACACAACTGAGTGACTTCACTTCACTTAATATCCACAGAGACAGTGATTCTGAAGACCTGTTCTCTCAGTTCCTTGCTATGTTTTCTTGTAATATTGTCTTCATCTCATCTTTAATTCATGTCATCCACTCATTCACATGATCATACCCTAGATTTTATTCCTAACAACTTCACTATTCCAAATTCTAATATGCAAGAATCTTTATCATCTCTGTAATGTCTAATTCTTTGAGTGGTGCAAAAAGGTTCACATACTCCTTAATGATCTCATACAGTTTTATTACTTTAAATGCCATCTCCATGCTAATGAACCCAGTTTGAAGTCTACTCTTACACTTACTGCATAAACTCAAGAAATAAACTCTAAATTCAAGACCACTTACACTACTACTGAATTATAATATCTAAAGACCCTTCAACAACCAACCTTTGGTCTTTCTTCCATGAGCAAGCAAGCTCCTTGGCTGTCTACCCCACTTTAATAAATGGAGTGGTTCTCCATTTTTCTATAGTTCTCCAGTTTCTCCATTTGGAGAAATGGAGTAGATTTCCATTTTTCTGTGGTTCTCCAATTTCTAGAGGGAAAAAAAAAAGCAATATTTTAATTTTTACTGTTCTGTTTGTCTCATTCACTTGTAATCTTTTAGGAAACTGTGCAGTTGCTTTTATTCAGGATGTCAGCATTCCTAGCCACTTTCACTGTTACTACACTGCTCCTCAGTTCATTTTATTGTTCAGTTGTGTCCAACTCCTTGCGACCGCATGGACTGCAACACAGCTTCCCTGTATATCACCAACTCCCAGAGTGTGCTCAAACTCATTTTCATCAAGTCGGTGATGCCATTTAACCATCTCATCCTCTGCAATCCCCTTCGCCTGCCTTCAGTCTTTTGCAGCATCAAGGCTTTATCTATGAGTCAGTTCTTCATATCAGGTAGCCAAATTATTGGAGCTTCAGCATCAGTCCTTCCAATGAATATTCAGGACTGATTTCCTTTATGACTGACTGGTTTGATCTCCATGCTGTTCAAGGGACCCACAAGAGTCTTGTCCAACAGCATACTTCAAAAGCATCAATTCTTCAGCGTTCAACTTTCTTTATGGTCCAACTCTCACATCCATACATGACTACTGGAAAAACCATAACTTTGACTATGTAGACCTTTGCTGGCAAAGTAATGTCTCTAGTTTTTAATATGCCATCTATGTTTATAGCTTTTCTTCCAAGGTGCAAGTATCTTTTAATTTCATGGCTGCAGTCTCTATCTGCAGTGATTTTTGAGCCCAAGAAAATATAATCTGTCATTGTTTCCATTGTTTCCCTATCTATTTGCCATGAAGTGATGGGACCAGATTCCATGATTTTAGTTTTTTCAATGTTGAGTTTTAAGCCAGCTTTTTCACTTTCCTTTCATTTTCATCAAGAGGTTTTTTAGTACCCCTTCCTTTTCTGCCATATGGGTGGCGTCATCTACATTTCTGAGGTTACTGATATCTCTCCCTGCAATCTTGACTGCAGCTTATGCCCCATCCAGTCTGGCATTTTGCATATCGTTCTCTGCATATAAATTAAATAAGCAAGTTGACAATGTACACCCTTGATGTCCTCCTTTCCCAATTTGGAACAAGTTCGCTGTTCCATTCCAGTTCTGACTATTGCTTCTTGACCTGCATACAGATTTCCCCAGAGGCAGGTAGGGTGATCTGATATTCCCATCTCTTTAAGAATTTTCCACACTTTGTTGTAATCCATACAGTCAAATTTGTATGTGTGATCCACACATAAGAGCTTCCCTTGTGGCTCAGTTGGTAAACAATCTGCCTGCAATATAGGAGACCTGGGTTTGATCCGTGGGTTGCAAAGATCCCCTGGAGAAGGGAAAGGCTACCCACTCTAGTATTCTGGCCTGGAGAATTCTATGGACCATGGGGGTCAGACACAACTGTGCAACTTTCATTTTCACTTCACACAGTCAAAGGCTTTAGCATTGTCAATAAAGCAAAAGTGTATGTTTTTCTGGAATTCTCTTGCTTTTTCTATGATCCAACTGATGTTGGCAATTTGATCTCTGGTTCCTCTGCCTTTTTTAAATCCAGCGTGAACATCTGAAGTTCTCAGTTCACATACTGTTGAAGCCTAGCTTGGAGAATTTTGAGCATTACTTTGCTAGTGTGTGAGATGAGTGCAACTGTGCAATAGTTTGAACACTCTTTGACATTGCCTTTCTTTGGGATTGGAATGAAAGTTGACCTTTTCCCATTTTGTGGCCACTGTTGAGTTTCCAAATTTGCTGGCATACTGAGTGCAGCACTTTTAGGATCATCTTTTAGGATTTGAAATAGCTCAGCTGGAATTTGTGACAGATTTTTATCACCAGAATTATTGCAATAGCTTCCTAAATGTTCTTCCTAGTCAACACTTGCCACTCTTTAAATCATTCTTAGCCCAGAGACAAACAGCTGTAAAAATATCAGGATCAGTTAAGATTAAGATTTGTGAATGGCTTAAAATCTAACAGAATGTAAAAACCAACATTCTTTTAATGACCTAGGATGCTCTAATTGTTTTTGCCCTGTTAATTCTCCATTTGTTTTTGTAAACACTCTCCTTATTCATTGGCCTCCTCAAATATATTGGTCTCTTTTCTATTCCTTTAAAATATGTTCCCCTTCAAAGAAATCAAGAAACTCCTACATCCTTGCCTATTCATTTCCACCTGCGTGTACCTGCTGACCATACTTCTTTCCTTTCTTTCACCTAATATCACCTAGCTCAACTTGCCTGTTTATGAAAACCATTAGTCCCATTTCAACTCAGCAACAGCCCCATCTTTGTTCTTGATAATCACCATGTATGAAACATACTATTTGTCTGTGTATCTTCTGTTTTCTTCTCCTATACAAGTCCAATGAGAGAAGAACTTCATGTATGTTAAAAATTTCTCTCATTAAAATTATATTCTAAAAGAAACAACAGCAGGAAAAGCAAAAATCAACTAATTCAATGATAAAATTTTCAATACTTGTTTCAATATGGAGCAAATAAATGAGTGATCGTGAAATATAAGATATTTTTTTAGCCTGAACATCTATGAAGAAATTATAATTGAGCTGAGCTGCATGATCAGAAGGGGTCATTATTTTCCAGGGAAAATCAAAAACAAGTGTAAATACCCAAACAAGTGTAAGTACCTGGGCTTCCCTGATAGCTCAGTTGGTAAAGAGTCCACCTACAATGCTTCCAGACCCAGCTTGATTCATGGGTCTGGAAGATCCGCTGGAAAAGGGATAGGCTACCCACTCCAGTATTCTTGGGTTTCCCTGTGGCTCAGCTGGTAGAGAATCTGCCCACAATGCGGGAGACCTGAGTTTGATCCTGACCCTGCCTCCGTCGGAGTGGAAGAGCTTTACTGCTGTGCTACCCTTAGAAAACCTTTCTTTTGAGTTTCCAGAAATTGTTGGGCTTGTGTAATTTCATCCCCTCTTCTTTTTTTCAGATCTGTAGTGATTCTGACTTCCTATCATTACTATTTCATGAGTGCATCAGCATCCATCACTATATTCCTTACCCTTCTTTCATATCTCTCCAAATGGTCCTTGGGAGAACTCTGTTTCCTGCAGGGTCTCAGACTGGCACAGTTGGAGATCCAACTAAACACAAATAGTTTCTTCTTAATATTTCTCAGCTTTAAGAAAGTTTGCTGAGGCATATGCATAAACTAGCCTCAAAGTTTAATAAATGGAGGAGGATGCTAAGCAAGCAGATATTGGTCATTTGGTTTTCAGCTCTCTTATTGAAGACAAGAAATTATTCAGCAGTAAAGAGTCACAGAGCTGAAGTGCCAAGCTCTGGTAAGGGCTCAAAAGTGGGTGCTAGGAAACTAAGGAAGATTTTTTCTTACTTCTTTACTATTTTCTGTGAGTGGAAATTTTTGACAAATGATGAAACCCAATTCTGTCTTTCCTGGTCCTATTTTGAATTTAAAACAACAAGTTTCTCATAAATATATCTAGGGAAATATTAAATATTATATTAAAAAACAATCAGGAATCTTGAATTCTGAAGTATTACAGAGGCAATATTTATGCAGTCTGTATTTTAAGAAATGGAGCAGCAACCCGAGCACATACACCTTTATTAAGAACAATGGCCAGGTCAGCAATATGGATATCTAGAACCAAAATAATCCACATCCCTCTCATTATTGGAAGCACTTGAAATATTAACTACCATAGAGAAAAACTGATTCCAAGAACTGTACTTAGAAAAGGGAAAGGAAAATCTCTAGTGAAAAATGGTCTCAGCTACTAAATTGTGAATAGTTTGAAAGGAAAGGTGTGGTGATTTTTCAACCATGTTAGTACTCTCAATTTATATTTAAAACATTTGAATCTACACTCCTAAATTAAATTTGTATTCGTTTTAAAGTATTCTCATCTGTTTTTTTTTTTTTCAGTAAAATGCATATTAATCTTAGTTAATGATTTCTACAGCTTAAGGGTTTATTATGATTCACTTGTGAACTTCTCAGATTTTGTTGGCAACTTTTGCTAATAAATTGATTTATATAATGATTATTAATTCTTCAGATAAATGTAACTATTTTATAGGAATTATAATTTAATTTAGTGTTTAAAATATTTTTAATGCAAATAACTATTACATCTAAGATAGTTTACTTATCCATCCTTTCTTCTGATTAATATTGCCAGAGTTTTGTGTGTTTACCTAATCATTAAAAAGCTTTAAGATTATGGACGCTGTTGAGAACCTCATTCTTCTTAAGTTGATATTCCACTGATTTCCGCTTTCATTTTGATAGTTTTTCTTTATTTTGGTTTATTCTATTGTTCTTTCTAAAAACATGGATTTAATTAGTGATCTTACTTTCTAATTTATGCACATAAGATTTGTGGTAGAGATTGGTAGCAATAACAGGATTTTGTGTTTCCCTCTACTTGTGATCACAGTGAAAAATTGTGTTTGAGAGTTAGGCATGGCCATGTGGTCAAATTTCAGCCAGTGGAATATGAATAGATATGAAATGTACCAATTCAAGTTCAAGAGTAGAAACGTTACATTTTATAATGCTCTCATAAAACAAAGATGTTGAATGTTGTGTAGTAGAAATTGTTTAGGAAGGTAGGTGATTTAATGAGTTCTGGAAAAAAGCAGAAACTTTGTCAAGAATACCATGATTTTTAAAGCCAAGGAATAAGTATGGACATTTTTATCAGATTAAGTAAATTATATTTTTAGTGGCACTTGTCTGATTCTTGAGGTAGAGATAAAGTTATGTTTGAAAAGGGGTTGGATTTATGTTTCCTTCATTCAAAAGAACAAAATGAGAAAAAAAAAAAAATCTGTTTTGAAATTCCAAATTGAGGAAGTTCCCTGTTGTTCCAGTGGTTGGGACGCTGTGCTTTCATTTGACTGAGTCTAGGCTCAGTCCGGGAAACTAATAGCCTACAAACCAAGGGGTGCAGCCAAAAAAAGAAAGAAATAGAGAAAGAGAAAGAGAGAAAGAGAAAGAAAGAAAGAAATCTCACAAATATGTTTCACATAGTGATGAAATATTTATAGAAGTAGCATGATTTTTCAGTTCTTTGAATTTGGGCTTACTGCTCAGTGATGCAGGCTGATGAAGCAAGCAGATACAATTCAATCCAATATTTCATAAGAATATAATTTATGATATGCACTAGTCAGTTCAGACGTTAAACTAATCAGTCACTTGGGTCCATTTAAAAGATGCTTTATATTAATTTATGCACTGAATTTTATTCTGACAAATTTGATGATGTAAACAGTTGATAAACAAACATGTAGGACATTTCTAATGTTCACAGGATGTTTATACTCTAATATAATTAATTTTAAGAACATGAAAATCTTGTTATGGGGACAATGAAGAGGAAAAATGTATGATTTCTTTCATCAAATAAATCATCTACAATATATACCAGTTTTCAAATCATTTAAAATACATTGTTGTATTGAAGAGAGCATTATCTATTTAATAAAATGATGAGTTGATTTTCCAAAAATGTTGAAAAGAAAAGTAATCTTTCTTAATTGAACGTGAAAGAAATCTAATCATAAGAATAATGAAAAAGTAAATTAAAAATGATCAGTTGCATTTCAGCTCTGTTTATGATACTACCTTTCTGCAGTATTGGTGTGAACTACATGTCTTCATAAGTGGCTGTATAAATCCGACTCAATATATTTTCAGAATTCTTATTAGCATGATGGAATCCACTGATAAGTCCTTTTAATTAGCATGTGCTTGAATGACTCTTCCACTTTCTCTTTCTCTCTTCTATTGAATTTTAATTACTCTTAAAATACAATGATAACTGTGTGGAGTTCTGTAAGATAAAATGCACAATTAACATATTCTGTACACATCCTATTCTGGTTCTTAACATCAGGAATGCATACTCTCAATTACCAAATCTTTGTAGTGATAAAATAATCTAAATTAGGCCACTGTCTTCAAATTCATAGTGAATCTAAGATTACTTGTAAAACACACTAGTAGAAATAAACATTGTGCTAAACAAATGTGCTGATTAAACAATGTTTTAACACTTTTTCTGAATTCACAAAATATTTTTTTGGTATTTATTCTTTTTACTTTATCTAGTAATTGTGTGAACGATTAATGAATGGACAAATGCCTCTGTTCCAAACATGGTAATAAAAAAAAAAAATCTTTATATGTATTTATGATAATCACGAAGCTATCAATAAGCACTTTAACTGGAAATCTGTAAAGCAAATTAATACTAACCAAAAATATTTATTTTATTTCCATTTTATTTTGGAATCATACCACAAAAACTCTTTAAAAATTGCAGACACTAAATGTGGACTGTTAGATGCTATAAAATATGTCTATGCCATGTATATAGCATTAAGAAATTTTTATGGTGGTTTAGTTGCTAAGTCATGTCCGACTCTTGTGACCCCATGGACTGTAGCTCACCAGGCTTCTCTGTCCATGGGATTTTCCAGGCAAGAATACTGGAGTGGGTTTCCATTTCCTTCTCCAGAGGATCTTCCTGACCCAGGGATTAAACCTGGGTCTCCTGCACTGCAGGCAGATTCTTTACCAACTGAGCTACTAAGGAATTCCCAAGAAATTTTTAAATGAATGATATATAGGTGTTTTTGTAGTTATTTTTTATGAATATTATTGAACACAATAATATCAGAAAAAAACAAAATAAAACAGTGTTGCTATGTCTTTTTCTTCTTAATGTCAGAGCACATTATCCTTCTTTATGTTTTCTGTCTTTCTTAAATCTTCTACTGGTTTTTATTTTTAAAATACATATGGCTATGTTGTATATATATATTATTTTCTAACAGAGAGATAACTCCCTTTCATCTGTCTGAGAGCCTCAGTGAGATCTTTGTTCTAATTAGGACTTTAAGTGAGTCAATACTGTCGTACAGCATCAGTTAGTTTCAATATATTGAGGACAATATATATTTTGTATTATCATTGGCTCCTCAATCCTGTAAGATTTGGGGCTTTAACAGTGAGATTTATTTTTACCGTCCAGTGCAGCTACCCCAGATTCCTACACCATCATGAACTCAGAGGAAAAATGTAGAGGTGATTGAAAGGTCTAATAATTATCTTGTATTTGAGTATCTTAGAGATTATAATATTAATATATCATATCAGTCATTTCAGTCTTAAAAGCTCTAATGGTTTCTCTTTACTCTAAAAGACTCTTGATGTCTGTTGCAGTCCAAGCTTCTCAGGCTTAGCAAATATTCTCAGAGGTTAACAATCTGATCATCACTGTATGTCTGATATCCTTTGAATACGATTTCTTTGGACTCCTTGCATTCTCAACTCTTCTGTAGTCTAAAACTGATTTCTTCAGTTTACAGGGTTTTCTAGTACTTATGGAAGCAATCTTTGGTGGACCATATCCTTAGTTGAAAGAAGAACTTTAAATGATTCTTAACTAGTGTCAAAACAGAATTAAACTAGACCATGTTAAACTAGTAAGGAAAGCTTTATTCAAAGCTATTGCAAAAGGAGATCTCCAGTAAACTCCATCTGAGCTCAGCCCTGTGAAAACAAAAGGCAGGGAAAGGATTTTTCAATGCCGGGTGAAAAAGAGATCATGGGCCACCTGTTTCCTGATTGTGTGTGTGTTAAGGCTCTTCAATTGTGTCCTACTCTTTGTGACTGAGAGGGTAACAGGCAGGAAGGCCAGAGGTCTCCAAACGGAGGAAAGAGGCTGCAAGTGCCAGACATTTTTATCTCTCTTAAGCGGCAGGAAGAAACAAACCAGCAATATGTTTTTCCTTCTCTATACAAATTTAAAAGGAGGTTTCTCTTAAAATGCTGTGTTGCCATGACACCTGGTTTCACCTGAAGCTAACTACTCTCAAACCTTGAGTTAACCAATACATTTCTTTTTCTTATGGAAATATTGTCTTAAGCTATGTTAATGTACCCCAGACTCTATCTTCAAGTTGGTTCCACCAAAGGGCCTAACTTATTTATTCAGGTATTGTTCCCCTAATCTATGTAAATGAAACTATTTGTTGGTATTCTGCCCTTCTACAAGATTCAAGTCAATCTTTTTATGGCCAGGGATGAATTATCTGGTGCCATTCTAAATTTTATGACATTCCTTTCTTTTCATTAACAGACTGTGAGTGACTATATAATATACAGCTAAAGACTAGGAGGGGGGTACTCTTTTGCCCCCTTCTGATGCCTATGTCAGAAGCTTTCTCTATCTCCTTTATACTTTAATAAAACTTTATTACACAAAAGCTCTGAGCGATCCAGCCTCGTCTCTGGCCCCGGATTGAATTCGTCTTCTCCAGAGGCGAAGAATCCCGGCGTCCTATCGTTCAGCAACAACCTTTCACGACCCTATGGACTGTAGCCCACCAGGCTCCTCTGTCTGTGGGATTCTCCAGGCAATAATACTGGTGTGGACTGGCGTGTCCTCCTCCAGAGGCTCTTCCTAATCCAGGGACAGAACACCCATCATTTACGTCTCCTGCATTCGCAGGCAGGTTCTTTACCACTAGCGTCACCTGGGAAGCTTGTTTTCTGATTAGATTTGCCCAAAGGAAAAATAAACTGTCATGTTAGAAAGTAGGTTTAAAACTCTGAGCAAGGAAGTTTACCTTCTTCTGCAATAATCTGGAAGAGTTTGAGTAAGATAGATGTTAGCTTTTCTCTAAATTTTTGGTAGAATTCAGCTGTGAAGCCATCTGGTCCTGGGCTTTTGTTTGCTGGAAGATTTCTGATTACCGTTTCGATTTCCTTGCTTGTGATGGGTCTGTTAAGATCTTCTATTTCTTACTGATTCAGTTTTGAAAAGTTATACTTTTCTAGGAATTTGTCCATTTCTTCCAAGTTGTCCATTTCATTGGCATAGAGCTGCTGGTAGTAGTCTCATGATCCTTTGTATTTCAGTGTTGTCTGTTGTGATCTCTCCATTTTCATTTCTAATTTTGTTGGTTTGGTTCTTCTCCCTTTGTTTCTTAATGAGTCTTGCTAACGGTTTGTCAATTTTGTTTATCTTTTCAAAAAACCAGTTTTTACACTATGGAATATTACTCAGCCATTAAAAAGAATTCATTTGAATCAGTTCTAATGAGATGGATGAAACTGGAGCCCATTATACAGAGTGAAGTAAGCCAGAAAGCTAAAGACCAATACAGTATACTAACGCATATGTATGGAATTTAAAAAGATGGTAACGATAACCCTATATGCAAAACAGAAAAAGAGACACAGATGTACAGAACAGACTTTTGGACTCCGTGGGAGAAGGCGAGGGTGGGATGTTCTTAGAGAATAGCATTGAAATAAGTATACTATCAAGGGTGAAACAGATCACCAGCCCAGGTGGGATGCATGAGACAAGTGCTTGGGGCTGGTGCACTGGGAAGACCCAGAGAGATTGAGTGGAGAGGGAGGTGGGAGGGGGGATCAGGATGGGGAACACATGTAAATCCATGGGTGATTCATGTCAATGTATGGCAAAAACCACTACAATATTGTAAAGTAATTAGCCTCCAACTAATAAAAATAAATGGAAAAAAAATTTAAAAAATAAAGAAAAAAAAAATCTGAGCAAAGTGTACAGAGAAGTTAGACTCCCACCTTTCCACAGAGTCTGGGAAATGGGGAAATTCAATCTTTCTTCATGGTTACATTTTAAAGAGATGGCTTCCATGCCCTTGAGAAAAGAATCCTGCAGTGTGAAACTGGCAAGAAGCTTTAAAACATATTCACATATTGAAGGGCCATAAATATAATCTGCAATTACAAGTTTTCTAAAGTAAATGTTCTAAGTAAAGGGCGATGAGGACCTAGAGTCTGGAAGAAGCTTATATAAAGATTACTCAGGGGAGGGAAATGTTAAGCTCCCCTTGGCCAATCCCTCCTTTTGTTTTCCCATTGAACAACTTAGGAAAACTAGTTCTACTTCACTTCAGCCAGACTTCTGTTGTTAAAGTGCTAGATGAATCTTCTACCTAGACTTGATGGTAAGGATAGTTGCTGGATGATCTGAGCAGTCAGGCAGGCAGTTGGTGAGGCGAACTCCTGTGGAAAGAAAAAGTAAGATTAGTGTTGGGAGCAGACTATAAAACTCAGTTTCTGAGACCAGAAGTCAAGTCCAGAAGATTCCTAATTGTTGGGCTCAAAGTGTCTTTAGGAGGTAAAGCACAAGCAGCTGTGGTAATCCAGGTAGATGTTTAAATAAAGCCCTTATGAATGGAAAAATATACAGTCTGTTTCTAGTTGGTTGACCTCAGGTGGTAGTTCTGGGCTTGCTGAGCCCTTTGAGAGACCCAGTCATGCAATATGTATGGGCCAGTCATGTGACAGTGGGTCACATGACATGGGTGCTAATTCTATTATAGCAAATGAAAAGGTATTTGGAAACAATTAATCTAGTCATGCATAAATATTGTACAATGCAAGTATAAGCACACCAAATAAGTTCAAAAAGTAATGCAAACGATGCCAATTAATAATACAACCACCAAAATTATACTTAGCACTGAAACATTAATCAAGGAAATCCAAAATATAAGATGAATAAAGCCTGCCTGTGTGAAATGGTAATACAAAAATGTAAATGTAATGTTAACTTTGTACATTAATGTACAAAAATGATTTCTGTACATCATGTCGTCTTATATAAAAATTATTAAATAAGAAACTTCTAGAATTCTTTACAAAGAGTTCAAAAGCTGTATGAGTGCAATATAAACATTAAATAAGAGCTTACTATTCAGTAGTAACTAAGATATCAGACAAAATGATATATAATCTGGAGGAAAATGTACAGAAAATGAAACTGTACACAAATTGATTTGTAAATGTCACTGATGTATGTATAACAAACACAAATGAAAGGAGAGAAATATGTTTTCCACTTAAAAAGTTCCAAAAGTATAAAAATGCCAGTTGTATATAATCACTAAAAATTCAATAAATGTCAATCCACATAATTCTAAATTATTTTAAAGGATCCAGATGAGTTGATTATAAAATGTGGAATAAGTATATATGTGGAATAGAGACAAGGGAAATCTAAAAATATTAGAATATTATATCTAATTATTATATATCTATAAGAAACAGTTATTATATTCACATATAATTATAATAAGGATATTAATCACTATGGTAAAATCAGGTACAGAATTTATGGAAAATTGGTTGTGAAAGAGGTGGCCTTACAAATCAATAGACAATGTAATATCTATAAAATGACTTAAAGTTATTTTCCCTTATAGAAAACAAATGAAATGCTACATCTCAAGATACAAATAAACAAAGTTTAGATGTATTAAGGTTAATGAGAAAGAAACACAAAGAGTTTCTTTGAATAAAATAGCAAATGAAATGCTTTACTTTAAAATGAAATCTTCTATACTGAGTATATTTACATAAAGTTAAAAACAGTAAAGCAATTGAAATACAATTTTTCATCATTTATATATGGCAGTACTTGAATCATATTATGAACACTTTTAAATTATAGTAAATGATTCTTCACGTGTGTAGTAAAAGTATAACATCAAAAGCAAAATATGTGAATAATTTTTTTCAAAAGAGTAAATTGGAATGTAAAGTCAGGTGGGCATTAGAAGGCATCACTACAAACAAAGCTAGTGGAGGTGATGGAATTCCAGTTGAGCTATTTCAAATCCTAAAAGATGATGCTGAAAAAGTGCTGCACTCAATATGCCAGCAAATTTGGACAACTCAGCAGTGGCCACAGGACTGGAACATGTCAGTTTTCATTCCAGTGCCAAAGAAAATCAATGCAAAAGAATGCCCAAACTACCACACAATTGCACTTATCTCACCTCCTAGTAAAGTAATGCTCAAAATTCTCCAAGTCAGGCTTCAACAATATGTGAAACATGAATTTTCAGATGTTCAACAATAAACTGTGGAAAATTCTGAAAAGAGATGGGAATACCAGACCACCTGACCTGCCTCATGAGAAATCTGTATGCAGGTCTGGAAGCAACAGTTAGAACTGGACATGGAACAACAGAGTGGTTCCAAATTGGGAAAAGAGTACATCAAGGCTGTATATTGTCACCCTGCTTATTTAACTTATATGCAGAGTCCATCATGAGAAATGCTGGGCTGGAAGAAGCACAAGCTGAAATCAAGATTGCTGGGAGAAATATTAATAACCTCAGGTATGAGGATGACACCACCCTTATGACAGAAAGTGAAGCAAAATTAAAGGGCCTCTTGATGAAAGTGAAAGAGGAAAGTGAAAACGTTGGCTTAAAGCTCAACAATCAGAAAACTAAGATCATGGCATCCAGTCCCATCACTTCATGGCAAATAGATGGGGAAAGAACGGAAACAGTGACAGACTTTATTTTGGGGGCCCCCAAATCACTGCAGATGGTGACTGCAGCATTGAAATTAAAAGACGCTTACTGTTTGGAAGAAAAGTTATGACCAATTTAGACAGCATATTAAAAAGCAGAGACATTACTTTGCCAACAATTGTCCATCTAGTCAAGGCTATGGCTTTTCCAGTAGTCATGTATAGATGTGAGAGTTGAACTGTAAAGAAAGCTGAGCACCGAAGAATTGATGCTTTTGAAGTGTGATGTTGGAGAAGACTCTTGAGAGTCCTTTGGACTGCAAAGGGATCCAACCAGTCCATCCTAAAGGAAATCAGTCCTGAATATTCATTGGAAGGACTGATGCTGAAGCTGAAATGCCATTACTTTGGCCACCCTATGTGAAGAACTGACTCACTGGGAAAGACCCTGATGCTGGGAAAGATTGAAGGTGGGAGAAGGGAATGACAGAGGATGAGATGGTTGGATGCCATCACCGACTCAATGGACATGAGTTTGTGTAAACTCTGGGAGTTGGTGATGGACAGGGAGGCCTGATGTGTTGCAGTCGATGGGGTCAGAAAGAGTCGGACATGACTGAGCGACTGACCTGACCTGACCTTAACTGATGAAAGTATTAAAATTTGCATTCAATTGTAACAATTTAATATGATTTTATAGGAATCAGACTAAAGAAATAAATTCTTTCAGTTATAACTACTTAAAATAATGGTAAATCAAGAGACTTTTCCATAATAGAAGAAAAGTATCAATTTGTAAAAACACTGGAGAGCAGAAAATATCTAGTAATATGGAATATATACTTCTCTAAAGTCTAACAACTTCATTTCTACATACATGCCCTCTAAATGGTCTTGTATATGTACACCAAGTGAAATGCTTAAGAATTTTTCCTGCAATATTATTTGCATAATTTAAGAACAGGGAACAGCCATCATTCATAGAATGGAAAAATTGAAATTGTTGTTTCATTGTTTATATGATATGTATCATTGTTTATATCTGAACAAACATCTATACATCATCATGAATAAGTCTTCATAATATACTGATGAATGTAAAAATCACTTGGAGAATAATACGTTAATTGTAATTTATTGAAAACATATTAATGACAATAGCAATTAAGCAATTGATACATTCCATATACATACCTATGGAATACATAGTGATGTGATGTAATGTATAAAATATATTTTGGAGCAGTACATAACCAATCCATGATAGTACTTACTTCTTAAAGGAAATTTTGAATTGGTAAAGAAGATAAAGAAATCTTAAATATTAACTTTTGTTAATAAAATAAATAACACAGATGAAGCAAAAATGGAAAATATATACATGTTAATTCTGAATGGAATACATATTAAGGGATGTTTGCTATATTTCCCCCTTACAGCAGAACAAAATAGGTTTTACCTTTCAAATGACTTAAACAAATCAAAAGAAGAAGAATATTTTGTGCCATTAAAATTTATTTAGTATCCATAAATAAAGTTTCTTACAGCACAGCCATACTCACTTGGTTACATGTTGCCTCTGACTTTCTGCTAAAAAACAGGGTTGGATAATTGTGACAGAGACTGTAAGGCCTAAAGAGCTTAAAATATTTACTGTTTGGCCCTTGACAGAAAATGTTTGCCTAGTCCTGCTATAGCAACATCAAAACAAACAAACATATTGTAGCTAAGTGTTGCCTTCTATGATGTTCCCTCCAATACTGGCTTGAGTTTCCCTCGCATTATAAAGCTGTTGTACACATATACAATGGAGTATTTCTCAGCCATAAAACAAAGGAAATAATGCCATTTTCAGCAACATGTATGCACTTAGAGATTATCATACTAAGTGAAGTAACTCAGACAAAGACAAATATCATATGAAATATAATATATATGTAGAATCTCACTTTGAAAAATATACAAATGAACTTATTTGTAAAACAGAGCAGACTTACAGACATCAGAAACAAACTAATGGTTATGAAAAGGGAAACATGGGGGGCGAGGATAAATCAGCAGCTTGGGATGAATACACAGGTACTGCTACATACAACTTGAGTGTCCCTTGGACTGCAAGGAGATCCAACCAGTCCATCCTAAAGGAGATCAGTCGTGGGTGTTCTTTGGAAGGCCTGATGCTGAAGCTGAAACTCCAATACTTTGGCCACCTCATGCAAAGTGTTGACTCATTGGAAAAGACCCTGATGCTGGGAGGGATTGGGGAAAGGAGGAGAAGGGGACGACAGAGGATGAGATGGCTGGATGGCATCACCAACTCGATGGACATGAGTTTGAGAAAACTCTGGGAGTTGGTGATGGACAGGGAGGCCTGGTGTGCTGCGATTCATGGGGTCGCAAAGAGTCGGAGACGACTGAGCGACTTCACTTTCACTTTTCACTTTCATGCACTGGAGAAGGAAATGGCAACCCACTCCAGTGTTCTTGCCTGGAGAATCTCAGGGATGGGGGAGCATGGTGGGCTGCTGTCCATGGGGTCACACAGAGTTGGACACGACTGAACCGACTTAGCAGCAGCCAGCATGTTTGCATGAAGGTATTTGTCTCCATGTTCCCTCTGATAATAATGGGAAGTCAGACAGTTTATTTGAAATTCCAGTATCTAACAGAGAGACTCCTACATAGTAGGATGTATGCATATGTATTAATGGATGGATAAATATGAACCTTTTAATTTAGTCCCTCAGTGAGTGTCTCTGGGAATCACTTGCATGTCAGTTACCTAGAGAATGACCCATTTATATATCTATATCTATATCTAATATCTGTATCTACATGTACATAGGTTCAATGTATGACAGATGACTAATTGTTTAGCATAAATTATGTATTAAGGTTATTGCATGAAAATTGCATCTCTAAATGTCTAACTTACACATGAATTGCTAAGAAGGAAAAACACTTTCTATTTTTACATTACATGTTTAAGCTGGCGATGTACAATTATATTCAGAGTACTGTGTTTATTGAAATTCTTATTCTAAAGTGCAAAGAAAGGTTTTGGAGATTTTAAGGAAGTAATTCAAGCTGACAGCATGTAGGGATCATTGTGCTTGCATGCTCAGTCGCTCAGTGCTGTCTGATTCTTTGTGACCCCGTAGACTGTAGCCCATCAGGCTCCTCCGTCCATGGGATTTCTCAGGCAAGAATACTGAAGTGGGTTGCCATTTCCTCCTGCAGTGGATCTTCCCCTACCCAGCGATCTAACCTGCATCCCCTGCGTCTCCTGCATTGGCAGCAGATTCTTGATCACTGAATGGCCTGGGAGGCCCAAGGAGCATTGTAAGATTTCATCAAATGTTAGTTATTTTTATATGCTTAAATTAATCACAGCTTTAATATTTTATTTTCATTTGCTATAGATGCTGTTTAAACTTCAAAGTCAGATTTATTTTTTTTAATATGTGAGATGATAGAGTTTTATTTAAAAATAATTTTTGAAGAAGAGTTTTTAACAAATTTAAAAGGATTTTTAGAAATGTCAATAGACACTTCTTTAAGGTTATCTTTAAGACCAAGAATGATACCATGTTTTGGTTTTTAGCTTAGCTCTTTGCCATGAATAATTCAAGTGCCATTTCTTCTAACTCATGGACCCCAGATGAAAATGAAAACTGACATGATTTTGTACATAACTTTCAAGCATGACATGGGAAAACTTACCCTGTTAATTCCATTTAAAAATAAATAAAAAGCTGCCAACCTATCTATGTTTAGGCTGTCTCAGAATTCTAATATCAAAGATAAGTGTAATATTGTCTAATGGCACTTTATTTTATGTCTTCTTTTTTAATCAGATGTTTAAAAATAACTAACTGGTATGACTGACATTTGAAATAAGCTTCTTTTGTCCCATTTATAGAACTTGTAACAATCACTTAGTCATGTGGATTAAAATTACTCCATATGTTTGATCAAAATGTTAAAAAATATGATGCCTAAAAATAAAAATCATGCAGACAAGTTAACATAATTTTAACAGTCCTTGGAAATTTTAGTAGGGTAAGCTATACATTTTGGAGGAAATTAAAATGGGTGTGTATTCATTGGATATTTTAATTTTTTAAAATATCAAATATAAAATAATGAATATTTGGCATGGGTAAAATACATGTGCTCAAGAAAGTTGCAAATGAAATGACAAGAAATTTGAATAAATCTTAGCCATTGGAAAATTTACTCATAGATTTAAAATAGTTTAAACCAGAAACTTAAAAGAAAAAAATTCTTAGTAGATTATTTAGTCTACTAAAGTGATGGTAAAGGGTATACTGATGTCCTTCTGAAAGTGTGAAGTTTGTATGTTAACCAAAATTTATACATGTATCCATAATAAACTGTGTCTCTCCAAAATAAAGAGTCTACATAAAGGTTAGTTATATAGGTTAGTTCTATGTAGGTGTTGAAGGGTTGTACTATCAAAATTTTAACACTGATGGAACCCAAATTGAAGAATCCAAGAAATAGTTGTTACCATACCAAGGTATGGTGCCACAAAAGTGGAGAAAATAGAACAAAGAAATGAAGGAGTTCATAAGAAGATTGTGAGTTTAGAGGAGTCAAGGATAGAGGTAGGCTTGAACCCTGTGTATGGTTCCTGACCAGGTTTTTGCTAGTTATCTGATGGAATGTGATGAAACTGAAGGTTATCTGGGAGTGGTAGAAATTAGAGGCTGGAATCAACTGCCAATGGCAAAGTCAAGTGCTTTTGCTGAGACTGAGAGCCGGGGTGAGTCAAAGTGCCACTGACTGAACAAGATAAATTATCCTACAGAAAATATGACAAAAAGAGCAATTTAAATTATTTTTGGTTACACTTATTAGGCTGTCTTCAATAATTCATTTTTTCCCCTCCAAGCTACTCTCTGTCCACACTTAGTGAAGATATATAATCCCCACCATAAAAACACAGTGATCCAAATTATCACTTAAGTTGGAGCTCAGTGGCTCTTTTATCCCTTTTGTTTTTCACATCTTGTGTACTCCAATCTGATTGTCTGAATCTTTGCATTTCTGCCAGGGTTGACTTTCTGTAGATACATTATTAATGATCAGTAAACCATACAGATGCAAGATGTAAGATGGTGGAGTAGAAGGATGTGAGCTCATTTCTCCTGCAAGAACTCCAAAACTGCAGCTCACAACTGAACAACCCTTGACAGAAGAATGTTGGATCCCACCAGAAAAAGATTCCCCATGTCAAAGGGTAGAGGAGAAGGCCCAGCAAGATGGTAGGAGGGGGGAAATTGCATTGAGACTCAAACGCCCTATACGCCAGACATGCTAAGAGGGCTCAAGCAACCCTTGTGCACAACAGGAGCCAGAGTCCACCCAGAGACTGAGCCAGATCTGCCTTTGAGTGTTTGAGTGTCTCCTGCAGAGGCACAGGTCTGGAGTGGCCTGCCGCATGGGCAGGGGCTCTGGTTGCAGCAGACCTGGGTCACCCAGCATGTGGCCTAAGCCCCCATGGAGGAGGTCCCATTAACCCCACCATAGAGCCACCAAGATGACAACCCACAAGCTGCAGAACAATTATAACAAATGAATTCTCACACTGTTAAGAAAGTTCTGGTACCCACAACAGATTTCCCAACCTGGGGATCTGGCAAAGGGACTGAGAACCCCTGGAGAATTTGATTTGGAGGCCAGTGGGATTTGATTACAGAACTTACATAGGACTGGGGAAACAAACTCTTGGAGGGTGCAAACAAGACCGTGTGCATACCAGGACCCAGGAGAAAGGAGCAGTGATCCCACAAGACTGACCCAGACTTGCCTGTAAGTGTCCAGGAGTCTCCAGCAGAGGTGAAGGTCGACAGTGGCCTGCTGCAGGGTCAGGGGAACTGAATACAAGAATTCAATTCAGCACAAGACCTTTTGAAAGACATAGCCATTATCGTCATTACCCCTACCATAGTATGGTCTATGTCAAACAAGAGAGAGGGAACACAGCCCTACCCATCAACAGAAAATTGGATTAAAGATTTACTGAGCATGGCCCTTCAGAACAAGAACCAGTTTCCCCCACAGTCAGTCTCTCATCAGGAAAATTCTTTAAGTCTCTTAGCCCTACCTATTAGAGAGCAGACAGAATGAAAACCACAGTCACAGAAAACTAATCAAAAACTGATCACATGGACCACAGCTGTGTCTAACTCAGTGAAACTATTAGCCATGTCGTGAAGGGCCAACCAATATGGATGGGTCATGGTGGAGATTTCTGACAAAACGTGGTCCACTGGAGAAGGGAATGGCAAACCACTTTTGTATTCTTGCCATGAGAATTCCATGAACACTATAAAAAGAAAAAAAAAAAAAAAAAGATATGACACTGAAAGATGAAATCTCCAGGACACTAGGTGCCCAATATGCTACTGGAGAAGAACAAAGAAATAACTCCAGAAAGAATGAAGAGAGAGAGCCAAAGGGAAAACAACACATAGTTGTGGATGTGACTGGTGATGGAAGTCCGATGCTGTAAAGGGCAATATTGCATAGGAACTGGAATGTAGGTACATGCTACTGCTGCTAAGTCGCTTCAGTCGTGTCCGACTCTGTGCGACCCCATAGACGGCAGCCCACCAGGCTCCCCCATTCCTGGGATACTCCAGGCAAGAATACTGGAGTGGGTTGCCATTTCCTTCTCCAATGCATGAAAGTGAAAAATGAAAGTGAAGTCGCTCAGTCGTGTCCGATTCTTAGCGACCCCATAGACTGCAGCCTGCCAGGCCCTTCTGTCCATGGGATTTTCCAGGCAAGAGTACTGGAGTGGGGTGCCATTGCCTTCTCCAATGTAGGTACATGGATATAGGTAAATTGAAAGTGGCTAAACAGGAAATGGCAAGAGTGAACATTGACATTTTAGGAATCAGTGAACTAAAATGAACTGCAATGTGTGAATTTAATTGAGATGACCATTATATGTACTACTGTGGGCAAGAATCCTGTAGAAGAAATGGAATAGCCCTCATAGTCAACAAAAGAGTCTGAAATGCAGCTCTTGTGTGCAATCTCAAAAACGACAGAATGATTTCTGTTCGTTTTCAAGGCAAACCATTCAATATCAATGTAATCCAAGTCTATGCCCCAACCACTATGCAGAAGAAGCTGAAGTTGAATGGTTCTATGAAGACCAACAAGACCTTTCAGAACTAACACCCCAAAAAGAAGGCCTTTTCATCATAGGGGACTGGAAGGCAAAAGTAGAAAGTCAAGAGGTACCTGGAGTACTAGGCACACTTGGCCTTGGAGTACACAATGAAGCAGGGCAAAGACAAAGAGAAATTTGTCAAGAGAATGCACTGGTCATAGCAAACACTCTCTTCCAACAACATAAGAGACAACTCTACACATGGACATCACCAGACAGTCAATACTGAAATCAGATTGATTATATTCTCTGCAGCCAAAGATGGAGAAGCTCTATACAGTCAGTAAAAACAAGACTGGGAGCTGATTGTGGCTCAGATAATAAATTCCTTACAGCAAAATTCAGACTTAAATTGAGGAAAGTAGGTCAAGAAATGCTTGACCATTCAGGTATGACCTAACTTATATCCCATATGATTATACAGTGAAAGTGATAAATAGATTCAAGGAATTAGATTTGATAGAGTGCCCAAAGACTTATGGACAGAGGTTCATGACTTTGTACAGGAGGCAGTGATCAAAGTCATTCCCAAGAAAAAGAAATGCAAAAAGGCAAAATGGTTGTCTGAGGAGGCCTTGCAAATAGCTGAGAAAAGAAAAGAGGCAAAAGGCAAAGGAGAAAAGGAAAGATATCTCCATCTGAATTCAGAGTTCCAAAAAAATGGCAAGGAGAGATAAGAAAGCCTTCCTCAGTGACCAGTGCAAAGAAATAGTGGAAAACAATAGAATGGGAAAGACAAGAGATCTCTTCAGGAAAATTGGAGATACCAAGGGAACATTTCATGCAAAGATGGGTTTGATAAAGGACAGAAATGGTATGGATCTAACAGAAGCAGAAAATGTTAAGAAGAAGTGGCAAGAATACACAGAAGAACTGTACAAAAAATATATTCATGACCCAGAAATCATGATGGTGTGATCACTCAGAGATATCCTGGAGTGTGAAGTCAAGTGGATCTTAGGAAACATTACTACCAACAAAGCTAGTGGAGGTGATGGAATTTCAGTTGAGCTATCTCAAACCCTGAAAGATGATGCTGTGAAAGTGCTGCACTCAATATGCCAGCAAATTTGGAAAACTCAGCAGTGGCTACAGGACTGGAAAAGGTCAGTTTTCAATCTAATCTCAAAGAAAAGCAAGGCCAAAGAATGTTCAGACTATTACACAATTGCACTCATCTCATGTGAAAGCAAAGTGATTCTGAAAATTCTCCAAGTTAAGGCTTCAACAGTACATGAACTGAAAACTTCCAGATGTTCAAGCTGGATGTAGAAAATGCAGAGGAACCAGAGATCAAATTGCCAACATCCATTGGATCATCAAAAAAAAAAAAAAAAAAAAAACACAACAAGAGAATTCCAGAAAAACATTTACTTCTGCTTTATTGACTACACCAAAGTCTTTGACTGTGTGGATCACAATGAACTGTGGACAATTCTGAAAGAAATGGGAAATACCAGACCACCTGACCTGCCTCCTGAGAAATCTGTATGCAGGTCAAGAAGCAAAAGTTGGAACCAGACATGGAACAATGGACTGGTTCCAAATTGGGAAAGGAGTACATCAAGGTTGTATACCATCACCCTGCTGCTTATTTAATGCATTGTGCGTAATGGGAAATGCCAGACTGGATGAAGCACAAGCTGTGAGCAATACTGTCAGGAGAAATATCAATAACCTCAGATACGCAGATGATGCCACCCTTGTGGCAGAAAACAAAGAAGAACTAAACAGTCTCTTGTTGAATGTGAAAGAGGAGAGTGAAAATGTTGGCTTAAAACCCAACATTCAAAAGCTAAGAACATGTCATTCGGTCCCATCTCTTCATGGCAAATAGATGGAGAAACAATGGAAACAGTGAGAGACTTTGTTTTCCTGGGCTCCAGATTCACTGTTGATGGTGACTGCAGCCATGAAATTAAAAGGCACTTGCTCCTTGGAAGAAAAGCTATGACAAACCTGTATTTGTCATAAAAAATTAAAAAGTATTAAAAAGCAGAGACATTACTTTGTCAATGAAGGTCCAAATACTCAAAGCTATGGTTTTTCCAGTATGGGTGTGAGAGCTGGACCATAAAGAAAGCTGAGCACCAAAGAACTGATGCTTTTGACCTGTGGTATTGGAGAAGATTCAGAGTCCTTTGGGCTGCAAGGAGATCCAACCAATCAATGCTGAAGAAAATCTGTCCTGAATATTCATTGGAAGGACTGATGCTGAAGCTGAAGCTCCAACACTTTGGCCACCTGATGCAAAGAACTGACTCATTGGAAAGGACCCTGATGCTGGGAAAGATTGAAGACAGGAGCAAAAGGGGACAACAGAGGATAAGATGATTGGATGGCATTGCCAAATCAATGGACATGAATTTCAGCACGCTCCAGGAGTTAGTGATGGACAGGGAAGCCTGGCGTGTTGCAGTACATGGGGTCGCAAAGAGTCGGACACGACTGACTGACTGAACTGAAGTCATGCAGATAGCCATTTAATCACTGCATATTGTTGTCAATATTTTGAGGGAATGATATTTGCTATTGTGTAGTCAAGTATGGATCAAATATACCAAGGATGATCAGATTCCAGAGAATGTCACTGGCTATGCTATTCCATATAGATGTCTAGGTTAGCTGAAGCACTACAGTGTACAAGCAAAGATGGTTATCTGCAGCCATAAGAAGGTATGAAATATTGCCATTTGTAGCAATATGTGTGGACCTAGAGAATATCTTACTAAGTCAAGTAAGTCAAAGACAAATATTATATATACAATATCACATATATGGAATCTAAAAAATAATGCAAATGAAGGTATAGACAAAAACAGAAACACTCATAGACACAGAGAACAACCTTATGGTTACCAAAGAGGAAAAGGTGGGATGGAGGATTAAATTAAGAGTATGGGATTACAGATACACACTACTATATACATATCTGTATCTATATATCTATATACATATATGTAAAACATATATATGTGTATGCATGTATATATATGTATGACTGAATCACTTTTTTGTACACCTGAACTAACACAATATAGTAAATCAACTATACTCTGTTTTTTTAAAAGGAAAAAAAAAAAAAGAAAAAAATGGGGGCTCTTATTCAATACATCTATGAGTATGTTATTTATTTTTAAAATGACATAAAATACTGCATACTCATAAAATATTCTGTGACAGCACTCAGTTTGCATTTCATTCACAGTTTATGTGATGGAACAAAATGTTCCCTTTTAAAAGTTGTTTCTCAATAATTTGTGACAGAAACAAAAGTATGTTCATAATTATCCTAAAGGCTTTATATGCTACTTGACCTCACTTTTGTGTGTTATTTCATGGATGTATTTATCAACCAATATATATTTATTACTTTTGATTGTCCTTGATTACTGTGCTGTGGATTTTCCTCTTTTATTTGGTAGCAATGTCACCTATGCACAAATTTGGAATGCTATTCTTGCAAGTATAAAGTTAAAAGATCAAAATGAAGCATAGGTTGAAATCTTTGAAATTGCTATAATTATTTGATAGCAGAAGTGATAAACTTTAATCAAAAAGGGTAGGGGTTTATAATTTTTTACTAATGTACCAACTTACTATTTAAGATTAGTTTTATTTTATAGTGCTATAAATCTTTTACATTATTATCAATGTGGTTGTTGGAATGTGTGCCTGGATTTTTTTTTTCCATGCATATATAATCTAACTCTGGTAGCCTGCGATGCTTCCTTTTGTTTGACCATCAGGGTGATCTACTGGGCTTATCTTGTCTGCTGAGTGAATGATGAAGTGTTGTGTAATATTATACTAGGCTAAACAAGGGTCTTGGAAAAAAATATTTTAAGTGACCTATATTTGGAAAAACTGCACCTGAACCAGATAAGTGTGTTAGAGAATGGTGGATACTATGTATGCATTCTAGCTTGAACCATTACTCTTGAGCTTATGAAAATCTACAGTGTAACTGAATATAAGATATTTGGTCAAAATCATTGCTGAATTCTGAAGAGGGCAGTGAGTAATGCTCCCTTTCCTTCCTAAGTATTGGGCTTCCCTGGTGTCTCAGATGGTAAAGAGTCTGCCTGCAGTGTGGGATACCTGGGTTCGATCCCTGGGTCAGGAAGATCCCCTGGAGAAGGAAATGGCAACCCACTGCAATATTCTTGCCTGGTAAATCCTTCCTAAATATTAACCCAGTTTTAAAAGATTGATGAATAATAAATATTGAATCCAAAGCAATACAAGATCACAGCTTGGGTTTTTTAACAGATCAAACTACTTAAATTTACTCTCAATTCTTACTGGAGGTGTGCAAGAGAAAGTGACTAACTCTATGGAGCAGATATATTATTAACTTACTGACTCAAACTCATTCAGTCATGTTGTTGGAGATAGAAACAGCTTCTGCTTATGATTGCAAAGGCTGCCTTTTCCCCAGACATTAACCTAGCCTACTTACACATAGAAGCAAGAATAGTGAAGTCTTCTATTTTTATGAAGGCAGTAAGACCTGTAAACTTAGAGAAGAATGATTCACATGTTTTCAGTGACTACTGTGTACCACAAGTAACTAGTATTTCACATCTATTCTACTGGGAAAAGCTAAGAGATACTGAAAGGGAAGACAAATATTATTAGTTCAGAATCTATGCTAAAAAAGCATGAGAACTGGGATTATCATTGACTCTAATTATCCCCTATCTTTTTAAAGATATTTCCTTCTAGTACCAAGAGATTTGATGTACACAAAATATTTGTTGCTAATGTTTCCTACTTATTTGTGGGTTATCTTCTTTTTATCTCTCAATGAAATTATGAGATTTTAGGTTCTTGATGTTTGGAGCAACAGAATATCATCAGATTTAGACTAATACTTAATGACTCAAAACAGCTCAAACTTTTTTAAACTACAAATGCAACTTCTTTATTCGGAATACTTTTCTCTTTGAAACGTCTTATTACTGTGCATGCTATTCAGAATTATCATGCCAATATCCAATATTTTAACATATCTGATCAACAATGGATAGAGAGTTACAATGAGACAGAGAGACTGGGCTTCAGAACCATAGATTTGATAAATTACTACAATTCTCCACACAGCTCTTAAATCAACTTTTATAAACTTGAGCACATCATGCATGCGCGCGCGCACACACACACACACACACACACACACACACACACACACTAAACAAACAAAAAACACTGGTATTCCAAACATATGAGATTAAAAATTAAGAAGAAACTTTGTGTCTCTTCTCCTTTTCCACACTCAAAGATGGTTATTTTCATTTTACTTCCCAAATATATTTCATAGCAAAAATATCTATAATGATAAAGAACATATATTATTATGTTGGTCATAAGTGAATTGGAACTTTTGGGAACATGACAAAATATTGAGAGGGGAAACCTCTCAGTATATTTCAGTTAAATAAGTTTTTGCACATATTCTCTAGAGGTAAAATTCAAATCATTAATTATGGGAAATCGCAGCAGAATATAGAGTTGACTCCTAGTCACATTCACACATTGGTATAAACATTGAGGAAGAAGAGTCATATTTTACCCATACCTAAGTGTGATATAGACCCTATATTTTAATCTATTTTGATTATAAAGGAAGCTATTCAACCAAGTCATGATTAAGCAGTATCAATCCTATTTTAAAAATCATTACATATTGATCTGTAACACAACAAAATCATTTATATGCAGACTAGGTGATCTAAACCTTTAACAATTCTCCATTTCATCACAACTGCCTTAGGGTAATGGTCTGCAGGATTTGGCTTACAGTTGCTCACAGAGCCTCTGGTTAGCATCTCTTCTCCATTTGCATTCAAAAGGACTGGTAGGCAGGTTGAAATCAGCCATGGAGTATTTTCATTATGAAAGCTGACAAACACTACAAATCAAGGCTTCTTTCTGCCTCTATGGGAAGAGCCTGTTTTTGAGTACTTACCAGCACATCACTGCTTAAAACTGAGATTCAGAATCATAGTTTTAAATATTTTATTATTCAGGAGAATACATTATTTCGAATTTTATTGTGATACAAGCAAATAAATTGAAATATCTTACATTTAGTCCAAGAATGATTTTAACTTTGCTGACATTTAAATGTATCACATCATTCTGTCTCCTTTGAGAGCAAGTGGAAAGGTAAAGAGTTGAATTTTGTTGTGAATTTCCAACCAACTACCTCTTCATTCACTTTTATATATAGTTGCCTCTTGTTAACCTTTCAAGATGAACGATAAATTGCATCTCCCTGAACCAAGTTACTGTTCAGTTAATGTAATCTCTGCTTAAAATCAACAGGCACTGATCATTTTACAGATGTTATTTTATTACTGTCAGTTGGGTCATACATTTTTCTGAAGTGAAAGTAAAAAAAAATTAAAAAAACAATTGAAATATTTTGAAAGATAATGTTCTGGAAGTAACAATTCACTGTTGAAAACGACAATGAGATTGCTGACAAAAGATCAAGTTCAGGTCAATAAAAAAAACAATTTGCTTTTTCTTCCCTGCAACTAGTTGTTTTTTTTTTTTTTTTTTTTGGCATATAGGTATGAAAATGTAAAAAGTTAAATTTTTTCTTCTTTTAAGGAAATAAATCTCTCTTGCCATCATCATAGAAGTAAATGTAATGTGAATTGCAGAGATAATTTATTTAAATAGAGACATTCATTTAGAAATACAACTATATCTCAGTTAGTAGTCTCTAACTAGAATTAGATGACATGTTACAATTGTTCATTGAAATTATTGAACTATGAGAAATACTAAAAGCATACGCACACACATATGTACACCACTTCTTATTTCACTTCAAAATTTATAGGTATTTAAAGGCCTTCTTTTACGTGTTGAGCATGGCTGAAAAACAGAAATTAATATCCCATTCTTGGAAGCTGTCTCAGAAATCTCCAACTATTTAGAGTTTACAGAAATTTCTATAAACCATAGGATTGTGTTTTGGGGTTATGGAGGTTAAAAAGTTGTAAGCTTGATTTGTCCATAACAGTAACAAAGCATAATAATTAATTTGTATGATGGTAAAACAGGTATGTTCAGTTCACAATACCCAGGTAGAGAAAAGTGGATAATGAGGACAAGAACCACAAAAACTAGATTAATTGATGACCTGAAAAGATACAGCTATAACACTTAGGAACTGATTTCTCCTATCCAAGTTTGTAGTCTAAGCCACCATGAGAAAACTGTTTCTAGTAAATTGAACAAAAATATAGAAAATTTAAAATTCTTAGTTTGAATATTTAGCAGCAAAATAAAATTTCAGAGCTTTAAATTCCTTAAGATTTTAATAAGATCAGGCAATCAAGAAAAACCAGGCATGAAAGAGAAAAGCCAAAATAAAAAATAATGACAGTAAATTGACCATAGAGTAGGCAATTCAAAAATAGTTTAAAACTTAAAGATAAAAAAATATTAAAACTTGAATAAAGATACTCAGAGAATGTCAAGAAATTATCGTATTCATAGATTATGTAACATAAAAATATAATGTAAAACTAAGATCTAATTTTTCTACCCCAAAATATTGAATTAAGAACTAGAATATAGAGCAGTCTTCACTGAAAGATTAAATAAATTTAAAAAAAGAAAAATAGAAACTATGAGAATATAAGAGAGTTTAAGAGATTCAATATCACAAGGGAAATGTGAAGTGGAATAATTTGCTACATATGAACCAAAAACAGAAGGGAAATAACCAGAGAGAATAACATCATGAGACTTCAAACTGAAAAATGCTAAGATAGTGTCTAAAATGACTCAAGTTTAGACAAATTACCAATTTTATCTTATAATTCTGAAGACAAGAAAAACATTAAAAAGAACAAAAAATAATGCACAGCACAAAGAAGCCAGAATGGCATCATGTTTTGCCTTATCAATTACAAATTGTAGAAAATAATGATATATTTCTTTTAAAGAGTGATAAAGAAGCTGCCTGCCAGTGCAGGAGACACAGGTTTGATCCCTAGGGTCAGGAAGGTCCCCAGGAGAAGGAAATGACAATCCACTCCAGTATTTTTCTCTGGGAAATCCCACAGACAGAGGAGGTTGACAGGATATAGTCCATGGGGTTGCAGAGTCAGACTGGACATAGAGACTGAATAACAACAACAATTTTAAAAGTAAAGTATATATATTCAAAAATAAATAAGCCTACATTGCAAAAGGCATTTTTAGACAAGTAAGCATAGAGCAAAATTATCTCACATGAACCCATTTTCAAGAACTTACTTAAAATTTAATTCAAAGGAAAATGGGAATAATATAAGAGATTGTGATATCCAGATAACAGTACTTTAAAATCAGTGAAACAACAACCAAAAAAGGATCAACACAAATACAGCTGGGTAGGAAACTATTAGGAAACTGGTCCCAGTGGGAACAGGCTAGAGTGTTCCAGAAGAGAGGTCTCTAGGGCAAAAGAAAAATGAAAGTCCCCAGTCAACAAGGAAGATATTTTGACTAATAGCATTCAACATTTCGAGGTTGTTATAAAATAAAGCAATTCAAAGTGAAAAGAGTAAAAAAGCAAAAACAAAACAAACAAACAAAATCTCTAGGAAAAAGTAAGAACAACTCACCACCACCAAAAGCCTCTAATATTAAATAACTTTTCCTAGTGTGAAGCAAATGAATTGTGGCTGGCAGGATTTTAGCAAATGATAAAGACATATATTAAACTTTGTTCTTATTTCTTTGCTTAAAGGATACAGCATTAGATCCAGGAAAGTAATGTAATCATAACTCACATTTGTTTCAATGTAAGCTATATTTATACAGTAGTTGCAATATAAATGGTGTTCTAAGCTTTATGACCAAAGTACTAAAAAACTTCAAAATGGGTTCTGATACAAATGAATGTTAAAGACAGTAACAATCTAAATATATGTGTCCTTTGCTATAATTTAGGATATGGTGGTAGGACGAGAAAACTAAAATAGTACATAAGACAAATATATCTTTAAATGTGGAGAATTCTTGGATCTGTGAAAGATTCAACTGACCAATCACAACAAAAAGACTTTAAATATATAATTTAAATTTATAAGTGAATGCAAGGTCAAGACTTCTAAGAGCTGTAAAAGCTTATAAAACATCAGGTGCCAGTAAATATAGTGTCTAATTTTAGCAAATTAGTATCAAAAATAAAATTAGAATTTGCAGATATCCACAAGAAGAATTAAAACAAAAGAATTAAAAGAGCATGTCTATGACAGTAGGACTGAAGGAAAAAAGAGAAGAGGCACAAGAACATTGCTTTACCGTTCAGTTCATTTCAGTTGCTCAGTCGAGTCCTACTCCTTGCAACCCCATGGACTGCAGCACACCAGGCCTCCCTGTCCATCAGCAATTCCCAGAGCTTACTCAAACTCATCTCCATTGAGTTGGTGATGCCATCTAACCATCTCATCCTCTGCCGTCTCCTTCCCCTCCTGCCTTCAATCTTTCCCAGAATCAGCTCTTTTCTAATGAGTCAGTTCTTCACATCAGGTGGCCAAAGTATTGGAGCTTCAACTTCAGCATCAGTCCTAACAATGAATATTCAGGACTGATTTCCTTTAGGATGGACTGGTTGGATCTCCCTGTAGTCCAAGGGACTCTCAAGAGTCTTCTCCAACACCACAGTTCAAAAGCATTAGTTCTTCAGCACTTAACTTTCTTTATGGTCCAACTCTCACATCCATACATGACTACTGGAAAAACCATAGCTTTGACTAGACAGACCTTTGTCGGCAGAGTAACATCTCCGCATTTTAATATGCCGTCTAAGTTTGTCATAGCTTTTCTTTCAATCAGCAATCATCTTTTAACTTTATGGCTGCAGTCACCATAGTTTTGTAGTATTCTGATTTAATATTAATTATTTTTCTATTCTTGAAACATTTTCAGTATCTTTCCACCATTGTTCTCCATAATAGTCTCTCTTTACTTAAATCTCACAAATATACATTCAAGTTTGAACTAATCTACAAAGATTATGTCCTGACAGATGATTTTATCACATAAAATCAAATATTTCCATCTCATCTACAGCCTTCTTTAAACCTGAACATAATGTCCCTTTAAAATGTTTTCCTTATTAACCACATTACATGCCCATTGATCAGTTCATCTCCAGTTAACCAACTAAATACTTCTAAAAATGAAAGAATAAGGCAATTGGACTAGACTGTTGGTGAAAAATCAAATTCTCTCATTCAGTAAATACTGAAATAAAATTATAATGGGGAGAAATTGTTTAGTCTAATAAATATATATTATTAGGATATATATGCTTATAAATGTGTATCTACATGAGATAAATTTTATTTTTCCTCTTACTTTAAAATAATTATGCATATACACATAGAAATAATGTTATTTTTCAGTGGTAATTATGATTTAGCTGAATCTAAGTCAAGTTCCTTACAGATACTTGCATTACATTCATTTGCCATGACCAATGAATGTCAAATAGAAATGAATAAGTACCCTATTATCAAGGAATCTATTGTATTTAATTCCTGTGATCTTTCCCCCAGAACCCATAACCCCAAGGAAAGCATCAGAAAGACATAACTGAGGAATATTCTAAAACATACCAGACCAATACTCCTCAAAATTGGCAGTGTCATAAAAAACAAGGAAACTCTGAGAAACTGTCAGCCAAAAAGTGTCTGAAACAAGACCACTAAATGTCATGTGATGTTCTGCTTGAAATCCTGAAACAGAAAAAGGATATTGGCTAAAACTGAGGAAACATGAAAAAAATTTATGAACTTCAGTTAGTAATACTGTATCACTATTGTCCTATTAACTGACAAATGTACCACAGCAATGTAAAATGTTAAGGATAGGGCAAATAGGGTAACACGAGTAGAGAAATTTCTCTGTCCTATCTTTGGTACTCTCTTTAAATCTAGAACTATCCTAAAAATGGAAGCTTATTTAAATATTTTTTAAAGTAATGAAGCTGCAAATGTACAATGAAAAAGATAAAAGCAAGAACATTCAGGTCAGTAGGGATATAAAAAAGTTTGTTTCAATCAAAGTTTTTTTTTTTTTTTTTTTAAGTAAGAGATTTCTTATGCAGAGCAAATGGAATTTCAAAACACGCCTTTTGTCCTTCCTGGTCATCTATGACCTGTTGTAAAATTAGTATTGTTTTGCCATCATAAGAACCAAAGATTCAGAGTAGGAAAAATGAGTTAAATCCCATCTGTCATAGTAAAATCATTCCAATTTATATTCTGACTCTACCATGAGTTAGTTAGGCCAAATCTCAGCAAATCCCCTGTATTGCATTACACATATTGCTTTCCTCATAAATAAAATGAAGATATAATGCCTATCACATAACTTTATGTTTATTAGTAATTAATTGAGACATTTGATGCAAAGCAATAGGATAGTGACTAGTATATCAAATGTGTCATTTTACCGTGACTTGATGACAAACATAGAATAGTGGTTCTAGTGAAATTGCCCAATATATTAAAATGATTTAAGATGTAGTTCATTCTGTACCTTAAGAAAAATATAGCTGGTTTATTATAATTATACTTATTTTCCAATGTTCTGCAGAAAACTAATCTCATCCAAAGCAAGAGATGAGATATAAAGGGGAAAAGATTGCATGGTCAAATATAAAAAATTAAACAAATTACTAATGAACTGAAAGCTTCATATAAACTAAAGAAAGACTTATATACAATTTAACCAAGTTCTTCATACATTGCTACTCCGGGTTGCAACTTAAATAAAACTTCAGTTGTGAGTGGAGTGTATAATATGAATGACTACACAGAGCAGTCATGCATTTTCCGAACGTTTTTGACTCTTTTTCTGTAACACATCTCATAATAGTGGTCCTCAAAGCATTCTCAGAACATTTGAATTAAAGTCAAATTCTGATATCATTATTTGTCAATTTAGACATAAATAAAATCCTAAGCTCTCCAAAGTAGAGATATAGCACTTTTCATTTAGTCATGCTTAGCATAATTACACACAAGTTTTCAATATAGTTCCTTTCAAAATTTAAATACCTTTAAATTTAAAATAATTCATAGCATAAGTTTAAAGTTTTAATCACAAAGTGAATTTCTCAGGTAGCAAATTTAACCAAACTTTGTCATATGGCTATATGTGCCATAAATATGAACTAGAAGGTAACAAAAATAAGTGAGAAGCTTAACATATATGTTTGCACACACACAAACACATACACACAAAACATCAAGGAAACAAGACAAAGGAGATTATGACTGGATTAATTTAAAGGGATCTAAACATTTGTGTCCATTGCTCATGAGAGAATTGTTCTTCTCAGAAGAAATATAGGCTAGTTATTCCTATTCACCCTGGTTATATAAGAGATATCAAGAATATGTTGAAGAATCTGCCAGCAATGTGGGAGGCCCGGGTTCGATCCCTGGGTTGGGAAGATCCCCTGGATTAGGAAATGGCAACCCATTCCAGTATTCTTGCCTGGAGAATTTCAGGGACCGAGGAGCCTGGAGGGTTTAGTCCATAGGGTTGCAAAGAGTCGGACACGACTGAGTGGCTAACATGCATGCAAACACACACACACACACACACACATTATGTTTAAAAACATTTCTATGAATCTACACAGGGAATTAGTTCTTAATTTTGTGAGTGTTCTGGAATCCTTTGATAATATGATGACAGGTGGGTATAAATATATGAGTATACAAGGCACATCCACTCAAGACTTTAACTATGATTTCAAATTATTCATAGACTCCCTGAATCCTATTCATGATTTATGGTCCTCAGGTTTTAGTCTAGAGAGTTAGCGTAAAGGGCATTTTCCCATCCTGCTTAGTTAAAAAAAAATTCTAGAAGAAATTTTAAAGCTGTGACATGCACACTAATTTCAGAAATGTTATTTCAGTGAGTGGATGTAATAGACATTCTGTAATGCATGCAGAGATATAATTTAAAATGTGTATTAAAAAGAATGTCTATAAGAGTGATATTCCCCTCAAAAACATTTTTATGTTGAAAAAACAAAGTTATTCAATGGGAAATTTAAAAAGAGAATATGATTTTCAGCAAGAATCCAGATTTTTAAAACATGCAGTTTTCATTGAGGTACTCAAATACCTATGACAGAAAAATAAACAAATTAGTATAGAAGAGCAAAATCATATGTAGGCTTATTTTGATCTAGCTTTATTTTAAATAAATATCTGTTTATATATATATATAATTTTTAGTAAAAGTGAGCTGGCAGAATAATGATCTTAAACAAAATATCAAAATCATGCAAAATTAAATATTAGGGGAAAAGTCATTTTAATTAAAGAAATGTAAGCTTATTTCATGTTAGAAGGGAACATATAAGATAACTAGTTGAGTCATTTTGTTTTACACATGAAGAAAAAGGAAATGGAAAGTGTCTGACCCAAAGTCTGAAAGCTAGCAAATACAAGATGTATTATGGTTACTTCACTTTTACCATTTGGTTTAAAATGTTCTGCCTTTCAGAATATTTTAATTGTCATAACAAAGAATATATTTATTTTACTGTATAGCTTATATTGTTAAATAAATATAGTTAGAATAGTTTGATATACTCATGCTGCTGCTAAGTCACTTCAGTCGTGTCCGACCCTGTGCGACCCCATAGATGGCAGCCCACAAGGCTCCTCCGTCCATGGGATTTCCCAGGCAAGAGTACTGGAGTGGGGTGCCATTGCCTTCTCCATTGATATACTCATAAATGTTTATTAATTTTGTACCATGAATCAGTAACTTTCTATTTGGAATATAACGATTAACAAATTGAAATAATGCCTTTTGTTCTAGTGCTTGTCATCTAGCTGAATCAAAACATTAAAATTGGCTATTGAAAGCAGTGTAATAAGTGGTATGACAGGCACTTATAGGATGTAATTGAAATCTGCAGAAGGACGAGCTACTCTGGATTGGGACTGTCCAAGTGAAATCTCTTGGAAATCAATGTCTAAATTAAATGTGGACCTATACTTTTATATGACACTAATTCCATAAAGTCCACTACATCCTGTGCCTTTCTTTTTTACTGCAGTAATAGCCATTCTTATTGGTTACTATAGCATAGCCTTCAAGTAGAGAAAATTATAGTAATACATTTGCATATTTTCTACAAAGTTTTTCAAAGATATACAGACTTGTAATAAGATATTAAATCTCCTTGTGTACAAACACATTTCACAGAGTTTTGCTGTATAGTTGCAATATCAGAACATTGAGATAACAAAATCTCTCTCTCTCTCTCTCTCTCTCTCTATATATATATATATATATATACATATATATATATATATAGGCTTCCCTGGTGGCTCAGATGGTAAACAATCTGCCTGCAATGCACCTGGGTTTGATCCCTGGGCAGGGAAGATCCCCTGGAGAAGGGAATGGTGATGCACTCCAGTATTCTTGCCTGGAGAATTCCACGGACAGAGGAGCCTGGTGGGCTACAGTGCATGGGGTCGCAAAGAGTCAGACTCGAGAACATATATTTTACTTTATATATATTCTCCAGGGGATCTTCCAAGCCCAGGGATTGAACCTGAGTTTTCTGCATTGTGGCAGATTCTTTACCATCTGAGACACCTGGGAAGATAAATAGATAGATAGATAGATAGCACTCTGAGTTTTGTTGCAATAGTCAATAATTGAGTTAGATTTATTAACATGCTTGAAAACATGTGGATTTTGAGAAGCATTGCACTACTATCCTACTTTTTTGAAAGGGCACCACCATGGCAGTAATAGATATTGGATTTTAGATAGATTAGAAATTAGATGGTAAGTAATATTTGTGCTTGTTCTGTCCCCAAGTTGCATTCAATTCATTGTGACCCCATAGACTCTAGCCCACCAGGCCGCTCTGTCCGTGGGATTTGCCAGATGAGAATAATATTCAGGGTTGCCATTTTCTCCTCCAGGGGATGTTCCTGACCCAGGGAACAAACCTGTATCTACTGCATTGGCAGGTGGATTCTTTACCACTGAGAGACCTGGGAAGGCTAAGTAATATCTGTTATTGTTGTTCAGTCACTAAGTCGTGTCTGACTCTTTGTGACCCCATGGACTACAGCACACCAGACTTCTACATCCTTCACTATCTCCTGGAGTTTGCTCATGTTCATGTCCATTGAGTGGGTGATGCTATATTGGCAACAAAATATTTTATGATCATAGTCTCACTTATATTTGGTGTCTGTATCTTCTATCATTTTTCATACTTGTGTTTTCTCCAGAGTGTTTGATTGCAAGGACTAAGGTCCTATGTAAAGCAGTTCAGAGAATTCTAGTATTATGGTCTTACATGGGCTTCCCTGGTACCTCAGCTGGTTAAGACTCTGTTTTCAGTGCAGAAGACTCTGGTTCCATTCCTGGGTTGGGAAGATCCCCCAGAGAAGGGATAGGCTACCCACTCCAGTATTCTTGGGCTTCCCTGGTGGCTGGATGATAAAGAATCCAACTGCAATGTGGGAGACCTGGGTTGGAAAGATCCCCTGGAGGAGGGCATGGCAACCCATTCCAATATTCTTAACTGGAAAATTCCCATAGATAGAAGAGCCTGGCAGGTTACAGTCCCTGAGGTTTCAGAGTCTGATACGACTGAGCAGCTAGCACAGCACAGCACATGGTCTTGTATGACTGAAATAAGGAATGCATAATTATATCATGGACATTCCACACTGATGGAAGGGATCCTGTCAAATTTTTTGTAAGACATAACAACATCATTTGACTTTGTCCATTTGAGATTTTGATAAAAAATAATAATCAATGAAACAGGCAATTTGGTTTTTCTAATAGGACAACAATGATATGAAACTTAGGAGTGTTAGTTTAGAATGAAGAAAAATGACTTTAAGGAATATTCTCAGTAATTACATGAAAACATTTTAAATTAAAATGATATATTTTTTCAACATTGTTTTATGTACTAAAGACAACATTTTTATTCTGCAGAAAGTTTAAAATGAAAAAAAAAAATAAAAAGGAAATAGATTTCTATCTCACATCAGAATAGAAAATAGGTTAAGCTTGAGAGACATTTCTTTTTTAATTATGGAATGAATATCCCACAGAAATTTAGAATCAATGTACTTCAGTTTTATTCATTGATCACATATAATACATAGGCATTTTCTTAATACAACATTTGTAAATTCCATCCTTAAAGAATCCTGTCTAAGAAAAAAAGTTTGAGTCAGAAAGTAAAATCTTCAATATTAAAGATTTTTAAATAGTATATATGTATTTGTTACTGTTTTCTTTTAGGTACCAATCAACTAACCTATAGTTTATTCAAAAGTTGATTATTTTTAATGAAGTACAGGAATTAGAATTTATATTTATATAACTAAAACTAGTTCAGTCAGCAGTTATTAACTGAAGAATTGCCAAGGAGTACAACAGTGCCCTTATTATTGTTCTCAGATTTTGAGGCACATTTAAATCAAACATCAATTTTACATATGTATGTAAATTTACATAAACAAACATATGTACTCTGTGCTTAGTCACTCAGTCATGTCCAACTCTTTATGACCCCATGAACTGTAGCCCACCAAGGTCCTCTGTCCATGGAGATTCTCCAGGCAAGGATACTGAAGTGTGTTTCCACATCCTCCTCCAGGGGATCATCCCAACTCAGGGTTGGAACCCAGGTCTCCCACATTGTAGGCAGATTCTTTACCATCTGAGCTGCCAAAGAAACCCTAAATTAATGCACTATTAAGAGTTTTACCAATGGCTCAGCAGTAAAACAATCCACCTGTAATGCAATAGACTCTGAGACATGGGTTTGATCCCTGAGCTGGAAAAACTCCCCAGAGGAGGAAATGGTAACCCACTCTAATAATCAGGCCTGGAAAATCCCAGGGACAAAGGAGCCTGGCAGGCAACAGTCCATGGGGTCTTCAAGAGTCAGACAAGATTGAGTCACTAAACCACAACAATGCACTACTAGAATAATGGTTTTCACTCTGTGCCCCTTGGAGCTCAAGAGATATAAGAGAGTTGTGTCGAAGTAGTCAATGCAGAGGAAGATAGAAACAGATATGACCTAATTTCACACAATTAAACTCTGTTTGACTTAGAATATCTCAGCTTGTAATGACATGCATTGTGCTGCTTCACAGTTCTTTTGTTAAAATGATTTTACTGAAATCTCTTTTCTTCCGTAATATTAGGATGTACTGGAGAAGGAAATGGCAACCCACTCCAGTACTCTTGCCTGGAAAATCCCATGGATGGAGGAGCCTGGTGAGCTACAGTCCATGGGGTCGCTAAGAGTCAGACATGACTGAGCGACTTCACTTTCAATTTTCACTTTCATGCTTTGGAGGCGGACATGGCAACCCACTCCAATATTCTTGCCTGGAGAATCCCAGGGTCAGAGGAGCCTGGTGGGCTGCCGTCTATGGGGTCGCACAGAGTTGGACACGACTGAAGTGACTTAGCAGCAGCAGTATTAGGATGTACATTATTGAGATGAACAGTGAACAATTGTGTGCCCACATTTAGGTCTATTTCCTTTTTAGTTTAGGCTAACCTATCCACAAAATATCCCAGTGCCCCCAACCCTGCAGCAGGCCACCACCAACCCATGCCTCCATCAGAGACTCCTCAACACTCATGGGCAAGTCTGCATCAGTCTTGTGGAGTCACTGTTCCTTTCACCTGGGTCCTGGTGTGCATAAGGTTTTGTTTGTGCCCTCCAAGAGTCTGTTTCCCCAGTCCTGGGTAAGTTCTTGCAGCTCTATGGTGGGGTTAATGGTGACCTCTTTCAAGAGGGCTTATGCCATGTCCAGGTCTGCTGCACCCAGGGTCCCTGTCCCTGTGGCAGGCCACTGCAGACCCATACCTCCACAGGAGGTCAAGCACTCAAAGGAAGGTATGGCACAATTTGTGTTGGGTCTCTTGGTGTGCACAAGGTTTTGTTTGAACCCTCAAGTCATCTCTGGTGGGTATAGGATTTGCTTCTCAATACGATTTTGCCCCTCCAACCATCTTACTGGTACTTCTTTGACCTTGGAGGTAGGATATCTTTTTTTGGTGCAATCCAACATTCTCTTGTTGATGGTTGTTCAGCAGCGAGTTGTAAATTTGGAGTTCTCACAGGAGAAGATGAACACATGTCCTTCTATTCCACCATCTTTCAACCTCAGTCCTGCCTCCAAGCAGCAAGTGACTTAATTGTCTTTTAATGAATCTACTCAAAGTCACAGGGCACTGGACAGTCACCACTCCAGTGGCATGCAGCCTTCTCTCTGGACATGGAACAACACACTGGTTCCAAATTGGGAAAGGAGTACATCAAAGCTGTATATTGTTACCCTGCTTATTTAACTTATATGCAGGATATATCATGTGAAATGCTGGGCTGGATGAAGCACAAGCTGGAATCAAGATTGCTGGGAGAAATATCAATAACCTCAGATACAGAGATGACACCACCCTAATGGCAGAAAGTGAACAAGAGCTAGAGTCTTTTCATAAATTTGAAAGAGGAAGGTGAAGAAGTTGGCTTAAAACTCAACATTCGGAAAACTAAGATCATGGCATCCAGTCCCATCACTTCATGGCAATTAGATGGGGAGACAATGGAAACAGTGACAGGCTTTATTTTGGGGGGCTCCCAAAACACTGCAGATGGTGACTGCAGCCATGACATTACAAGATGCTTTCTCTTTGGAAGAAAAGCTATGACCAACCTAGACTGCATATTATAAAACAGAGACATTACTTTGCCAGCAAAGGTCCGTATTGTAAAAGCTATGGTTTTTCCAGTAGTCATGTATGGATGTGTGAGTTGCACTGTAAAGAAAGCTGAGCACCAAAGAATTGATGCTTTTGAACTGTGGTGTTGGAGAAGACTCTGGAGAGTCCCTTGTACAGCAAGGAGATCCAACCAGTCAATCCTAAAAGAAATCAGTCCTGAATATTCATTGTAAGGACTGATGCTGAAGCTGAAACTCCAATACTTTGGCCACCTGATGTGAAGAACTGACTCACTGGGAAATACCCTGATGCTAGGAAAGGTTGAAGGCAGGAGGAGAAGGGGACAACAGAGAATGAGATGATTGGATGGCATCAATACTCTACAGACATGAGTTTGAATAAGCTCTGGGAATTGGTGGACAGGGAAGCCTGGTTGCAGCAGTCCATGGAGTCGCAAAGAATCAGACCCAACTGAGTGACTTAGCTGAACTGACAATGGTTAATACACAAAATTAAAAAAAAAAAAAACCCACAGAGCTATAAAGCAATAAGTAATTGAAAATTGTAGTTCTTATTGTAATTATTTCCTTTTGGTCTTTTATTTCACATCACATCATCCATTAATCTGGTAGTCTGATAGATCAATTATCCATTAACAAAGGAGTAGATGGAGTTGGGTATATAGAAAAAGCCATTACATAGTAAGGGGAAAAATCAAATATCAACATTAAAATCAATTTTCCTTTGTAAAAATTGATCCATGAATTAGAAATTTACAGAGAAATATTAAAGTAATAAAGATCACACAGTGATATTTTGCTCAGTTGGATTGTGCTATAAGCAAAAGAGAGAAACAGATTGATTATCTAAGTTGGATTATAATACATAGCTACAGAGAGAAACATTGAAATTGAATGGAATTTTAGCATTCATTTAGCAGAATATCCACATATATTACATTTTTCTTCTTATCATGTACCAGACACAGGAATATAATTCACACACACACATATATATATATATACACACACACACACACACATGCATATATATATATGCATGTGTGTGTGTGTGTGTGTTGTAGAACAGTATGAAAAGGCAAAATGATAGGATACTAAAAGAGGAACTCCCCAGGTCGGTAGGTACCCTATATGCTACTGGAGATCAGTGGAGAAATAACTCCAGAAAGAATGAAAGGATTGAGCCAAAGCAAAAACAATACCCAGTTGTGGATGTGACTGGTGATAGAAGCAAGGTCTGATGTTGCAAGAGCAATATTGGATAGGAACCTGGACTGTTAGGTCCATGAATCAGGGCAAATTGGAAGTGGTCAAACAGGAGATGGCAAGAATGAATGTCAACATTCTAGGAATCAATGAACTAAAATGGACTGGAATGGGTGAATTTAACTCAGATGACCATTATATCTACTACTCTGGGCAGGAATCCCTTAGAAGGAATGGAGTAGCCAGCATGGCCAACAAAAGAGCCTGAAATGCAGTACTTGGATGCAATCTCAAAAATGACAGAATGATCTCTGCTCGTTTCTAATGCAAACCATTCAATATCATGGTAATCCAAGGCTATGCCCCAACCAGTAACGCTGAAGAAGCTGAAGTTGAATGGTTCTTTGAAGACTTACAAGACCTTTTAGAACTAACACCCAAAAAATATGTCCTTTTCGTTATAGGGGATTGGAATGCAAAACTAGGAAGTCAAGAAACACCTGGAGTAACGGCCAAATATGGAATGAAGCAGGGCAAAGGCTAATAGAGTTTTGCCAAGAGAATGCACTGGTCATAGCAAACACCCTCTTCCAACAACACAAGAGAAGACTCTACACATGGACATCACCAGATGGTCAACACAGAAATCAGATTGATTATATTCTTTGCAGCCAAAAATGGAGAAGCTCTATACAGTCAGCAAAAACAAGACTGGGAGCTGTCTGTGGCTAAGATCATGAACCCCTTATTGCCAAATTCAGACTCACATTGAAGAAAGTAGGGAAAACCACTAGACCATTCAGGTATGACCTAAATCAAATCCCTTATGACTATACAGTGGAAGTGAGAAATATATTTAAGGGACTAGATCTGATAGACAGAGTGCCTGATGAACTATGGATGGAGGTTTGTGACATTGTACAGGAGATAGGGATCAAGACCTTCCCCACGGAAAAGAAATGTAAATAGGCAAAATGGTTGTCTGAGGAGGACTTACAAATACTGTAAAAAGAACAGAAGCAAAAAGCAAAGGAGAAAAGGAAAGTTGTTCCCATGTGAATGCAGAGTTCCAAAGAATAGCCAGGAGAGATAAGAAAGCCTTCCTCAATGATCAATGCAAAGAAATAGAGGAAAACAACAGAATGGGAAAGACTAGAGATCTCTTCAAGAAAATTAGAGATAACAAGGGAACATTTCATACAAAGATGGGTTTGATAAAAGACAGAAATGGTATGGACCTAACAGAAGCAGAAGATATTAAGAAGAAGTGGCAAGAATACACAGAAGAACTGTATGAAAAAGATCTTCACGACCCAGATATTCATGATGATGTGGTCACTCACCTAGAACCAGACATCCTGTAATGTGAAGTCAAGCAGGCCTTAGAAAGCATCACTACGGACATAGCTAGTGGAGGTGATGGAATTCCAGTTGAGCTATTTCAAATCCTGAAAGATGCTGCTGTGAATGTCCTGCACTCAACATGCCAGGGAATTTGGAAAACTCAACAGTTGCCACAGGATTGGAAAAGGTCAGTTTTCATTCCAATTCCAAAGAAAGGCAATGCCAAAGAATGCTTAAACTACTGCACAATTACACTCATCTCACACGCTAGTAAAGTAATGCTCAAAATTCTCCAAACCAGGCTTCAGCAAAACGTGAACCGTGAACTTCCAGATGTTCAAGCTGGTTTAAGAAAAGGCAGAGGAACCAGAGATCAAGCTGCCAACATCAGCTAGATCATCAAAAAAGCAAGAGATTTCCAGAAAAACATCTATTTCTGCCTTATTGACTATGCCAAAGCCTTTGACTGTGTGGATCACAATAAACCGTGGAAAATTCTTAAAGAGATGGGAATACCAGACCACCTGACCTGCCTCTTGAGAAACCTGTATGCAGGTCATGAAGCAACAGTTAGAACTGGACATGGAACAATAGACTGGTTCCAAATAGGAAAAAAGAGTATGTCAAGGCTGTATATTGTCACCCTACTTATTTAATTTATATGCAGAGCACATCATGAGAAATGCTGGGCTGGAAGAAGCACAGCTGGAATCAAGATTGCAAGGAGAAATATCAATAACCCCAGATATGCAGATGATACCACCCTTATGGCAGAAAGTGAAGAGGAACTAAAAAGCCTCTTCATGAAGGTGAAAGAGGAGAGTGAAAACATGTTGGCTTGAAGCTCAACATTCAGAAAACTAAGATCATATCATGTGGTCCCATCACTTCATGGGAAATAGATGGGGAAACAGTGTCAGACTTTATTTTTCTGGGCTCCAAAATCACTGCAGATGGTAATTGCAGCCATGAAAGTAAAAGACACTTACTCTTTGGGAGGAAAGTTATGACCAACCTAGATAGCATTTTAAAAAGCAAAGACATTACTTTGCCAACAAAGGTCTGTCTAGTCAAGTCTATGGTTTTTCCAGTGGTCATGAATGGATGTGAGAGTTGGACCGTGAAGAAAGCTGAGCACCGAAAAATTGATGCTTTTGAACTGTGGTGTTGGCGAAGACTCTTGAGAGTCCCCTGGACTGCAAGGAGATCCAACCTGTCCATCCTAAAGGAGATCAGCCCTGGGTGTTCATTGGAAGGACTGATGCTGAAGCTGAAACTCCAATACTTTGGCCACCTCATGCGAAGAGTTGATTCATTGGATAAGACCCTCATGCTGGAAGGGATTGGGGGCAGGAGGAGAAGTGGATGACAGAGGATGAGATGGCTGGATGGCATCACTGACTCAATGGACATGAGTTTGAGTAAACTCTGGGAGTTTGTGATGGACAGGGAGGCCTGGCGTGCTGCGATTCATGGGGTCGCAAAGAGTCGGACACGACTGAGAGACTGAACTGAACTGAACTGAACATATGTGTGTATATATATATATATATATATATATATATATGAATTTATATGATAGATATTAATATATATGTACCTCAGTAGGTATTTTATATTTCAAGCTGCTCATCTGGACATTGGAAGCAAAGAATATATTTTTATAAATTAAAGATCTAATTCCTCAGAATAAAGCTAATTTGTTTGTTGTTCAGTTGCTAAGTCATGTCTGCTTCTTTGTGATAACCTGGACTTCATCACCAGGCTTCCCTGTTCTTCACTGTCTCCCAGAATTTGCTCAGACTCATGTTATTCGCGTAGATGATGACATCCAACTATCACATCCGCTTTTGCCCCTTTCTTCTCCTACCCTCAATCTTTCCCAGCATCAGGGTCTTTTCCAATGGGTCGAATCTTCTCATCAGTTGGGCAAAGTACTGGACCTTCAGCTTCAGTACCAGTCTTTCCAATGAATATTCAGGGTTGATTTCCTTTAGGATTCACTGGTTTGATCTCCTTGCTGTGCAAGTGTCTCTCAAGAGTCTTCTCCATCACCACAGCTTGATAACATAAATATTTTGGCTCTCAGCATTCTTAATTGTCCAACTCTTACATCTATACACGACTATTGGAAAAATCATAGCTCTGATAATACGGACCTTTGTCGCCAAAATGATGTCTCTGCTTTTTAATATACTATCTAGGTTTCTCACATCTTTTCTTCCAAGAAGCAAGCGTCTTTTAATTTCATGGCTGCAGTCACCATTTGCAATGATTTTGGAGCCCAAGAAAATGAAGTCTCTCACTGTTTCCATTCTTTACCCATCTATTTTCCATGAAGTAATGGGACTGGATGCCATGATCTGAGGTTTTTGAATACTGAGTTTTAAACCAGTTTTTTCACTCTCCTCTTTCACCTTCATCAAGAGGCTCTTTAGTTTCTCTTAGGATTCATCCAGCCCAGCTTTTCACATCGTGTACTTTACATAGAAGTTAAATAAGCAGGGTGACAACATACAGTCTTGATGTATTCCTTTCCAAATTTTGAACCAGTCAGTGTTCCATGTCTGGTTCTAACTGCTTCTTAACCTGCTTACAGGTTTCTCAGCAGACAGGTACAGTGGTCTGGTATTTCCATCTCTTGAAGAATTTTTCAGTTTGTTATGACCCACATAGTCAGAGGCTTTAGCATAGTCTATGAAGCAGAAGTAGATATTTTTCTGTAATTCTCTTGTTTTTCCTGTGATCCATTGATGTTGTCAATTTAGAGAGATTTATTATTATATTAAAATTTATTATATATTTATTATAAATTAAAGAGATAGTTACAAATTAATATGCCCTCAAGATAGTATAGTTTTTATGGTTATCAATCTAGCTATCATTTTTTTTTTTTTCCTGAATGTAGTTTGAGTAGTATATTTCTGTGTGATGCTATAGTAACTTGCCTTGGATGTTAGCTGTCTGTTAAATGGATTAAAGGCTACAGTCCATAGATTTGTAAGGAGTCGGACATGACTGAAGAAATTTAATTATATCATTGTCTCTTGAAATCTTACAAATATGATGTTTAAACAGTTTAATACAAATGTATTATTTTAAATATATTATTGGTATTTACCACCTAGAAAGCATGTTATAAATAGGTTGATTTATGAAAGTATAGTTGTAGAATATTTCATCTATTCTTTACAAAATTAAGGACTTAGAAATATGAAAATCCAAATCCTCCATTTTACATATAGTTATGTTTAGGACACTTATAGGCAGTTTTCATTAATTTTAAATATGCATGCAGACATATCAAGACCAAACATTAGTTCATAACCAAACTTTTAACCCATCTGTCCATCAACATGTTTTGCTGCTGTGTTAAAAAAAAAATAATTTCATAGATCATTTTTACTCTCCAAAATCTACCAGTATTGCTTCCAAAAATATCTGACTCTTCTATTAGTAGTTCAATTGATTGCACATGTTTGCATACTTTAAGTAATGACTCTAGAACAAGAGGTTAAAAAAAAAAAAAAAGCCTTAAAGTTTATTTTTTGCGGTTTTATTTACTGTAATCTGCACAAACATCTTTACAGTGCCTCTCTATGATTAAACTTCTCTAAAACTTTAAATTTCTAGTTGCAGGTTCTATTTTTGACTTCCATTTCCAGTTCCTCAGGGCTTTTATTTAATCTTCTTTCAGTGTACTTCTTCCAGAAGTAAACTAATGGGTAAACTTAATGTGCTTTACTACATATGTCTATCTTAAGGGACCCCCCCTTCTTCTAAAAGCATATAACTATATTTATTTTTGAGGGAAGTACAAATTAAAAAAAGAAAGAATTTTGATATAATATGGTGTGAAGGCAAAATGAGCACTGAACAAGATATTTTCAGAGAAAGTATATTTTTTTTTTTTTATTTTGAGAAAGTATATTTTTATCAGAGGAAAAAAAAAAAAAACACTGACACAAACTCCTAGTAATCCTTACATTCCCAGAAACCCATATTTCCACAAAAATGAAAAGAATACATTTTCATACATATAGACTTTAGTGTGTTTTTTAAATAATTGCCCCAGATCTTTTTGAGGATAATTGCAATTTATTAATTTGTTTCCAAATAGCTTGTTTAAATTTTAAAAAGAATTTTAACTTACACATTTGGGCTTTATCTTCAGACAAAATATTTCTTCTATTTTATCATTGTTGAACTTGTTCATAAAAAGTTTATGCTTTTATCATTGTGTATTTACCTAATTGTATGAAATAATAGCCAAGGTTGTACAAAGATAGGGGTAAAGCAAGTACAACTGCTTTACATTAGTCTTATGTAAATATGTAGATATTAAGATGACTTCATTCATTCTGAGAATCATCTCTATTTAGTTTGTGCCACACTGACAAATAAAGTGACAGGGGAAATTATGTTCTGCACAATATACACCCTTATATTCATGTGTGTATGTGTATGCATGCTCTCTATGATTCATTTCTTGAATATACATTCTAAATAAATGCTACTAGTCAATCCTGAAAATAATAGACTTCTAAATACTTTAAAAAGGTAATATCCTTTAGCATTAGTCTTGTTATTTAATTAGTCTAGTTGTTGTTTTTCAATGACTGAGTCATGTCAAATTCTTTACAACCCCATGGACTGCAGCACACCAGGCTCCTCTGTTCTCCACTACTCCAGGAGTTTGCTCAAAGTCATGCCGACTGAGTCAGTGATGCTATCTAACCATTTCATTCTCTGCCCCCTTTTTCTCCTTTTTCTTTCAATCTTTCACAATTTTAGTCAATGAAAAATACAATTTAGGTGAAAATGTTTCTTGAAATGATTTCTATAGATTGAATCAGTTTGATAGTTGATGTTTATAAAGATTTTTGAAAATTGTGCAAGCTATGAATTCTAGATACAGACTTCTTTCAGAATACTCATTAAGAAGATATGTATTTTTGAAATATATTCTCCTATGCACAAAGACTACTATCAAAAATGTTACTTCTATATGTACATCAGATGAACATTCATAAACAACCAGTACTCTTATTTTAATGGAATTTATTTTTTAAAGTTATGTTAAAGTTAGGCATAAATTGACCTTAATGTAGAGAGATCTCCACATACCTTCCACACCCACACATGTATTACCTCCCCCATTTTTGATATCTCTAACAAGAGTGATTTATTGGTTACAACCAATGACCCTGACAAAAGATGGCAGAGTACAAGGATATGTGTTCATCTTCTCCTATGAGAACTCCAAAATTGCAACTTACTGCTGAACAACCATTGATGAGAGAAAGTTGGATCCCACTAAAAAAGATACCTCATGTCCAAGAGCAAAGCAAAAGACCCAACAAGATGGTAGGAGGGGCAAGATTGCATTTAGAATCAAACCCCATAACTGCCAGAGATGCTCAGAGGGATCAAACAAAACCCGTGCATACCAGTTCCCAGAGACAACACAGAGACTGAGCCAGACCTACCTCTGAGTGTTTGAGTGTCTCCTGTGGAGGCATGGATCAGCAGTGGCCTGCCGCGGGGACAGGGGCTCTCATTTCAACAGACCTGGGAGTACTGCATGTGGCATAAATCATCTTGAAGGAGGTCTCCATTAATCCCACCATAGGGTCACCAAGCTGATGACCCACAAACTGAAGAACAATTATATAAAAGAAGTTATCCCACTGTTGCAAAAGTTTTGGGGCCCACAACAGATTCCCCAACCTGGGGATCTGGCAAAGGAACTGAGAACTCCCAGGGAATTTGATTTTGAAGGCTGCTGCTGCTGCTGCTAAGTCACTGCAGTCGTGTCCAACTCTGTGAGACCCCATAGATGACCTCTGTCCCTGGGATTTTTCCAGGTGAAAATACTGTAGTGGGTTGCCATTTTCTTCTCCAGTGCATGCCAGGTGGGATTTGATTGCAAAAACTGCACAGGACTGGGCAAACAGACTCTTGGAGGGCACAAACAAAACATTGTGCACACCAGGACCCAGTAGAAAGAAGCAGTGACCCCACAAGAGACTGAGCCAGACTTGCCTATGGGTGTCCAAGGATCTCTGGTGGAGGTGGGGGTCGACAGTGTCCTGCCATTGGGTCAGGGGCCCTGAATACAGCAGTCCTGGTAGCCACAGGGTGTTGCTGGTATAAGTCTTTTTGAATTATTATTATTTCTGTGGAGAAAATGATCTTTGTTTACTTTATTTATTCCCATGTGGATCTCCAGTGTTTCAGCACTTTTGTTGAGAAAGCTGTTTTTTCTCCATTTTATTGCCTTGGCTGCTTTGTCAAAAATCAGCTGAATATATTTACGTGGATCCATTTCTAGACTTTCTATTTCAAGATTTTTTTACACTTAATTTAACAATTATTGACGGACAGGGAAGCCTGGAATGCTGCAGCCCATGGGATTGCAAAGAGTTGGACATGACTGAGTGACTGAACTGAACTAACAATTAATATTAAATTCATATCAGTTTCTGCTTAATTACTTGCTTAGGAGTTTCTGGGTTTTACATAGAAAATGCTTAATTTAATTCAAGAGCTATTTATGGAGTGAAAAAAAATCATCAAGTGGGAAGTGACATGTAGTTGTCATTGACACTAGACAAACAGAGTGAATTTATGAATGATTTAGGAGTTACAGTTTTACAGTGGCTTTTCCTCAGTTGGCTTTCTGACAAAATTTAAATTACAGTGTAATATTTACATATTAATCTCTAGAAGCAGAAAAATTATAATGGCATTTTTATTAGTCTTCAAAGATAAAGACTCATGTCTCAAAGATAAAATACAAGATATCTAAAAATTTCTGATTTTTTTGTCAGAGATTTATTCAAAATTTCAAACAGGATGATATAGTAGCTAATACATGTTAAAAATCTATTAATAATTAAATAAATCTTGTTAAACTGTGATAACTTGGAAGAATATTCTAATAATAGTTTTCAAAGAAAGTAGTTTATTTGCTGAAATCTGAGCAAGAAGTAACCAAAATGATGCTCTGAAAATGTAAGTATCTAATGTAAGAATCTATTGCACAACAGCTTTCCTAATGATGAAATTAAAAGATGCTTACTCCTTGGAAGAAAAGTTATGAGCAACTTGGACAGCATATTAAAAAGCAGAGACATTACTTTGCCAACAAAGGTCCGTCTAGTCAAGGCTATGGTTTTTCCAGTAGTCATGTATGGATGTGAGAGTTGGACTGTAAAGAAAGTTGAGCACTGAAGAATTGATGCTTTTGAACTGTGGTGTTGGAGAAGACTCTTGAGAGTCCCTTGTACAGCAAGAAAATCCAACCAGTCAATCCTAAAGGAAATCAGTCCTAAATATTCATTGGAAGGATTGATGCTGAAGCTGAAACTCCGGTACTTTGGCCATCTGATGCGAAGAACTGACTCATTTGAAAAGACCCCGAAGCTGGGAAAGATTGAAGGCGAGAGGAGAAGGGGATGACAGAGGATGAGATGGTTGGAGGGCATTGCCAACTCAACGGACATGAGTTTGAGTAAACTCCGGGAGTTGGTGATGGACAAGGAGGCCTGGTGTGCTGTAGTCTACCAGGTCACAAAGAGTCAGACATGATTGTGACTGAACTGAACTGAATGATTTACCTACTTTTTTTGTTTTTTTTATTTACCTACCTTTTAAATTCATCAGAGATATGATTTTTGGTAAGCATAAAATCAAATAAAATGCAGACAAAAGTGAGAGATGATTTTATTTTCTGCAATTCCATTTTAAGAACCAGTGTTTTAGGCCATATTTCATTTAAGAGATTTTAAAAATTAGAAAGTACATGCAAAACATATTAGAAAAATAAAAGTAATAATTTTAAATATACCTCTGAAAAATTTTAGGAAACATATTTAAAAACAGTGTACCACCCTTCTCTCAGCAATCACAGGAATCATTTCCTGCAACTGAATCTTCAATTTTAAAAGGTAAAGAATAGATTAGTCATTGCCCTGGTTATTTACAGCGTAGGAAACAAAGTAAGAAAGACAAAATGACTTTGTGGTTAGATTATTAACATCACCAGTACTGAAATTCATATGAAAGTGAATCTTTTTTGGAGTAGACATTGTTAGCATTCACCAATTTAATCGTCCTGCAGGGTACACAAAAAAATGCACTCTCTGTTCTTTGAAATTAGGTGGCACCATTTGAATAATTCTAGAATAAAATATTAGAGAAGGGTTGTGTATCAGTTTTGGCCTGAAACATTGAATTGATGACTTGAGACATTTATTCTCTTATTACAATAAATTCTGGGTTAACTTTTCTTTTAAGATGGCCAGCCAATAATTTCTCTCCTTCTTATACAAGAAGGGTACATGTTATTCCTCTCATCTGGAGATGAACTCTATATTTTCTTTTTGTCTAGAATTTGGGTGGCCTTGTGGTTTCCCCTCCTAATAAAACATAATGAAAGTGACCATGTGACAGTTTCAGGCCTAGTCTGGAACGCCCCTGGGTGTTTATTGCTGTCTTTTAAACCAGAGTCCATCTAAAGAGAGTCAAATCAGACTATATGATGTAGAGAGATCGTGGGCAGAGAGTTAGATTCAGTCCTCTAGTTCTTGCAGCACACATTTGAGGCCATCTTGGACTTTGCAACGCAGCAGTTACTAACTAGATGTAGGAGGATGAGTGAACCAAGGCAAGACCATTGGAAAATACTACCTCGTCAACAGAAAAGCTTATGAGATAGAGTAAAGCCTTGAATTTTTTAAAGCCACTAAGTTTGGGGATGGTTTGTGGTGAGATAACCTATAACCTAAATAAGCCTTCAAAAAGCATGTTGATATCTATCTGGCCATCAGAAAATGGTGACTCTGTTATCAACCTAGTTTTTGAGAACAAGCTAATGTTACAGGCCCCCTTCTTAGCCCCTCATCCCTTTCTAACCATTCAATAATTGAACCTTTGCTTTTTTAATCCACTTAAATTTTGGTGAGCTTTACATCTGAATTATGTAGAACACTTGGTAAAATAGATTACTGGTCTCTACAACAAGAATTTCAAGTTCATTAGGTCTGACATAGAGCCTGCGATGTGCATTTCTAAATTTTCCTCAATTCTGATGTCACTGATCTACCATTCGCCCTTTGAAAACCACTTATCTAATGGACCCTATTAAAATTATACAAGGTTCTATATAATATTATAGAATCTATATAAAATACTATATAAATATAACTTTTTATATTTTATTAAATATTTAAATTTATTCATATTGTCCGGGAGTATGTTTTATAACAGTAATATTTGTCTTTGGCCAAATATTGACTTTTGACATGTGGCCTTATTCTCTATTGCTACATAACACATTCATCAAAATTTAATGATCTGAAACAATACATATTTATTACATTGCAGTATCGTGATTCAGAAATCTGGGTACAGCTTAATTAGGTCCTCAACTACAAAGTCTCTCAAAACTTTTCAATTGTCCTTCCAGATTATTTAATCTTACATGAAGACTCCACTAGGGAAGGTTGCTCATTGTTCAGTGGCTAAGCCGTGTCCAACTCTTTGCAACCTCAGGGACTGCAACACTTCCTTGTCTTTCTCTAGCTCCCAGAGCTTGCTCAAACTCATGTCCATTGATTTGGTGATGCCATCCAACCATCTCAACCTCTGTCGGCTCCGTCTCCTGCCTTCAATCTTTCCCAGCATCAGGGTATTTTTCAGTGAGTTGGATCTTCACATCAGGTAGCCAAAGTATTGGGGCTTCAGCTTCAGCATCAGTCCTTCCAATGAATATTCAGAGTTGATTTCCTTTAGGATTGACTGGCTTGATTTCCTTGCTGGGAAGAAGGAAAGGACACTTCCAATATACCCTCACTAACCACTCAAAAGGCCATTGACAAAATTCACCTTCTTGTGAGCTGCCACCAGAAAGTTTCCAAGTTTCTTGCCAGGTGGAACAGAGAAAGAGATAGAAAGAAAATCCAAACAAAATGAAATACACACACTTTTAAAAACTAATCTTGGAAGTAATCATCATCACCTTTGCCAAATATTTTTTGTCATAAGCAAGTCAGTAGGCCCAGTCACACATGGGAAGCAGAGCTGTCAGAACATGAATACCAGGAGCTGGGGGACATTGTGAGTTATGTCTGAAATTGACTACCACGGGGAGGTTGGAAATTCGGCAAAATATGTTAAGGTACACATATAAAGGGGATTCCCAGGTAACTCAGTGAAAGAATCCACCTGACAACCAGAAGATGTGGGTTCAATCTGCTGGAGGGATTGAATCAATCCCCTGGAGTCAGGAAAGTCCCTTGGAGAAGGAAATGGCAACCCATTCCAGTGTTCTTTCCTGGGAAATCCCTTGGACAGAGGAGCCTGGCAGGCTATTGTCCTTGGGATCACAAGAGTCAGACATGATTTAGTGACTAATCAACAATACACACATATAAAGATGAATTAAAATAAATAACAGAAAAATACTATGAATTTTTAAAAGGAGCAATTGTGCTCTTCTACTATGATGAAATTTTAGACCATTAGCAGAAAGAGGGCTTGTTTTAAGAAATAGCTTAATGTATTAACAATAGAAATAATTCAACTTTTCACATAGTGTGTGACTGTTGGTTTCTAATCTAGATTTGTATGTCTGTAAATATATGCATATATTTAACACGACTAGCCTATGAATATGCACTTATATACCTTGCTCTTTTTAGTGAGATGAACTGGTTTGGAAAGGATATTAGTCCTTTGAGTAAATTTCCTTTTGGTACATATACCCATCTTTTTTCTAATATCTGTGCCTTATTTAACTATTTGAAAGTGACATAAACAAAGCTCATATTGGTAGACACTGCTTTTCAGTTGTCACTAACCAACATTTTTTTCCCCAAAAGAAGTATATTTCTAACATAAGTACATAAAAGTAGAAAAGCTGGGGAAAACATATAGTGCATTTTTCATTTTGAAAGATATTCCTGAACATCCTGGAAGAATGTTTTACCCAATTTTCCATATAATTCAGTAATGTGCAGCAGAACTGTTCACATACTTGTCCACACTGTGAATATTATAGATATTTTGTACTTGACAAAATTGATTGCCAATGACTGGCTTCCCATTGAAGGAAAATACGTATTTCTCTTAAGTGTAGCTGGTCATATTTCAACAGGATTTAGATGTTTGTGCATGATTTTTGGAAACCATGTCTTTTGTTACTTTCCTCCCCCCTTCTGAACTATTAATCTTTTTCTTTTTGATTTATAAGAATCCTTTAGTACAGTTTATTAAAAATTGCTCTTTTTTCAGTTTGTGTCTTGTTTTATGCTGTATCTGAATTCAGTTGAAAAGCAGAAATCTTTAAATTACAGGCATTTCAATAGTGCCATAAGAGCATTGATGCCAATGACTACTTGATCTCCAGATGGCAAGTCTAATGAAGCAGTACAGTAGATCAGGATATGAACTTTCCACATTTCCTTTAACGAAGGACTTAGTTGTCCATATCAATGTGGGTGGTGTGAACAGCAGGCAGCCTCCAACTGTCTGTCAGTTTACTCAGATTCTGGTTCAGTTTCAAAGAGCAACCTTGTCTGAAGTCATTCTCTTCCCATAACAGCTTGTAACCAGTGCCTGTTCATTTCTCCTTATACAGTAGCAGTCTGACAGTCTCCAAATTACCTGCTGACTTGTTGTTTAGTTGCTAAGTCATGTCCTACTCTTTTGGGACCCCATGGACTGTAGGCCACCAGGCTCCTCTGCCCATAGTATTTCCCAGGTAAGAATACTAGAGTGGTTTGCCATTTCCTTTTCCAGGAGCTCTTCCCAACTGAGGGATTGAACCTGAGTCTCCTGCATTGGTAGGCAGATTCTTTGCCAGTGAGTCACCAAGGAAGCCCTGACCTTCTGGGTATAGGCTCCCTTTGGTTTGACTTCTTCCTCTGATCAACTCTACATTCCTATACTTTGAAACGGTGTGAAGTTTGCACTCCCAAATTTTTTCTCAATTTTTTTTCTTTATTTACTGTCTTCCCCTCCCTTTCTCCTTCCCTCTCTTTCTTCTACCTGTCATTTGTTGGGAATTTAGTATACTTATTTTGTTTAAAAGACATCTCACTGCTTAATTCTGGACAAATTTATTAAACACTTGTTATCATGATTTCCTCTGTTATCTCATTCTTGATGACTCGAACTAGAAGTATGGATTTGACTTCTCCCTCTAGCCTCTATTTCTTAATTTCCTTTTTCATATTTTCTAGGGCTATTATTAGTCATAAGCATATTATTGTGTTCTATATTCTTTTTGTATGTAGAATAACTGTAATTTAGGTTTTTTTCACTCATTTATACATTAACATTAATTAAACATTAATTTATTTTAATCTCTATAAACGTATATTTCACTCTTTTCCACTTGCTTTGTGAGAAGCAAGGTAAAAAGAAAGTGTCAGGATAAAAATATGGGAGGAGCATAGGTGCAGAGAAAGCAGATTGTTGGAAGAAAGAGATCATATTTGAACAATTCTTAAAAAAAAAAAAAAGGAGATTTTACCAGTGAGATGCTAGAAAAGCTACGTTGACTTCTCCCTCCTTGATAAATTTTAAGAGAAGTAATGTGAAGTTATGGAGAAGGTAATGGCACCCCACTCCAGTACTCTTGCCTGGAAAATCCCATGGACGGAGGAGCCTGGTAGGCTGCAATCCATCGGGTCGCTACGAGTCGGACATGACTGAGAGACTTCACTTTCACTTTTCACTTTCACACATTGGAGAAGGAAATGGCAACCCACTCCAGTGTTCTTGCCTGAAGAATCCCAAGGATGGGGGAACCTGGTGGGCTGCCGTCTATGGGGCCACACAGGGTCGGACATGACTGAAGTGACTTAGCAGCAATGTCAAGTTATATATGAGTGAAAAAAAAAATCCCACAAAATTACAGTTATTCTACATACACAAAGAATATAGAACACAATAGCATCCTTATATCTGATAATAGCTCTCAACACACACACACCCAGAAAGCAAATGAAACGTATCAACTATTATGTTCAAATGATCTAAACACTGAAGACCTGATATTACAGATTATAATAAAAGTTATATATGGTGCTTTCTTGACACATCCCTCAAAAAAGAAATACAACTTGAATTTGTTCAAGAGTTTTGATATGATCTTTAATTTATAACTACAGCTATGCCAGGAGGATTCATTCAACACTGCTGTAAATCTCCAAAGTTTTCTCTAGCAAAATACATACAGAGAGGTTAAAAGAGGGAGAGAGACAGAATGAAGCCAAAAAAAATATATATATATACATTAAAACTACAGACACCTTTCAAGCAAAGAAAGTGAAAGGGTTGTTTCCGGATGATGATTCAAACACATTGCAATTCATATTTCTGTGATGCAAATTGGAAATTAGCATACTTAATGAATTTTTTATTATATTAAATAATTATTTAAAATATTATAAGAAAATTAGCCCCTATCCTTCTTTCTGATTCATGGTGAAAATAAGATCATGACATCCGGTCCCATCTCTTCATGGTAAATAGACATGGAAACAATGGAAACAGTAACAGCCTTTATTTTCTTGGGCTCCAAAATGACTGCAGATGGTGACTGCAGCTATGAAATTAAAAGATGTTTGCTCCTTGGAAGAAAAGCTATGACCAGCCTAGATAGCGTGTGGAAAAGCAGAGACAATACTTTGCAAACAAAGGTCCATAGACAAAGATACGGTTTTTTCAGTAGTCAGGTGTGGATAGGAAAGTTGGACCATAAAGAAGGCTGAGTGCTGAAGAATTGTTTTTGAACTGTGGTGTTGGAGAAGACTCTGGAGAGTTCTTTGGACAGCAAGGAGATCAAACCAGTAAATCCTAAAGGAGATCAGTCCTGAATAATCTTTGGGAGGGCTGATGCTGAAGCTGATACTCCAATACTTTGGCCACCTCATGCAAAGAGCCTACTCATTAGAAAAGGCCCTGATGCTGGGAAAGATTGAAGGCAGGAGGAGAAGGGGAAGACAGAGGTTGAGATGGTTGGATGGCATCACCGACTCAATGGACATGAGTTTAAATAAGCTGTGGGAGGTAGTGGACAGGGAAGCTTTGTGTGCTGTAGTCCATGGGGTCGCAAAGAGTCAGACAAGACTGAGCAACCAAACAACAAAATTGTAACTGCCTAACTCTTCTATTGTGTATCACTCACTCGATGGACATGAGTTTGAGTAAGCTCTGGGAGTTGGTGATGGACTGGGAGGCCTGGTGCGCTGCGAATCATGGGGTCGCACACGACTAAATGACTGAACTGACTGACTGACTGAAGTCTTCTATAATATTGGATGGTTAGATGGAAAAAGGTACTTATGTCAACTCTCTTCATGAAGTGATAATTATTAAAACTCTCCTTTGTGTATATTTTAGAAGTACTTCAGAAGACAAAGTGAATCATGAAAGTAAATAACAAAAATAAAGTGAAAAAGAAAAGCAGCATATTTATTTTGAATGAATGTAACTCTGTCTTCTCATATGTTTAATGACTTTTGAAGGATGAGAATCTGGCATTAAATGTAGATTATTTCATGCTATTTTAAATTATATTAGATATAGTTTTGAATATTTTAAAAAATTATTAATATTATTAAAATATAAAAAAGACAGTACCTGTGACCAAAGATATTTCTTTCTTAATTTGCAAATGCTTTCTTATAGTGTCTCCCACAATATGCAGCTACAACTGAGCCAGTAAATTGACTCACATTTCAACCTAAATATATTTGTGCTAAAATATATATATTTGCTATAGTTAGCACATAGAGCTAACTCAGTAATAAAGCTAGTTTTTCATTAATGCAAGCATAATATGAAAAATATAATCTCTTCAGAAATTTTGTGGGGCATGATTTTCTACCTTATCAGTTCTTCAGTTTAGCCTATATGTATTTGATACAAAGTTTGGAATTAAAAATATGACCTACAAGTTGCCAATATCTTTTTAAGCAGTCTTTAAAAAGTTCTTGCTATCATTTGTAATATTTTTCTGAAATAATCATAATTTAAAATACAAACTCAGTAAATCTGAATTTAAAGTTTCATAAAGGAACTTTAAAAATAATATATAAAAATTAACATAGAAGACTATAAAACTGTTACAGTATCAGATTTTAAGTTGTAGTATAAGGATAATATTATCATTTATCCTCATAAATGTTAGCTGAGTAGAATTTCCAATTGTACATAGATAATATAGATCCTAACTTAAATAAGCATGTATAAAATCAGATCATTAAATTTGTCAGAGATTTCCCAGCCAAACTATGTGGTGACTTTTTAAATTTATGCACCCAGAATTTGACAGCCTTTGCCTACTATTATAATTCATCAGTGTAGGGATTCCATATGATTTCTTATCCATAGTTAATTAAGCAGGGTGATTTTTCTCATTGGGAAAGCTGCCAGTGTTTAAAGAACTTTTATTTTAATGTGACTTTTTGCAACCAATTATGAAATAAAAGCAAGAAGGCAGATTACAGTTTTGTTTTTTTTTTTTTTAAATTTCTGTATCATCTCTTACCAGAAATTCTCCAGTTTGTTATTTTAAAAGAAAAAGGACAGAAGAGTTTGATTTTGCAATGGACAGATAATGTAACCTCCATGGATTTTCACTACAGGGACATGTAAGCAGCTGTGAACCTGCATTCTTGAGAAACTAAAAAGCAATTTTGTTTGAATAAAACATCAGTGGTATCTTGTGCTGCCCATGCTTAGCTTAGGAAAATCTTCTTTTCTTTGATTCTGTTCCTATATCCCACAATTCTACAAGCAAAGTATCTCCATTCTCTAGGTCCTATGACATATACTAGCTTTGTAAAGCACTTTTATCCTAGTGTGTGCCAGCCTACAATTAAGAAACAGAATAGGTCAGAGGAAAAACTCACAACTAAACTTATCTTCTAAGAGATAATTAGGGCAAAATATGACTAGATCCAAGGTTTTTCGACATCCTATAGTGAATTAGAATATTTTTAAATGTCAGAAGTTCACTCAAATGTTTTCCCAATTACACTATTTTTCTATGAACCTTAACTAATACTCTGTAATGAGATCTGAAATATCAGTATTAATGTGCTAAAATTAAACAAAGAAAAAAAATGAAGCTTTGTGTATACCTTTTATCTTATCTACTAGTTCTCATTGCTTTTGAGGGAACAGCCCTGTCAGTCTATGCTTCTAAGTATTTCTGTTCATTACCAGGTGTGGTCTTTCAATGAGTACTGCTTTGTAATAGAAAATCCTAAAGATATTAGATTATAGACATTTGGAATCAGCAACACTGGTACTAATAGCAAAGTAATGGCATTGTTTAACATATCAGTTAAAAATATAAACAAATCAAAGTAATCTTAATTTAAAATGAAGAATATTTTAAATTTGTGTCTATTTAGCAACTTTAGACTGTATCTGTCACACTGTCTGTTGTTCAGTCGCCCACTTGTATCTGACTCTTTGAGACCCCCATGAACTGCAGCATGCCAGACCTCCCTGTCCCTCACCATCTCCTGAAGTTTGCCCGAGTTCACATCCATTGCACTGGTGATGCCATCCAGCCATCTCATCCTCTGACACCATCTTCTCCTCCTACCCTCAATCTTTCCCAGCATCAGGGACTTTTCCAATGAGTTGGCTGATCGTATCAGATGACCAACTTACTGGAGTTTCAGCTTCAACATCAGTCCTTCCAACCAGTATTTAGGGTTGTTTTCCCTTAAGATTAACTGGTTTGATATCCTTGCTGTCCAAGAGACTTATAGGAGTCTTCAGCACCACAGTTCGAAGCCACCAACTGTTATATACAATAAGTCAATTACTTGCAACGATTTGAATATATTACCTTTCAGATCAACAAGGCCAATAAAATGATCAAATGTATAAAAAGTAACTCAATATGGGGACTAGTGTTTGAAAACATTTTGTAGGAATTTGTTTTATCATAGGATTTTTAAGTAAGAAGATTAATATATTTTTACAGAAATTATGCAGAGAACAAACATTCATCCAAATTATATATAGCAGGCTAAGCTTGCAGGGTCCTTTTGAAAGCATATAAAAAATTATTGTGTTAGTCACTTAGTAGTATCTTACTCTTTGTGACCCCATGAACTGCAGCCCACCAGGCTCCTCTGTCTGTGGAATTCTCCAGGCAAGAATACTGGAGTGGGTTTTCATTCCCTTCTCCAGAGAACCTGGGTCCCTGCATGGTAGGTGGATTCTTTAACATCTGTGCCACCAAGAAAGCCCTAAAAGTGTATTGACTTATCATTTTATCATGAAAATTTATATTTATTCTGTCCAAGTCTTCAAAATAGTATGAAAAATATCTTAAAAGATATTTTAAATTTTATTTTAAATATGTAAATAAAATAAGCATTATTGCCAAATTGCCAATTTTATTATTTATTGTCCTTATTGCCAAATTAAGACTGAAATTGAAGAAAATGAGGAAAACCATTACTATTCATGTATGACCTAAATCAAATCCCTTATGACTATACAGTGGAAGTGAGAAATAGATTTAAGGGACTAGATCTGATAGACAAACGCCAGATGAACTATGAATGGAGGTACATGACATTGTACAGGAGACAAGAATCAAGACCACCCCCACCATCCCCAAGAAAAAGAAATGCAAAAAAGCAAAATGGCTGTCTGAGGAGGCCTTACAAATAGCTGTGAAAAGAAGGGAAGTGAAAAAAGCAAGGGAGAAAAGGAAAGGTATTCCCATTTGAATGCAGAGTTCCAAAGAATATCAAGGAGAGATAAGAAAGCCTTCCTCCCACCAACAGTGTAAGAGGGTTCCCTTTTCTCCACACCCTCTCCAGCATTTATTGCTTGTAGTCTTTTGGATAGCAGCCATCCTGACTGGCGTGTAATGGTACCTCATTGTGGTTTTGATTTGCATTTCTCTAATAATGAGTGATGTTGAGCACCTTTTCATGTGTTTGTTAGCCATCTGTATGTCTTCTTTGGAGAACTAGTACAGCCACTATGGAAAACAGTGTGGAGATTCCTTAAAAAACTGGAAATAGAACTGCCATATGACCCAGCAATCCCACTTTTGGGCATACACACTGAGGAAACCAGATCTGAAAGAGACACGTGCACCCCAATGTTCATTGCAGTACTGTTTATAATAGCCAGGACATGGAAGCAACCTAGATGCCCATCAGCAGATGAATGGATAAGGAAGCTGTGGTACATATACACCATGGAATATTACTCAGCTGTCAAAAAGAATTCATTTGAATCAGTCCTAATGAGATGGATGAAACTGGAGCCCATTATACAGAGTGAAGTAAGCCAGAAAGATAAAGAACATTACAGCATACTAACACATATATATGGAATTTAGAAAGATGGTAATGATAACCCTATATGCAAAACAGAAAAAGAGACACAGAAATACAGAACAGACTTTTGAACTCTGTGGGAGAATGTGAGGGTGGGATGTTTCAAAAGAACAGCATGTATACTATCTATGGTGAAACAGATCACCAGCCCAGGTGGGATGCATGAGACAAGTGCTCGGGCCTGGTGCACTGGGAAGACCCAGAGGAATCGGGTGAAGAGGGAGGTGGGAGGGGGGATCGGGATGGGGAATACGTGTAAATCTATGGCTGATTCATATCAATGTATGACAAAACCCACTGAAATGTTGTGAAGTAATTAGCCTCCAACTAATAAAAAAATTAAAAAAAAAAAAAAAAAAAGAAAGCCTTCCTCCGCGATCAATGCAAAGAAATAGAGGAAAACAATAGAATGGGAAAGACTAGAGATCTCTTCAAGAAAATTAGAGATACCAAGGGAACATTTCATGCAAAGATATGTTTGAAAGGACAGAAATGGTACAGAAGCAGAAGATATTATGAAGAAGTGGCAAGAATACACAGAACTGTACAAAAAAGATCTTCATGACCCAGATAATCATGATGGTGTGATCACTCACCTAGAGCCAGACATCCTGGAATTTGAAATCAGGTGGGCCTTAGAAAGCATCACTACAAACAAAGCTAATGGAGGTGATGGAATTCCAGTTGAGCTATTTCAAATCCTGAAAGATGATGCTGTGAAAGTGCTGCACTTGATATGCCAGCAAATTTGGAAAACTCAGCAGTGGCCACAGGAATGGAAAAGGTCAGTTTTCATTCCAATTCCAAAGAAAGGCAATGCCAAAGAATGCTCAGACAACCACACAATTGCACTCATCTCACGTGCTAGTAAAGTAGTGCTCAAAATTCTCCAAGCCAGGCTTCAGCACTATGTGAACCGTGAACTTCCAGATGTTCAAGCTGGTTTTAGAAAAGGCAGAGGAACCAGAGCTCAAATTGTCAACTCCGTTGGATCATCAAAAAAGCAAGAGAGTTCCAGAAAAACATCTATTTCTGCTTTATTGAATATGCCAAAGCCTTTGACTGTGTGGATCACAATAAATTGTGGAAAATTCTGAAAGAGATGGGAATACCAGACCCCTGACCTGCCTCTTGTAAACCTATATGCAAGTCAGGAAGCAACAGTTAGAACTGGACATGGAACAACAGACTGGTTCCAAATAGGAAAAGGAGTATGTAAAGGCTGTATATTGTCACCCTGCTTGTTTTACTTATATTCAGAGTACATCATGAGAAACACTGGGCTGGAGGAAGCACAAGCTGGAATCAAGATTGCTGGGAGAAATATAAATAACCTCAGATATGCAGATGATACCACCCTTGTGGCAGAAAGTGAAGAAGAACTAAAAAGCCTCTTGATGAAAGTGAAAGAGGAGAGTGAAAAAGTTGGCTTAAAGCTCAACATTCAGAAAACTAAGATCATGGCATCTGGTCTCATCACTTCATGGCAAATAGATGGGGAAACAGTGGAAACAATGGCTAACTTTATTTTTCTGGGCTCAAAATCATGCAGATGGTGATTGCAGCCATGAAATGAAAAGACACTTACTCCTTGGAAGGAAAGTTATGACCAACCTAGACTGCATATTAAAAAGCAGAGTCATTCCTTTGCCAACAAAGGTCCATCTAGTCAAGGCTATGGTTTTTCCAGTAGCCTTGTATGGATGTGAGAATTGGACTGTGAAGAAAGCTGACCACTGAAGTATTGATGCTTTTGAACTGTGTTGTTGGAGAAGACTCTTGAGAGTCCCTTGAACTGCAACGAGACCCATCCAGTCCATCTACATGAGATCAGTCCTGGGTGTTCATTGGAAGGACTGATGCTGAAGCTGAAACTCCAGTACTTTGGCCACCTGATGCAAAGAGCTGACTCATTTGAAAATACCCTGATGCTGGGAAAGACTGATGGCAGGAGGAGAAGGGGATGACAGAGGATGAGAGGGTTGGATGGGATCACTGACTCGATGGACATGTGTTTGGGTAGACTCTGGGAGTTGATGATGGACAGGGAGGCTTGGCGTGCTGAGGTTCATGGGGTCGTGAAGAGTCGGACACGACTGAGCGACTGAACTGAACTGAAATATGATAAGCATAGAAAGAGAAATACAATTTCTCAAATGTTCACAATTACATTATGATACAACATAATACATTATAATAGTACGCACATTTGAGGGAAAATGGGTAATGCTTTAAAATAGAAAAAATGATCATTAAGTATCAAATAAAAGACATAATGACACATTTAAAGGAAAACTTTTCTGAAAACAATTTGTTTTAAGTCAATGATAAAAGGTAAATTATAAGTTCTTGTAGATACCTGTTGCAGAATAAAATAGCTTAGTGATTAAATATTTTATTCCACTCAGATTAAAAATAGGACTATTCAAAAATTCAGTAATTACAGAGAAATGAAAGACAGAATGAATAATATATGAAAATATAATTCCACCTGAAACATATTAAATGATAAATATTTAATACACATACTCCAAACAGGCAAAGAAGTTCTAGCCTGTTATTTTCTTGAAGAGGAAGCCAATAGTGAATTGAGGACTATGATACAATTTTCAAATATAATCATATTTTACCCATGGTTACATCTTAAAAATATGTTGCTATAATTTTGCATAAAAGCAAATATATACTGTTTCAAGTTTTAATAAAGGTTGTCAGACTACACAAAGTCAATTCTATAATATGTCCCAAAATATTGATAATAATTTTAAATATATGACAGTATGTAATAAAAGCTAAACTACAATTCTTCAAATCTAGAAATTATAAACAGTTATTTTAAAAATTAAATACCATTATGCATAACATCTACCTGATGTAAAAGATATATTTGCTTATGATAGCATGTATGTATATATATATAGTGTATGTGCATATCAAAATTCTCTTTTAAATGTTACATGTATTTATGTGATAATTATGATACTACTCATTGTTTAATTTTAGGAAGGCAGGTTACTAAGTATTTAGGTATGACTGTTCATACTTTAAGCCTTTTCTCATTTCGTATACACAGAAGTGAAATAGGCCAATTCCCTAAGATCACATCAATAGTAACTGTCTACATCAATGGACGCTGTGGTGGGCTCGGCTGGAACTCAAGAGGTGGGTGTCCTGATCCCCCGCACCTCTGGACGGGACCTGACTGGGAGTCAGGTTTTCACCAAGGGAGTCCAGTTTAAGACGAGGTTGTCAGGGCAGGTCCTGATCAACAGGACTAACATCCTGATGGCAAAAGGAGAACTGGAGACAGACACAGATGCAGAGGGAAGACGACGCCCCCAAGGCGGACGGCAGAGGGCGGCCCCGGGAGGAACCTACGCGGCCAAACCCCGTCTGCGACTTCGGGCTCCAGACGGAATCAATGCCTGCAGTTTAAGACTCGGCCTGTGGGGCCTTCACGGCTGCCTGGGGGCACCCACACAGAAGACCACGAAGGCATCTCTTCTTTCCCCGCGGGGTGGGGCGGGGTGGGGTGGACTTTAAGAGGCTATTGATTACATCAATTATAGATAAAGTTTCAATGGTGTTATTCTGTTTATTTCTGAGCTGGGAGTTTTATTCAAATTTTCATAAAATTTACATTTGCACACACACACAGCAACCTGGAAAAGTTCAAGAAGTTGTTAATTTTTGTGTATTGTAATCAAACCACCAAAAGCTTCTGGGTGAAAGTGGAGGACAGAGGAGCCTGGCATACTATAGTTCATGGGGTCACAAAGAATCCGACACAACTTAGGAACTGAACTACAACAACACCAAAATCATCAAATATAAATTAAATGAGAAGAATACAAATGCAGTAATATTTTAAAAGTTTATTTCATTTGTTGTGGGCTATTTTGCTATTAATGCCTAATTATTGGAAAGCATTCAGTATTGCCAATAACAATGTGCCCATTTGCATCCTGGGTGGTTCAGACAGTTAATAATCTGCCTGCAGTCAGGACACCTGGGTTTGACCCCTGAGTCAAGAAGATCCCCTGGAGAAGGAAATGGCTACCCATTCCAGTATTCTTGCCTGGAAAATTCCATGGACTGAGAAGCCTGGTTGGCTATAGTCTGTTAGAATTAGACATGGAACAATGGACTGGTTCAACATTGAGAAAGAAATATGTCAAGGCTGTGTATTGTCCCTGGTTATTTAACTTATATGCAGAGTACATCATGCAAAATGCTGGGCTGAATGACTCACAAGATGGAATCAAGATTGCTGGGAGAAATATCAGCAATGTCAGATATGCAGATGATACCAATCTAATGGCAGAAAGCAAATAAGAACCTTTAGAGACTCTTTAGAGCTCTTTAAAGCCTCTTGATGAAGAAGAAAGAGAAAAGTGAAAAAGCTGGCTTAAAATGCAACACTCAAAAAACGAAGATCATGTCATTTGGTACCATCACTTCATGGCTAACAGATGGCGAAAAAGTGGAAACAGTGACAGACATCTTCTTGGGCTCCAAATCATTGCAGATAGTGACTGCAGCCGTGAAATTAAGAGACACTTGCTCCTTGGAAGGAAAGCTATGACAAACCTAGACAGCATATTAAAAAGCAGAGACAACACTTTGCCGACAAAGGTCTGTATAGTCAAAGCCCTGGTTTTTCCAGTAGTCATGTATGGGTGTAAGAGTTGGACCATAAAGAAATTAGAGCCCTGAAGAATTGATACTTTCAAACTGTGGTTCTGGAGAAAACTCTTCAGAGTCCTTTGGACTGCAGGGAAAAACAAAAACAAACAAAGAAACAAACAAAACCAGTGAATCATAAAGGAAATCAACCCTGAATACTCATTGGAAGGAGTGGTGCTGAAGCAGAAGCTCCAATACTTTGACCACCTGATGCAAAGAGCCAACTCATTGACAAAGACCTTGGTGCTGGGAAAGATGGAGGGTAAGAGAAGAAGAGGGCGACAGAGGATGAGATGCCTGGATGGCATCACCAACTCAATGGATATGAGTTTGAGCAAACTCTGGGAGATAGTGAAGAATAGGGAAGGCTTGTGTGCTACAGTTCTTTAGGTCTCAGATAGTTGGACACAACTTGGCAACTCCATTTCTGGTTATTATAAAATGTTAGTTTGGCTTCCTTGATGGCTCAGTGGTAAAGAATCAGCCTGCCAATGCAGGAGACAAAGGTTTGATCCCAGGATTAAGAAGATCCCCTGGAGAAGGAAAAGGTAACCCAGTCCTGTATCCTTGCCTAGGAAATCTCATGGACAGAGGAACCTGTGGGCTAAAGTCTGTGGGGTCGTAAAAGCACAGGACAGGACTTAGTGATTAAACTACAATATGCTGGCTATATCCTTCTAGTTTATTTTATTCATAATAGTTTGTACCTCTTAATCTCTTAGCCCTATGTTGCCCTCATATCTATAAATCTGCTTATTTTTTGTTTCCAGTCACTAGTTTTATGTTGTTTTTAGATTCCATATGTAAATAATATCAAGCATGATTTCTCTTCCTCTGGCATATTTCATAGTACCCTTCAAGTCCATCTGTTTTGATACAAATGGCAAGTCTTCTTCTTTATGGCTTAGTAGTATTCCATTGTATAAGTGTGTGTGTGTGTGTGTGTATCTTCTTTATCCATTTATCTTTTGCTGGACACTTGGACACTTAGTGTGCTTTCATATCTTGGAGATTGTAAATAATGCCGCCCCTGAGTCTTAATTACTATAGCATCACAGTAAGTCTAGAAGTTGGGCAGTGTCAGTCCTCAAAGTTGTTCTCCTTCAAATTATGTTGATTATTTGGGGTCTTTTGCCTGGGGTCTTTTGCCTCTCCATATAAACTTTAGAATCAGTCATCACTAACCGCAAAATAACTTAGGATTTTGGTTGGGGTTGCTAAATCTATAGAACAAGTTGGAAAGAAGTGATATCCTGATAATTTTAAGTCTCCCTATCCATGTACATGGAATATCTCTCCACTAATTTACTTCTTTGAACTAATAAACCATTCTAGTAAGGTTGTAAGATGTATGGTTATTATACAAAATTCAATTAATCCCTTTCCTCTATAATAAGCATGAATAAGTTATATTTCCAATTAAAATAAAATATTATTTACATTGGCACTCCCAAAATTTAAATATTACAAAATATGTACAAAACTACAAAACTCTAGTGAATGAAATACAATAAGTAAATAGAGTGATATTCCATGTTGGAAAATTGGGGCAAGGACAACCAACACTAAAATGTATGTGGAAAGAAAATTCTGTACCACTGAAGAAACCTGAAATTATGAATCTTGGAGCCTCTTGTATAGTAGCTATTGAAAAAGAAGTAGAGTAACTTCACAGCTCTTTGGTGGGAGCATTTGACTCTAGGGGAAAAAAGAAAGGTTACATTAATCTTTGAAAGAGAACAAATGATTCTGGCTCTATTGTCCCTGGAATGTGATCAAATGACTCTGGGAAAGTATACAACCTCTGACTTTCAAGCACTGTTTACCATTCAATATTACTTAATTCTGTTTGCCTGTTTTCTTTTCTTAGAAATCCCTGACCATACAGAAATATGTAAAAAATAATGTGTCTTGGTTTCTTGATAGGCATATATTTGAAATGTCAAATATTTTATAAAATTGTGAGATATGAATATATTTGCACATCTAAGCTGTAAAATATCAATGTAATTAAACACATGATGTATTCATGTACAGTTAAATGCAATTGTTTGTCTAAATATATTTTTATTTTACTAGATAACTGAATCATCATGAACTTTACTCACTGTTAAGTAAGGTTTAATGAAAGAAATAGTGAAGTGAATGCTATAAGGTAAAAATTTTGTACAATATTTTAGAAGATTTTTTCCAACTAATTTTCAAATTAGAGAAATATTTGTTATTGTATGTCATTATTTATAAATTAGGTAGTTATATTTGTTTGCTGTGTGTGTTAGTTGCTCAGTCCTATCCGACTCTTTGCAACCCCATGTTCTGTACCCTATGGACAGGCTCCTCTGTCCATGGAATTCTCCAGGCAAGAATACTGGAGTGGGTTGCCATTGTCTTCTCCAGGGGATCTTCCCAATGCAGGGATTAAATCTGCATCTCCCACATTGCTGGCTGATTCTTTACCATCTGAGCTACCAGGTAAGCCCTATTGTCTAATAAAGGCATATATTATTTCAATGGTGAACAATTATACTCTGTACGTGTTAGAAAGATCGTGAAAACTTTAATAGAAAGAAATAAGCAAACTTTTTTTCCCCCCAAATCTTTTTATTTACTGTTTTGAGAAAGAAAAAAAATACCAAAATTTAGGGGAGGGTATTCATTTGCTTCTGCATTAATTTTTACCTTATGAAATTTAGGCTATAACACATCATTTAATAATCCCTTAAGTATTCAAGTAATTCAGATAAACATTTGATGCATTACATTGCTTCTTTAGGGAAATCTTAAAAATAATAAGTTGGTTGATGCCAGTTTACCTTTTACTACAAGTTTTCTGTATATCAACAGTCAGACACTTCAGGGTTTTTGTAGTAAAAGTTTCAGAAAGCAATTTTTACAAGACTATGCTAAGGCTGTATACAGAGGTGGAAGCTATTTGAGTTGATATATTTCTGCAGATTAAAGAAACACTTAGTAAACCCAGGCATGGTTTTCTTCTACATAAAATGTTATTTATAACATAGTATCATGAATTATTTACAAGCAATGAAGTCACTTGCAACAGGAGTAAACAGAATTGATGATGACCTTCAGTTCACTGTACTGCGGAGAAAGCAATTCTCTCATTAGGTTCACGCTGGAGAATAAAAGAAGGCTTTGCTTCATGAAAAAGTCAACTTCTTCTTCCCTCAATCCATTGATTTCACCATAGAATTGAAAATTCAAGTGTATTATATTTCATTTGCTTCAAAAAATAATGAAAAACAAAAACAGAAAAACAATTGCAAATGAGTCCAAACCTGCTTTCTTAAAGAAATCTGACCATGGTCTCTATTAGTATACCACTTAGAAAGATCCAAATGAGCTCTTGATCTAAAGTAAATGTCAGATAAATGTGTAGACATTTCTGCCATTATTAATGAGTCTTTAGGGGGCTGTTCATTGACTGGAGCATTAAGACTGTGAGGAAACAAATTTCCTGAAACCATGTCAAACATTATTATAATGAGATGTTTTCCTCCTAGGCATGAATGATTGTCAGGGTGAAAGACTGCCTCTGTTTGGCCAGTCTTTAGTCAGGCTCCTCTGAGACTTTTCACAACTAGTTCCAACCTTGGGCTTCTGTGTCTGTTCTCATAGAGTCCAATGGGGACAAAGATTCCACTAAATTAGTTTAGAGAGAATTCTCTCCCTCAAAATCTTACCACCTTTGATATCTGACCAAATTCCTCATTCCCTATCATCCCAATTCTAAGAAATGAAGGCTCCTAAATCCAAAACTCTCTTTTTTTTTTCCATTTATTTTTATTAGTTGGAGGCTAATTACTTTACAATATTGTGGTGGTTTTTGCCATACGTTGACATGAATCACCCATGGATTTACATGTGTTCCCCATCCCAATCCCCCCTCTCGCCTCCCTCTCCATCCTATCCTCTGGTTCTTCCCAGTGCACCAGCCCTGAGCACTTGTTTCATGCATCCAACCTGGGCTTGTGATCTGTTTCACCCTTGATAGTATACTTGTTTCAGTGCTATTCTCTCTGAACATCCCACCCTCGCCTTGTCCCACAGAGTCTAAAAAAAAAAAGTCTGTTCTGTATATCTGTGTCTCTTTTTCTGTTTTGCATATAGGGTTATCATTACCATCTTTCTAAATTCCATATATATGCGTTAGTATACTGTATTGGTCTTTATCTTTCTGGCTTACTTCACTCTGTATAATGGGCTCCAGTTTCATCCATCTCATTAGAACTGATTCAAATGAATTCTTTTTAATGGCTGAGTAATATTCCATACTGTATATGTACCACTGCTTTCTTATGCATTCATCTGCTGATGGGCATCTAACTTGCTTCCATGTCCTGGCTATTATAAACAGTGCTGCGATGAACACTGGGGTGCACGTGTCTCTTTCAGATCTGGTTTCCTCGGTGTGTATGCCCAGGAGTGGTATTGCTGGGTCATATGGCAGCTCTATTTCCAGTTTTTTAAAGGAATCTCCACACTGTTCTCCATAGTGGCTATATTAGTTTGCATTCCCACCAACAGTGTTAGAGGGTTCCCTTTTCTCCACACCCTCTCCAGCATTTATTGCTTGTAGACTTTTGGATAGCAGTCATTCTGACTGGCGTGTAATGGCACCTCATTGAGGTTTTGATTTGCATTTTTCTGATAATGAGTGATGTTGAGCATCTTTTCATGTGTTTGTTAGCCATCTGTATGTATGACAAGGGTGCCCAGTCTCACCACTACTAGTCAACATAGTTTTGGAAGTTTTGGGCACAGCAATCAGAGCAGAAAAAGAAATAAAAGGAATTCAGATAGGAAAAGAAGAATTGAAACTCTCACTGTTTGCAGATGACATGATCCTCTACATAGATAACCCTAAAGATTCTACCAGAAAATTACTAGAGCTAATCAATGAATATAGTAAAGTTGCAGGATATAAAATTAACACATAGAAATCCCTTGCATTCCTATACACTAACAATGAGAAAACAGAAAGAGAAATTAAGGAAACAGTACCATTCACCATTGCAACAAAAAGAATAAAATACTTAGGAGTATATCTACCTAAAGAAACAAAAGACCTATACATAGAAAACTATAAAAACACTGATGAAAGAAATCAAAGAGGACACAAATAGATGGAGAAATATACCGTGTTCAAGGATTGGAAGATTCAATATTGTGAAAATGAGTATACTACCCAAAGTAATCTATAGATTCAATGCAATACCTATCAAGCTACCAACGGTATTTTTCACAGAACTAGACCAAAGAATTTCACAATTTGTATGGAAATATAAAAAACCTCGAATATCCAAAGCAATCTTGAGAAAGAAAATGGAACTGGAGGAATCAACCTGCCTGACTTCAGGCTCTACTACAAAGCCACAGTCATCAAGACAGTATGGTACTGGCACAAAGACAGAAATATAGATCAATGGAACAAAATAGAAAGCCCAGAGATAAATCCACTTACCTATGGACACCTTATCTTCAACAAAGGAGGCAAGAATATACAATGGAGAAAAGACAACCTCTTTAACAAGTGGTGCTGGGAAAACTGGTCAACCACTTGTAAAAGAATGAAACTAGAACACTTTCTAACACCATACACAAAAATAAACTCAAAATGGATTAAAGATCTAAATGTAAGACCAGAAACTATAAAACTCCTAGAGGAGAACGTAGGCAAAACACTCTCTGACATAAATCACAGCAGGATCCTCTATGACCCACCTCCCAGAATATTGGAAATAAAAGCAAAAATAAACAAATGGGACCTAATGAAACTTAAAAGCTTTTGCACAACAAAGGAAACTATAAACAAGGTGAAGAGACAGAATGGGAGAAAATAATACCAAATGAAGCAACAGACAAAGGATTAATCTCAAAAATATACAAGCAACTCCTGCAGCTCACTTCCAGAAAAATAAATGGCCCAATGAAAAATGGGCCAAAGATCTAAACAGACATTTCTCCAAAGAAGACATACAGATGGCTAACAAAACTGTCTTAATCTGTGCTATTATTACAAGCAGCCAGGGTGTTGGAAAAGGGACTATTATAAATTTAAGTGCTTTAGAATCTTCAGCATTCAAACCAGCCTTTCCAACATTCCAATTCTTAGCAATGGAGATCTAAGGAACTAAGGGGCACTTCCCAATCCTTCCTCTTAATCAGATTGGAGAAACAATTTTCCAGATTAGGGATGATTTTTTCCCAGCCCTAAATGACACCATAGACACAGTATTGGTGCTCAAACCCCCTGCTATAAAAAGTCCCTGCCTCAGTGTGGCTGTAGTTGTCACTCAGTCATGTCTGACTCTTTGCATCCCCATGGGCTGCAGCATGCCAGGCTTCCCCGTCCTTCACCATCTGCTGGAGTTATGTCTATTGAGTCGGTGATGCCATCCAACCATCTCAGTCAGTCAACCTCTTCTCCTGCCCTCAATCTTTCCCAGCATCTGCATCTTTTCCAGTGAGTTGGCTCTCCATATCTGGTGGCCAAAAGATTGGAGTTCTAGTTTCAACATCAGTCCTTCCAGTGAATATCAAGGGTTGATTTCCTTTATGATTGACTGGTTTTATCTCCTTGCTGTCAAGGGACTTTCAAGAGTCTTCTCCAACACTACACTTCAAAAGCATCAATTCTTCAGTCCTCAGGCTTCTTTATAGTCCAACTCTCACATACATAACTGACAGACATGACTACTGGAAAAACCATATAGCTTTAACGAGATAGACCTTTGTCAGCAAAGTAGTCTCTGCTTTTTATATATTGTCTAGGTTGGTCATAATTTTCTTCCAAGGAGCAAGTCCCAATTGGCACTGGTTTTGGAGCCCAAGAAAGTAAAGTCTCTCACTGTTTCCATTGTTTCCCCATCTATTTGCCATGAAGTGATGGGACCAGATGCCTGATTTTCATTTTTGAATATTGAGTTTTAAGCCAGCTTTTTTACTTACCTTCATCAAGATGCTCTTTCATTCCTCTTCTCTTTCTGCCATAAGAGTGGTGTCATCTGCATATCTGAAGTTACTGATATCTTTCCTGGCAATCTTGATTCTAGCTTGTGATTCACCCAGTCTGGTATTTTACATTTAAACAAGCCTTGACATACTCCTTTCCAGATTTGGAACCAGTCCCTTGTTCCATGTCCAGTTCTAACTGTTCTCTTGACCTGCATACCCGTTTCTCAGAAGGCAGGTCAGGTGGTCTGGTGTTCCCATCTCTTTAAGAATTTTCCACAGTTTGTTGTGATCCACACAACCACATTTAGCATAGTCGTTGAAGCAGAAGTAGAATTTATTTTTCTGGAATTCTCTTGCTTTTCTGTAATCCAACAGATGTTGGCAATTTGATCTCTGGTTCCTCTGCCTTTTCTAAATCCAGCTTTAACATCTGGGAGTTCTCTGCCTCAGAGTACTAAGTTCAAATAGTGAGGATCCAGAATGAACTTCAAAAGGTTTCTTTCTCTTAACCTATGATTCCTTTTGTTTAGGCCCTTAGGAGATATATATTCTCTAGTTCCTCTGTCCATTCCCATGTATTAGACTATGACTTCTTAGGCGAGTATAGTGATTGGATTTCTGCCTCCCAAAAGGGGAAAATAATTTTAGAATTTGATAGTCACTATCAATGTGAATAACCAGATGAATTAAATGACACTTTAATACCTTTTACCTGTCTTGTCTCTGAGGGTTGATGTTGCCATTGTTCAGTTGCTAAGTCATGTAAGACTCTGGCTAATTCATGTACGACTTTGTGAATCCATGGACTGCAGCATGCCAGGCTCCTCTGTCCTCCATTATCTCCTAAAGTATTTTCAAATTCATGTTCATTGAGTCAATGATGCTATCCAACCACATTATCCTCTGCTGCCCTCTTCTCCTTTTGCCATCAATTTTTCCCAGCATCAGAGTCTTTTCCAATGAGTTGAATCTTTGTATCAGGTGGCCAAAGAGCTTCAGCTTCAGCAAAAGGCCTTCAAGTGAATATTCAAGGTTTAATTATTTAGGATGACTGGTTTTATGCCCTTGCAGTTCAAAGGACTTAAAAGAGTCTTCTCCAGAACCATAGTTCCAAAGCATCAATTCTTTGGTTTTCAGCCTTCTTTGTGGCCCAACTCTCACATCCTTACATAACTACTGGAAAAGCCGTAGTTTTGACTATACAGACCTTGTTGGCAAAATGATGCCTCTGTTTTTTTAAATACACTCTTTAGCTTTTTCATAGCTTTCCTTCCAAGGAGCAAGTATCTTTTAATTTAATGGCTGCATTCACCGTACTCAGTGATTTTGGTGCCCAGGAAAATAACATCTGTCACTGATTCCACTTTTTTCCCATCTATTTGCTATAAAGTTCTGGGACCAAATGCCATGATCTTCACTTCTTTTGAACTTAGGTTGAATTTCAAGCCAGCTTTTTCACTCTCCTCTTTGACCCTCATCAAGAGGGTTTTCTCTGCTGTCTCTTCCTCTTCACTTTCTGCCAATAGAGTGATTTCATCTGCATATCTGAGGCATCTGATATTTCTCCCAGCAATCTTTATTCCAGCTTGTGATTCATCCAGCCTGGCATTTCACATGATGTACTCTGTATATAGGGCTTCCCTTGTGGCTCAGCTGGTAAAGAATCAGCCTGCAATGCAGGAGACCTGGGTTCGATCACTGGGTTGGGAAGATGCCCTGGAGAAGGGAAAGGCTACCCACTCCAGTATTCTGGCCTAGAGAATTCTATAGACTATACAGTCCATGGGGTCACAAAGAGTCGGACAGGACTGAGTGACTTTCACTTTCACTCTGTATATAAGTTAAATAAGCAGGGTAATAATGTGCAGCCTTGTCATACTCCTTCCCCAATTTTGAACCAGTCACTTGTTCCATGTCTGGTTCTAATTTGCTTCTTGACCCATATGGGAGTTTCTCAGGAGACAGGTAAGGTGGTCTGGTACTCCCATCTCTTTCAGAGTTTTCCAGTTTGTTGTGATTCACACAGTCAAATATTTTAGGAGAGTCAATGAAGCAGAAGTAGTTTTTCTGTTTTTTTAATTATGAAACTCCCTTGCTTTCTCCAAGATCCAGTGTATGTTGGCAATTTGATTTCTGGGTCCTCTGCCTCTTCAAAACCCAGCTTGTATATCTGGACACTCTTGGTTTATGTACTGCTGAAGCCTGGCTCAAAGGATTTTGAGCATAACTTTGCTAGCATGTGAAATGAGAGCAATTGTACAATAGTTTGAACTTTCTTTGGCATTGCCCTTTTTTGGGGATTATAATAAAAACTGACCTTTTCCAATTCTGTGGGCACTGCTGAGTTTTCCAACTTTCCTGACACATTGAGTGAAGCACTTTCACAGCATCATCTTTTAGGTTTTTAAATAGCTCAGTTGGAATTTCCTCACCTCCAGTAGCTTTGTTCATAGTAGTAATACTGCTTAAGGCCTGCTTGACTTCACACTCCAGGATGCCTGGCTCTAGGTGAGTGATCATACCATCATGGTTACCTGGGTATTAAGACCTTTTTTGTTCTCCTATGCATTCTTATTGCCTCTTCCTTCATCTCTTCTGCTTCTGTTGTGTTCTTCCTGTTTCTGTCCTTTATCATGACCAAATGCATAAAGAGCTATCAAAATCTCTTTCAAGAATTAATACTTTTTTTGTAAAGAAGCCCTTTAAGGCTTGAAGTTTCTAATAGAAGATCACAAATCCCAAGGCCTTACTATCCCTGTACTAGTCCCTGTAAGACTTCCATTTTACTGGTGAGAAGATCTAAAGGCTTAGTGTTGAGATTTACCTTGGATCTCTGAGCAATATACAGTGCCACTATCCCTCAACACCTTGATATCCCTAACCTTTTTATGTTCTAGCATCCATTCCCACTGGAAATAAATTCTTTACTGTAATTGATGTATACAGTGCTTTCCTTGGTAGTCCAGTTGATGAAAGTATATCTTTTTACTTTCACTTGGGAAGAAAACCTACTCACCTGAAAGTAATGCCTCTGGGTTTTACTGAGAAATCTTATTTCTTGCAAATCCTAAAAGGTTGATCTGGGTGATATAAAGTTTCCCTAGAGTTTTACTCTGTCACAAAATGTGGATGGTTTGTTTCTTTGCTGTCTTTCTCCAGACTCCTTACAGGAAGACAGCATCCCCCTGCTACAGCTTTTAGCCTTAAAGGGACAGAAGGTGGGAAAAATTTTTTTTTTCAGTTTGCTCAAATCCAGGTTTATTATTTAGGGCATCTGGTGACAGAAAAAGAGTTACATGTAGGTTTTATGGTACCCTAAGTTTCTCAAAATTTAAATCTATGTATTCACTGTGAGGTTTTCTCAATCTAATGGGTTGTTGCTGAAGGTGGATTCTAACTTTTCTCTTGTGGCCCAATGTCTTTATATTTTCCCCAACCTTAATTCAGTTTTGTGGGAAGAGCTGGACCACATAGCCTTCAAGACCTGAAAGGAGAGTTTGATGAATTCACCTACCCTTGGGCATTCCAGTTATTAAATTTACTTTTTTTTTTCTTTTGGTGTATAAAAGGACAGGCAATGCCCGAAATCACAGGAACTACCATTGATCCATTAGGGTATTATAGCCAACAGCTAGACCCTGTGATGTGGAGATAACCATTTTGCTTAGGGCCATTACAACCTTAACCCTTTTGGTTAAGATTGAGGAGAAAATTATTGTGGGATCCCCTTTAACCATTTTTGTATCTCATGCAGTAGAAGCTCTCCTGAATTCTCATCACACTCGGCATTTCTCTGCCAGACACCTCCTCCTGTGTTCTTTTTTTAACTCTCTTACATAACTCTTTTAAGTACAATAATTTTTACTTGCTATCTCTCTCCCTTCTCTTACCAACAAAGTCTCTCATGACTGCTTAATGCTGAGGGACCATATCCTGACTCTTTGTAATGATATGCATGAAATTCCACTGGGCAACACTAAGTTCTCATGATTCACTGATAGTTTTTATTTGAAAGGTAACAATAACAAATATTGTTGTGCAGAGTTCACTACAAGAAGTCCTTCTGCTGTTGTTGAGGCAACATCTTTATACACAGCTACTTTAGCCCAACAGGCTAAATTATGTACTCTTACGTGAACATGTACTTTAGACTAAGACAAAACTGATTCTGTTTATACTGATCATGTACATGCTTTTGGAGTAGGCCATTGTTTCCATATTGTGGAAACAATATGGCTTCCTTGATTATAGTGGAAGCAAATTTCTAAGTGGCCCCTGTTTCAAAAATTATTGAATTCAGTATTTCTACCTGCCACTATAGATATTATTAAAATGCTGGGGCATTTTCAACTTGACTCTTGAAGCAAATAGGAATCATTGCTGATATATCTACAACAAATTGCTGCCCTTAAAGGGATGAACAACAGTCCAGACTCTCATAATCCAAAGATATATTTCCCCAAATTATAATTTACAAAACTTGCTAGCATTAGCCTCAGAAAAGGAAAATATTGTAAACTCAATAAATGTTAGCTTGATAAAAAGAGAAAGCTGTGATTTTGACCAAATAACAAGCCAGTCTTACTGGAGACTGTAAAATTCCCAATCTTTGGTAATGTAGCTAATTACACCTGGAGAATCCCAGGGATGGCAGAGCCTGGTGGGCTGCCGTCTGTGGGGTCGCACAGGGTCAGACATGACTGAAGCGACTTGGCAGCATACCATTGGTATACTGACAAATGATAGCCTTCCTGAATCAGTACTGGTAAAGATACATTAACAAAGCCCCCAAAAGTACCAGCCTAAATTACTCCATTTTCCCAAGTTATTTACAAACCAGAGGAGCCCATTTGTGCTGCTCCTTGATATTTTACACTACCTACCTGGCCAATGGGTCAATCAAATAAAAAATCAGAGAATACCTGGAGACAGATGAAAATAAAATGCAAAGATCTAAACTCCTTGGGGCACAGAAAAATCAGTTCTAAGAGGATAGTTCTCATTATGTTCATTTTTTCTTCTTAATTCAGTTAGCATTCTTTTTTTTTTTTTCCGGCTGTGCTGTGTCTTCTCTGCTGCATGGGCTTTTTTTTTTTTTTCTTCCCTCCAGTTGCAGCAAGCAGGAGCTCCTATCTAGTTGTGGTGCAAAGGCTTCTCATTTTGGTAGCTTCTCGTTGCAGAGCACAGGCTCTAAGCACACGTGGGCTACAGTAGTTGCAGCACATGGGCTCAGAAGTTGCATTCCTGGGCTCTGGAGTCCAAGCTCAACAGCTGTGGCACAGGGGCTTAAAACTCCTTAGCACGTGGGATCTTCCCAAGTCAGGGATAGAACCTATGTCTCCTGCATTGGCAGGCAGATTTTTCATCACTGAGCCACCTGAGAAGGCCCAGTTACCATTCTTGTTCATAAATCTTTAAATTCTTTCCCTGGCAAATGAGTTATTTCTTTCTCATTAGCTGTTTTTTTTGTTTGTTTGTTTGTTTTTGTTTTGTTTTGTTTCTCTTGTTCTTTCAACTGAAACCAATCCCTCCATCTCTCATTTTGCTTAACTTTCTCCATCTCTGAAATTAGGTGAAATAAATTACGTCTTGTGGTTTTGAAGGAGTGTCCTTGTGTGGGAGTGACCTTCTAAAGTCTGTGTGTGCCCAGTGACTTTGGTGGGAAAAGTGGATCTGACTTAAGCACAAGTCCCATCTTTCCCCAGTGTGTACTGGTAGCTATCACCTTGACAGGATGTGGGTCTGAGAAGGGGCTAGAGCCAGAGCTTTCCCAGTGCCTATCAGAGTTGGGCTTGGGTCCCGAGTTTCTGGAGGGGAACCCTGAGCATACAGTCTGAGCTGGCTCTGTTCGCTTCCAGGGTGTGCCCTCTCCTCTCCCAGCACCAGCACTGTTGGTCCCAAGGGGAGCTATTGCTGGAGCAAGAGGGGCTGGCAGAGGCGCTCAGCGTGGTCTCCACGTATTCTCTGAATCAGAGATCCAGACTACTTCTGATGCACTGCTTCTGTCAGAGCTACTAAACATTGCCTCCACCCTGCTCAGGTCTGCTTAAGGTCTGAATTGATTTTGGGCCCCATAGCTGAACTCATATTTTTGGCTATGGCAGTCCTCACCCCAATTCCAAGCTGTGTCAAGTGGGACTGAGGCAGTCTTTCAGCCCAGGCTGTGTGTGCACCGGACAGTTGCTGAAGCCATTAGTGCTCTTCTGAGTTGCTCAGCCGTGTCCAACTCTTTATGATCTCATGGACTGTAGCCCACCAGGCTCCTCTGTCCATGGGGATTCTCCAAGCAAGAATACTGGATTGCATCACCATGCCCTCCTCCAGGGTATCTTCCCAACCCAGGGATCAAAGCCAGGTCTCCCACATCGCAGACAAATTCTTTCCCATTTAAGCCACCAGAGAAGCCTGAGAATGCTGGAATGGGTAGCCTGTCCCTTTTTCAGGGGATCTTCCTGACCCAGGAATCGAACCAAGGTCTCCTGCATGGCAGGCAGATTCTTTACCAGTTGAGCTACCAGGGAAACCATTAAAGATTTGTGCATTTTTTAGTCTACCTTCTCTGCCTTACTTCAAGAATAAGCAAGCATGTGCATGTTCTTCAGGAACAGAGTCCTGGCTTCCCACAGCCCTCCTGTTAGGCCTACCAGCTGTCTACCCAGTCTAGGGAACTCATCTTCCTGTTATTGAACGCTAGAGCTGGCCTGCTCCATATATGGCTCAGACTGCTCACTCTTTGGGAGGATCTCCATGTAGGTAATACCCCTCCTTGTCTGAGTCTCCTTCCTGAGTCACAACTCCCAATTTAATGGTTTCTTAAGGAAATGGCACCCCACTCCAGTATTCTTGCCTGGAAAATCCCATGGACGGAGGAGCCTTGTAGGCTGCAGTCCATGGGGTCGCTATGGGTCGGATACAACTGAGCGACTTCACTTTTCTTTTCCTATCTGATTCCCTCTGGTCTTTCTCACAGCCTTCATTGCACAGGACTCTCTACTAGTCTCCAGTTAGTTTTCATTGAGAATTGTTCCATGTGTAGAAGTGTTTCTGTTGTCTATGTGGAAGGAGGTGAATTCTGCATCTTTCTACTCTACAGTCTTGCCCCTCCCCCACCAAAAAAGACATTAACCAATTTAAAAACATAAACTTACCAGATTTCTGTTCTTCATTGAATGTTAGTATTTCCTTAATATGTTTATTTCTCTCTTGATTACCTGCATAATTGAAAAGAAATATATTCACATAATGTAATATAGACTTTATGAATTTTAAAAGTAGAAAAACAAGCAAATAAAAATGTTATTATAACTGATATTATTTTCCTCTTCTCATTCAAGATCCATCAAACTGAGAACTATAATTATTTGACGAGACACTTCTCCATTACCTAGTACTATCCTATAATTATGATATGTTTGTGTTGCCACCAGTAATAGAGGAATTAGTTTACCCAAGCAAGAAATCAGTAACTCAGACTTCTAATTAAACTTTATTATAATGAGAAAATGCATGCATTATTGTGGACTCAATCTATTTTTCCAATACTTATTTAATAATCCATGTATAATTAGATATTCAAATTAAAATATCTAGTATCAATGATTTATATTTTTATTAAAATCAATAAAAGAAAATCAAAGAAGAGCTCTATAGCATTATGGATATGTAATGCATATGAAATTAATAAATACCAAAGAATATATATAAAATGTGTCATTTATTGCAAATCAATGCATGTTAAGAAATAAGTTATCTCACTCCATTGTGGGAATCTTGCCTATATTAATTTGAGTCAACTGTTTCTTCAGCAGTAACCATATTTATATATCACAAATCAGACCAGCTACAAATGTTTTGGGGCCTGGTGCAAAGCAAACATCCAAGATCCCCTGATCTAAACTTATTACTAATTTCATAAAGTGACAAAGCAAGCAGCTTAGTAGGAGTTCATCTAAATGTTGGGCACTTTGATAACTGTAAACATTTAAAGAGACTTAAATCAAGTCCATAATCTCTTTAATAACACAAAATGAAAAAAGACATTGCTATTTATTATACGAAGTTAGTATTACCAGGGCTTCCTTGGTAGCTCAGACAGTAAAGTACTGTCTGCAATCCAAAAGATCTGGGTTCATTCCCTGGGCTGGGAAGACCCCCATGATACCTAAAACACACAAAATAAAAACAACAATCTTCATCAAAATATTAGCCAGTAGACTCAGTAATATATGACAACATCATACATTATGACCAGGTGAGATTTATTCAAGGGGTACATCACTGATTAACTTTCCAAGATTCATCAATATATTTTACCATATTAAGTTAAGAAGTAGAATCACATGATCATATCAAATAATTCAAAAATTATTTTTATAAAATTTAACACCCCATTCTGAAAAAACAAATGCTGAAAATGGGAATAGAGTACAATTCACCAACTTTATTAAGAATATTTACAAAAACTCTATAGATAGTATCACATTTAATAAAAAAAGAACACTTTCTTCCATTAAATCAGAGACAAGCAATTGCAGTCTGATATCTATACTATTGCTTTATATAATGCTGGAAGTTTTAGCTAAAGCAACAAGGCCAGAAAGGGACACAGAAGTAATAATTAAACACTTCTCTTCTGCATTTCGTGTAACTGTTTATGTAGAAAATTCCAAGGAACCTACAACAATGATATTTCTAACTCATAGCTAATAACTGAGGTTAGCAAGGTTATAGGACACACGATAAATATATAATAATCACTTGTATCTGTGTATACTAACAATTAATTTGTGACACCAAAATTTTAAAAAATCAATTAAAATATGTAATAAATTATGTATTTAATATACAACTAATATAATTAATAATTGTTATGTTTATAATACAAAAATAAATATTTGGCAATGATGAATGAAGTGAATCAGCAGATGATTATATATAGATGTATACATATACATATATATATACATACACATACACAGCACACACAAATAGTGGATTATTACCCAGTCATTAAGATATACTGTATATTTTCATCTATAAGTAAAACCTAATAAACAATGCAAATGAATATGGAACAAAACAGGAACAGACTACAGATACAGAGAAGAAACTATTGGTTACAAGAGAGAAGAGAGAAATGGGGAGGGACAAGAAAAACCCATGTGATTAAGAAATACAAACTACTGTGTATAAAATAAATAAGCAAGAAGAATATATTGTACAACACAGGGAAATATAACCATTATTTTGAACTAGCTTTAATTACAGTCTATAAAAATATTGATTGACTATGTTTTACTAGAGCTTGGACAAATAATCCTAAAATTTATATCAAACCACTGAAGATCTCAAACTGCCAAAGCAATCTTGAGAAAGAGAAACAAAACTGGAAGTCTCATGCTTGCTGACTTTAGTCTATACTACAAAGCTACAGTAATCAAAACATTAACCATGATCCTAGCACAAAAACAGACACGTAGATCAATGTAACAAAATGTAGAACCTAGAAATAAACCCATGCTCCTATGGTCTACTAACATATGGTAAAGGAGGCAAGGATACACAATGGAATTAAAAGAAGACTCTTCAATAAGCAGTGCTGAGAAATCTGGACAATTACACATAAAATAATAAAATAAAATATATTTTTCTCTCACCATAAACAAAAATAGAATCAAAACAGATTAAATACCAAAATGTAAGATTTGAAACTATAAATACCCCAAAGAAAACATAGGCAGAACACTGACATAAACTGTAGCAATGTTTTTTTTTTTATCTATATCTTAAGGCAAAAGAAACAAAAAGAAAAATAAATGGGATATAGTTGAACTTAAAAGCTTTTCCACAGCAAAGGAAATGGTCAACAAAATGAAAATACAGTTCAATAAATGGGAGAAAATACTTGCAAATGATATGACTGCTAAAGAGTTAATATCCCAAAATATAAACAGATCATGTAACTAGAAGAACTGGTGTAAACTAGAATAATGCAAAACGAAATAAAAGTGAGAACTATTTTCATAGGAGAAATAAGCCTGCAATTATCAGAAATGTAATTATCAGTAATATAATTATCTATATAGAACAAACAATAGAATTTATAGAAACTGATTAGAAAGTTTAGCAGTATTGCTGTTTACAAGCTTACCAGCAATAATCAAGTGGGATACATATTACAAATAAGACAACTTTCAAAATGTTGATGGTACTTATAATTTGAGCAAATTAATTTAGCAAATAAAATACAGAAGCTCTATAGAAATAAATATATTTAGCTCTGTTAAAACAGACAACAAGTTTTATTTTATGAATAGAACATTTCACATTTTGTGGTTGTATGAAATTTTATAAAATGTCAGGATTCATATGTGAGTGAGTGGTTCAGTGCAAAATAAAAAAAAAATTCCACTCCTTTATTAACTCTATATATTTATTCTAAAATTTACATAGTCTCTGAATCTCCTGACAACTCTCACCAGTTGAAAAGGTCAGCATGACCAGAGTGTGTACTGCAATGTCTGAGCAATAAATCAGGCTGTGAACAATATGTTTCTTTACTAATGATGCAGACTTATTTGAGGTAAGAAGAGCATCCACACCAGCTAACTCAGGGGCAGAAGAAATAGAGTTCCTGAGGAATGTTACAGTGTGGGTGAAAACTAGCTGCTGGACTCTGACTGGTGATCAAAATAGAGTGACCCCTGTAAGTCTTTTTTTTTTTTTTTTTTTTTTGCTATCAAATTTAACTGCTGTAATAATTAGAACTGGTAAGATGGCTGGATGGCATCACTGATGCAATACACATGAACTTCGGGAGATGGTGAGCAACAGGGAAGCCTGGTGTGCTACAGTCCCTGAGTTTGCAAAGCGTCAGACACGATTGGATGACTGAACAACAATCTAAAGTAGCAAAATTAGAACTGAAAGTGCTTCTCATGAAAACTCCTCCAATTTTATGTGAAGAAAGACACAAGCTGGAAATTTTAAAATTTGTCTCAAAGGCACTGATCTAAAAATGTGACAGAGTTACAGAATTGGTCTTAGAACTTCTTTCTCCTGATACCTAATTCTGTTTCTTTCCAACTAAGTAAATTGATGTTGTTTTACTTTCTGTTCATATTTCTTGTTTTGCATCCTATCCAAGAAACATATTCTCAGCTGGGGAGGCATATTAGTAACACTGTCAATCCTTTTTCTAACTATAGTTGTACTTGCCAGTATTCTTGGTCTCTGGCTACTACTAGATAGTCAGATCTTTGCATGATGCAGATAAGTGATTTTATTGTCTGTCAAAATCCAATCAATAATGATTGAGAGGATATTTACTGAGGAGGAATTTCTTGATGCTAATATTTGAAAGTATCAAATTCATCTCATTAATTTCTTCATTGATTATTTCACTCAACTTTTGTTGAATTCCCTTCGCTATGCTCAGGACTAGGCTGAAAAATATGATTAGTAAAATTCAGGAGAAAAGAAACGTATTGAAAAGAAAAGCAAAATTAAAAAAAAAAAAGATCCCAAAGCGGCATTCAGTGAGAATTGAGTGATTACTTTAATACTTTTTATCTGGATACCAAGTTTCCTTTTGCTCTTTTAACATATTAATGACAAATTTAGTGGCTTAAAACAACATAAATTTCTTATTTTACAGTTTTGTATATTAGAATTCTTACAGGGATTCCACTGGGCTAAAATCAAGGTGTCAGCAGGTCTGCATTCCTTTCTGGAAGCTAAGTAGGATGAGTCAATCAATTTACTTTTCTTTCCCAACTTCTAGAAGTTGCTGACATTTCTTGGTTCATCATCTTCCTCTATCTTCCTCCTCTAGCAGTCTTTATCTCCTATAATCATAATTCTCTCTCACTACAACCTGTTAAAATCCTTTATTTGTTAAGGATTCATCATTGGATGATGAAAGATAATTTCCCCCATTTTAAGATCCTTTAGTTAATCACATCCACAGATTGTCTTTCAACATATTCATGTGTTGTGGAATAATGAATGTGGGCATTTTGAAGAGGTTCTTATTCTGCTTACAATGCTGGATATTTGGGGAGAACTTCATAATTTAATGATAAAACATTCTCGGTTGAATGTTATGGTAGTTATGTACCAGTTCTTATGACTGTTGCTACAAGAGCAGAGAAATATAAACAATTAGTGATGAAAGGTTAAAAATAAAGTAGTTTATAGGTACAGAGTATTGGACTGAAATGAGACTGATCAAACATTTAGGAAGTTTTAGATACTATTGGAAAAAATAGATGCAGAGCATTAAAAGTTGTTTCATCATTATTAGCTTTTAGTTCATTTAATGACTTGTCTATAGAGTTCTTCCTCTGTTACTGTTAAACTAAAATAAGAGGGGGACCAGCACAAGAATTCAAGACTAAGGAGTAGATTTACCGTGTTCCTTCAGCAACTCTTTCTAATGTCATCTACTTTAATTGAATTTTTGAACTCTATTCAAGATATTTGAAAAAAAAAAAGTTTCCACTACTAAAAAATAAACTCTACTACCTCCTATCCTTCTACCCTGTAATGATCTTGTGTAAGTTTTAACTTAGAATGATCTTTTTGTTTTTGAAAATGCAGCTGCCTTTTTAGTATTTACTCAGCTGACTTCTTGCTATAAATCTGGATAATTTGATTACTCTTCTGAGTAAAAAACATTTAAAATAATATAATGTCAAAGTTTTCCAGCTAAATATACAGCAAAGATTGTTTTTAAATATTTTCATTTAAATATCTGCAATTCATATATAAATAAGAAGATGTGTTTTCTTTACCATTGTATTAAATGTTTGATTATAACTTCCTTATTGAAGAATTGCTTTCTTAATTAAACCTAAATACTACTTCCAATACATCACAAACCTATTCTTACTGAATTAAAGATACACTTCCATGAGACGAAATAGTAGGTTTACTTTGTATTTCCTCATTCAGGCAGACATGCATGTGATTTTAGATTTCCACTTAAACCTAAAACCAAGTATCTTTAGACGGTTGAAGAAAATTTCGAAAACTGGGAGTTGTTAGAACACTTTGAAACAAAGTAATGAAGCAATTCTTTTGAAATAAGAGAATATATTTTCCATAACAAATTCTTTAACTGATATTTGGGCAAAATAAATGCATATTGTAAGATAAACAAGTTAGCAACTGAGAAGAAGTTTGTTTTTTTATGGTTGTAGTGAATACAAATTAAAAAGTAATAAAAAGACTAACACAATTAGAAAAAATATAATTACAAACTTATGACCCATATATAAGGATAGTTCTCTTTAAATAATAAGGAAACAAAAAAGAACATATACTAGATAAAACATACATTTATCATATGTGTGTGTGTGTGTGTGTGTGTGTGTGTGTGTGTTATTGTTGTTTAGTTTCTAAATTGTGTCCAACTCTTTGTGACCCCATGGACTATGTGTAGCCTGCCAGACTCTTCTGTCCATAGGATTTCCCAGTCAAGAATACTGGAGAAGATTGGTATTTCCTTTTCCAGGGGATCTTCTCCACCCAGGGATCAACTCACATCTCCTGCATTGGCAGGCAGAATCTTTACCCCTGAGTCAGCAGGGAAGCCCCATATATATATATGTGTGTGTGTGTGTGTGTGTGTGTGTGTGTGTGTGTGTGTGTGTGTGTGTGTGTGTGTGTGTTTGTATGTGTATACAAAATCTAACCTGAAAGGTAAAACATATTTTATGCATTTTAATACAGAAATATTAATGTTAAGCAATATCCTAGTCAAGTTACTAATATCTAAAATTAGTAAAAAGTACTATGAAACAATTAGCTCTGGTTGCACAGAATGTGTTTACATGAATTTATATATGGAGGGTGATATGATTCTAGCTGTGCTCTTGGTGGTGATGAGGAGAGAATCAGTAATCAGGCTGGTTTCAAGGAAATGGAGTAGGTTTAGTTCTCAAAACATGAGAGTAGAATTGAATAAATTCATATCAAAGCAATTTTTATGTAAGTACAGAGGCAAAGAGTAGACATTCTCATATTTTCAAGAACCCAGGTAGTAGAGCACCAATGAATGTTTCTTAAGAAGCAAAGAGATCTGCATGATATTAAAATCTAGCTACTCAACATCTAATAGAGAAACCAGGATAAAGCAACTGATGCTGTGTGTTGCACACATTAACATAGAGAACCAAGATTAAATACTTAAGATGCATTTGTTGTAGGTAAATGTCATGAGGGACAACAAAAATTCATGTACAGAGTGACAGCAGGAGTGAAAGAGAAGGGTGGGCATACGCTGGAGAGCTTGATGGTCGTTGTGAGGAAATGTACTACTAATCTTACCTTCCTTGTGAGAATTTACTATATAATTAACAACAGTAATATACATTTTTAAGTTAATACTCTGTATTGATTTCCTTTAATTTTTTTCTTTTACTTATCATAAAATTAACAATCAGGAAAATTAAAGTAAAAATAAACTGAAATCCAGGCTTAGAAGGAGAAGTATAAGCTCATCAATTTTTAACATTTTTGACAAAAGCCAATAGTCCCAGTTGTAATTTATGACTCAAAACATACCCGAAGGCATGTCACACAAATTTGTCTATAATGTACAAACTTAAAAGTTTATTAAATGCAAGTATTAAAACAGAGGGGGAATGTAATATATATAACATGAAACAAAAATCCCCAGAGCGCTAAAATGGAAATTCACCAAAAATATGCTAAAAATTTCAAGCAAAACATATTTGCTATTCTAAATAATATAAATGAATAAACTCAAATTTGTGAAAAAAAATTGCTTTTAGATTGATGAAATAATGTAACACAAACATATATATTTGTGTCTGGGATTCATCTAAGACACAGTGCTTCAGAAACATTCAAATTGTAAAGATGATCCAAAGAGTAAAAGAATCCTTATGTCACATAGTTTATAAACTAAAAATTAAAAATGTAAGAATATATTTCCAGAAATGTGTAGAAATATTTAAAGAAACATAATTTTTTTTAGTCAATCTGACTCATTTTTGTGAACCCATGACAAATTAAGTGATTGAAATATTCATGCTATATAAAATATTAGATTGTTTGAATTAATAAATGTATGTAGTAAATACAAACCAAATTATATCCCTAATAATGAGTACAATTTTATTTTTAATACTCATGAAATATGTTGTTTCTTTCTGTTAGGCCATTAGGTCAAAATTCAATAAATTTTAAAATAAAAATAGTGATGACAGTTTCCAAATTCATTCTGACAAAAGTATCTGCAATTAAACTTGGCATATATGACATTATTAGTCAATCAAAAATAATATTCTTTGAGGTTTCAATAAGCATATAGTATCAGACACAACTCAGTGACTGAACTGAACTGAACTGATCCAGGAATAAGTTGGTGAAATTGAACAAATGCTTTATGAAAATTTTTCTGTAGGACATTTTTAAAAACTTAATAAGCATCATGTACCTGACTAGGAAAACATTGTTTTATAGAGAATATCTGAATATAACTCTTATTTGGACATATATACTAGCATAATCTTTATGTGACTTGTAGTTTGTTATTGTTCTTTAGTCGCTAAGTCATGTCAAGCTCTTTGTGACCCCATGGACTATAACCTTCCAGGTTCCTCTGTTGATGGGATTTCCCTGGCAAGAATACTGGAGTGAATTGCCATTTCCTTCACCAGGATGTGATTTGCAGAGAGATGGACAAAAATCACTCTAACTTTTAGCCCATAATCCACTGCCAGCCTATGTGTAAAAAGGCCAGTGGAGGATCAGAGAATAAGCCAGTAATTTTTAAGGGAATGATGAGCATCTTAATGCAGGTTCCTATGACAAACTGCCATAAATTGGGTGGCTTATAAAAAACAGAAATTTATTTCTCACAGTTCTGGAGACCGGTATTATAAGAACAGGGTGCAAGCATTCAGGTTCTAATGAAAGCCATCTTCTGATGCAAGCTGTTGACTACTCTTGTATCAATATTCATAGAGCAGAAAGCAGAGAGATGAGGAAAGTTCTTTCCTGACTCTCATAAGGATACTAATCATATTTACAAGGTTTCCACCCTCTCACCTAAACTATTCCAATTACTTCCCAGAGGCTTCCCAAGGCATTCTTCAAATATCTGGCTGTGGGAGTTGGGTTAGTCAAGTTGAAGGAAATGTGAAGGTGGTGTCGGTCAGTGTAATCCTGGAACAAAGTGTGCATTAACTTAATTTATTATGCTAATGAGCGACTGCTGACAGGTGGGTGTCATCCCAAAGGAGATATCATTACCAAATTCCAAAAACACCAGTCAAAAGAAACCTGTTTCCTTTCACCATCTTTTGATAATTCAACCATGGAGAAATTAAGAATTAAATATATATAAAATGGAAATTTTTTTCTTGGGGATGGTCTTGCTCCCTATCTCCTGTACAATGTCATGAACCTCCACCCATAGTTCTTCAGGAACTCTGTCTATCAGATCTAGTCCTTAAATCTATTTCTCACTTCCACTGTATAATTGTTTGGGGTGTGATTTAGGTCATACCTGAATGGTCTAGTGGTTTTCCTTACTTTCTTCAATTTAAGTCTGAATTTGGCAATAAGGAGTTTATGATCTGAGCCACAGTCAGCTTCCAGTCTTGTTTTTGCTGACTGCATAGAGCTTGTCCATCTTTGGCTGCAAAGAATGTAATCAATCTGATTTCGGTGTTGGGCATCTGGTGATGTCCATATATAGAGTCTTCTCTTGTGCTGTTGGAAGAGGGTATTTGCTACGGCCAGTGCATTCTCTTGACCAAACTCTATTAGCCTTTGCCCTGCTTGATTCTGTACTCCAAGGCCAAATTTGCCTGTTACTCCAGGTGTTTCTTGACCATCTAGTTAAGGTTATAGTTTTTCCAGTAGTCATGTATGGATGTGAGAATTGGACTATAAAGAAAGCTGAGTACCAAAGAATTGATGCTTTAGAACTGTGGTGTTGGAGAAGACTCTTGAGAGTCCCTTGCACTGCAAGGAGACCCAACCAGTCCATCCTAAAGGAGATCAGTCCTGGGTGTTCATTGGAAGGATTGATGCTGAAGCTAAAACTCCAATACTTTGGCCACCTCATGCGAAGTGTTGACTCATTGGAAAAGACCCTGATGCTGGGAAAGATTGAAGGTGGGAGGAAAAGGGGATGACAGAGGATGAAATGGTTGGATGGCATCACCGACACAATGAACATGAGTTTGAGTAAACTGGGAGCTGGTGATGGACAGGGAGGCCTGTCTTGCTGCAGTCCATGGAGTTGCAAAGAGTCGGACACAACTGAGTGATTGAACTGAACTGAACTGAAAATAGAAATTTACCTTCAGCACACATAGACGATATGGAAAAGGTATTGCAGGCTAAGGTTTTAGTTCCCTTTACTTTCCTTCAACGAGATCATGAACCTCGGTCTTGTCTTATTTGTGTGTTGTTAATGTGCTAGTTGGACTTCCCTGATAGCTCAGATGGTAAAGAATCTGCCTGCAATGTGGGAGACCCCAGTTCAATTCCTGGATCGGGAAGATCCCCTGGAGAAGGGAAAGGCTACCTGGCCTGGAGAATACAATGGGCAGTCCATGGGGTCGCAAAGAGTCGGACAGGACTGAGGACTTTCACTCAATCAATGTGCTAGTTGCTCAGTCATGTTTGACTTTTCGTTATCTCATGGACTGTAGACCCCCAAGCTTCTCTGTCTTTGGGATTCTCTAGGCAAGAATGCTGGAGCGGGTAGCCACTCCCTTCTCCAGGGGAATCTTCCTGACCCAGGGATTGAACCCAGGTTTCTTGCATTGTGGGGTGACTCTTTAATATCTGAGCCACCTGTGAAGCCCATTTATGTGTATAGATATGTGTAAAAAACATAATTAAATTAAACAAAATGGAAAGAAAAGTTGATTTTGATTAGAACTGGTCTTGGAAATAACTTTAAATGAAGTTTTCAAATACCTAAATATGTTTGGGATCTGTCTGAGAGATCAAGAGGCATTGAAGACTATAGGCTGGGCTATATAAACACACACACACACACATACACACACACACACATACACACACACACACACACAGAGCTGTTTCTTAATATACCAATTTGTATTTGTACCAAATTTGAATTTGAATATGTACCAAATTCAAATCATTCAATGAAAGACTTATAAGAAAATAGAGCATTTTAATTCAGGAATAATTAAAATGAATAGATAAAGTTTAGTATGTCAGAAAAACAGCACAAATGAAGACAGAAAAGATAAGCTGGAAAACATTGATGTTAACCAAAAGGCAAAGTTCCTCAATATACAAACAAATTTGCATTAAAATATTATCCTGAGGCACAAAATATGTGAAAAAACAGATCAAAGAAAAGTGGATATCAATAATCAGTAAATGCCCTATAGTAATGTTCAACCTCCCTTGTAAATCACAAAATGCAATTTTTCATGTATATATTTGAATATGTTTTTAAAGTAATCTTTTAGAAAAAGATTCATATTGATGCATGGCACAAACCAGCCACAATATTCTAAAATAATTATCCTCCAATTAAATTAAAAAAATATTTTTAAAAAATAAAACAAAAAATATCAAGTATTGATTATTATATGAAGAAAAAGTACTCTTATATAGTCTGTAGCCTGTACTAATTTATTCAAATTAGTAGAAACTTCATGGAGAGTGATTTGGCAACATCTAAAATATTGTATTTATTTGCAAACAGTGGCTGAAATAGATGACAAAATGTTTCTAGTTTTTTAATTACTTTAAGCAAAAACAAATATTTATCAAAAGAAAATGGATTAAATCTGGCATTTCTGCATCTAAAAGATAGAATACTTTACTCTTATTAATAGCAATTAATAACAATTAAAAACAATTAATAACAATTGTGTTGCTATATAAATATATGTAAAGAATAACATATTGAATAACAATTGCAAAAGGTAGTGAATAATATGATCCATTTTGTTAAACAAAAATCTGAAAATAATTTGTATTTATTTTTTAATCAATTTGTGAAATGAAAATAATTATAGTGTTTAAAAAATGTTTTTCTTTGAACTTGAGGCAGATGATACAGAGAAATAAAAGATAAAAAGATAAAGGCATTTTATAAGGAAATTTCAAATATTAATCATCATAATGAATGTGTCCCTTACCAAATTACCTTGTCTCTAAAGCTTGTGCATTTGGAAATTTTTTAATTTAAATGATAGTAAGATGCTGCGATTCATGGGATCGCAAAGAGTCGGACACAACTGAGCGACTGAACTGAACTGAACTGAACTGAAGATGCCTTTAAATATGATGCTGTTATGTGGAAGTTATTTTGTATTTCACTTTACAAATGTCAGTAAAACAGCAATACTTGATAAATATTACTCTTGTTTTGCAGCTTGTAATGATAGACATAAAATGGATATATTGACAGTCAACCAGGTTATAATTTATAATCTTCTAATTATTACCTTTATTGTTTCTTCATATAGATTATTTCCATACTATTACTGTTCCCTGGATTTACAAATAATAATAAAAAATTGTAGGAAAACTGTTTTCATTTTCTCTTATTCTATTCTATAAGAAGGAGATCTAAAAATAATATGTATATATGCAAAATACCTATATAGTCACCTTTAGGAATTGTATCTAATATGAAATGCCAAATGCTTGAGTTCTAATTAATTCAAATATTATAACCTTTAAGATACAGTTTGCAAGTATTTAAATATTCACAATGTTTTCTTAACCTGGTGTAAAAGCAATAACAATAATGTAGACATGTAAGTTTAATTGGTAATCAAGATTTTATTTGTTAAATAGATACTTGAAGAACTTTCCCAGTGGACTGAGAGAAATGACTTGCCATCAACCAGAAATGTTTGTATTCTCTTAGAGAAAACTTCCATTGTTGGGCCTGCCTATCTGATAATCAGTAAAGCCAGTTTACTGACACCAGTCTGTGGTGAAGAGGACTACTCCACTTATTGCTGGTCCCAAACAAGGAGGTACTTCCCTGTGACTCAGTGGCAAAGAATCTGCCTTCCTTGCAAGAGATCCAGAAGACTTGGGTTCAGTCCCTGGGTTGGGACGATCCCCTGGAGAAGGGCATGGCAACCCACTCCAGTATTTTTGCCTGGAGCAACCCATGGGTAGAGGAGCCTGGCAGGCTACAGTCCATGGGGTCTCAAAGAGTTGGGCACAGCTGAAGCAACTTAGCACATCCACGTTCAAGCGAGGAGAATGGACAGCTCCTGCTCAGAACACTGGAACTACTCGATGGCTTTCAGGGGCAGGTTTTTAAAGCCATTGTGAGAGAGTATCACAGGGGGTGTGATCAGCTTATGAACAATTGTCTGATTGCTTTATTGTGAGGTAAGTGGTGATGAGTCAGGGATTTCAATCAGAAAACTTCTGGTTCTAACTAATCTGGGGGTCTACATGCTAGTGGTAAGCATGCAGTTAATTTCTTCCACTTGGTGTGGGTTTTAGTACCTGCAAAACAGATACTAAAAAATATAGCTCTGAATATTATCTATAGCCTTCGAGAAGGAACTAAAGTTCTCAAAGGACTAAACTATTATCATTTTGTTTTCCTTGACTGCTTTCCTTTATCTCTGTATTTTCTCACTTCTCTGATTTAATCTGTTCTTTGGAACTAGGGGGATGCTTAGAAGAATAAAGATTTTCTATGAATGGGAGGAAAGGGACATAGGATAGGGAATCTGTCCCAGGAATGATCCAAAGATACCTGCTCTGTTTCATTGTCTTGTTTTGCTTCATCATGTATTCAGTTAACCTTCTATAAAGTAATTCTTTGACTCCAAACTAAGCCAAACCTAATGTTCTTCCTAGAAACTTTGGATTTTTTTTAAACAAATAATCCATGTCTACAGAAGTAAAGATTTAAGATTCCAGTGTAGTAAAATTTGATCACAGCATTAGAAGATGACCAAAGTAAAGGGAATATAATACAGGCAGAGAGGTTACAGAAATCAAGTAAAATCAGCAGTAGGATATCTATATATTACCAAAAGTTTATGGATTTTCTAGTTGTTAGAAGAATTGTCTGCCACATCTGTCAAAATAATGAGCCTGGATTTGGATCCCTCTGAGTGTCATTGTTTGGAACAAAGAATCCTAATCTGCATCTATTTATCAGGATTAGGGGAAATAATCAGGAGGAGATACCTCTAAATCTTTTGCAGTGAAGACAATGAAAATGTTAGTCACTCAGGTGTGTCTGACTGTTTATTACCTCATGAACTGTAGCCTGCCAGGCTTCTCCATCCATGGGATTCTCCAGGCAAGAATACTTGAGTGGGTTACCATTCCCTTCTCCAGGTGATCTTCTGGACTCAAGGGTTAAGCCCTATCTCTTGCATTGCAGGCTGAGTCTTTACTGTCTGAGTTACCAGGGAAGCCAAAAGTGAAGTGTTGGTTGCTCAGTTGTGTCTGACTCTTTGCAACCCTATGGACTGTAACCTGCCAGACTCCTCTGTCCATGGGATTCTCCAGGCAAGAATATTGGAGTGGTTGCCACTCACTTCTCCAGGGGATCTTCCCAACCCAGGGATTGAAGCCAGGTCTCCTGCCTTGCAGGCAGATTATTTTCCATCTGAGCCACCAGGGAAGCCTTTGTAATTTCATATGAAATAAAGAGATTTTCTCAACCTATCTGGAGAATCTTTTAGAAATAGTTTACTATGAAGCTAATGAAACACTCTGTGGCCTGAAATTTCTCATGGTCATTCCTATCTTATTTAGGAGTTTTCAGTCCATACATATGCCATCTTCAGTCTGAAACTGATAATTCAGTGTTCGTGTTGCTCAATAAATTAATATGTAGTGCTCATCCTCCAAATTCCCAGTGATAATTAAAGTATTCCTAAAATGTAAAGATTAAACTTTACATGTGTAATTATCAAAGTCCCTTTCTCAAAATTGGTTCAGCAGCTTAAGAGAATTCAGTGAAAGGAATGAAAATCAAATGTGATTATTAAAAGTCAAATAAAAGTGCTAAAGCATTAAACATTTTCTAAGACAAGAATTAGAATATCATGTTATTATATAAGCTTTGGAAAGTGGCTACTGGTAAAAGTTGTTTGATTTCCTCTTATATAAAGAGGAAAAAAACTTTTTAAACTGTGATACTATAAAATTAACTTCATGATAATTCAAAAGAGTCTAAATTTTAATAACATCTAACTTTATGTGCTGTGAGAAAAAATGGATAAGACAAGAGAAAGAATGATAACCTATATCAACCTAATAAATCTAAGAAAAAGTCAAAATTGTAGTAGCTTCCTCAAGGGAATAAAAGCTCTCTTATTCCACTTTATATGTGAAGGAGAAAGTGAAAGGCAGAGAAAAGCATGTAGCAGAAAGTATGGTCTGAATAAATCTCATATATTGTTTTCAGAACCCAGAATCCTGCCAGTGAGTACACTTTCATGGCTAATTATAATCAAAGAAAATGTTTTTGGTCAGGTCTAGATGATGTTAAGGGTTTCCCTGGTGGCCTACTGGTAAAAGAATCTGCCTACTAATGCAGGAGATGCAGGAGGCATTGGTTCAATCCCTGGATCAGGGAGACTCACTGGAGTAGGAAATTGCAACCCACTCCAGTATTTCTGCCTGGAAAATATCATGGACAGAGGAGCCTGGTAGGCTACAATCCATGGGGTCACAAACAGTCGGACACGACTGAGCACAAACACAAGCTGATGTTAAAAGCTGCATAGTTTCCACTATAATATGTTGCATTGGTTGTTTTCTTAACTTGAAAAGTACCTTTTATTAACTGAAAAAATAAAGAATATTTATCTCTCTTTATGTCATATCTTTGGCTTCCCAGGTGGCACAAGTGGTAAAGAACCCAGGAGACATAAGAGACACGGGTTTGTTTCCTGGGTCTAGAAGATCCCTTGGAGTCGGGCATGGCAACCGACTCCAGTATTCTTGTCTGGAGAATCCCCATGGACAGAAGAGCCTTGAGGCCTACAGTCCATAGGGTCGCACAGTCAGACATGACCAAAGTGACTTAGCACGTGCGTGCACACACACACACATACTATTTTAAAAATATTAGCCATTTATATAATATGCATGACATTTATATGGAATTTCATTTAGAAATAAAATACTGGAAAAATTCTATCAAAACAGTTGACAGGGTTATTCTGTGGTAATTCAGATTAAGCATATTTTTGCTTTTCTTAAGAGTACACCCTCTTCCTTCCTTGGTTCCTATTAAGTAATTAAGCAACCCCCTCAGCTGATTCTTTATTAAAAAGAAAGAAAGAAATGAAAAAAGAAAGAAAAGGCTATGGATACTAAAATGATTTCACCTTAGTGTTATAGGTTTCCTGCTTCTTTTTATTTAGTATAATCATACTATTATACAACATCACTATCTACATTGCAAACAGATTTAAAAAAAATTCTAATTAAGTATGACTGATATGAGAACAGACTCTTTATTTCACAGTTTTATGTCATAAATGTGTGATGTTGTGCTAACATGATGAAAACTTTGGGAATGTAGGTATGATCATTAATCACTGAAATAAACTATATTGTATAGACAAATCCTTAAAATTAAAAAAAAAGCTTCAAAACTGTTTTCTTTCCTCAAAATGTCTACAGATTTCGTTTATAGAGTAAACTCTAGAGCTATGAAAACTGAACATAAAAATGAGTGAAAAGTTTCAAGTTACCCTATAATTTCAAAATAAAGAAAAGACCATTAGATCAGTGTGCCCATCTTCAAGAAATACATAGCATCATTTTTTACCTATATTCCTCTGTGATTTGTCCCGCTTAATTTTAAATGACTAAGTCAATGAGACTTCCTCTGAACATCCTTTAGGATATTATCTCACAGCCTCATTCTAATAATGTTAGGAATTTTGGTAGGTTATGTGACTTCTCAAGACATTTTTATGCCTTGATTCAGCAAACTGTTGTTCACAGATGACTTAATAAAAAAAAATTCTTGATATAGAATCAGATGATTGAAAATTCATGTGCATTTTGCATAATATTTGCCAGCTATTACCATCTTGTATAATGTGTGATTATTTTCATGACTCATTTTCCTATATTATGATTTTACATAGTTGGTAAATAGAGTTACTGTGAACTGTCTCGTGATGACTAAAAATGGAAGGTGTGGAAGTTAAGTGCAATCAAGCAAAAAAGATTAATTAAAAAAACTTACACCCTCAGGTAGCTTTAAAGATCATGAGCTTTTTTATACTGTTTCTGTGATATGACTACTAATTATCATAAATTGCAGTTTTGACATTCTTCAAAAAGTCACTTCAGGAAGCAGTGACCATGGGCCAAAGGCCAAATATGTATTTGAATGTACTTCATAGACACACAAACTACAGATACACACATATAGATAGGTGCAAAATATACAGCATACATATGTATGTACATATATCTCTCTATATAAAGTTATCTTTCTGTGTCAGCTGTATTATAATAGTGTTATATGGAGTTGTCAAGTAGAGGATCTAGGTTAAAATGTAGGTTGGAACTATCCCTATATAAAATAGTATATAGAGACATATAAATAAGTGAGAACTCCCCCAGGCATAACTATAGAAGTATCGGTAAAGAAGAGGGAGCTAGAAAAGGTTTGTGGGTGTGCCATCATTGAAATAAAGGACAAACACCAAGAGATAGTGAAGGACAGGGAGCCTGGCATGCTGAAGTTCATGGGGTTGCAGAGTCAGACACGACTTGGTGACTGAATAACAACAAAGGAGACTCTATAGGGAAATCGAAATGGGAGAACTGAGAGATAAGAGGGAATATCAGAGAGTACACAGATTTCAAGGGAGTGATCTAGGCTTATGTCTGCATTAGTTATAAGACATAACAAAGTTTCTAAATGCCTGAATGCTCCATTTATATCTACTAAAAGATGAAAAGGCAGGCTAATACAGATTTTAATAGCAAACTAAATATGATAATACTTAAATCTCTGTGAAACTTAAAGCCATTTTATATTATTTTATTGTATGTATCATTACTCCATTAATTATATTTGTGTAATAAAAGTTAGTTTGCAGTGATCCAAGTGAAGAAAAATTTGTCATGGGAAAAAATAGAATAATATATTCACAGATGACTAAAGAAAGAAGCTTCTATTTATAAATATTTCTGTCATACACTGTACGTGGTGCATTATGCTTACTGTATGTCTGTTATTTTTTACTTCTTTGGTGTTTACCTCAATAATCAAATCTAATAAAATAGTCATATTCAACAGGAAGGACTAGCACAACTAAATTCCACTACAGACTAAATCTTGATCAAAGCATTCCACCAATTTTTGTGAATAATGTTCTGAAAATTATTCTTAAATAACCATAGTTTAGCCCCTGAAAATTCTTTTTATTGCTTTCCATATGTAAAACTTTGAGAATGACATATATCTAATATCTTGGTCAAGAATCATCCCATTCACTATATTACTTTTGCAAGTATGATTCCTCCAATTTTGTTTTTCTATCATTATTGCTTTGTTATTCTGTATGCCTCTATAATACTGAACATTTAAACTGAGTTAGGTCTGGCCTTAAAGTAAGATTATAGAAAAGAGAAATAGTTCAGTTAAACTGTTTTTCAACCATTAAAAGAAAAAAAAAATTAAGTTTATCAGTATTGTGTATGGACTTACCAGGTTACAAGGTAGCACTAGTGGCAAAGAACTACTGTTTCTTTACCACTAGTAAGAAAAGCGGGTTTGATCTCTGGGTTGGGAAGATCTCTTGGAGGAGAGCATGACAATCCACTCCAGTATCCTTGCCTGGAGAATCCCATGGAAAGAGGATTCTGGCGCGCTATGGTCCATAGGATAACAAAGAGTCAGACACGACTGAAGCAAATTAGCAGCAGCAGCATTATATACACAGATTTTTTTCTTATGTAAGATTACCTTAGAATAAAATCCCATCGTATTTGTTTATACATAAGGCCAAGAAAGGTCAAATCTTTTGGAGACCTTCCCAGTCAGAACCGTATTATTTACATTTTTCATTATATTAAATATTATTTTGTTTGTAGACATAAAACCAACTTGATCCCTCTATTATATTAGAGAAATGACAGAAATTAAAAATCCATCCTCAGGTTAGTGAGCCTGAGGAAGGTAATGCCCATTGCTAATTTTACCCACAGCGCAGTGCAACTTTAGACTCAGAAGGTCTCATGTTTGCTACCGCTGGTGTGTGTTATCACATAAAGCGCAAAACAATGAGTTAAGACAAAGTACACATATTCAATAAAAGAATACTTTGCATTCTATATCTAGTTTGTGGATTATTGTAAACGCGTACATATTATAAAGAGTTAGCTGGTATTATCTGGACTAAAAGTGTTTACAAACTTACCTATCTCTATTACAGTAAGTCCCCTACATATAAACGAGTTCCATTCCGAGAGCATGTTTGTTAAGTCCAACCTGTTCTCAAGTCCAACAAAAGCAGCCTAGGTATCCAAATAACAGCAATCGGCTATATAGTACTGTACTGTAATAGATTTATTATACTTTTCACACAAATAATACATGCAAAACAAACCAGCACAAAAATAACATTTTTAACCTTACAATTCAGTACATTGAAAGTACAGTACTGCAGCACAACAGTCAGCATATAAGGGGTGACATAAAGTGAACAACAAGAAGAGTTACTGATTGGAAGAGGGAGAAGGGGCGGGAGATATTAGAGCTGAAGGATCATGAGAAACATGAGACGGAGGGCCAGCGGCCATTTCATTCATGCCTGACGTTCATGGAATACATGTTTCCATCTTTAAAAGTTCTCAACTTGAAGATTTGTATGTAGGGGACTTACTGATCCTTGAATTTGTTATATAATTTTCCATTCTCTGATGTCTTGTATTTCACTGTCAAAGAGTAACAAATATTACCAGTATAATTTCATAATCTATTGACATACAGATATCAATTGAATACTTTATATTAATCACATGGAAACTAAAGTCTGGTAGGATCATATTGAGAATAAAATCAGGAACAGTGAATTTCAAAATCAATTTTATTACCATGGATATTGAAAATATAAAGGCTCATGAGTACTTAACTGATGTGAGGACATTAAATGTGTTACCAATGGATCGTTATTTAGACTTCAAATATATTTTATTTTGACCAACTATGTCAACCAAAAGTGTATCTAAATATCTTTAAATTTGCTGATCAATTTCCAGTTTTCCATAATCCCCAGCACTCTTCTATGTCTACTGATCAGTGTGCTTTTGATTACATCTTTAATCTCTTCTTTATAAGTATTTGAATTTAACAACCTTATTTTTACCCAGTAAACTTAGAAGTGTAGAGATTGTATGTGTACAGTCAGATCAGAGGCACATACAGTAAATGATATAAAATGATGTTTTAGAGTAACTTAAATATGGAGATATTTATTTAAATTACACAAACATTAAAAATAGTTTAAAAAATAACAAACTTCAGGAAGATTGATAAGAACTGCTTAAAAGTCCCACAAGTATTTAGATAAATAGTACTGAGTTCCCATAGATTATCAGTGTGATTATTTTATATCTGTATGACAAGATATTCACAGAGGCAGCAACATATGAAGACAATATATGAGGGCACAAGACATATCATACTGCTTAAAAACAGGCAATGGACTTCTTGGGAAATTAAAAACAATTGCTGGAAAATGAATTCTCTCACTTGTCAGCATGGTAAAGTACCAGAATTTTAACTTAACTCCACTTTAGAAGCCCTATTTCTAAATTCAGTCACACTGGGAAGTGTTACGGATTAAGATTTCAACAGTTACATTTTTGAGGGAAACAATTCAGTGCATACTTTGGGTAAGCATACAAGAAAATGGAATAATGATTTTATAGCATTGGATCTTAAGTTTACGTCAAAAACAGTTTATAGTACTTCATTTATACAGTGTAGTCATAATACTTCTGTACTTTGTGAGTGCATTGGCTGTGTGTGTGTGTGTGTGTGTGTGTGTGTGTATGTGTGTGTATAGTGGTCGGAGAGACCATGCTGACTTCCAATTTACAGTGTTATTATGCAGAGTTTATTTTGTAAAAACTTGGTTATTATAAAACTAAATATATATGATACTTTGATTCTAAAAAATGTTATTTTTCATAAGTTCCTTAATAAACAAGAGATATGAAAAGCAAAGGAGAAAAGGAAAGCTATACCCATTTGAATGCAGAGTTCCAAAGAATAGCAAGCAGAGATAGGAAAGCTTTCCTCAGTGATCAGTACAAAGAAATAGAGGAAAACAGTAGAATGGGAAAGACTAGAGATCTCTTCAAGAAATTTAGAGATATCAGGGAAAATTTCATGCAAAGATGGGCTCAATAAATGACAGAAATGGTATGGACCTAACAGAAGCAGAAGATATTAAGAAGAGGTGGCAAGAATACACAGAATAACCATACAAAAAAGATCTTCATGACCCAGATAATCACGATGGTGTGACCACTCACCTAGAGCCAGACATCCTGGAGTGCCAAGTCAAGAGGGCCTTAGGAAGCATCACTATGAACAAAGCTAGTGGAGGTGATGGAATTCCAGCAGCGCCATCTCAAGTTCTAAAACATGATGCTCTGAAAGTGCTGCACTCAATATGCCAGCAAATTTAGAAAACTCAGCAGTGGCCACAGGACTGGAAAAGGTCAGTTTTCATTCCAATCTCAAAGAAAGGCAATGCCAAAGAAGGTTCAAACAAACCACACAATTACACTTATCTCACACACTAGTAAAGTAATGCTCAAAATTCTCCAAACAAGGCTTCAACAATATGTGAACCGTGAATTTCCAGATGTTCAAGCTGGTTTTAGAAAAGACAGAGGAACCAAAGATCAAATTGCCAACATCTCTTGGATCATCGAAAAAGCAAGAGAGTTCCAGAAACACATCTATTTCTGCTTTATTGACTATGGTAAAGCTTTTGATTGTGTGGATCACCATAAACTGTGGAAAATTCTGAAAGTGATGGGAATACCAGACCACCTGACCTGCCTCTTGAGAAATCTGTATGCAGGTCAATAAGCAACAGTTAGAACTGGACATGGAACAACAGACTGGTTCCAAATAGGAAAAGGAGTACATCAAGGCTGTATACCCTGCTTATTTAACTTATATGCAGAGTACATCATGGGAAACGCTGGGTTGGATGAAGCACAAGCAGGAATCAAGATTGCTGGGAGAAATATCAATAACCTCAGATGTGCAGATGACAGCACCCTTATGGCAGAAGGTGAAGAAGAACTAAAGAGCCTCTTGATGAAAGTGAAAGAGGAGAGTGAAAAAGTTGGCTTAAAGCTCAACATGAAGAAAACTAAAATCTTAACATCCAGTCCCATCACTTCATGGCAAATAGATGGAGAATCAGTGGAAACAGTGGCTGACTTTATTTTCTTGGGCTCCAAAATCACTGCAGATGGTGATTGCAACCATGAAATTAAAGACGCTTACTCCTTGAAAGAAAAGTCATAACCATCCTAGACAGCATATTAAAAAGCAGAGACATTACTTTACCAACAAAGGTCCGTTTAGTCAAGACTATGGTTTTTCCAGTAGTCGTGTATGGATCTGAGAGTTGGACTGTGAAGAAAGCTGTTCGCCAAAGAATTGATGCTTTTGAACTGTGGTGTTGGAGAAGACTCATGAGAGTCCCTTGGACTGCAAAGAGGTCCAACCACTCAATCCTAAAGGAAATCAGTCCTGAATATTCATTCGAAATTCCAATACTTTGGCCACCTGATGCGAAGAAATGACTCTTTAGAAAAGAAGACCCTGATGCTAGGAAAGATTGAAGGTGGGAGGAGAAGGGGGCAGCAGAGGATGAAATGATTGGGTGGCATCACCGACTCAATGGACATGAGTTTGAGTAAACTCTGGGAGTTGCTGATGGACAGAGAAGCCTGGCGTGCTGTAGTCCATTGCAAAGAGTCGGACACGACTGAGTGACTGAACTGAACTGAACAAGTAAAAGTTACTTTCCTTTTTTCAATTCCAAGGTATTTATATTTCATTTAGATTATTTAACCCAAGTAAAAGCAAATAAACAAACCACTTCAAAGCATAATAGAATATTATTTTTTGTATATAAAAAGGAAAAACTGAAATTTATACAAATTACTAAATGCTAACCCATTTCCTTATTGATTATATGAAATTGCTTTGTAAATTAAGACTGAGGGTCAGCACACTGAGAATGAGCATAGTGATTATGTATATATATGTATATAGGGGGTATGTGTGTGTGCTGTAAAATAAATATATATATATAATTATATATTAAATTTACATATAATTATATGAAATAAATTTACATGTATAGTAAATTTATATAACTATATATAATCTTGTAAGAAAGGAAATGAAAAAGTTAGTTCCCATATTAAATATAAAATACCAGTCTTAAACTGGCCCAGTACACAATTTTCTATGACTTATAAATAAGATTATTTTAGTTATGTGAATTATGTGAAATTTTGAAGCTGTTGGACATATTCTCAAGAAGGAAATAAATGAGCAAATGAAAACAGACATAAGCTATAACCAAAATTAAAAGTGAAAAACAGTGAAATTATTCCAGGACCCTGAGCATAATAAAGTTTTTGGTAAGCATTTGTTAAATACAGAGATCTTCAATAGTTACTATGTTGCTGCAGCCAGCCACTTTCCCAGGTAGCTACCCTCTCTAATTAGCTGCAACAAAGCCTACTCTTTTCTGTCTCCTGAGGTCAGTCCTCTGGTGAGAAGGGAAGCAAGGTGCACAATAGGAGACAGCTTAAGTGGAATACTGACAAGAGGGGAAAAGAAGCCAAACAAACCAAACTAAAAATCTAATTTATCTTGTGCTACCCAAGTCCCCTACAAATCTGAAAGGGCAACTGCTCCCAGGTATTCAGAATTGAGAGGAAAAGATTATTTGGGGGTGGAGTGTTTAGCTGGAATAAGTCCTGAAATATGTTTCAAAATATTCTGGACCACTGTGTTCCTGATTCAGGTGGTATATTAAACAGCAGTCTGCGTGTGCTTGCCCTTTGCCCTATTTGATGACATTGACAGAGCAGCTAGTCTAATAGTAAAGCTGAAGTATCTCTGAAATGGGAAGGCAGGAAGGAGGAAGGGGGAAGTCTTCAAATGTTTGAATTCATTTTACTATTTTTATAAGGTGAATTGGGTTGTTTGCTATAGTCTTGATTGAAAACATATCAGTAATCATCAGTCATTGTTTTAGTAAATGTATAAAGGTCATTTGTTGCAGCAGTTCAGGATGTAAAAATAATGACTTTATCTTTAAAACAGTAGATGGTACTGTGAACAGATTGTCACAGGGAATTGCCAAGATATAGATCAGTTTGGGAGGTGGTGGCAGGAAATTAGAATGAGATACAGAGCAACGTGTCAACAGCAGCAAGTGTGCATATCTGCCTTTTTCATCAGATTGCTTTTTTAAAGTGGTAAAGAGGAGGCATGGATGAATAAATCTCCAGAAAATAAGAAAAGAGGAAATCCCTGTAGCATATATGTAAAATAGTATGTAGAATTGGATGCACAAAAGGAGACATCATCTGATGGAATTACGGTCAGTCTTTCCAAACCTGAACACATGCAAAACCATAATCCAATATTAGATTTTTAAAAATGCATATGTAACATTTAAATTAATTGTACACAGCTTAGTAATTCTCATTTATGTTTTTATATGTAAAATGATGAATATATTAAGTATATTTAAACATTCAAGTAACTTATTCACTGTTCTAATCTTATTTTTCAAGAAGGTGAAGGGAATCAGAAGCTAGTTAACACTTAGAAAATGTATGTCTCCCTGTGTAAAGAATCAAGATTTCTGTAGAAAACAGTACCATAGAGGACAGCCACAGTGCAGTTAATATGTAGCCAAGATTGCTGAGAAGGTGAAGTTCATAAATCAAAATTAATAGTACAATCAAAAAATTGAGTGAGGGAATTGTCTGTGAAGGAACTAAGTGAAAATAAGCTATTACAAATCCTAAAAGATTATGCTGTTAAAGTGCTGGACTCAATATGCCAGCAAATTTGGAAAACTCAACAGTGGCTACAAAATTGGAAAGGTCAGCTTTCATTCCAATCCCAAAGAAAGGCAAGGCCAAAGAATGTTCAAATTACCACAAAATTGCACTCATCTCACAGGCTAGCAAAGTAAAGCTCAAAATTTTCCAAACAAGGCTTCAACAGTATGTGAACTGAGAACTTCCATTAAGTTAAAGCAAGATTTAGGAAAGGCAGAGGAACCAGAGATCAAATTGCCAACAGCCATTGCATCTTAGAAAAAGCAAGAGAGTTCCAGAAAAACAGCTACTTCTTTATTAACTACTCCAAAGCCTTTGACTGTGTGGATCATGACAAACTGTGGAAAATTCCTCAAGAGATGGGAATACCAGCCACCTTACCTGCCTCCTGAGAAATCTGTATGCGGGTCAAGAAGCAACAGTTAGAACGAGACATGGAACAATGGGAGTGTTTCCAAATTGGAAAAGGAGTACATCAAGGCTGTAGATTGTCACCCTGCTTATTTAACTTATATGCAAAGTACATCATGTGAAATTCCAGACTGGAAGAAGCACAAGCTGGAATCAAGAGTGCCAGGAAAAATATCAATAACCTCAGATTTGCAAATTACACCACCTTTATGACAGAAAGTGAAGAGGAACTAAAGAACCTCTTGATGAAAGTGAAAGAGGAGAGTGAAAACTCTGGCTTAAAACTCAACATTCAAAAAACAAAGATTATGGCATCTGGTCCCATCACTTCATGGCAAATTGATGGGGAAAAAAGGAAACAGTGACAGACTTTATTTTGGGGGGCTCCAAAATCACTGAAGATGGTGACTTCAGCTATGAAGTTAAAAGACGCTTACTCCTTGCAAGAAAAGCTATGACCAACCTAGACAGCATATCAAAAAGCAGAGACATTACTTTGCTGACAAAAGTCTGTATAGTCAAAGCTATAGTTTTTCCAGTAGTCATGTATGGATGTGAGAGTTGGACTATAAAGAAAGCTGAGCACTGAAGACTCTGTTGAAGAAGACTCTTGAGAGTCCCTTGGACTGCCAGGAGATCAAACAATCTTAAAGGAAATTAGTCCTGAATATTCATTGGGAGGACTGATGCTAAAGCTGAAGCTCCAACCCTTTGGACATCTCATGGGAAGAACTGACTCTGGCAAAGACCCTGATGCTGGGAAAGTTTGAAGGCAGGAGGAGAAGGGGAAGACAGAGGATGAGATGGTTGAATGCCATCACCAACACAATGGACATGAGTTTTAGGAAGTTCTGGGAGTTGTTGATGAACAGGGATTCTTGGTGTGCTGCAGTCTACAGGGTTGCAGAGAGTTTGACATGACTGAAGGACTGAACTGAACTGTGAAAATGATCTTAAATTATCTCAGGGCATGGCTTTCAAAGAAAGGACAATGGCTATGAAAATAAGGAGAAAAAGAAGACAATACAATAAGATAAAACTCTGAGGTTATGAGGGCAGTAACCTGAGCAAATGTCAATTTTAACCTCTTCTACAAATACAGTTTCCAAAGATTTTATTTTAAGTGATGGTGATGATTATTTTTAGAAAAATGGCACTTATGCTAACTAGAACTATTTTACTCTTGCTTTTTCTTTTTCTTTTTTTTCCCATTTATTTTTCCATTTATTTTTATTAGATGGAGTTTAATTACTTTACAATATTGTAGTGGTTTTTGCCATACATTGACATGAATCAGCCATGGATTTACATGTGTTCCCCATCCTGATCCCCCCTCCTGCCTCCCTCCCCATCCCATCCCTCTGGGTCTTCCCAGTGCACCAGCCCTGAGCAGTTGTCTCATGCATCCAACCTGGGCTGGTGATCTATTTCACCTTGATAGTATACTTGTTTCAACTACTCTTGCTTTTTCATTCTCAGATTCTTTATTTGACTCATTTGTGGTTGATTAGTTTCACCTTCTGTTGGGGTTTTATGTTTTATATATTTAAAAAAGATTTCTTCCATTTTTATTGAGTTATAATTGCCATGCAACTCTGTATAAGTTTAAGGTGTGCAGCATAATACTTTGATTTACATACATCATGAAGTGATCATCACACTGAGTTTAGTGAATATCCATTATCTTATACAGATACAAAATTTAAAAGTAGAAAAAAAATATTCTTGTGGTGAGAAATCTTATTATTCAACCTTGTAAATACATATATAACACACAGCAGTGTTAATTATATGTATCATGTCTTACATTACATTCCTAATACTTTTTTATCTTATTTTTAAAATTTTGTACCTTTTAACTACCTTCATTCAGCTCTCCCTCCCCAAGCCCCCAAGTTCTGGTAGCCAGAAATCTCATCTCTTTTTCTTTGTTTGTTTGAAGTATAATAGACCTACAACACTACGCTAGTTCTTTTTCATGGCATAGTAATTCAATATTTCTATACATTTTGAACTGATCAACACCAGAAGCCTAGCTATGATATGCCAGCATACAAACATTGTTATTTACTATTCCCCATGCTGTACACTATATACTCATGAGTCATTTATTTTGAAGCTGGAATTTGTACCTCATAATCTCCTTCACCTATTTTATTCCTCACCTCATCTGCCATCCTACGGCAACTACCAGTTTGTTCCCCATGTCTATGATTCTGATTCTGTTTTGTTACATTTGTTCTTATTTTTTTAGATTCTACATATAAGTGAAATCATATATTTGTCTTCATCTGATTTATTTCACTCAGCATAACTCTGTAGTTTCATCCATGTTGTTACAAATGGCAAGATTTCATTATTTTTAATTGCTGATGCATATAGTAGATAGTAATCCTTTAGTGGAATATTCTCATCGGTGTTAAATAAGCTGGGTGACAATATACAACCTTGATGAACTCCTTTCCCAATTTTGAACCAGTCCATTATTCCACATCTGGTTCTAACTGTTGCTTCTTGACTTGCATTCAGATTTCTCAGGAGACAGGTTAGGTGATCTGGTATTCCCAACTCTTTAAGAATTGTCCACAGTTTGTTGTGATCCACACAGGCAAAATCTTTAATGTAGCGAATGAAGCAGAAATAGATGTTTTTCTGGAATTCTTTTCCTTTTTCTGTGATACAACAGATGTTGCCACTTCTTTTTCCATTCATCTGTTGATGAGCACTTATGTTGCCCTCACTTAGCTACTGTAAATAATGCTGCAATAAGTAGAAGTGCATGTATGTTTTGTAATTACTGTTTTTCTTTTCCTAGACTTAATTCTGTTTTTAATCTTTTGAAGAGCCTCTGTACTGTTTTCCTTAGTGGCTGCACCAATTTACATGTGCACAAGGGTTCCCTTTTCTTCACATTCTCACCAAAACTTATTGTTTGTTGTCTTTTTGATAATAGCCATTCTGACAGGTGTGATTCTGATTTCTCTGAGGTTTTGGTTTGCATTTCTCTGATAATTAGCAGTGTTTGGCTTCATTTCATATGCCTGTTAGCCATCTGTAGTCTTCTTTGGGAAACTATCTATTCAAATCCTCAGCTCATTTTTCAAGGCAGTTGATTTTCTTTTTTTTAAATGTCAAGTTGTCTGAATTCTTTGTACATTTTAAATATTAACACCTTATAAAATATATCCTTTGTAAAGATCTTCTCCCAGTCAGACAGTGGCCTTTTAGTTTGACATAGTCCAAATTGTTTATATTAACCTTTTGTTTTCCTGGCCTCTGGAGATCTATCCAGAAAAGCATTTTGACCTGTCAGGGACAATTTCAGACACAGCTTACTGTTGTGTCTGATTTATTAAAATAAAGCTCTTCCTCACCCATGGTGAGTGGGGCCTGGATCTTAGGGTGAATGACTGAGTGGTCCAAGATGTCTTGGAACTGATGTTAGCTGGCTTCTGGGTAGGGCCAAGGCTGAAATGGTCTTTGTGGCCACTGCTCAGTCACTGATGGATATTGTTGAGTCCTGGGGTCTCTGACAGCAGGGCTCTGGGGGTCCTGGAGCTGGTTTCTGCCCACCGGTAGGTAGGGCTGTTCCCTAGGGCGGCTGACGGCAGTGTCTGTGGTGGGTAGGTCTGAATCCCATGGCTCCTGCCTAAGGATCCCAGGGTATCCCAAAGCTGTGGTTGGCCTGCTGGGAAGCAGGGAGTCCCAGGTGCTGCCAGGCTACTGGTGGATTGTCTGCATCTTGATATGGCAGGCTGTGGGGCTGCAGTCATCCTGGGGCTGTCGTCTTCCCCCTGGTGTGTGAAGATGATTCTAGCCCATAGTGGGTGGAGCCATACCCTGCCCTCTCTGACTTCAGAGTCCAGGGGTCCCAGAGCTGGTGTTGGCCTACTGGTGGGTGAGGCTGGTCCTGGGGCTTTATCCAGTCTGCTACTGCATGGAGCTGGGTCACAGGGCCTCAAGCTGAAGGGCCTGGAGTTCCTGGGCCTGTCTATGCACTATTGTGCAGGGCCAAGGGCTAGGCCCTCTGCTGTCCGGGGCTGAGTCCTAATAGCTATGGGTTCAAGTGGTCTTCAAGTAACTGACTTGCTTCTGAGTGGGAGCTGTGTCTCCACTAGTTTCCTGGTCTAAGAAATTCCAGTACTGGTGACTAAAGTCCAGGGATGGACCGGGGACAGCACTAATAAGCTAAAGAGAGGATTCAAAATGGTGCTTTTCAGCATCAGTGTCCACGTGGTAATATAAGCTCCCTAAAATGGCTGTTACAGTGTCTGTGTACCCAGGGTGAGCTACAGTTGTCTGCTGCCTCTCCAGGGGACTCTTAAGATCAGCTGGTGAGACTGACCCAGGCTCCTTTCAAATCACTGCTTCTGCCCTGGTCCTGGAGCATGTGAGATTTTGTGTGCATCCATTAAGAGTGGATTCTCTGTTTCTCTCAGTCCTCTGGTTCCCCCAGAAGTAAGTCCTGCTGCCCTTGAAGCCAAATATTCTCTGAGCTCATCTACACAGTGCAGGACCCTCAGGCAAGGGAGTCTGATTTAGGGCTCAAACTCTTTGCTCCTTGAGGAGAGCCTCTGCAATTGTAATTATCCTCCTGCTTGTCAAGGTGTGGGACCCAGCTACTTTGTGTCTCATCCTCTCATACTTTCCTTAGCACATACATGCACATATTCTCCTACCCATATTTTTGTGCTATCTTCTTCGTATCTTTAGTTGTAGATATTTTTCTTCCAGTTTTATGATTTTTCTCATCAATTGTTGCTCCATAAATAGTAATAAATGTTGGTGTGCTGTGGGATGAAATGAGCTCATAGTCTTCCAACTCTGACATCTTGACCACTCCATATGACTACATTTATTCTATTTTTAAAATTATCCATAAAAAGTAGAATTATAGATAGGTAGTTATTTTCTATAAAATCATTGGAAATAAAATTTCACTAATTCCTAGCTACCATGGTTGAGGTAGAAAGTCAATAGTCAATTTAGCTTTTACTCTTTCAAAAGTTAATTAACCTTCCCTCTCCAATCCCATCTACTCCCTATTCCACTAGTTACTGTATTCTGGAAATTTATCATGATGTATCTAGGAATGAATTTGCTCATATTTATTCTGCTTTGGATTTGCTGGGCTTCATAGAGATATGAATTGGTATCCTTCATTGATTCTGGAAAACTTTCAAACATTGTCTCTGTATTTTGCTTCTGACTTGCTTCTTGACTTATGTAACTGTACCTAAATATTTGTTAGACCCTTGCTGTATCATTTATAATTCTTAGTGACCTTTGTTGCTCTTAATCACTTTTATATTTTTATGTTCTTCCACACTGTAATCTAGCAATACTTGAATTTTAACTTTTCTGTAGAGCTGAGTTTAATTTGCTGTAATAATAATTTTTAAAATTTTATTATTATATTTCTTATTTGGATATCCTATATTAATCTTCTAGGCTGTTCTTTTTTACTTTTGTCTTAACATTTTAGTGAATACTTTTTCCCGACTGTTGTTTTAAGCTGTCATTTAAAAAAATATAATCCCAGTAGACACCATATTTTATTCCTGCTCTAATTCATGGTGCTTTGTTTCATTAAATTAATACTAGTTGCACTCCAGGAATATCTTTACTAAAAATAAACTATCTTTTGAAATAATCTTAGGGCTCAGCTAAAAGTGACTTCTTCCAGAGGGTCTCTAATAGATTCTGTGAATCACTTTTGATTGCTACAATATAGGCTCTATATAATTAGTTTTATGATCCTTGCAACTTTCAGAAAAAGTTAATCCTTAATAGATCATAAACATAATTATAAAATATAAAATTACAAAATTTGTAGAGAGAAAAAATAGGAAAAATTGTTTTGTGCTTGAGTTTGAAAATGTTTTAAGATATAACATTAAAAATACAATTAATTAAAAAAAACTGATACATTGTATTTTGCTGAGATTGTCTAAAGGCAAATTACATATAAGCCAAGGATGAAAAGAAAATATTTGCAAATCACATATCTGATTAAGGACTATTTTCCTTGCTACATAAAGAACTTAAAAGTTAAGAGTAAGCAATAAACCACCAATTTATTTATCTGTCAATAAATTGATAAATGTTAGGAGCAAGCACTTTAACATAGATGAATGATAGATGGCAAATATGCATATAAAATGATTCTCAACATTATTTGTCATTCAGTTCAGTTCAGTCACTCAGTCGTGTCCGACTCTTTGTGACCCCACGAACCGCAGCACGCCAGCCCTTCCTGTCCATCACCGACTCCCGGAGTGCACCCAAACCCATGCTCATTGTGTCGGTGATGCCATACAACCATCTCATCCTCTGTCGTCCCCTTCTCCTCCTGCCCTCAATCTTTCCCAGCATCAGGGTCTTTTCAAATGAGTCAACTCTTCTCATCAGGTGGCCAAAGTATTGGAGTTTCAGCTTCAGCATCAGTCCTTCCAATGAAAACCCAGGACTGATCTCCTTTAGGATGGACTGGTTGGATCTCCTTGCAGCCCAAGGGACTCTCAAGAGTCTTCTCCAACACCACAGTTCAAAAGCATCAATTCTTTGGCACTCAGCTTTCTTTACAGTCCAACTCTCACATCCATACAGGACCACTGGAAAAACCATAGCCTTGACTAGACGGACCTTTGTTGGCAAAGTGATGTCTCTGCTTTTTAATATGCTGTCAAGGTTGGTCATAACTTTTCTTCCAAGGAGTAAATGTCTTTTAATTTCATGGCTGCAATCACCATCTGCAGTGATGCCATGACCTTAGTTTTCTGAATGTTGAGCTTTAAGCCAACTTTTTCACTCTCCTCTTTCATTTTCATCAAGAGGCTCTTTAGTTCTTCACTTTCTGCCATAAGGGTGGTGTCATCTGCAAAGCTGAGGTTATTGATATTTCTCCCAGCAATCTTGATTCCAACTTGTGCTTCCTCCAGCCCAGCGTTTCTCATGATGTACTCTGCATATAAGTTAAATAAGCAGGGTGACAATATACAGCCTTGACATACTCTTTTTCCTATTTGTTGTCCCATGTTCAGTTCTAACTGTTACTTCCTGATCTGCATACAGGTTTCTCAAGAGGTGGGTCAGGTGGTCTGATATTCCCATCTCTTTCAGAATTTTCCACAGTTTATTGTGATCCACACAGTCAAAAACTTTAGCATAGTCAATAAAGCAGAAGTAGATGTTTTTCTGGAAATCTCTTGCTTTTTTGATGATCCAGTGAATGTTGGCAATTTGATCTCTGGTTCCTTTGCCTTTTCTAAAACCAGCTTGAATATCTGGAAGTTCATGGTTCATGTCTTGCTGAAGCCTGGCTTGGAAAGTTTTGAGCATCACTTTACTAATGTGTGAGATGAGTGCAATTGTGCAGTACTTTGAGCATTCTTTGGCATTGCCTTTCTTTGAGATTGTCACTAGGAATGTGTAAGTTGAGGAAACTATGAGATACCTTTGCATACTATTAAAATGAAACCAAATTCAAAAAGATCGACAATATAGAATGTCAGCAACTATTATTAGAGGAGTCATTTGGCACTTATTATATAATTAAATATAGATTTGCCACACAGTGCTGTAGTCATGCTCCTGGATAGTTGAGTGAAAATTATTTTCACACAACAACCTGTATGTGCATGTGTTGTTGTTGTTCATTTGCTTAGTTCTATCTGACTCTTTGTGATCCCATGGACTGAAGGATTCCAGGCTTACTTGTCCTTCACTATCTCCTGGAGTTTGCTCAAACTCATGTCTATTGAGTTGGTGATGCCATTCAACCCTCTCATCCTCTCTTTCCCCTTTCTCCTGCCCTCAGTCTTTCTCAGCATCAGGGTCTTTTCCAATGAGTCAGCTCATGTGCATGCTTATAGAAAGTTTACTTATTAACAATAACAAAAAATGGAAGCAACCAATTTGTCTTTCTACAGATGCATTAATAAATGAACTATTGCATAGATACAGTGGAGCAGCTATTTGGGGATGGTATTTAAAGGTTAAACTTGCTTATCATTAGCAGTGTTATTTAACACTTCAGAATCTACTATATGCATATATTGAAATTGATGAAATAAGTTAGGTGGAGAGTATATGGTGGGAGATAGAATTCTCACTGAGGGAGAAAGAAGTATGATGTAGAAGGAAAAAAGACAAGATCAACCACTTGATAATTAGATTAGAGCCAGAGACATCGAATCAGTTTAATATTAATACAAATGGCAAGATACACACATAATTATAGATATGTAGGAATGCATAGCTTAGAATGCCTACATGTATTTCCTGATTCATCCTACTGAGAGGGCTTTAAAGCAGTGACATGCCAGTAGCAGCAAGCACACCCAGAATCCATTTCTCACTGTCTGCACACCATTCTCAAACAAAGAACCAGGGATCCTTAGAGATAGCTAATTCTAGAGCTGAATAAAGTAAAACACAATGTTAATTTGGAGGGTCTTGTAGTGACACAAAATAAAGATATGTTCCAAAAAGATAGGGGTATGTAACTTCTCTCTCAAGAAATAAGAATCTGAACACCATATTTTTTTTAACCTCCTCTTGGTTCTGACAGTTTCTGAGTTTTTTCAAACAGAAGACAGAAAAACAAAATCAGAAGACAATTAGTGTACCTTAGATTATAACCCATAGTATAAATTAAATACACATGCTGGAACCCTATCATGGAAATAAAATATCTCCCTGAAGGGTACAAGGATAGTGGAAAATAAAACTTAGGGAGACAGTCCCCAGTCAAAAATAAATAGCTGTCTCATTTCTTAAATGTTTTAGCCAAGAAATTCACAACAGAAAAAACCTGTAGTTTAAAAATACCTAAAATAAAATTATCTTTATAATAATTGAAATATATTATGTAGCCTAATTAAATTATAGATGATACTCATCAAATATTTTGGAGCTGAAGGTCTAATGGAAGAATGGTTAAATATTAAAATGGTTTTGATCTTTGAGAGAAAGTATATTGAGATCTTACCTTCTTTTAAAAATAAGAATAGCCTTAACAATATTTGAAATATTCTGAATCTTTTAAAAACACAATAACTGTATTTATCTATAAAATAATATTAATCTAATAATCAGGGTGAAGCTGGAAAGACCCTGTGGGACTCCTGGTTATGGAAGCCTGAGTGCCTCGTTCCTTTTTCGCAGAGAACAGACTCCAGCCCCCATGATCCTCCCTGAGTCCCAAAGGATAGATTCACACAGTTACTAATCAGGGAAGGGAAGGGTTGAAGAGATAAGAGAGGACCCACCAAGAAACAATAGAGGAGCATTCATAGGTGTTTTCAGATTACTTACTAAAGTACTTAACCATAATAAAAGTTTCAGTAATAATTGATTTTTCTATTAAAATCATTTTCAAAGATCAGATATTTGATAATGACACGTGTTAGAATGTGAGCACACATGTTTAAAACTGGGCAATCCCAGTACTTCTCTGCTGCTGCTGTGTTATGTAGTTTGAATAGCCCAGTATTATACATATGTGCTCACATTTTAACACTTGGTGTTACCAAATGTCTGATCTTTGAAAACGATTTTAATAGAAAATTATTTCTATTAGAAATAGAAATTTTCAATTATTATTGAAATTTTAATATGGTAAGTACTTTAGGGGATTGCCTAAAGTTTGTTTGGGTTACAAACTTTTGAGCCAACCCAACAGCAACTTGATGTCTATTTGTTTTGGAAAACTTATTATTAGTGAATACTTGAAACTGGATTTAATTTTTCAAGTTCAAATATATAAAATACACCTGCTATAAGCAGATCATTTAAAATTTAATGTGGGTTTCAGAGAACAAGAAAAGTACAGTATCTTTGAATCTTAAAACAGCAAATGACCTTTGTTTAACATCTGTCTAAAATTTTTTGCCTCCAGGCATTATGACCTGTTGAGAATAAGGTTGTCTTTTTCTTCATATATTTATGCAGATTTTTAGGAAAAACATTTTTTTCCAGTTTGTCTGAGTTAACCTTCTTGTTCTCAAAGTTACAACACACAGAATCTTCAAAATCTAACGTTTTTGACCTCATGTCTTTTTTTCTCAGAACAATAAAAATAGAATATCCACAATTTGAAACCCAGTCCATTATCCACTATAGTTTATCTGTTAGTGTGTGTATGGTCACTTTTGTGTGTGTGTGTGAGGAGGGGTTGCTATAGGGATTTATTAAGTGAAGATAGTATAGAAAAAAATACTATATAAAGTGTATTAGTATTTGAAGAGACTGTAGAAATCCCCTAGCTCTTTCTCTTTGTTTTATGAATGGATGAGGAAAAAGGAGACTTAAGAGCATACATAACAAAATGGCTCATCATAATATATTAATAGATTCTCATTTTTAATATATATTTATGTTAATTGCTTTGTAATACTTAAATCTAAAGCTCTAGGAATTGTAAGAATTTTAAGATAGAAAATTTAGAATAACAATACTAATAACAATTGAAAGATCTATCAATATTGATCCAGATAATTGGAAAATCATTGTTCATTGTATTATATTAGTGTACAATTTTGAGGACAAATTACCTCTTCCTTTTTTTTTTCTCTTTTTTTTTAACAGATACATAATTATTTGGATGAAGAAGAAAGAATAGATTTAGAGAAGTTTATTTGTGAGGAAATAAAAATATGAATGAACTGAATTATTAATATAACTTTTCTGCTGTATTATATTCCTGTCTTAAAACATATTTTAAAACTTGTCCATTCTCGTGATGTTCATTTTTTATAATGTATATTTAAAAAACTGAGAACAAGCCTTACCTTTTACTCGTGTGTTTCCTTCTTTTCTATTATAAAGTAGGGGAAAAGAGGCAAGATGAAAAGCTGTTATAATGCTGAGTGGCAGAATTTGGCACAATAGCTCTCAAGTGTGTAATGCAGGCTACAGGGAGACTAAACGCATTAGGATGTATTTATATTGACAAAAGAGTCATTCTTTGTAGTGTTTAGAAGAAGGATTCTGCCATGACCCACATAACAAATTACTGTTGTCTGACCTCATTGAAACAAGAATCTAGTGAAGTACAACCACCAGAGCTGATGTACTGGAGGATTTTTTTTTTTTTTTTATCACAGCACTCCTGGAGGGCCACGATTATACCACCCCTTATTTCCGAGACTTCTAAAGCACTCGATAAAGACTCTTATCACCTTGATCCCAGAGCTCTTTTACTTACGAGACAGAAAAGGAGAAGCTGTGCTACCACAGAATGACATGTTATTTTCTGAAGAGTTAAGATTACCAAATGAAAGAAAGAATTCACATAACCTAAAATAAAATCCCATGTTCATGTTGCAGCCAGCAGTTTTCATTAAGAAGAAAGGTGTTTTTTTTTTGTTTTTTTTTTTTTTGTTTTTCCCTTCTCACTTCTTATGCTGTATCCTTCTCACCTTGTAGAACTGGGCAGTCAGTTACGAAGAGGCCTCTGCCTTCAATCATCTCATTTCCACTTACAGCATACCTTTTATTAAAAAGCACATAATAAATTGTTTTTAATAAAAAAAAATAGATATAGTTTGTTTCATAATGCATTGCTGTTTCTTATGGACTTTGTCTCAAACCCGCAGTGGTTTTCTTACAATATAGATATCTCCTATGGATTTATTTCCTATTACTATTCATTAGGAACTTTAAATAAATGAGCTTTTTTTGTGATTGACTGTCCTAGAAAAGAGACATTGAAAATAACTTTTCAAATGTTTCCAGGGTTAGGAACAATTTAGTTGTAATGATTTATTTTAAGTATAATATCATTTTAAATTTTACTCCAATTAAATAACTCAGCTCTGAAAAATTGCAAAATAGTTTATCCAAAATGAAAATGTAAGAACTTTTAGTACTCATTAAGTACTTTCTGCCACTGTGGCTGAGCAGGCAGTTCTATATTCACTTAGAATAACTAAAGTCATCTTGAGTAATTTTTCTAATAGGCAATAAAGAACTGAATCTTACACACCACCAGACAGCTTAAAAGCTAAGCTCTTTAATTGTTATTCTTAATATTCCACTTAATATTTTATGGCTGAATGCAATCAGAAGGAAAGCACTGGTTTATAATTTTCATTTTGAATATATTTTGTGCATTTCTTTATTAACAAATTGATTTTGAAAGAAGTTGTTTCATGCACTTTGTCCTAAATGCTTTAAATTATAAATAACAGTGTTGGAAAAAAAAAATCCAGACTGATTAGTAGTCATGGAGTTTACTCAAGGCTAAAACTCTGATATCTGAAAGCTTTTTCTCAGTGTCATAACACCTTTAATGAAGGGCTGAAAAATTACACTTTGGGATCATAGGTAACATTTGATAGATGGAAATATTTTTAAAAATTGTATTTATATTTCTAGAATTGTAGGAAAAAATCCCGACTAGTAAAATAAAATTTGGAATATGAAAATAAGGCAAAAAAAGGAAAAACTTAGAGGAGGGTAACAACTTCTATCAACCTAGAGAAATATACCTGCTATTGACTCAGTTGTTTCTCCTAAAATTCGTATGTTGAGGTCTTAATGTGCAATGTGACTATATTTGGAGATAGCATCTTAAAGAGAGTAAAGTTAAATGAGGTTACAAGGGTGGAATCCAATTCCAATCTGACTGTGCCCTTACAAGAAGAGAGAGATCGGAAAGATGTATATACAGGAAAGAGGACATATGAGAACACCAAGAGAAAGTGGTCATCTGCAAGCCAAGGAGAAAAGACTCAGGAGAAACCGGCACTGTTGTTGGTCTTTGATCTTGGATTTCCAGTCTCAAGAGCTATGACAAAAGAAATTTATGCTTTATAAGTAACACAGTCAGTGGAAATTAGTTATGGCAGCTTGAATATACCAATACAATACCCAAGTGAAAGCAGAAAAGTAGATGAATATTTTCCATAATGATTTGTTTTACTTTTCTGAAGAATATGCTTAGCAAAACACATTTCCTCCCAGCTGTGCCGGGTTGCACATTTCAGAACGTTTCATTAAATTTTAATAAAAAATGTAGCACTGTATAAGACATGTTTACTTTACATAATTTTCCTAACATTGTAATCATAAGTGTGGTAGGTTAAAAACAATAGCAAAACCACTGACATTTAGAAAAATGTTAGGAAGCATTATGGTTCTATAACTTTTTTGTGTGTCTCTAAAAAAAAGATGTTATTACTTTCTATAAACCTAGCTTTTAATTTTTAAAAAAGTGGCTAGCAGCTTGCCTTCCTGTCTACAACTTTCAACCTTGACTTTATTTACTCTCCCCTAAGCCAGGAAAATCAAGGAAGAGCTAAGTCTTAACAGCCTAAAACTTTAAAGAAAACTGCAGTTCTTTATTATTTTTTTTCCTCAGTAATTGATTTAGGAAATCTATGGGAAAAACTGACTGATACTGTGTGAATTAAAGTCTGTTGAGATTCCTCCAGAAATTGTTTTGTTTTTTGTATGGGGGTGGGGGGTTGTTTGGGAGTGGGGGGGTTCTTGCCATTGCAAAGAATAAAAGCATGAGAAAAATTCACTTATCCCTCTTCATGTGTTTGAGTAAGAACATGGTTGGTTAAACTGTGAATATAAATGGACAAGCTTGAGTGTGGAAATCCCATATGCTACTAGGAAATGAAGGAAATATAAAAGGAGCTTGGCCCTACATGGCATTATTTAGTTGCTGAAATACTAATTCTGGACCTACTTAACCTCTGGATTTGATATTCATGAAAAATACACAATCCTGAATTTTAAGCTTGGTATAATTTACTTGAATAGGGAGGGAAATTCTGGAATAGTGAGGCAAGACTAAAATATCCTATTGAGGATTTATGTTAGTTTGCTTCTATGAAAATACACAGTATAAAAATAATCTCAAATCTCCAGTACTTCTTCCTCGCTTTGCAAGAGGTTTCTTGAAAAATCTGTGTCTTCTAATCTCTGCTGGACTCACCTGAGGTAGGCTTGATTTGACTCAACCTATCTACATTTTCCATAATACAGAATCAAGGAAAGCCATTATATCAGACACTTGCTCTTATGGTGGGGAGCAAGAGTGAGAAGGCCAAGTTGGAACACATAATACCTTTACGTTAGGTCCAGAAGTGATCCTTTACCACTTTGATTCACAATCCATCTGTCAAACAGATCATATGGGATGAGTGTAACTCCAACTAGGAGATAGTGAATAGTTAGGGAATTATTCTAATAAGCCACAAGAATATTATAGACTTGTGTGCATGTGTGTGTATGTATACAGTTATAAGGAAATTAGAAAAATATTGCCTTCTTATGACTCATGAGATAATTGTAGACATTTAGCTTACACATTTATATATTATTGTAATATAATATATGTTATTATATATTATTGTAGACATATATGTACTCTGTACATTGTTTTTGTTGAAAGCACCAGTTAAACTCTGTTCGGGCTTTTCAGTAAAATAGTTGAGAAAGTAAAGATGAATACTGATGGTATTGGAAAAGTTATAAGGCAGTCTAATGGCAACAGAAGTCTAGACAAAAATAACTTAGAGCATGATGAGATCAATAGCAGAGCCAATACAAGGCAACTGAATGTCCAGGATGTAGTCCATGAGTAAAACAAGAATGGATGGAAGAGAAAGTTATTAGATTACATTTTTAGGAAATTTAGGTGAACTTTCTTGCATAATTTTGAGTTCCAAGTATACTTTAAGAGGGAAGAATTAAGTAACATAAAGTAAAATTTTAAGGCAAGCAAAATTTATCTCCTACATCAAAACAAATTGATGCTACAACTAATTATTGAGTCATAATTGTGTTACAATTTTATTAGCTCCTGTGAGTAGAAAGATTAAAATAGAGTATCTGCTTCATTATCAAAGGTATGACTCACATGTATTTACATAATCTATGAATTTCTTACATTAGGTATAAAAGACAGGGAAACATCAATTGTAATTTATAGAAAAATTTAATAAATTATCTGTTAAATGAGCAATTTATGTAGATTTTCTGTGGATTCAGATTATATGAATTGATTCCCCTTCCAAATGTGATATGCATCATGTAGCATATAAAGCCATTAGCTATTAAATCATTGGTTGCTTTTAAACTATTTTGCTTGCTTAGGCAGTAATTGAGACCATTTTCATTTTCACATTTACTTATAAAAATACCTGAAAATGTTATTTCATTTGGAGCTTTATAATAATCTATTTATACTTCCAAATCAATTAATTATGCATTTAACACTGTGACTGATACAAATGAAATATCCAAATAGTAAAAATATCCAAATATGTTTAGGTATAAGACTAGCTCCTCTTCATTTGGAGCTTTATAATAATCTATTTATACTTCCAGATAAATTAATTATGCATTTAACACGATGACTGATACAAATAAAATACCCAAATAGTAGAAATATCCAAATATGTTTAGGTATAAGAGTAGCCTCCTCATTGTAAGAATGTAAGGGGGGAAAAAATTTGGAAATTATTTTTGTTCTGGCTTCTGCATCAGATCTCATTTTGTTTCTTTTGAAAATGCAAAGTGGAATGCTATTTCTTTAGATCAGGTTATCAAAAAATAAATTCTGTGAATTCTTAGTCATAATGTTGTTGCTCAAATATCCCCAATTCCAGAGTTATTTTCAACTGCAGAAAACGTTGATACATGCATTATAACCTACTACAGTGGTTCTCCACCATCTGCATGTGTTGAGAAGGATAGGGATGTTTCTACCAGGCCCCCAGGGGATATTTGTCAATATCTATGGAATGAAGCAGGGAAAAGGCTAATAGAGTTTTGCCAAGAGGACACACTGCTCATAGAAAGACCCTCTTCCAACAACACAAGAGAAGACTCTACACATGGACATCACCAGATGGTCAACACCGAAATCAGGTTGATTATATTCTTTGCAGCCAAAGATGGAGAAGCTCTATACAGTCAGCAAAAACAAGACCGGGAGCCGACTTTGGCTCAGATCATGAACTCCTTATTGCCAAATTCAGACTTAAATTGAAGAAAGTAGGGAAAACCACTAGACCATTCATGTATGACCTAAATCAAATCCCTTATGACTATACAGTGGAAGTGAGAAATATATTTAAGGGACTAGATCTGATAGACAGAATGCCTGATGAACTATAGGCGGAGGTTCATGACATCATACAGGAGACAGGGATCAAGACCATCCTCATGGAAAAGAAATGCAAAAAGGTAAAATGGTTGTCTGAGGAGGCCTTACAAATAGCTGTGAAAAGAAGAGAAGTGAAAAGCAACAGAGAAAAGGAAAGATATTCCCATTTGAAAGCAGAGTTCCAAAGAATAGACAGGAGAGATAAGAAAGCCTTCCTCAGTGATCAATGCAAAGAAATAGAGGAAAACAACAGAATGGGAAAGACTAGAGATCTCTTCAAGAAAATTAGAGATACCAAGGGAATATTTCATGCAAAGATGGGTTCGATAAAGGACAGAAATGGTATGGATCTAACAGAAGCAGAAGATATTAAGAAGAGGAGGCAAGAATACACAGAAGAACTGTACAAAAAAGATCTTCATGACCCAGATAATCACGATGGTGTGATCACTCACTTAGAGCCAGACATTCTGGAATGTGAAGTCAGATGGGCCTTAGAAAGCATCACTACGAACAGAGCTAGTAGAGGCGATGGAATTTCAGTTGAGCTATCTCAAACCCTGAAAGATGATGCTGTGAAAGTGCTGCACTCGATATGCCAGCAAATTTGGAAAACTCAGCAGTGGCCACAGGATTGGAAAAGGTCAGTTTTCATTCAAATCCCAAAGAAAGGCAATGCCAAAGAATGCTCAAATTACCACACAATTGCACTCATCTCACACGTTACTAAAGTAATGCTCAAAATTGTCCAAGCCAGGCTTCAGCAATACATGAACCGTGAACTTCCAGATGTTCAAGCTGGTTTTAGAAAAGGCAGAGGAACAAGAGATCAAGTTGCCAATATCCACTGGATCATCGAAAAAGCAAGAGAGTTCCAGAAAAACATCTACTTCTGCTTTATTGACTACGCCAAAACCTTTGACTGTGTGGATCACAATAAACTGTGGAAAATTCTGAAAAAGATGGGAATACCAGACCACCTGACCCACTTCTTGAGAAACCTGTATTCAGGTCAGAAAGCAACAGTTCGAACTGGACATGGACCAACAGACTGATTCCAAATAGGAAAAGGAATACGTACTTCAAGGCTGTATATTGTCACCCTGCTTATTTAACTTATATGCAGAGTACATCATGAGAAACACTGGGCTGGAGGAAGCACAAGTTGGAATCAAGATTGCTGGGAGAAATATCAATAACCTCAGATATGCAGAAGACACCACTCTTATGGCAGAATGTGAAAAGGAGCTAAAAAGCCTCTCAATGAAAGTGAAAGAGGAGAGTGAAAAAGTTGGCTTAAACCTCAACATTCGGAAAACTAAGATCATGGCATCTGGTCCCATCACTTCATGAGAAATAGGGAAACAGCGGAAGCAGTATCAGACTTTATATTTTTGGGTTCCAAAATCACTGCAGATGGTGACTGCAGCCATGAAATTAAAAGGCGCTTACTCCTGGGAAGGAAAGTTATGACCAACCTGGATAATATATTAATTAGGAGAGTCATTACTTTGCCAACAAAGGTCCGTCTAGTCAAGGCTATGGTTTTTCCAGTAGTCACGTATGGATGTGAGAATTGGACTGTGAAGAAATTTGAGCACTGAAAAATCGATGCTTTTGAACTGTGATGTTGGAGAAGACTCTTGAGAGTCCCTTGGGCTGCAAGGAGATCCAACCAGTCCATCCTAAAGGAGATCAGTCCTGGATTTTCATTGGAAGGACTGATGCTGAAGCTGAAACTCCAATACTTTGGCCACCTCATGCGAAGAGTTGACTCATTGGAAAAGACCCTGATGCCGGGAGGGATCGGGGGCGGGAGGAGAAGGGGACGACAGAGGATGAGATGGCTGGATGGCATCACCGTCTTGATGGACATGAATTTGAGTGAACTCCAGGAGTTGGTGATGGACAGGGAGGCCTGGCGTGCTGCTATTCATGGGGTCGCAAAGAGTCGGACACGACTGAGAGACTGAACTGAAAAGCATTTTTAGTTGCCACAATTTTTGTGTGGGGGACATTACTATCTTCTAGTATTTGGAGTCCAGGGATATGACTTAACACCCTATTAACTGGTCTTCCCTGATATTTCAGCTGGTAAAGAACCTGCCTGCAATGCGGAAGACCTGGGTTCGATACCTGAGTTTGGAAGATCCCCTGGAGAAGGGAAAGGTTACCCACTCCAGTATTCTGGCCTAGAGAATTCCATGGACTGTATAGTCCATGGGGTTGCAAAGAGTCGGACAGGACTGAGCGACTTTCACTTTCAATACAATGCAGGGAGCTGGCCCCACAACAAAGAATTGCTGCTGCTGCTGCTGCTGCTGCTAAGTCACTTCAGTTGTGTCCGACTTTGTGTGACCCTATAGACGGCAGCCCACCGGGCTCCTCTGTCCCTGGGATTCTCCAGGCAAGAATACTGAGTGGGTTGCCTTCCTTATCCAATGCATGCATAAATGCTAAGTCATTTCAGTCGTGTCTGACTCTGTTTGACCCTATGGACAGCAGCCCACCAGGCTCCTCTGTCCACGGGATTCTCTAGGCCAGAATACTGGAATGGGTTGCCATTTCCTTCTCCACAACAAAGATTATCAATCTTCAAATGACACCAGTGCCCAGAATTGAGAAATCCTGATGTAGTAAAACTCCACCGCAGTGGTGATCATTTAAATGAAATAGTACAATTAAATTTCGTTGTAATACAATTCTTTAGCAAAGACTTGAAGAAGTGAAGAAGTTAGTAGCATTATATCTGTGAAAATATCTTTGCAGACAGAGAGAATAGCCAGTGTAAAGGCTCTAAGGTGAACAGTATTTTTTGTGTGACAAAGCACAAAAAATAGCAACATTATTTTTTCAAGTATTGGGGTGAAGAAACTTCGTGAAAATGAACAGAATAATATATTAATTTTCCTCTGAACACTTTATTTTTTAGCGTAATAGACTGCTCAAATTCTGCTCTGGTATTATCCAGTGAAATGAATTGAAAGAGAGAATGAATAAACAATACAAATGATATTAGAATTTTGCATGTTAATTATAGAGGACTCACATTATAAGTTAAATGTGCATATAGATAATGTGAAAATGATATCCTTCATGTAGAATATGATTATATGATTTATATGTTCTATTATGTGATTTATATGTTTATATGTTTTATATGTTCTATATATGTTTTATGTGATTTATATGTTCTATGTGATTTATATGTTCTATAAGAAACATATTTCTAATATAAAGTTATCTATAACACGTTTACTTTGAATACAGTTATTAATATTTTATGAATATAATATAAATGTCTATGTGAATGACATAGTTACAATGCATATGAAAATTGGCATACATAATTCTTTCTAAGTAAAATGATACAACAAATAGATGTATAATTTCTTCAAAATATTAAAAAAACTCACTATATCACATGAACTTTCTCTGTAAGAGGGCTTCTCAGGTGATGCAGTGGTAAAGAATCAGCCTGCCAATGCAGGAAACCCAAGAGACACAGGTTCAATCCCTGAGTGGGGAAGATACCCTGAAGAAGGAAATGACAGCTCACTCCAGTATTCTTGCCTGGAAAATACTTTGGACAGGGGAGCCTTGTGGGCTACAGTTCATGGGGTCACAAAGAGCTGGACACAACTGAGCAACTGAGAAAACACAGGACAGCACAATTTATATATTAGCAAAACATTGAAAGATAATTTATCATTTCGGGAGGTTGTTAGCAAACTACTTCTGTTCATTCTTTTGAGATGATTTTGAAGCTTCTGTCTTCAAACTGTGGAGTCCATTTCCCTACCTCCTGAATCTGGGTTATTATTGTGACTTACTTGGACTACTAGAACATGGTGGTAGTGATATTACAATACTGAACCCAAGGCTCAGCAGCTTTACACGCTTTCAGTCTCTTTTTAGACTCCTGTCTCCATCTTGAGTCAAAGTCCAGATTAGTTTACTGGAGATGAGACATAAAAAGATACAGCTAAACCAACCTGATTGTCCCAGGAAAACACACATGTAAAAAAGTTCATCCCACATAAGTAAAGTCACCTACTTGATCAACTGGTAAACATAGGCACATAAATTTAAACTTAGTGGAGCCCATCTCAGGTCAAAAGGAGAGCGCAGCTAACCCATAGACTTATGGGCAGTAAACTTAAACATCTGTGATTTACGTTGTATTTTTTATGATTTTGTTGTGGTGAAATGTACATAGCATAAAATTAACCAGTTTAAATATATAACTAATTTAAATATGCCTATTCTGACTTCTTATAGAAAATGTTAAAAATGCTGTATGACTTTTTATATCAATACTAAAATGATTGAATATAAGCATGAGTAAAGATTTGATAATTTGGAATCAGCCAAACTCAAAATCTTCCAGGCAGGATTTAAGACAATGAGAGGCAAATGGTAGGAATTTTATGTATCAGTTTTAAAAAATACTAAAATGATAGACAGGAAATACCGAAATATATTAGGGAAAAATAAAGACAAATAAAGTATGTTATGAGTTGGAAATCAAATGGAAATGCCAATGAGCTGCAATATCTCTTTAGGTTAATGGACCATCTCTGTTGTTAGATGAACTTGCATGAAATTTAGAAAAGGCATAGCTTCACTTAGCAATGCCTTATGTCAAACAGTTACATGTTCTGAGATATGTATGGGTATGGGTGACTATAGTATCTGATAATAAACATTACCAATATTTACCTTAAAAATAGGAAAAATCACAATACCCACTCTTGGAAATCTATTGGATGTTGTATTGGCTGTCTTAAGAGATCATTATAATAAAATAAGCAATAAGCAAATTATATAATATGTATACATAATGTGTATACATAAAGTAACACACAAACCTGTCAAACTTATACTTGCTTGTATTCACAAAGACAATGGGGCCTTGTTTTGAAGAAATAATAATAGGTTTCAGCCAAGAGTTTGGATATTTTACTAACATATCAAGAAGAATTAAAATTTCCCATCTGAGTGAACTATGTACTTTAGAGAGTTTTCCCTACTTGCCTGTAAATATAAGTATGTATTTCCGTGTCTGTATCTTCTAGATATTTGCATCAATTTCATGTTATTTCTAAACCAAAATACTTCCTTATTCATGCTGGAAAGATTGTTTATTTTACTTGTGTCTTAAAAAAGTTTTAGAGTAAACAAAGTTAATTGAAATAACTTAGTATCTTTATTTTAGGACAATAAATCGAATGCAGTGATGTTTAGGGAACATTTAAAATGACAGCATTTTACTATTTATTAGGATACTTTTCAGTCCCTTTAATTTCTATTTATTACCTTAATATGTCTTATGTTTTATGACTATCTATAATACATGATGTAAATCACAGTTAGCTATTGGATGAATGATTGATTCATATGTACAGACAGTTCTGTAAATTAATAATAATGTCTAATAACTATGCAAATATTTGTAAAATGAGTGAATATCAAGGTAAAACCACTTATTTTGAAATGATGAGGATTATTCTGGCAGAATGTTCTGGAAAATAAGACATATTGAAATATACTTCTCATTTTTCTGTGTTACATTAAAATGTAATTTACCCTAAAGGAAACATCTGTTTAGAAAATCAAAATAATGTAAGCAATCAATTTTCTTTTGTGTTCAACTTCCATTCAGTTGTATCATAATATAAAAGCATTTATATAATGACATGATGACTATATCTTGAATTAATTTGCCTAGAACTTTAGGGCAGATATTTCATTTTTTCTGTTATTTGGAAAAACATTTAAACTAGATATATTATTTAGTGAGGGTTTAATTCACTAAGCTAAATATTCATTATATTATTTGCAGCCAAATATGGAGAAACTCTATACAGTCAGCAAAAACAAGACCAGGAGCTGACTGTGGCTCAGATCATGAACTCCTTATTGCCAGATTCAGACATAAATTGAAGAAAGTAGGGAAAACCACTAGACCATTCAGGTATGACTAAATCAGATCCCTTACAATTATACAATGGGAGTGACATATAGATTCAAGGGATTAAATCTGATAGAGAGAGTGTCTGAAGAACTATGGACAGAGGTTCATAACATTGTAAAGGAGGCAGTGATCAAAACCATCCCCCAAAAGAAGAAATGCAAAAAGGCAAAATGGTTGTCAGAGGAAGCTTTATAAGCAGATGAGAAATGAAGAAAAGTGAGGGGCAAAGAAAAAAGAAAGATATATCCATCTGAATTCAGAGTTCCAAAGAAAAGCAAGGAAAGATAAGAAAGCCTTCCTAAGTAATCAATGCAAAGAAATAGAGGGAAACAATAGAATGGGAAAGATTAGAGATTACTTCAAGAAAATTAAAGCTATGAAGGGAACATGTCATGCAAAGATGGGCTCAATAAAGGACAGAAACAGTGTGGACCTAACAGAAGCAGAAGATATTAAGAAGAGGTAGCAAGAATACACAGAACTATATGAAAAAGATCTTAATGATAAGCACGATGGTGCTATAAGTCATCTAGAGCTAGACATCTTGGAGTTTGAAGTCCAGTGGGCCTTAGGAAGCATCATTAAGAATAAAGCTAGTGGAGGTAATGGAATTCCAGCTGAGCTATTTCAAATCCTAAAAGATGATGCTGTTAAAGTACCACACTTAATAGGCCAGCAAATTTGGAAAACCAGGACTGGAAAAAGTCAGTTTTCATTCCAATCCCAAAGAAAGGCAATGCCAAAGAATGTTCAAACTACTGCAAAATTGCATTCATCTCACATGCTAGCGAGGTAATGTTCAAAGTCCTCAAAACCAGACATCAAAAGTATGCGAAATGAGAACTTCCAGATTTTAAAGCTGGATTCAGAAAAGACAGAGGAACCAGAAGTCAAATTGCCAACATCCATTGGATCATAGAAAAAGCAAGAGAAATCCAGAAAAACATCTACTTCTGCTTTATTGACTACACTAAAGTCTTTGGCTGTGTAAATAACAGCAAGCTGTGGAAAATTCCTGAAGAGATAGGAATACCAGACCACCTGACCTGCCTCCTGAGAAATCTGTATGCAGGTCAAGAAACAAAAATTAGAAATGTACATGGAACTACAGACTGGTTCCAAATCAGGAAAGGAGTATGTCAAGGCTGTATATTGTAACCCTGCTTATTTAACTTATATGCAGAGTACATCATCTGAAATGCCAGACTGGTTGAAGCACAAGCTGGAATCAAGACTGCAGGAAGAAATATCAGTAACCTAAGATGTACAGATGACACCACCCTTATGTCAGAAAGTGAAGAGGAATTAAAGAGCCTCTTGATAAAAGTGAAAGAGGAGAGTGAAAAAATTGGCTTAAAATTCAATGTTCAGAAAACTAAGATCATGGCATCTGGTCCCATCACTTCATGGCAGATAGATGGGGAAACAGTGGAAACAGTGACAGGCTTCATTTTGGGGGGTTCCAGAATCACTGCATGTGGTGACTGCAGCCATGAAATTTAAAAATGCTTACTTTTTGTAAGAGCAATTAAGACACACCTAAATGGCATATTAAAAAGCAGAGACTTGACTTTGCCAACAAAGGTCTATATAGTCAGAGCTATGGTTTTTCTGGTAATCATGTATGGATGTGAGAGTTGGACTATAAAGAAAGCTGAGCACCAAAGAACTGATGCTTTTGAACTGTGGTGTTGGAGAAGACTCTTGAGAGTCCCTTAGCTGCAAGTAGATCAAACCAGTCAATCCTAAAGGAAATCAGTCCTGAATATTCATTGGAATGGCTGATGTTGGACTTTGGCCAACTGATGTGAAGAACTGACTCATTAGAAGACTTTGATGCTGGGAAAGATTGAAGGTGGGAGGAGAAGGGGACAACAGAGGATAAGATGGTTGGATCGCATCACCGACTCATTGGACATGAGCTTGAGTAAACTCTGGGAGTTTGGTGATGGACAGGGAGGTCTGGTATGCTGCAGTTTATGGGGTCACAACGAGTCGGACATGACTGGATGACTGAACTGAACTGAACTAAATGACTGAACTGAGCTGATAAAGAAGACAGTTCTGATTTACAGTAAATGATAGGACTCATACAGTTGCTTGTAAATTTTAGGCTTTAACAAAAACTGCTGAAACTTCAAGAAAAAAAATTTTAACATGAAAATAAAGTCAAGATTGATATATTTCACTAAGAAGCAATGTAACTATATTCCCAGGCTTTTAATTACTTCCATAGATTTGAAGTTTTATAAACCACTATCAGTTTCCATTCACTAAGAATTCATAAAAGACACTCTATTATCTACATTAAATAAAACACTTTTTTTTTTTTTTATGACAGAGTGTTTGACTGAAAAGAATTTGCCCATATTTTAATTCCCTTTTTCAGTTTTGATGACAGTACAAATGAATCAGTGACTGATTAATTTGGTGTTATTGTTCAGAGGTCCCTTTAAAAATTGATTTAGTTATTAACCCATGACAACCATGCAGACTATTTCCATTCATTTCATAAACTGAACCTGACATTTATTACAAATTCACTTTCTTTACATTGCATTTCTAATTCTACTTTTTAAATACCAAGTAGTGAATGGTATAAAATTCAACGATGCAGTAGTTTATAAAGGAAACTGTTAATGTTGCTTAACCTCCTTCCCAAAAAAGAAAGTCAATCTTGTTCACTTGTACTTTTCAAACTCGATCTTTCATAAATAAAATCAATAATTGGGAGACAAAGAATCACTTCAAAAACAGAAAAGAAAGTACCAAACTATCTTTCAAAAATATTTTTTAGAAGATGTCAGAGGAGTAGGATGGGGAGACCACTTTCTCCCACACAAATTCATCAAAAGATCATTTGAACGCTGAGCAAATTCCACAAAACAACTTCTGAATGATGGCAGAGGACACCAGGCACCCAAAAAGGCAGCCCATTCTCTTCAAAAGAAGGTAGGACAAAATATAAAAGATAAAAAGAAAGACAAAAGAGTTAGGGACGGAGACCCATCCCAGGGAGGGAGGTGCGAAGGAGGAGAAGTTCCTAAATACCAGGAAGCCCTCTCACTGGTGGAACTGTGGGGGACTTTGGAATCTCAGAGAGCAACAAAACCGGGAAGAAAAAACAACAACAACAACACTACACAGATTACGCACCTAACCACAACTCCCAGCAGAGAAGTATCCCAGCAGCGAGTGGGGGCTGAATAGGGAGGTGTGGGTTGCATGCTGAGGGTAAGGACCAGACCTGAATGCCCTGAGGACATTCTGAAGGAGCTAACCTGAGATAGTAACCCAAACTGTGGGATAGCTAGAGAGAGAGAGAAAAAAAGAGAGAGAGAGATGGAACTTTCCCGGCAAAGCTCTAACCTAAGGCACAGCCAGACCTGCTCACAGAACAAAGAGTTGAACAAACACCAGAGGAGAATTAGCTGGCTGAGGACAGGCCCATCTCCCGCTGGAGGCAGAGAGGCAGGCAGGGGACAGCCAGAGCTGGAAGGCAAGGGCATCCATCTCAGGCCCAGAGACGGCATCCTCCACCAAACTGTGAGCCGCCTCCCAGTTGCTAACCAAGTCTTCCTGGGATCCTGGATGGTTGACATTCGCCAGGAGGGTCGCAGTCAGAGATCCGCTCCCCAGAAAAATACACAGGGCACGCCTGAGAGGGTGCTCTCGCTGCGCACGCAGGGAACGGAGGGCCTGGGACCCAGGAGGTGATAAGACGCACTGTCCACCTGGGAGAGTGCACTCGCCAAGCACCTGGTCGCTTGAGCTGCTTGGACTTGGGAAGGGCACAAAATGCAGGCCCAACCGAGTCTCTGCCTTTGTGGAGAACCTGAGAACCTGAACCTGAGTGGCTTAGACCTGGGAAGTGCACTCAACCCAGAGCCCACTTTAGACAGTTCCCCTGCAGAGTAACCTGGAGCCTGAGCAGTGTAGACTGGAAAAACACACACGGGATGAGCAGGGGGAAACCCAGTGTGGCCCAGACACTGTGAGCACTCCCTACACACGCCAGTGGTATTTGTTAATGCAGTGTTCCTCCCTCCCCGCAGCACAACTGAACATGTGAGCCTAAACAAGTGAGTCTAAATAAGTGACCACCTTCACCCCCTTGTGTCAGGGGGGAAATTAGACCCTGAAAAGACTTGCAAACAGGGGAAGCCAAAATAAACTAAGAAGAGGGAACCGCTTTGGAAGTGACAGGTACAATAGATTAAAACCGTGTAGTTAGCATTGACTACATTGGAAGGAGCCTATAGACCTTGAGAAGAAGTATAAGCTGGAACAAGGAACTATCTCAAGCTGAAGTGACCCCACACTGCCCTCAACAGCTCCAGAGAAATTCCTAGGTATATTTTACTATTATCCTTTTTTATTTTTTTTTTATTTTTAAGTTCTTTATTACTCATTTAATTTTCATTTTATAACCTACTGTTACCTTGCAAGAGAAGGATCCTATTTTTAAAGCAAATTTCATATATGTATTTTATAATTTTTGTGATTTTTTAAAAAATATTTTATTTTTGAGAGTCTAACCTCTACTCTAGATTTTGAATCTTTGATTTTTGGTATCTGTTATCAATTTTGTACCTTTAAAAATCCAATCTTCAGTACCCATTTTTACTTAGGAGTGTGATTACTGGCTTGATTGCACTCTCCCATTTTAACTATCCTTTTTCTCCCCCGGGTCACCTCTACCTCCTCCCTCCCCCTTGTCTTCTCTACTCTGTGAATCTCTTTGGGTGTTCTGGGCTGTGGAGAACACTTAGGGAACTGATTAATGGCTAGATCTGTCTCCCTCCTTTTGACTCCCCCTCTTCTCCTCCTGGTCACCTCTATCTCCTTTCTCCTTCACTCTGTGTAACTCTGTGTACCTCTCTGAGTGTTCCAGACTGTGGAGATCACATAGGGAATTGATTACTGGCTAGATATTTCTCTCCCCTTTTGATTCCCCCTCTTCTCCTCCTGGTCATCTCTGTCTCCCTCCTCCCTTTTTTCTTCCCCATGTAACTCTGTGAACCTCTCTGGGTGTCCCTCACTGTGAAGAATCTTTTCACCATTAAACTAGATGTTTTATCATCCATGCTGTATGGATGGAGAAGTATTGAGGCGACTGTAAGAATAAGACTGGAAGCCAGAGGCAGAAGGCTTAAATTCAAAACTTGAGAACACCAGAAAACTCCTGACTCCAGGAACATTAACTGACAAGAGCTCATCCAAAAGCCTCCATACCAACACTGAAACCAAGTTCCACCCAAGAGCCAACAAATATCAGAGCAAGACATATCAAGCTAATTCTCCAACAATCCAGGAAGATCAATTTAATCAATTTAATTAATTTAATCAAATTAATTTAATTAATTAACATTAATTTAATCCTGAGCATTAAAATGCAGGCGGCCAAAAGTCACACCAAACCCACAGACAGCTCAAAACTCACTACTGGACACTTCATTGCACTCCAGAGAGAAGAAATCCAGCTCCACCCACCAGAACACTGGCACAAGCTTCCCTAACCAGGAAACCTTGACAAGCCACTTGTCCAACCCCACCCACAGGGAGGAACCTCCACAATAAAGAGGAACCACAAATTTCCAGCATACAGAAAGGCCACCCCAAACACAGCCATCTAAACAAGATGAAAAGGCAGAGAAATATTCAGCAGGTAAAGGAACATGATAAATGCCCACCAAACCAAACAAAAGAGGAGGAGATAAGGAGTCTATCCGAAAAAGAATCCAGAATAATGATAGTAAAAATGATCCAAAATCTTGAAAACAAAATGGAGTTACAGATAAATAGCCTGGAGATAGGGTTGATAAGATGAAAGAAATGTTTAGCAAGGACCTAGAAGAAATAAAAAAGAGTCAATCAATAATAAATAATGCAATAACTGAGCTCAAAAACAGTTTGGAGGGAACCAACAGTGGAATACCTGAGGCAGAAGATAGAATAAGTGAAGTGGAAGATAGAATGTTGAAAATAAATGAAGCAGAGGGAAAAAAAGAAAAAAAGAATTAGAAGAAATGAGGACAATCTCAGAGACCTCTGAGACAATGTTAAATGCCCCAACATTCAAATCATAGGAGTCCCAGAAGAAGAAGACAAAAAGAAAGGCCATGAGAAAACAGTTGAGGAGATAATAGTTGAAAACTTCCCTAAAATGGGGAAGGAAATAACCACTCAAGTTCAAGCAACCCAGAGAGTCCAAGTAGGATAAACTCAAGGCAAAACACCCCAAGACACATATTAAACAAATTAACAAAGATCAAACACAAAGAACAAATATTAAAAGCAGCAAGGGAGAAATAACAAATAACACACAAGGGGATTCCCATAAGGATAACAACAAATCTTTCAGTAGAAACTCCTCAGGCCAGAAGGGAATGACAGGACATACTTAAAGTGATGAAAGAGAAAAACCTACAACTCAGATTATTGTACCCAGTGAGGATCTCATTCAAATATGAAGGAGAAATCAAAAGCTTTACAGACAAGCAAAAGCTGAGAGAATTCAGCACCACCAAACCAGCTCTTCAACAAATGCTAAAGGATCTTCTCTAGACAGGAAACACAGTAAAGCTTTATAAACTTGAACCCAAATCAACAAAGTAATGGCAACGGGATCATACTTCTCAATAATTACCTTAAATGAAATGGGTTGAATGCCCCCAACCAAAAGACAAAGACTGGCTGAATGGATAAAAAAACAAGACCTCTATATATGCTGTCTACAAGAGACCCACCTCAAAACAATGGACACATACAGACTGAAAGTGAATGGCTGGAAAAAGATATTTCATGCAAACGGAGATTAAAAGAAAGTAGGAATAGCAATACCCATATCAGATAAAGTAGGCTTTGAAATAAAGGTCATGAAAAGAGACAAAGAAGGACACTACATAATGATCAAAAGACAATCCAAGAAGATGTAACAATTATAAATATATATGCACCCAAGAAGAAGATACAACAATTGTAAATATATATGCACCCAACATAGGAGCACTGCAATATGTAAGGCAAATGCTAACAAGTGTGAAAGGGGAAATTAACAGTAACACAATAATAGTGGGAGACTTTAATACCCCACTCACACCTATGGATAGATCAGCTAAACAGAAAATTAGCAAGGAAACACAAACTTTACATAATACATTGGACCAGTTAGACCTAATTGATATCTCTAGGACATTTCACCTCAAAACAATGAATTTCACCTTTTTCTCAAGGGCACACAGAACATTCTCCATGATAGATCACATCCTGGGCCATAAATCTAGCCTTGGTAAAATAAAAAAAAAAATAATTGAAATAATTTCAAGCCACTTTTCTGATCATAATGTGGTAAGATTAGATGTCAACTACAAGAGTGAGTAGCCTGTCCCTTCTCTTGGGGATCTTCCCAACCCAGGGATTGAATCCAGGTCTCCCGCATTGTGGGTGGATTATTTACCAGCTGAGCCATCAATAAAATAAGGTATATCTGTAGACTTAAAGTTTTGAGATTTGGAACCAGACATTTATTTGCTTTGTATATTACTTTGTTGTGTGTTAGTTGTTGCTTATTAATTATATTTATTTAAAATACATAGTTTAAAATGAGTGGGATATGGTCTCTACCCAGAGGAGTTAATAATTTTGTTGCATAGACACATACCTATAAATAAGTAACTTTGATAAGATATGGAGACTATTAAGATAGGAAAAAAATACCAGAAGCTGAGAAGATTAAAGTATTAGTTTCTCAATTGTGTCCAACTCTTTGTGACCCCATAGACTGTAGCCCACCAGAATACTCTGTCCATGGTGTATTCCAGGCAAGAATTCTGGGGTGGGTTGCCATTACCTTCTCCACAGGATCTTCCTGACCCAGGGATAAAAAAGATCAAGGACCAGGCTAAATATTTTTCCACAGTAGTGCTCTATTACTTCTGGTGAGTTAAAGAGATCATGTCTCAGCATTTATGTCTGTCTTTTGTGAACAAAGTTAACCTGTGTTGATTGTACAGACTTTTTCAAAAGTCTTGACTTTGTTCTAAATATAGAGAAGCTAAAGCTAGCTTATATTGCTTCTGTATTTTATGGACTCAAATGTTCACTTATGTAGCTCTTCCACAGGTTTTCAAAAGTTTACTCTCACAATCATTACTCAGTTATCAATAAATATTGGACAAGATTCAAACTCTGTACTCAATCAAATGAATAAGATGAATACATAATTAATTTTAAATGCAGCATATTCCTCATATAAGTATTAACCTTCCTGATAAGTTCACTAAATTAAAGTCAGAATATTAAAATTTGTGAAAAATGCTTCATTTAAAAATGTATTTAAATAAAGTAATTTTTTGTGTGTGTGTTCATCTGGGGAATGCTGATATGCCTTATCTATTGTTAAAGTTGCCAGATCTAAAAGAATGATTATTTTCAGCCTAAATAAGTTTACTTTGATAGTTGATTAAATATCAGGAGTAATTATCATAATAACCAAACCAACATACTGACCTCAAATAATGTACAAACTTTTTTTTTTAACTTCTACAAAGATCATACTGAAGAAAATTTTTAAAAAAGAGAGAATTTCAAGATACAAACTCTTCTTGAAAACTTTGACAAATTTTCACACTATATGTTTTTGAAAGTATTTCAAGATAAAAATTGTGAAAATGACCTTTACTTTATGCTTTTATTTTCTTGACGTGCTAGCTTGGATCATCATTTTATGCACTATTTATACTCCTTTTTATGGGAAATCTGACCTTTACTGGAATTTAGATATGAACAGAATACAAATGTGTAAGCATGCTTCTTATGAGCTGGAAAAAATGAAAGGAACGATAAACAGATGAAGAGAGTATCTGTGAAATGTGCTGTATAAAGTGTATCTTTCAGGCTAGGGTTTATAAAAGCCATTTACAATTCTTTAGCTCTCCAGATTGCTTTATCAGTACATTAAAATTAAAGATGATGAGGCAAGTATCAACATGAAATATCCCTGATCAGATAAATCTTTAAAGTGAACACAGTATAGTAATTAAAAAGTTGTTTAAAAAGTTATACTAAATGTAATGCATTTGAATTGCATGAACAAAGCATTAGCTTCCATTTTTTGAAATATGTCATTATACTTAATTGTTAATAATGATCTCTGAGTAGACTTTTGTACTGGTAACATAAAAGTTAGAGTTCCTTTAGGATTGGCTGGTTGGATCTCCTTGCAGACATACTCAGGGCGAAGGAAAAATAGTTGTTATTCACCCAGTTTCTAGATTCTATCAAGGACAAGTGTTACTTAAATAATTCCCCCCCCCCCCCAGAATTAGAAGTTTACATTAATTATGAAAAAATGACACTGTATTGCTGAACAAAAGATGTGAGCCCACGTTGAAATCAGATGCCCTGAATACAGCCTGTTGTGTTTGGTGATAGTAACAAAAAAATAAATTTGAATTAATGTCACTATCAAGTCATGTCTTTCAATTTGGTATCATTAATATTTCTTTTTTTAAATTATTTTCTCCATCACTAAGTAAGTAATACATGGAGAGCTATAGTGAATATAATGTGAATGAATTCTTTTATCCCTTTTCTCTAATCCTATTTTATTTTCAAGTGACTGCTATTAATTTTCTTGTCATCTCTCTAGTAAACTTGATTGATAGACAAATCTAGTCATAGTAGTTGCCTATGATTAGAATGATTGTATAGTATCCAGAGACTTAATTCATGTATACTAACTTATCTTTTTAAGAATCCTTGACTGTTTTAAACATCTGACCATTCACATCAGTATGTTAATGAACACCTGTGTATATTTACTAGTGCACACAGATCTAGATACATATACACACATAGTATAAACATACATACATAGCACATACATAAATATTATATGCATAAATATATGTAGTATAGTATGTACATATTTAACTTTATGATCAACATTTTATCATTTAAACAATGTATTCAGTAGGAGTCTCTCTCTCAATAATTTCTCATTCAAAGTTCTGGTTCTGTTTGATCTAATGTGTCATATATTCATACTTTCTACAATTCGGTGATTTTATTTTTGTGTTTGCAAAAATATTTGTTTTACTCAACTATTTGTTATGTGTACATCTTTCATTTGACAATTATTGAGCAACTAGAAAACATATTTGCTGTAATATTTGCAAAGATAGTTCTTTGAAAGAGAATAACCAGAAGAAAATGAAAAACATCAAACTCTATTCCCAACACAGTAACTCAAACCACCCTTTAAAATGGCATTCAGATTATCTTGCTTTTCTGATCAAAACTCTATGGCTTCCCATTATAACTCGGAGTAAAATTAATGGTACTTTTGATAATGTAAACTGCTATTACACAATCTTGCACTAGAATAATCCTTGCTCCATTTACAATCTCTTTTCTGTTCAGTCAGCATTTTTCAGCCATAATCACACACACTACCTCTGAGCTTTTTCATCTTCTAGTCCTTCTGTTTGGAATGCTCTTTTCCAGATAGTTACAGAACTAATTCCTTGATTTCTTTCAGGTATTTGCTAACTATGTTCTTGTGGTAAAGACTTCCTGGTCCATCATTACATAAAGACCACACCTCATCTACAGTTCTTTCCTTCTTATCCTGTTGTACTTTACCTTCATTGCATATATTGCCACCAAATATCTCCTATGATTTGTGTATATGTTTAGTAAAAACCAATACTTAATTTATTGATTTATTGTGGTTTAGTTGTTCAGTCCTGTCTGACTCTTGTGACCCCATGGACTGTATCCCACTTGGCTCCTCTGTCCATGAGATTTTCCAGGCAAGAATACTGGAGTGGGTGGCCATTTATCACAACTTTTAGAGCTAAATCATAATGTATATAAGCTTAATAAATATTTGTTGAAACTGAGAGTGAAGGTAAGAGAAATATTAAGTATATTATTGAGTATGTATATCTGAAAATATAGTGAAAAATTCAAATTTGAAACTTGAGAGCCATAAGCATATAGAACTCTGAAACTACCAGCTCTTTTGTGTATGATGTCACCCTAGAAGAGAACAAATGAAAGCTGCAAGTTAATTAAACATGCCATGCTAAAGAAATGTTTTTGTAGATAAGGTTATAGTATGTTCTTAACAGACAAACATTTGCAAAGTTGATCTCTTATGAAAGTTTCTCCTGCTTATGCAAAGAGTTGGACATGACTGAGCGACTGAACTGAACTGATGCCAACTTAAAATTTAACTGTGTATTAACAAGGTTTTTCTCAGTTACATAGGCAATAAAAATGATGTTGATTTTGCAGCTAATTACTTAATTTAACTGTGGTGTGAATTCAAGTAAACATGTCTTGGAAAGTGGCACAAGCTAACCTTATCAGGCATAGCCAGCTAAAAGTGTTTTGACATCATTTACTTCTAAGCCCTGTGTCCTAGGCAAAATGGTTGATGATTAGGTTTAGGAATCTGAAAGTTAATTTTGTCTTCCTTCTTTTGCTACAGTTGTGATTTGGGGAAAAAATATTGTAAGACTATCTGAGCTTTACTTTCTTATAATGTATTTATACTATTTTACCAAGTATAAGTCAACCAACCATATGTTCTCTTTAGCATTGGATTTAGTGTCATGGATCTATCTAAATTATTTTATAACATATTTTAATTAATGACATCACTTGTCATAAACCTTATAATCACCTTTCATCTTTAGAGCAAGGAAATCTTATTTGATGCTTATATACTTTAATTAACAATGATTAAGTATGAGAAAGTTAAAATCAAATGCTATGAAAGAAAAGTAATAAGGTGTGGCTGAAAAATAGTTTAACTTTTATTAATTGAAAGTTAAATTCCCATTACTTTCATAAACCTGCATAATAGAAATAAACATTCATATTGAATTTAAGCTCCATACATAAATTCAAGTCTTTGGATTTATCTAATGTAAACCACATGGCATTTTTGGGGAGCAGCTTTTAAGTTTTCTTTTTTTAATTAAAAGGGAGCTGGAAAATTTAATTTGCAATTATATGTGGAGACTTCTCTCAATTTCAATGAACAGTTACCATGTAGACATTTATCTCTGAGTTCAGTTGATAGTTTGGTAAAAACTCTCCCATTTAGAAAAGGAAATTGTCTTTATTTATCACTTCATTTTTAGTGCTCAAGTTCTATTTGGACATTGGTCTTTTTTTTTTTTTCATTTATTACCTGCACAATGACATGTTTCTCTTTAAATATATTTTTCTGAAAAGTGCTTATTAAAAAGCCCATTACTTTCTTTAAAATCCTTTAAACCTCAAGACAATTAAGGAATTGTTGACATTGATTACTTACTGCTGAATGGAGTTCTTTTAAATTGAGTTAAACCAACAACACTTGCCCAAAATCTTTAAATCATTAGAGTCAAAAAAGTCCTGAATTAGCAGATCTTAGTACAACCTATGTGCAGATGGCTTTTGTTATTGTCTATATTTTCCTAAATAGGTTTTAAGGTTGGAGAGATTAAGTACTTAAGAACATTGTGATAGACATTTCCATCTCTTTTTAAATGTATAATTTTAACAAAATCAAGGCAAGATGTTACTATAAAAGAAGTTATATCAATTCTACTTGTAACTGGCAGAAAACAAAACCCCCCAAAATATAATAACTGAAATTGTGCTTTACTAAACTACAAGTATTTCCATTAAGTTAAAAAAAAAATCTTGAGTTTTCAATACTATTTTTTCAAAACCCTTTCTTTTCTCCTTATAAAATAAATCTTAATTTATCTATTTATTATTTATTTTTTTGATGCTCAAACTAGATTTATTTATTTTTTCCATTTATTTTTTTAGTTGGAGGCTAATTACTTTACAATATTGTAGTGGTTTTTGCCACACATTGACATGAATCAGCCATGGATTTACATGTATTCCCCATCCTGATCCCCCCTCCCACCTCCCTCTCCACCCAATCTCTCTGGGTCTTCCCAGTGCACCAGCCCCAAGCACTTGTCTCATGCATCCCACCTGGGCTGGTGATCTGTTTCACCCTTGATAATATACATGTTTCGATGCTGTTCTCTCGAAACATCCCACCCTCACCTTCTCCCACAGAGTCTAAAAGTCTGTTCTGTACATCTGTGTCTCTTTTTCTGTTTTGCATATAGGGTTATCATTACCATCTTTATGAATTCCATATATATGTGTTAGTATACTGTATTGGTCTTTATCTTTCTGGCTTACTTCACTCTGTATAATGGGCTCCAGTTTCATCCATCTCATTAGAACTGATTCAAATGAATTCTTTTTAATGGCTGAGTAATATCCCATAGTGTATATGTACCACAGCGTCCTTATCCATTCATCTGCTGATGGGCATCTAGGTTGCTTCCATGTCCTGGCTATTATACACAGTGCTGCGATGAACACTGGGGTGCACGTGTGTCTTTCAGATCTGGTTTCCTCAGTGTGTATGCCCAGAAGTGGGATTGCTGGGTCATGTGGCAGTTCTATTTCCAGTTTTTTAAGAAATCTCCACACTTTTCTCCATAGTGGCTGTACTAGTTTGCATTCCCACCAACAGTGTAAGAGGGTTCCCTTTTCTCCACACCCTCTCCAGCATTTATTGCTTGTACACTTTTGGGTAGCAGCCATTCTGACTGGCAGGTAATGGTACCTCGTTGTGGTTTTGATTTGCATTTCTCTGATAATGAGTGATGTTGAGCATCTTTTCATGTGTTTGTTAGCCATCTGTATGTCTTCTTTGGAGAAATGTCTGTTTAGTTCTTTGGCATATTTTTTTGATTGGGTCATTTATTTTTCTGGAATTGAGCTGCAGGAGCTGCTTGTATATTTTTGAGATTAATCCTTTGTCTGTTGCTTCGTTTGCTATTATTTTCTCCCAATCTGAGGGCTGTCTTTTCACCTTGCTTATAGTTTCCTTTGTTGTGCAAAAGTTTTTAAGTTTAATTAGGTCCCATTTGTTTATTTTTGTTTTTATTTCCAATATTCTGGGAGGTGGGTCAGAGGATCCTGCTGTGATTTATGTCAGAGAGTGTTTTGGCTGTGTTCTCCTCTAGGAGTTTTATAGTTTCTGATCTTACATTTAGATCTTTAATCCTTTATCACTGATGAACACAGATGCAAAAATCCTTAACAAAATTCTAGCAAACAGAATCCAACAACATATTAAAAAAAATCATACATCATGACCAAGTGGGCTTTATCCCAAAAATGCAAGGATTCTTTAATATCCACAAATCAATCAATGTAATATACCACATTAATAAATTGAAAGATAAAAACCATATGATTATCAATAGATGCAGAAAAGGCCTTTGACAAAATTCAACATTAATTTAATTAAAACTCTCCAGAAAGCAGGAATAGAAAGAACATACCTCAACATAATAAAAGCTATATATGACAAACCCACAGCAATCATTACCCTCAATGGTGAAAAATTGAAAGCATTTCCCCTAAAATCAGGAACAAGACAAGGGTACCCACTCTCACCACTACTATTCAACATAGTTTTGGAAGTGTTAGCCACAGCAATCAGAGCAGTAAAAGAAGTAAAAGGAATCCAGATAGGAAAAGAAGAAGTGAAACTCTCACTATTTGCAGATGACATGATCCTCTACATAGAAAACCCTAAAGATTCTACCAGAAAATTACTAGAGCTAATCAACGAATATAGTAAAGTTGCAGGATATAAAATTAACACACAGAAATCCCTTGCATTCCTATACACTAACAATGAGAAAACAGAAAGAGAAATTAAGGAAACAATACCATTCACCATTGCAACAAAAAGAATAAAATACTTAGGAGTACATCTACCTGAAGAAACAAAAGACCTATACATAGAAAACTATAAAACACTGATGAAAAAAACCAAAGAGGACACAAACAGATGGAGAAATATACCGTGTTCATTGATTGGAAGAATCAATACTGTCAAAATGAGTATACTATCCAAAGCAATCTATAGATTCAATGCAATGCCTAGCAAGCTACCAACGGTATTTTTCACAGAACTAGAACAAATAATTTCACAATTTGTATGGAAATACAAAAAAACCTCGAATAGCCGAAGTAATCTTGAGAAAGAAGAATGGAACTGGAAGAATCAACCTGCCTGACTTCAGACTATACAACAAAGCCACAGTTATCAAGACAGTATGTACTGGCACAAAAACAGAAATATAGATCAATGGAACAGAATAGAAAGCCTAGAGATAAATCCACAAACCTATGGACACCTTATCTTCAACAAAGGAGGCAAGAATATACAATGGAAAAAAAGACAACCTATTTAACAAGTGGTTCTGGGAGAACTGGTCAACCACTTGTAAAAGAATGAAACTAGAACACTTTCTAACACCATACACCTTAATTTAATATATAGAGCTTTCTGCTAACACCTTTCTTTGCAAGTTCTCTCAGATAAAGTGCTCAGCATTTTTGAATATTATTTCTCCTGACTTCAAAATACTAAAATGATATGCAAATATTTCATATGCTGCTCACTCTTTCATTAAGCTAAATTTATCCTGTGCAAAGAATAGTAGACTTTTACCATACCTTAGTATTTTGAGTGATTTGAGTTAATCTGTATTCATTTAGTCAAAAATGAAAATAATGCCAGATTTGAGAGTAAATCATTTCTCACTGAAAGTATGTAGCTATGGTTAAGGATTTTTTAGAGTGCCAAAGATGTTGGTTTAGTGTGAGCATAATAGACTGATCCAAAGTAAATGCTTAATCTAAATGGGTATCTGTAGTTAGCCATGGATATACATGTTGGATGGACATGAAAAATTCAGCTTAAAGCAAAAACAAAAGTAAATGAATAAATAGAATCATGAAGACCAAAATATAATGTTGCTATTCTTTTTTTTTTTTTTCTTTTTTTTTAAGGAAACAATACCATTCACCATTGCAACAAAAAGAATAAAATACTTAGGAGTATATCTACCTAAAGAAACAAAAGACCTATACATAGAAAACTATAAAACACTGATGAAAGAAATCAAAGAGGACACAAACAGATGGAGAAACATACCGTGTTCATGGATTGGAAGAATCAATATTGTCAAAATGGCTATTCTACCCAAAGCAATCTATAGATTCAATGCAATCCCTATCAAGCTACCAATGGTATTTTTCACAGAACTAGAACAAATAATTTCACAATTTGTATGGAAATACAAAAAACCTGAATAGCCAAAGTAATCTTGAGAAAGAAGAATGGAACTGGAGGAATCAACCTGCCTGACTTCAGACTCTACTACAAAGCCACAGTCATCAAGACAGTATGGTACTGGCACAAAGACAGAAATATAGATCAATGGAACAGAATAGAAAGCCCAGAGATAAATCCACAAACCTATGGACACCTTATCTTTGACAAAGGAGGCAAGGATATACAATGGAAAAAAGACAACCTCTTTAACAAGTGGTGCTGGGAAAACTGGTCAACCACTTGTAAAAGAATGAAACTAGAACACTTTCTAACACCATACACAAAAATAAACTCAAAATGGATTAAAGATCTAAATGTAAGACCAGAAACTATAAAACTCCTAGAGGAGAACATAGGCAAAACACTCTCCGACATAAATCACAGCAAGATCCTCTATGACCCACCTCCCAGAATATTGGAAATAAAAGCAACACTAAACAAATGGGACCTAATGAAACTTAAAAGCTTTTGCACTACAAAGGAAACTATAAGTAAGGTGAAAAGACAGCCCGCAGATTGGGAGAAAATAATAGCAAATGAAGAAACAGACAAAGGATTAATCTCAGAAATATACAAGCAACTCCTGAAGCTCAATTCCAGAATAATAAATGACCCAATTCAAAAATGGGCCAAAGAACTAAACAGACATTTCTCCAAAGAAGACATACAGATGGCTAACAAACACATGAAAAGATGTTGCTATTCTTTAAAAGAAAATCATTAGGTCCGCCTTATCCCCTCCACGGTCCCAGCCTAAGTTGCAAAACAGAAAAAGAAACACAGATGTACAGAACATACTTTTAGACCCCGTGGGAGAAGGCGAGGTTGGGATGTTCAGAGAGAACAACATTGAAACAAGTATACTGTCAAGGGTGAAACAGATCACCAGCCCAGGTTGGATGCATGAGACGGGTGCTCAGGGCTGGTGCACTGGGAAGACCCAGAGGGATGGGATGGAGAGGAAGGCGGGAGGGGGGATCAGGATGGGGAACACATGTAAATCCATGGCTGATTCATGTCAATGTATGGCAAAAATCACTACAATATTGTAAAGTAATTAGCCTCCAATGAATAGAAATAAATGGAAAAAAAATTTTAAAAAAAGAAAATCATTAAAAAAAAATTCAGGTCATATTGAAATATTAGAGAAGGTTATAGTTATTTGGCCAGAAATAATCTTTGATTAAAACCATAGTATTTACTACTTGGGCTATGATTAAATTGTGAAGCATGTTGGCATAATTTAAAATGAAGGTCTTGCTACTCAGCAGCAGCAGAGAATTATTAATTGCAAAGCCTTTGCATTTCTGCCCTGTCAATCAGCACAAGTCACAAGTCAATCAGCTGATTAGAAATGGAATCAAGGCTAGATAGAAAAATAATTTCTGCTTATCTGTAATAGAACACATATTTTTAGTGAAAGGTAACTATTGAATGTGGAGAAGGCAATGGCAACCCACTCCAGTACTCTTGCCTGGACAATCCCATGGACGGAAGAGCCTGGTAGGCTGTAGTCCATTGAGTCGCTAAGGGTCGAACTCGACTGAGTGACTTCACTTTCACTTTCACTTTCGTGCATTGGGGAAGGAAATGGCAACCCACTCCAGTGTTCTTGCCTGGAGAATCCCAGGGACGGGGGAGCCTGTTAGGCTGCCGTCTATGGGGTCACACAGTCGGACACGGCTGAAGCGACTTAGCAACAGCAGCAGCAACTATTTCTTATCATGACTAAAATTCAAGTTGAATGTGAATGCCCACCACCGGTTTAGTGATCCACCCTTTTATTAGTTTATCAAGTTTTTGTTCTGTGAAAGTGCCTCCTTTTAATTGTGTTCAACATCTTCTATGTCTTATAGCATTCTGCTCTACTAAATACCTTCTAGTTTTCCTGAGTAAGTGACAGAGATACAAATGATGGATACCCATTGCCTAAATCAGAAAGTTGGAAAAATATCTTGTTCTTTATAATTAGATACAGTTCAAAATCTAGACAAAAATTTTCTCATGAATATTTTTTGTTATAATTATTTCTTTTATAATAATAAGTGCATCCAAAATATTATTTAATAAAATAATTGAATTTTATTAGCTACTATTTGTGTGATTTTAATTTTACCAAAGTATCTTCATGCTTAGTAAAGAAGACATAATTTGATTTTTAAATCTGTATATACAGATATTAATGCCTTAAATTTGCTGTATCCATCAGTGTATGTTTTAAATAGGTTACAATTATTTTATATAAAATGTAAGATATATTTAATTATACAACTGAATATAGTTTGAATTTTCATTTCAATTTGACATTAATTTAAGGAAAAATGTCTTAGATGAACTGGATTCATTACTGCTAAAATCTTTAATTTGAAAATTTAAAAATATAGTGAAGGGAAATGTTTCCTTTCAAACTTTTATTCATTTATTTAGCTTATATCTGATTTTAAAAAGCTGTAAATAAAATATTTTAAAATTCTACTATCCTTTAATGACATTTCTCATTTAATAACTTTCTTGTCCATATAATATAGTAATCTATTTTTAAATAGCTTCAAAATATATATGTTGAAAATTAGAAAATTGAGATGCATATGATAGTTTTCAAAATGCTGTATCTATTGAGTAAAACTCATGGGCATTTAACAAAAATATTATAAAATAGGTGATCAAATGGTATGTTAATCACATAATAAATTAAAAAATGGCGAACATTAAATGTATTGTCTTTAACAAGCATATCTAACTTATCCTAAATATATTCAGTTTGAATATGGATGTATTCTTTCTGCTAGCAGTTCTGATATAAGCCTCTATTTTGAAACTTTTTTGTTGGTTCTTTTGACTGTATTCAGATAGCAATGATGCCTTATATGTGTTCTATTACACTGAAACCTACTAATGTCATAGACAAAACACATATGTCAAACTACTTTAAACAAGCCAACAAATATGTCCAAATCCTTGATGTACACTGTAGTGTAAACATCAGAGAAGGATGTAGATTCATTTATTCGTCATGCTGAGTGCATGCTATAAACTAAATGCCCATGCATGAGTGCATGCTAAGTTGCTTCAGTCATGTCTTATTCTTTGCAACCCTGTGGACTATAACCCATCAGGCTCCTCTGTCCAGAGGATTCTCCAGGCAAGAATACTGAAGTGGGTTGCCATTTCCTCCTCCAAAAGATCTTCCTGACCCAGGGATCAAAATTGAGTCTCCTGTTGCCTGCATTGGCAGGCAGGTTCTTTATCACTAGATACATTTATACTGAAATAAATTTTGGTAAAAATTATTTTATTACTTGTTTCCACTTTTTTTTAACATCAAGAAACACCAAAAAATAATAATAAAAAAAGAACCTTCTAAGTTTTGGTTTCAAACACACCATTTAAATAGAATATGTTACAATATATGACTGATTGTAATTTGAAAGAGTCTAGTAAACAGCCTAGAAGAGAAACTTTTATTACTGAAGCTAATAATTATATCTATGACATTTAATATCAGCTTCGGAGCTGTTTCTGAATCGCTGTGGAAAACAGATGATGTGGAAAGGGCTGATGTTTTTGGTTTTGTTTCTTCAGGTTCTTAAGTCATGGAAGTAATAGCAGGAATGAGAAAAACAAGTCAATGATATAACAAAGGGGTCAACAAGCTGTATCTAATGGACTAGTTCATTAATAGGATATGCAGACCACAAGGTCTCTGCCAGAATTACTCATGAAAACAGACATAGATAGCATGCAAACAAATGTATATATGGCTGTTTACCAATAAATTTCATTTACAAAAAGAGGTGGTAGGCTGTAATTTGCTAAACTCCTTATGCAATAGAAAGAGTTGACAACAAAAACAACAACAAATAGTTATGGAAGAGACAAAAACAAAATTTGCATGGCCGTGACTTTCTCCTACTCACTAAAGTTTTCTGGCTGTTTATCTTAGAATTACTTAAGAGGTCTTTGTCAAATAGAGCTTATTTTTTGTTGTCTTTCTCCTTGAACATACAGCAGTGTCCCCATATGTATTAAAATCCATACACCTAATTATAAGCATGATCATGTTATGGGCAGACTTGAGTTCTCCTCCAAATTCAAATGTTGAATTCCTAACTTTTACCACTTAAGAATATGAACTGTATTTGGAAATGAAGTCTTTAAAAAGATAATTTAGTTAAGAAGAGCCCTATCCATCATGACTAGTTTCCTTCTAAGTAGAGGCAAGATCTTGTGATGACACAGAGAAAAAACAGCCACATATTAGCCAAGAAGAAAAATACGTTTCACAAGGAAACAACATTGCCATCAGCTTAATCTCAAATTTTCAGCTCCCAGAAGTGTGAGAAAATAAATATGTTTTAAGCCACCTGTGGTATTTTGTTACAGATTCCCTAGAAATCTAATATGGTCTTATTTCAATTTCATTTGAAGCAATACCACAAAGTATCTTTTGTTTGTGTATAGACATATATGGGGGCTTCCCAGGTGGCACTAGTGGTAAACTGCCCACCTACCAGTGCAGGAGAAATAAGAGACACAAGTTCAGTCCCTGGGTTGGGGAGATCCCCTAGAGGAGGGCATGGCAACTCACTCCAGTATTCTTGTCTAGAGAATCCCATAGACAGAGGAGCCTGGCAGACTGGTCCATAGGGTTGCAAAGAATCAGACACGACAGAAGTGACTTTGCACACACACACACATAGACACATATATTATCATAATTCAAATCCAGTTATCACTGGCTTAAATTGATTCTTCCTTGAGAGCATTTATGTGAAATAAAACATTTTATTTAATTTTAATGGGAGAAATGAAACATTTCATCTTGAGATACTCATACAGTTTTCACATGTAAAAACATATATAGATTATATTATGCAAACATATTTTATGTAAGTAATAAAAATAAGAATAAATTAATACTATCTCTACATAAAATACAATATCATTAAGAACTTTTACACTTGCCCTAGTAGAACCAAAAGACCAGAGTGCCTGATAGTTAATAGAAAATGGAGATGGATATATTATTCATTCAAAGATGCACTCTTCTTACTCAATTATACTAAACAATTTTCAAACTTCTGAAGACATATGGATAATTCATATTTACAAAAAAAATTTAACATAGAAAATAATTTAGGACAAAACAGAGAGTGAAATTAAAGGCCTTCAAAATCTGGAAAACAGCAAACATTCAAACATATTGAAAAAGAGTTATGTAAACATTAACATTTCTTGCTTGTCATCTTTATGCAGAGCATAAAGGATCCTTTTGATTTTCTCTTATTATATAAGCTACTAGGTTGAATAAATTGTAGTATCTTTTCCTAAAACAGTAATAAATGAAAAGTCTCTTTTATTATTTAGTGTGTTTTGAGGTAAAAAAATGTTCTAATAAATTTGAAAGATTCATATATTGTCTTGATACAGTGCAATAAGACAGTATGGTAACTTTGGTGCATTGTAAAATGAACCTTCATCTCTTGACTCGAATTTGTCTCATTGAATTTTCTATATCAAAGCCACAAATACAGTAAATTAAAGTTCCTCATGCCAGAAATACCAAAGAGATTATCATTTTGGCTAATGTGTTCTAGAAGGAAAAGAAGGATTATGAATATAAATAGATCTTAAGGGAGTTGGAGAAGACACAATGTCTAATTGTGTTTAAATATAAAGCTAAAGTAGAAAAGCATTTTATATCATGTGGACAGTCAATTATGGGCAGAAATCTGCACATAAGCAAGAAGGTTTAGAATAAACCTTAATAATTTTGATATACTTCTGTGGAGTTTGGACATAAAAGTAGTTTACCTTGAATGAGATGAAAATATCAGAAATTAATTGATTTACTATTTAGGAGTGGGAAGAATCTGGTAGCTAAATGTGCTAGAATGACTTTGCTAAGTAAAATCTAATGCTCGGTCTTGCTAATATTTAGTGGGTGGGTCCAGAGGATGTGGGCGCGCATGCTCAGTTATGTCCGACTCTCTGTGACTGTATGAACTATAGCCCACTAGGTTCTTCTGTTCATGGAAATTTTAAGGCAAGAATATTGGAATCGGTTGCCATTTCCTAATCCAGGTGATCTTTCTGGCCCAGAGATCGAACCCATGTCTACTGTGTCTCCTGCATTGGCATTGGCAGATGGATTCTTTACCACCTCTGCATCACACAAAGGTGGTAAAAATACATTAGCAAGGTAGGACCCTGGTATCTTTAAAAAGCTTCCTGGTAGCAGCCTCTGTAGGCTGGGATTGGAGATAAGAGATGTTTATATGAAATCATAAGTGTGAAAGTAACAGATAAAGTTGAGATTTAAAGGGCCCAGCAATACAATTAAAAATTAAAGGCAAGTTAATGATATTATTATAATGGGCACAATGTCAGGGTTAACAATCAAGGTGTCTCAATCAACAGGTGTTTGTGGGAAAGATGCTTATTAGTTATCTATTTTATAATCTAGTAGTGTATGTATGCTAATCCCCATCTCCCAACTTATCCCTTCCCTCCCCACTTGTCACTATAAGTTTCTTTTCTACAACTGTGACTCTATTTCTGTTTGTAAATAATTTCACTTGTATCATATTTTGTAGATTCCATATCTCAGTGATATCATGTGATATTTGTCTTTGTCTGACATGTATCACTCAATATGACAATCTCTAGGTCTGTCCATGTTACTACAAATGGCACTATTTCAATTCATTTTTATGGATGAGTAATATTCTATGGTATATATATATGCCACGTCTTCTTTATCCATTCCTCTATCTATAGACCTCTAGGTTGCTTCCATATCCTGGCTATTGTAAACAGTGCTGCAGTGGACATTGGGGTGCATGTATCTAATGCAGAGTCTTCTAAACTAACAGATCTATACCAACTGGATAGCCACATGCAAAAGAATGAAAAGTAACCCTTACATTGTACTTTGTATATAAGTTAACTGGACAAAAGTAGGTCAAACAGTTGAATGAAAGAACTAATACTAAAAAATTTTTAGAAGGAAACATAGGGTATATCTTTATGATCCTGAATTTGACAAAAGATTTTAGGATTTGATGCCAAAAGCATAAGGAACAGAATTTAAAATAGAAAAATTAGACATTATCAATATTAAAATATTTTGTCATTCAAGGGACACCATCAAGAAAATAAAAAGGCAGAAAGCAAAATTGTAAAAGTTATTTGCAAATCACATATCTAGTAAGGTAATTGTATCCAAAACAGATAGAAGATTATGATAGACAGATATAGAAATAGGTACAAAAATATATACTCTTACAACTGTGTAATCAAACACAAATAATAATGGGAAAACAAATCTGAATAGATATTTCTTTAAGGAAGATTAAATGTCCAATTAATACATGAAAATATATCAGATGTTATTAGTTATCAGAGAAATGCAGAAGAAAACTACAATGAGATAGCATGTCTCAACCAGTAAGACGGCTGGAATCTTCAACTATGAAATAGTAGCCATTGTTGTACAAGACAACTGATGCTCTCTTCAGCTTTCTTCTTTTTAAATGCAAATTTTAATATTAACTAGGGATATTTATGGAACAACAGACTGGTTTCAAATAGGAAAAGGAGTACATCAAGGCTGTATATTTTCACCCTGCTCATTTAACTTATATGCAGAGTACATGATGAGAAACGCTGGGCTGGAGGAAGCACAAGCTAGAATCAAGATTGCCAGGAGAAATATCAATAACCTCAGATATGCAGATGACACCACCCTTATGGCAGAAAGCGAAGAAAAATTAAAGAGCCTCTTGATGAAACTGAAACAGGAGAGTGAAAAAGTTGGCTTAAAGCTCAACATTCAGAAAATTAAGATCATGGCATCTGGTCCCATCACTTCATGGGAAATAGATGGGGAAACAGCAGAAATAGACAGCATATTAAAAAGCAGAGACATTACTTTGCCAACAAAGGTCCGTCTACTCAAGGCTATGATTTTTCCAGTGGCCATGTATGGATGTGAGAGTTGGACAGTGAATAAAGTTGAGCACCAAAAAATTGATGCTTTTGAACTGTGGTGTTGGAGAAGACTCTTGAGAGACTCTTGGACCGCAATGAGATCCAACCAGTCCATCCTCAAGGAGATCAGCCCTGGGTGTTCATTGGAAGGACTGATGCTGAAGCTGAAACTCCAATACTTTGGCCACCTCATGCAAAGAGTTGACTCATTGGAAAGACCCTGATGCTGGGAGGGATTTGGGACAGGAGGAGAAGGAGACGACAGAGGATGAGATGACTGGATGGCATCACTGACTCGATGGACATGAATTTGAGTAAACTCCGGAAGTTGGTGATGGACAGGGAGGCCTGGCGTGCTGTGATTCATGGGGTCGCAAAGAATCGGACACGACTGAGCGACTGAACTGAACTGAACTGAGGGATATTTAACCAAGGAGTAAAAATATCTCTGGTTTATTGAAATAGGTTAACCTTCTTGATTGGTTTTAGTTTTGGCTACTTGTTTTCATTCTGTATATCTGCATTAATACCTCAAAGATATTGTGGGTTTATTTCCAGACCACTGTGATAAATCAAATATAGCAATAAAGCAAAACACATGAGTCCTTTGGTTTCCAAGTGCAAATATAAGTCATTTTTACACTATGTTGTAGCCTATTAATTGTGCAATAACAATATATCTAAAAAATAAAAATATCTTAATTAAAAAACACTATTGCTAAAAAACAGTTGCTATCATCTGCCAATTCAAGGTTGCCATAAACCTTTACTATATAAAAATGAAATATTTCCAAAGCCCTATAAAAGGATGAAGAAGTAAAATGAAGTGTTTCTGTATCTAGTATCTATCTGTCATCTATCATAATCAACTTACTGTCTATGATTAAAGCCCAAAAAGCATCGTTTTAACAATGTTTGTTAAAGCCTCATAACCAGATGCAATTTAAATATATTGTCAAATATTTACCACTTCAAATTATGTATCATTTTATCTAAACTAGACCTAATGATACCCCTATGCCTTTTATTGTTCTCACACAGAACCAAAGAAGTCACTTGGAATATCTAGTAATTGGCAAGCGCTGCTATCACAGGATATTTAGAAAGGAATACATTTGACCCGATTTCAAAGGCAATGAGTATACTAGTAGGAGACACAGGATCTATCCCTGGATTGAAAGATTCTGTGAAGGAGGCCACAGCAACCCACTCCAGTGTTCTAACCTGGTGAATCTACAGTGGAGACTGGTGGGCTACAGTCCAGAGGGTTGTGAAGAGTTGGACACAACTGAAGCGACTTAGAAGCCATGAACAAGTATACTAGCCCATATGTGCCTTTGTCTGTGTGTGTGTGTGTGTGTGTGTGTATGCACACTCCCTTCCATTCCGTACCTTCTTATATTTTAATTAATTAGTATTAATAGTTTAAGTAAAGTGTTATTCTATTTTATTAAAAGCAAAATTTTGGAAATAAAAACTGTAGAACAACTTCTGGCACTGTAAATTGATTTTCTCCAACTTTTAATATATACAGTTAAGAAAATCTTTCCACTTCAGTGTATTGTATTTCAGAACAACTTAATATACACTTGTCTTGCCAATATGTTGTTTATTTCTATAATTAAAGACAAAATAAGATAAAATGTACTGTATTTTCACTCAAGGTTTCTATAATTTAATTAATGATTATGTATTTGAATTTCCAATTTTTGTATAGCTTTTCATGTTATATATCATTTATTTTTATAAGTGACTGCCTTTATTGAAAGTAAAGTGAATAAAGATAAATATGATGTTCACTAAACAATTATACTGATTTAAATGGGCCCAACTGGTGCCTAAAATTTTGCAAATTAAAAGAGTATCACCCATACATATTATTTCATATTTCTGCAGGCACTAGATTGCATCCTGATATATGACCAATACATGCTAAATAGAAATTGGATTTTGCTAGACTAGCTATGAAAATTTTAGGGTAAAGAACTTTATGAGCAGCATTGAATTTCTCCTAAATTACATCAACATATCATCACTAGTGTATGTAAGCTCCCTCACTTGCTTTCATTATTTTTTTAATTGTCTTCCATTCCTATACTCCACATCCATCATTTCTCTTACCACATTTTTAATGCATTTATTTTCACTTAATGTTACATTTTTAATATTCATGTAGAATACTGTTCATTTATAGCTCCTAACTTATGATTTATGTTTTTTGGTGATTATGTTTATATTATATACCACATTTTACCCATATATATATATATATATATATATACACACACACAGACACACACACACACACACAATATTTTACCCATCTATATCCCAATGATGAACACACAAATTGCTGCCAACTTCCTACTATGACAGATAATACTTGATAAACAGGCTGTATATGTATTCTTGATAATCAATTAACTTGACTTAATTGATAATTATAGAATGTTCCACACAAGCATAACAGAATACACGTTCTCATTTTTGCAAGACTTTTAATCAGTGAGAGAACACCATAGGTATGTTTTTTTAAAATTAATTTCAAATTGAATGAATATAGTTGAATTTGGTTCTGGGAATTTACTCAAAATTTTAAGTTCTTAGAAATTTCCTAGAAATCAAGTTTTTAGAAAGTTCCTGAGGTCTGATTAAGGATGAATATTCCTCTACTGTCTGACCTATTTTCCTTAGGAATGTTTTTTTTCCCTGAACTGTAACATAAGCTGAAAGGCTGAAGGCTGACCTCTACAGTCCCTGCTCTGTCGTCCTCTACCTAGAGTCATAGAAAGCCATAGTATGGTAACTATGTTTGTTCCGTTCTTTGGTTTTCACATTACCAACAGGCCTTAAGTTCATTTCAACTGAATTAGTATTGTATCCTAATTCCCTGTGAACCAGCCACATTCATGAAATGTAGGTTAGAAAGTAAGAAAGAGTGAAAAGTGTGTGGATGTTGTGGCCATGAATATTGTCCTCTTCTGTCAAGAGTGTTGTTTTGGGCCTTAAATGAAAAAATAATTTCAGGATGTTATTACTGATCTTTCCTGGGAGTCATAGGGCACAGGCACTCTCAGATATCTCTGTATGTAGGCTCATTTAGCCTTATTCCTGCAGCTTTGAACTTTATGATGAGAATAATGCTATTTTTCATCATCACGAATTATAACAATGATTAGTGGGGTTTTAGATTTTTCTTCACTTACTGAAAATTTAAAATGTAAAGAAGAAAGAGACTCAATCTACAATTCTATATCCAGTGAAAATATTAAGATCAAGCAAAATAGAGCAGATCACTTAATAGAAAGGCTAAAATAAAACTAAAATGTAGGGAATGATGTAAAATCACCAGGATAGTACAAACACTTGAAAGAATGACTCCAAGGTATTTAATCAAAAGAATTGAAAATTTTCACAAAAAGCCTCTGTGTAACAACATGTTTATAGCAAGTATGTTCATAGTGGCCCATGTTATGTTATAGATCTAATGATTAACAATGGAATATATTAAAAAAAAATATTCCATACTCTAAATCACCACTCAGCAGGCTGAAGGAGACACCAGTTTCCTCAGAGGAAAAAAGAAAAAAATATATATTTTTAATTACACTTCACAGATACCAAAGCTTTTATATGTTAATAATTTATCATCCTATCTCTCTTTCCCTATGGAAGTCTGCTCATTATGCTTTTCGCTCTGATATGGCTTGCTGTTTTAAGTAAACTTTTCTATTCCAGACTAGAAGCAGCCCAACAGCAGGATGTGAATTGGTATCCAGGACCTACATTTGAGCTTTTGGTCTTGAAAATCTGAGATAGACTTGGGTGAATGAAACGAACACAATGTTGTGTAAGGACCCTGTATCAGTCAACGTAATGATTACAATGCAAAAGAAAAACAAAGGTAAAAACTATGACACCCAAAACCAGAAAGAAAGAAAGAATTTAAATATCTAAGGATTGATTCATTCCCAAGATTTATATTCATATCTGATTTGCACATTGTATTAGTCTGTTCAAGCTGCCATAGCAAAATACTGCATACAGAGTGGGTTAAACAATAGAAATTTATTTCCTCCAGCTCTGGATGCTAGGAAGCTCAAATGAAGGCATCAGCTAATTGGATTCCTCCTGAGAACTCTCTTCCTGGCTTGTAAATGCTGGTCATCTTCTTACTGTGTCCTCAAGTGGAGGTTAGAGAGAAGTCAAGTGTCTCTTCCTCCTCTTAAAATGGTACTTGCCCTATTAAGTTAAAACTTTACCCTTATGCCCTCATTAGACCTTTAAAAACCTCTTCATAGACTCCATCTCCAATTCAGTCATTAGGAGAATTGGGGCTTCAACATATAAATTTTAGGGAAACACAAGTTGGCTGTAGTATGCATAATGCAGTATTTTTTTTTAATAATCAATTGTATTTATTGTAAGCTTCCTTTAAAAAAGAATTATTGTATGTGTTTTTACATCCCCATGTTTCATGATTAATTAACTGATTGTTATTTTGTCTTCTTTTTACATGTGGGACTGATTTGGGCCATTTTACCCACCTAAACAAACCTATTATTTTATGGCAGGTTCTTAGGTGCCCTATTCTACTTGGGCCTGAAATACACAGTTGATCTAGAAAGAGTTCCATTTATCCAGTCTCAATTCTGTAAGTTCTTAGAAAGCTTTTAAAGTCTTAATTTGTGATTCACCTCTAGTAAAAGGCATAAGCAGAATTTTTAAAAGTAATTGAAAAGATTTTCTGACACAATAGCGCTGCATAACAGCCAACCTAAAATCTCAGTCAATTACAGCAATACATACTCACTTCTGTTCGTGAATCTGTTCATTGTTCATTCCATCTTCTCCTATAGCCATCTCCGTTTGCCTCACTCACATGACTGCTATCAGCTGGAAAGCTTGCTGAGGACCATTTGGGGTAGGAGGGACTCAACTAGTATGAGGCTCACTTATCTTAGTTACTTGTGGTCTCTCATACCCAGCAAACTTGACAGGGTTTGATCTTTTTGCAGGGACAGAATTGATATAGTTTCTTTTCCTGTCTCTGCTTGTGTTACATTTATTCTGTTCCATTGGCCAAAGCAAGTCACAGGGCACAGCTCAGATCATGGAGAGGGGCTACAAAGTCAGAGTAGGCAAGGGCATAGTTACATGGAAGCCATTACCAGTTGCCATTAATAGAACCAAGCTATTATGAGAGACTTTCAGAAATCTTAAATGCTGGACCTTTGATTTTGGTGGGATAAATTGCTTTGCAGGTGATTAAATACTAAGTGATAATTTTCCTAAAATATTACATGAGATTCTAATGGGTAAATATAAAGAAGCAGTTACCAACTAACTATTCAACTACATGAGCATATATTACACATTTAATTTTAAAATGTTAGGATTCTAAAATTGGGCTTCCCTGATGACTCAGACAGTAAAGAGTCTACCTGCAGCAGGGGAGACCCAGTTTCGATCCCTGGGATGGGAAGATAACCTAGAGAGGGAAACAACAATCCACTTCAGTATTCTTGCCTGAAAAATCCCATGGACAGAGGAGCATGGCAGACTACAGTCTATTGGGTCACAAAAAGTCAGACACAGCTGAGCCACTTCACTTTCTATAGGGCTTCCCTGGTGGTTTAACTGGTAAAGAATCCTCCTGCAATGCAAGAGACCTGGGTTCAATCCCTGGGTTGGGAAGATCCCATGGAGAAGGGAATGGTTACCCACTCCACTATTCTTGCCTGGAGAAGGCCATGGATGGAGAATCCTGGCAGGCTACAGTCCATGGGTCACAAACAGTCAGACACACAATTGAGTGACTAACACACATTCTAAAATTAACAGTCTTTATAATTTAGAGCAGATTTAGTTTTATAGGAAAACTCAACAGAAAATGCAAAGTGTTCCTTCTCATATGCTCCCTGCCCCAGTTTGTCCTAGTTAACATCACATTGGTATGGTATGTTTGTTAAAACTAAACCAGTATTAATATATTAGTATTAACAAATGTCCATAGTTACATTTGGGTACACTCTTCATGTTTCATAGATCTATGGGTTGTGCCAAATGTATAGTATCTTATATCTGCTATAGAATTATGTGGAATATTTGGAGTGCCTAAAAACCCCTGGGGCTTCCCTGGTGGCTCAGCAGTAAAGAATCTGCCTGCCAATGTAGGAGATGTGGGTTCGATTCCTGGGTCAGGAAGATCCCCTTAAGAAGGAAGTGTCAACCCACTCCAGTATTCTTGTCTGGGAAATCCCTTGGACAGAGAAGCCAGTAGGGATAAAAAAAATCTATGGGGTCTCAAAAGAGTCAGACAAAACTTAGTGATTAAGCATTAACAATGAAAAAAAAACCTCTGCGTTCCACCTCTCTGTCCTTCCTATCTCCACCAGAACTCCTGGCAACCACTGATCATCTCATATTATCTATAGTTTTCAGTCCAGGTCAGTTCAGTCACTCAGTCGTGTCTGACTCTTTGCAACCCCATGAAATGCAGCACGCCAGGCCATCCTGTCCATCACCAACTCCCAGAGCTTACTCAAACTCATATCCATCGAGTTGGTGATGCCACCCAACCATCTCATCCTCTGTCGTCCCCTTCTCCTCCTGCCCCCAGTCCCTCCCAGCATCAGGGTCTTTTCCAATGAGTCAACTCTTCACATCAGTTGGCCAAAGTATTGGAGCTTCAGCTTCAGCATCAGTCTTTCCAAGGAACACCCAGGACTGATCTCCTTTAGGATGGACTGGTTGGATATCCTTGCTGTCCAAAGGACTCTCAAGAGTCTTCTCCAACACCACAGTTCAAACGCATCAATTCATCGGCACTCAACTTTCTTCACAGTCCAAATCTCAGATCCATATATGACCACTGGAAAAACCATAGCCTTGACTAGATGGACCTTTGTTGACAAAGTAATGTCTCTGCTTTTTAATATGCTATCTAGGTTGGTCATAACTTTCCTTCCAAGGAGTGTCTTTTAATTTCATGGCTGCAGTCACCGTCTGCACTGATTTTGGAGTCCCCAAAAATAAAGTCTGACACTGTTTCCACTGTTTCCCCATCTGTTTCCCATGAAGTGATGGGACCAGATGCCATGATCTTAGTTTTCTGAATGTTGAGCTTTAAGCCAACTTTTTCTATAGTTTTACCTTTTCCAAAATGTCATATAGTCATAGGCATACAGTATGCAGTCATTTCTGACTGGCTTAGCAGCATGTGTTTAAGTTTCCTCCAGGTCTTTTTGTAGTTTGACAGCTTATTTCTTTTTTAATAATTTGTATTTCTTTGTGTGTGGACCCCAGTTTATTTATCAATTCAGTTATTGCAAGACATCTTGGTTGTGTTTAGTTTTTGCAAATATGAATAAATCTGCTATGAACATTCAGGTGCAGGTTTATGTGGATATACATGTTTAACTCATTTGAGTAAATATCCAATAGTGCATTGCTAGATCATGTAGTAAGATTATGTTTATTTTTGCAAGAAGTTGCTAAAATGACTGTACTATTTTATATTCCCACCAGCAAAGAATGAGAATTTCTATTGCTCTATACCTCATCATCATTCGATAGTGTCTGTGTTTTGGATTTTGGCTGTTTTATAGCTATGTAGTAGTATCTCATTGTTGTATATGTTTAGTTTTTAACACTTTTAAATCTTATGTGTTCAACTGATGTCTTTCTCTTTGTACTAAATTGTGCTGATTCTATCTGGGGTCACATGATTATGTGAACCAGGTAGTCCTAATTTTAGGGGATATAAGGAACCTGATTCTGAATTATTTTGGGTACAGTACAACCTATTTTTTTTTCTACACAACATCTGTCATATGCTTTATGCATATTCAGTTATTCCCACCAATAAATAGGCCAAAAACGTAAAAGACAGTGTAGTAAGTAATGAATAAATAAAGAAAAATAAAACAGAGAAAACAAAGTGACAAAAATAAGTCTTCCTAACTGATAAACCTATTCTCCACTGCTCAGTAGCAAAAAAAAAAAAAGAGAGAGAGAGAATTTGTTTTTCTCTGGAGAGGTTTATCTAACATAAATGTGATCATGGGAAAAAAGTCATAAAATTGTAAGACTCCCTCTCTCTCATAAAATATCCAACTAGACACACTAAATAATTCCAAACAAATCAATAGATGCTCTCAATCTAATAGAATTAATTTTCTTCTTTTCACAAACTTATGTGCTACTCATAACTAGATATTTATAAAATCAATATTTATTTTTAATAGATCTGAGCATAATGCTATTAGTATGTCACTTTAAAAAATATCCCTATGCAAACAGTACTGACAACTTAGAAAATTGGCTAAGCTTTATTATAGAACTAAATAATAAATAATTGAAATTTCTATAATGAATTCAGTGGGATTCCAAATAATAAAATTATCTTTGAAGCAATTGTAACAGAGAAAGTCATATTCTTAACCTGAAATTTTCTTAAGCCAAAACTTCTAAATTTTCCAAAAATAAATGTCTTAATTAAAAGTATATATATAAACACATGGCATGTAACTAAAATGTGTAACAGGAAGGATGTGAAATAGTTCTTCACTGCTATCTTTATAGCATTTTATGCTCTAACACTGTGATTTTCAAACTGGATTGCATTTAACTTATCAATCACATTATTAGTTTAATGGGTGGTGTCCTGAATTTTAAAAATGGAATAAAATAATCAACATTAGAACAGTGAAAAATAGAATAAATACATAAGATTGCTCCCTTTGGTATATCTTTATGAATTTATTATATATAATATACTTTTAACCATAGGCATAAACAAAAATGAAAACTGTTATTTAGCAGTTACCACACATAAATTGATGAAGAGCTATTAGCACTGTAAGAAAACCATCTTTGTCTCTCTTGCGAGGATATTTAAGGATATAGTTCATAGTTTTATTGGCTCCATTTAATTTTGAATTATATCCCTATTAAGTTTGCTGAAACATTTTAGAGAATTCTTAGGGCGTTCTCACAGAACCGGTTGATTCACTGTTATTAAATAAAATAAATAAGCAAAAAATACAATCAACAGGGAGGAGAGAATAGTTCAAAAAACTAAAATACTAATAATAAAAACCACAGAATGTTAATAATTAAACAGTGAAAAACCATGCTTAACCATATGTGGAATGTCACTGTTAAATAAACTTAGCATTAGAAACTAGACTGAAACATGTTCACATGGATATGTAATAGTGCTGCATTGCCAATAAACAACTACTAGATGGAAGCCATGGAAGTGTATTGTAATACACATCACATATAAACATGTATTATCTCCATATCACTATGATTTTAAGATGAGTTTATAAAAGTTAGCTCATGATTGAAATCTCATTTTCTTTCTAACTTGCTCTTGGGCTCACATTTTTGCTAAACAATTTCAGTTTTATATCTGTGAGTTAATGCATATGAATTCTATGTGCAAATCAAGGTGTGAGGGGTTGTCTTAGGACTGGCCTTAAGCAAACTATGACCTATTAACCTAATCCATGGCCTGGCCTGTTTTTATTTGAACATCCAAACCCATTACTTATGTATTGTCTGTGGTTACTTCCACACTACAATATCAGAATTGAATAGTTGCAACACAGACTATATGGGGTTAGGAAAGCATAAATATTTATTACTAAACCCTTTATGGAATAAATTTGCAGATTCATTATCTAAAAGCCAGAAATGAAGAGAAGCATAAGTTAGATCCCTTCAGAATCTCTCTATTTAGATAAATAATCAGTAAAAGAGTATATTTTTTCAATAAGAAAAAATATATATACATATAATGAAATGAATGTGTGTAATAAAAGATATAAACTGAAAGTGTTGGTCGCTCAGTTCTTTCTGATTCATTGCAACCCAATGGACTGTAGCTTGCTGGCTCCTCTGTCCACGGAATTCTCCAGGCAAGAATACTGCAGTGGGTTATCAATTCTCTTCTCTAGGGAATCTTCTCAGCTCAGGGATTGAACCCTGGTCTCCTGCATTGCAGGCAGATTCTTTTACCATTTGAGCCACCAGCGTGAATGTGAAAGTCACTCAGTCATGTCCAACTCTTTGTGACCCCATGGACTATGCAGTCCATGGAATTCTCCAGGTCAGAATACTGGAGTGGGTAGCGGTTCCCTTCTCCAGGAGTTTCCCAACCCAGAGATCGAACCCAGGTCTCCCACATTGCAGGTGGATTCTTTACCAGCTGAGCCACAAAGGAAGCCCAGTAGTCACCAGGGAAGCCCATTAAAGATATAGGTAGTTGGCAAACACAAGTTACCTAGGGATGGTTCCTGAAAGGCTTCCAGCAAAAGTGATAATCAAATTTTGTCTTAAAATTTATTAATGTGAATTACTGTCATTTTTTTCTTTTATCAACATGCTTTTCCTTTTAAAAGAAGTGATTAAGAATGTTTTCCTGTAGTAAGATTAAGTCTGATACTATGTGCAAAACAACAGACTTCCTAAGAACTTTCTTTTGCCTATTTAGCAGTTATGTAGTTCATTCATTTTAGCTGAAATGTAATATTCATTGAATGAATAATCACATTTTATTCATTTGGATGTGATACAATATCCATTATGTGAGTAACCTATGGTTTGATGGGTTGTTCCAGTCCAAGTTTTGCTCTCATTAGTTGTTTCATGGCTCCCTTAGTACATATTCAATCATTTATTTTAAGTGTAAACTAGAGGTGCAGTTTTTCCAGTGGTCATGTATGGATGTGAGAGTTGAACTGTGAAGAAAGCTGAGCACCGAAAAATTGATGCTTTTGAACTGTGGTGTTGGAGAAGACTCTTGAGAGTCCCTTGGACTGCAAGGAGATCCAACCAGTCCCTCCTGAAGGAGATCAGTCCTGGGTGTTCATTGGAAGGACTGATGCTGAAGCTGAAACTCCAATACTTTGGCCACCTCATGTGAAGAGTTGACTCATTGGAAAAGACCCTGATGCTGGGAGGGATTGGGGGCAGGAGGAGAAGGGGACGACAGAGGATGAGATGGCTGGATGGCATCACCGATTCGATGGACATGAGTTTGAGTAAACTCCGGGAGTTGGTGATGGACAGGGAGGCCTGGCGTGCTGCGATTCATGCGGTCGCAAAAAGTCAGACACAACTGAGCGACTGAACTGAGAGATGCAGTTGAGGCATCTGATTTACACATGTGTGTCTTTACAAACACTTTTCTGAGAACTGCAATGAATATATTGTTGAGAAAGTAATGGATTTGTTATGTTGTTTAATTATTAAGATAATCGGGTATGTGTTATCACACAATTTTAATCATGTGTCCTACTTCCTGCCACAGGGGAAGCATACAATTGAAGACAGAATTAAAAAGGTTAATCGGCTGACTTTAACATAGGAGATTATCCTGAATTATCTACAGCATATCTTCAATTTTTTGCAATTCAGAGGTAATCACAAGGGCCCTTAGTATGTGGAAATAGTAGGCAAGAGAGTCAGCGTGAGAGTGATAGAATATAAGAAAGACCTAAATGGGACAATGCTGTTCTTGAAGATGAAAGGCAGTCATGAACCGAGGAACGGAGGCAACTTCTAGAAGCTGTAAAGGAAAAAATTTTCTCTTCAAGCACCTCCAGATAGAAATGTAACCCTGCACCATTTTAATTCATCCCTGTGAGACCCACTTCATAACTTCTGATCTTCAGAACTGTAAAGTAATAAATGTATGTTGTTTAAGCCATTAAATTTGTGAATTTTTTTTAAACAGAAGTAGTAGGAAACTAACATATGTCTTTTTGATTTTTACAAATTAAATGTTTGTAAAAATTTATTTGATAATTGTTTTGAATTTTTCTGATTGTTAGTGAGACTGAACTACAAATGTGTATTGGCCATATGTGATTCTTTTTTTTATCTGGACTAAACAGTCCATGGAATTCTCTAGGCTAAAATACTGGAGGGGTAGTCTTTCCCTTCTCCAGGGCATCTCCCCAATCCAGGGTTCAAACTCAGGTCTCCAGCATTGCAGGCGGTTTCTTTACCAGCTGAACCAGTCTGTAATGTGACTGAACATCCAAGAATTGATCTAACATGAAGAGATTAGAGACTTAACATTTGGTATTAGAGAAATCAGTCAGATTTGGATCAATTTTCCCACCTATTAAGAAAATACCAATGCTAATAGCAGGACAAAATATCATTGGAGGGAATTACAAATCCTTTCCCATCTAAAGGCATTGAAAGAAGTGTAGGTAATCTGATTGCTTGGACAAGGGCAACGACTGGACTACATTTTATTTGTGGCAAAGGTAACTGCATATGTGTGTCTGTGCTCATATACTCAGCTGTCTCTGACTCTTTGCAACCCCATGGACTATAGCCCACCAGTTTTCTCTGTCCATGGAATTTTCTAGGAAAGAATACTGGAGTGGCTTGCCATTTCCTGCTCCAGGGGATCTTCCTGACCCAGGGTTCAAACTCACATCTCCTGCTTGGCAGGCAGATTCTTTACCACAAGCACTACCTGGGAGGCCAAAGGTTAACTACAGGGACAAAGTAAGTTTTTTTTTTTTTTAAAATCCCTGCACCTGTACACACTTGCTATGGTATGGTATTTTCCATTCCATGTTGAACAACAATGGGATAGCCTTATAAAACCAGTAAACCTCATGTGAAAATTAATCACATTGGAATTGGAATCATTTAATTTTGTCTTAATGGATGAGAATATGAGATAAAGAGTATGCTCTTTGTAGGTGGAACTGGTAAAATAGGACTGCTGGTGTTGGCAAGTCTGTTCATATTTTACAGGAATAATTAAGGGGGGGAAATGTGTTAACATGTTAATATATTTGACATGAAATCTGCATTTTTTTACATGCAGCCTATTTTTTTTCTACAGCCTATTATTTCTCTTTTTATTTATCTTTATTTAAATTTTTTTAAAAGTGAGAGGGTAACAGGCAGGAAGGCCGGTGGTCTCCAAACAGAGGAAATAGGCTGCAAGTGTCAGACATTTTTTTAAATCTCTTCCCTTAGCAGCAGGAGGAAACACACTCTCCACGGAAATGTTTCTCTTACTCTATTAATGAAACTATGTATTTGCTTTGGAATTTGCCTTTCTTCAAAATGGTTCCACCTAAGACTAACTTTTTTTCCTTTTCTCAAATCTTGGGCTGATAATAGCTCAACAAACCAGTGTTCATATCAGTTGTTTTATGGCTGGGGGATGACATATCTCATGCCATCCTATCTCAAAAATGCATATTGTGGGAGAGGGGCCTGGTGAAATTCCCTCAGCCTTGGGGTATCTCTGTTATCTGATTAATAGTTTTCTAGCAGATAAAAACCACTCCATTGTTCTTGCCTGGAGAATCCCAGGGATGGAGGAGCCCGATGGGCTGCTGTCTATGCGGTCGCACAGAGTCAGACACGATTGAAGTGACTTAGCGGCAGCAACAGATATAAAACAGCTTGCTAAAACTAGCGGGGTTGTGGGGGCACTCTCCGCCCTCCTTCTGATGTCTATGTCAGAAACTTCCCCTGTCCCTTTTTATACTTTGATAAAACCCTGCTACACAAAAGCTCTTGAGTGATCAAGCCTGGTCCCTGGTCCCAAAGTTAAATCTTCTTTGGAGATCACGAATCTGACACCATTCACCATAAGCTATCAAAAGTATTGCTTAGTAATCTAATCAAAGTGATATATATTGAAATCATGATTATCTTAGAAATCAGGTGAACTCACTACATATCTTATGAAAATTTGAAGTTTAAATTTCTTTATATTTCATAAAGAGATCACAGTTAAAGCCACCCAACAGGCATATTTTAAAATATCCCATTTGTCAGGATAATTTGAAAAGTCAAGCTAGCTGTATCTAGAAACCTTAGATATGTTTTTCAGCTTATCAACAATAATAAAATCAATGCCTTAATATAAATTCAATGGCTTAAATAGACAAAGAAAAAATATTCCACTTCTACATAGACTAATTCCAGTCTTCACAAGGCCCTTTCATTCAGGAATAAAGACCCTGTTTTCTACCCTTTCTCTATGACCATGTCATTTAATCTAACTAAATTAAATTTACAAGAAATAAAATTTATAATAATTCAAGTCAATTTATAAATAATTTTATTTTACAGGTGAGAAAATTTATTCTACTTGCAAGCTTTCTGGTTATAAAACATAGTGTTTTAAAATGGATTCATTATGGAACTAGTCCAAAGAAATTGCCCCCCAAAAAGGACAATTTGTGAAAGTTATTACTCTTTTTCTACTGTTGGGCTGTTTAAACATAATTTCTTCATGGGTTAAACATAAATTGATCTCACATGAACAAATATGTTCATTCCCAATATCATTAACTTGATTGGGAAAAGAACATTAAAAAACCACATATTGAACCATCCATTCTACCTTCATGAAAGCATCAAAACTCACCTTTCTTACCTCACTTTTCTATTTATCTTAGTGCAAGGTGATTCCCGAATGTCTCTATATTCTGATCTTGTTTTCTGTCCGAGTCTTCCCTTTACCTGTGCCACCCAACTGAAAACTATATGCGATCCAGTAGTGCTGCAGTCCTTTCCAATGTAATTTATCATTCAGTTTCACATGTGATAGGGCATGAGATGGATTACTTATCTTTTTTTTCATTTATTTTTATTAGTTGGAGGCTAATTACTTTACAATATTGTAGTGGTTTTTGCCATACATTGACATGAATCAGCCATGGATTTACATGTGTTCCCAATCCTGAACCCCCCCTCCCACCTCCCTCCCCATCCCATCCCTCTGGGTCATCCCAGTGCACCAGCCCTGAGCACTTGTCTCATGCATCCAACCTGGACTGGTGATCTGTTTACACTTGATAATATACATGTTTCTATTACTTCTTAATTGTTGTTTTTGTTTTTTTTTTTTTCCCTTGACACTTTTTCCTTTCTCTTCCTTTATTTGAAAAAAAAAAAAAAAGAGCAAGATTTGGGTGACAATTAAATAATACATCACAAAGTCAAACAGAGACAAATATCCCTATAGGCTTAAATATTTTTTAGGACAGTCTATTACATGAGGGATGTGTGTATTCAACTTGATTTCTAAGTTTGAATAATTTTCTTAAAGTTTATAAAATAAAAATACATTCATCTAATCTAATCAAAGGATAGGTGATATATGCAATTAAATTTTTATACAATTGCTGGATCGAATATTTCTTGACACATCCCATAATAGTCTTCTTATTTAAAAGAAGGAAAAATTTGAAAGATATAAGGAAAATAATAATTGTAAGAATGCTACTGTAAATTTATTGAGAATAGTCAAAATTTAGATCAGGGACTCATTGGAAAAGGCAGGAGGAGAAGGGGATGGCAGAAGATGAGATGATTGGATGGTACCACCTACTCAATGGACATGAGTTTGAGTAAGCTCTGGGAGTTGGTGATGGACAGGGGAGCCTGGCCTGCTGCAGTCCATGGGGTCGCAAAGAGTCGGACATGACTGAGGCACTGAACTGAGCTGCTGCTGCTGCTGCTGCTGCTGCTAAGTCGCTTCAGTCATGTCCGACTCTGTGCGACCCCATAGACGGTAGCCCACCAGGCTCCTCCGTCCCTGGGATTCTTTAGGCAAGAATACTGGAGTGGGTTGCCATTTCCTTCTCCAATGCACGCATGCATGCCAAGTCGCTACAGTCGTGTCCGATTCTGTGCGACCCCATAGACGGCAGCCCATCAGGCTCCTCTGTCCACAGGATACTCTAGGCAAGAATACTGGAATGGGGAACTGAACTGAACTTCCTTTATTTGAAAATCACTCCACAGGATCATGAATATAAGAATCTTCATAACTGATCTAAATTTTGACTGTTCTTAATAAATTTACAGTGGCATTCTTATAATTATTGTTTTCCTTATATATTTCAAAATGCCTTCTTTTAAATAAGAAGACTATTATGGGTTATGTCAAGAAATATTCTATCCAGTAATGGTATAGAAATTTTACTGTATATATCACCTATCCTTTGATTAGATGAAAGTATTTTTATTTTATAACTTTTAATTATTCAAACTTGGAAATCAAGCTGAATACACACATCCCTCAAGTAATAAACTTTCCTAAAGAATATTTAAGCCTATAGGGATATTTGTCTTTTTTTGACTTTGCGATGTATTATTTAATTATCACCCAAATGTTGACTTTTGGCTTTTCTTTGACAAAAATGATAACCAAACACCCCTCTCCCCAAAGCCTGATGTTCAGTCCCCTGATAGATATTAATCAGTTTTGCAAAAGTAAGCAAATTCATTTCAGCACTAATTTGACTGTGAAAATAACTTTGAGTGTGCTATAATTAGTATTGTGTTATAATTAGTATTCATGGTTGAGAACGTACAGTGAATAACACAATAGATAAATACCATGTGTATCTATGTTAATAGGATGTGTTTTGCTTTTCAACGAACAAGATAACAGTCTTCACCTAAAATTAAATACCATTTCCTCCATAATATGAAAAAGTAGTGACAAATAAGACTTGAGCATCCATAGTAAAATGCGAACCATTTGGAGGAGGCAGATTTTTTGCTCTGAATTTATAATACTTGAAATTGAAAAGAAATAGAATGTGTTAAAATAGTAACAGAATTTATTTACTTTTAATGGACTTATTTATAGTATAAATTAAATTTTAAAAGCTTGCTAATTTGTCCTTGTGAATGATTTTAATCATGTATCATTTTTTAGGAAAAATATTGATCAAGTCCTTGTGAAATATTCTTATTATACCCCAAAAGAGAATTTTTCTTTCCTTTACATGTTGATAGTGTTGGTTTCTATAATAAACTAATCATTATTGTTTAGTTGTATTATTCAACAGATGAATTCTTTATTTGACGATTTGCCTGAAGGCTCTCCTATAAGCTTCGGGCAAAATTTGCCAAATGAAATGGAGTCTGCAACCTGAGGAAGAGATTCCCTTAACTTTCTCTATATATTAATGTGGCTGCAGAATCTGTGAATAGAGAGATTCTTAAGTTTGGTTACAAAGCATTAGGATAGAAAAACAACCTATGGTCTTTTAAATGTCCAATCAGATTCCTTATAAAAATTTCTATACCTAAATTAACACTTTTAATATGTTCAGCTTGTTGTGTTTAACACAGTCTTTATGTGTTATTTATCACTTATTGTTGCACCTCTATAAATGATCATGTACAAACTGAAAGGAGACCAGGGGAGTGAGTGTGAATGTACATAATCAAGAACAATCTTTCAAGATTATATGTAGTTACAAAGGGACAAGGAAGCTGTTAAGAAAAAATGTCCAAGACTTCGAAATAAAAAGCCAGAAATGTGCAGAAGTATATCTAAAGGTAATACAAGCAATTATCTTCTACATAACAATTTTTTACTAGTATCTATGGTTGACAAATTTTCTTTTACAGTTTTTAAGGAAAAATTATTATTGAAAACTTGGGTAAATAGTGTAAAGAGGCTCTTACATGTCTTACCAAGAAACTGATTAATAAGTCTACTTCATGATTCCTGAGTTCAAAAAAATACCTACGTTTGAATTTGCTTTTTATTGGTTGACTAGAGCCCACACACTTTCAAATTACGTATAAATTTGTAAATTTCCTTTGAGTTGAAAAATGAATCCCAAAGACTAAAATTTGTTGCCCTTCATTTTTATTCACTAGCAAATTCATTTCAGCAGTCCTTTTGCAGACTATTTAAAACTCTGTACTTTAGAGTCTTTTTTAAAAATAAAAACTTTAAAAAAAACAAAAAACAGAAAGTAAAATAAAAACATTTTTGAAATATAATTCATGTACATTCAAATCAGTCATTTAAAGTATATAACTCAATGTTTTACAGAAAATCCAGAGAGTTTTACAATCATTGCAAACAATTTTAGATTTCTTTTTATTCCCAAGAGAAACACTGTACACTTTAACATTTTAACTTTACATTCCATCTGTCGTTCCCTCAGTCCTAGACAAAGAGTCTACATTCTTTACCTATAGATTTACCTATTCTAGACATTTAAAATGAAAGGAGTCATAAAGTATATATATATTTTAAAACACACTTCTTTCACTTAGCACAGTATTTTCAAGGTTCATCTTCTGATGTAGCCTATATCAGTACTTCATTCCTTTTTATACCTGAATTTGAACCAGCTACTCTGTTTTATTGGTTCCATTGTTAATTACTTAGCAGAACAAATATTTTATGTGTTCATTCTCTTATTTATTAAAGTCATGTCCTTTGTTTTGTAATTACTATGTATGTAAATCTTTATTGAGAAGCATTTTTATTGTTTTCAATTTTTGGATTTTCTTTATTGCTTTGTGTTTTAAAGAATGGAAATAGATGCATAATGCCAAAGAAAGCTTGTACTAAATGTATTGAAACAAAATGAAAACCAACAAATGCATGTCATCTTTAGAAAGCATAAATATAGGAAAAAAATCAAGAATAAACTGGAATAAACTGTTTATATCAGAAAGATAGCATTCAAAAAATTTAGTGTATGGCGAAATAATTGATTGAAACATACTTACTACAGTTCTATATGACCTTGTGAAACAAGAAAGAAATGTCAAATTCACATTTAGATACACTTTAATTTTTATTCATTTAATTCATTAGGAACATCTAAAAGGCATTTGACATTATCTGTATTTTTGAGCTGTTTTCATTTAGTTCAGTTCAGATGCTCAGTCATGTCTGACTCTTTTCTCTTTCTCTTTTTTTTTTTTTTTCTTTTTTTCTTTTTTAAAAATATGGAATGCTTCACGAACTTGCGTGTCATCCTTGCGCAGGGGCCATGCTAATCTTCTCTGTATCGCTCCAATCCTAGTATATGTGCTGCCGAAGCGAGCACCTCAGTCATGTCTGACTCTTTGCGACCCCATGAACCACAGCATGCCTGGCTTCCCTGTCCATCGCCAACTCCTGGTGTCCAACCAAACCCATGTCCATTGAGTCAGTGATGCCATCCAACCATCTCATCCTCTGTCGTCCTCTTCTTCTCCTGCCCTCAATCTTTCCCAACATCAGGGTCTTTTCCAATGAATCAGTTCTTCGCATCAGGTGGCCACAGTATTGGAGTTTCATCTTCAACATCAGTCCCTCCAAAGAACACTCAGGACTGATCTCCTTTAGGATGGACTGGTTGGATCTCCTTGCTGTTTTCATTAATTCATACCAAACCGGGCTTCCCTCATAGCTCAACTGGTAAAGAATCGGCCTGCAATGCGGGAGACCCCTGTTTGATTCCTGGGTTGGGAAGATCGCCTGGAGAAGGAAATGGCAACCCACTCCAGTATTCTTGCCTGGAGAATCCCATGGATAGAGGAACCCGGCAGGCTACTGTCCATAGGGTAGCAAGAGTCGGACATGACTTAGCAACGAAACCACCAAACTGTGAAATGTACTGATTTTGCCATGACCAGCCCATGAAATCAGTTGTCAAACTACTTGATATAGTGACTTCTTACCAAAAAAGTCTATAAATGAAAGATGTACTGTGAAATGACAAACACTTTTCTTGTGTGTGTGTATATATATATATACGTATATATTATAAAACTTTTTTCGTGAATACTAGATTACTAGAAATAAACATATGGGTGTTTTTTAATTCTATGTGAGTAAAAAGTGTAATGACATTGACTTGGGTATGGAATTGGAATTGCAGTAAACTTCACTCTACATGAATTTGTTTTGTTTAGTTTTGCTTTGTTTACTAGTCATAGAGTTTCACTATCACTAAGTTAACGTGTTAGACTTTTAAAAACTTTTATTCTTTCTACAATTTCTTTTTATCCCCTTATTAAGAATGTCTATATCTGATTATGAATATATATGATATTTCTAATAATAAAGTTATATGCTTAAAAGTGATGTAAAAAAAAAAAGTGATGCACAGTTAAGAGCAAACGTACATTCTGATTCTTGTCTCCTGATCTGAATTATTTACTCAGTATACTAATATTTAGTTTTCTTAGTTAATGTTGAGTTAGTTATTATTCAGATCTGTCAAAGTGTTCTTATCATTTGTGTATTTATATAACCTGATTTCAAAAATAATACAAGTCAGACTTATTCAGATTATTTGCTAATGTATCTGCATATTTTATGTGGAAGCATATCAATAATTGTCTCATATTTCCACATTTAAGAGCCACATGCTTTAATGTAATTAGAATTCTTGCTATGAACTTTTCTAACAATTTTCCTTATTAAGTTTTACATTAGACATGCTTATATGAGGCAAGTGTTTTGCAATTATTGAAGTGTTGTTTATTGAAAGTCAAAGTGAAGTCGCTCAGTCATGGCCGACTCTTTGCGACCCCATGGACTGTAGCCTACCAAGTTCCTCCATCCATGAGATTTCCCAAGCAAGAATACTGGAATGGGTTGCCATTTCCTTCTCCAGGAGATCTTCCCGACCCAGGGATTGAACCTGGGTCCCCTGCATTGTAGGCAGATGCTTTACCATCTGAGCCACCAGGGAAACTCAAATGTTTATTAGACATATATTTTTTCCTCACACAGTTAAATGTGTTAATGGAAAGACAAGTGAGACACTGAAATTAGATTGGGTCCTGGTAATCAATGAAGTTTATTAATTTTGTTAGCTAACAGATCAGGTTGAATTGTATTATTTTTGCGACTAAAAATGATAAATGTTCCTGGAATGTATTCTTGAATTTAATTTGTGATTTCTTCCCTTTCAGGTGTACCTGACACTAGATATCAAAACTTCTTTTTCACTAAGTGGTGAGTCTTCCATTCCTGGGAAATGAAATGAATGTTTAAACTAAATGACCTCGTACTTAAAGTTTTCCAACAGGCAGCATAAATATTAATAAGACTAGTCTTTTAAAATAAAACTTTAGAAAGAGGCAATTAAAATGAATTATAGAAACATAAAGCCAAGAATTTTTCTTGGTTACTAAATGTCTGGAGACTTGGTAGTTGAAAAAATCTTAAATTCCCCTAACCTTTTATGTCATTGATGACATTCACTCTAGCAAAAAAATATTGTAGTTATAGAAATGTATTATATTTTCTCAAAAATGGACTATAGTATTACATATTGATACTTGTGTCAAATTATCTTAGCCACGTGATGCAAAATTTATGCATACACACAGACCCCTGCCTATCACACACACATACACATGTCTGTGTGTTTGTGAGTGTAGTCTGTGCTTATCATTTTGCAGATTTCTTACTTGTGATTTTTGCTACTCACAAAAATGTACTTATTTGTAGCTCCAAAATATTTGTGGTACTTTCATGTTCATTCATTTGTGAACATATGCAGTGAGGTGAAAACTTTGAGTCATTCATGGGCATAAGTGTTGCCAGCTAAGGCAATTCTCTGCTCTTATTTCAAATCTCATACAATAACCCCCCTTTTTTTTGCATTTTTTAGAGTTTTCTTGTTGTTGTTAATAATTTCACAGTTTAAAATGGACACCGTGAATAGTTCTGAAGTGTTGTGTAGTGCTCTTAAACACAAGGAGGATGTGATGAGCCTTACTAAGAAAATATATGTATTTGATGTTTCACTCATGCACAAGTTAAAGTGCTGTTATCTACTCTATGGTACTGAATGAACAATATATGCTGTCTTTAAACAGAAATATACATTATAAGACTATGTATTGATCAATTGATAAAAATGTTGATATCAGATGTTCCAAACCTGTATTTTCTCTTGAAACAGAGATTCAGTACATGCTAAATCAGTGTTTATGTTGATCTTACAGAACATAACTACTGCAAATATCAGGATTTGACTATATAGGTATTTGTTGTTGTTTAGTCACTAACTCTTACATGACTCTTTTCCAACCTCACAGACTGTAGTCTGCCAGGCTTCTCTGTCCATGAGTTTTCCCAGGCAAAAATGCTAGAGTGGGTTGATGTTTCCTTCTTCGGGGATCTTCCTGACCCGGGGATCGAACCTGCATCTCCCACGCTAGTAAGCAGATTCTCTTATCACTGAGCCACCAGAAAGAATCTCCTCTATAGGTATATAATTGTGTATATACACATGCACACATAAATGTATATGCATGCATAATTATTTATTATATAAAATCTATTTTGCTGGGTGTAGATTTTTAAAGATTAAATATTCTTTTAAATTTAGGGAATTTTACAAGACAAAATACAATATAAAAAAGGCAAATGAAACAGTAACTTTCATATAGAAATAATTTATCATCAGTATTGAAAATATATTTGCAACATAGTCTAGTGTATTCATTTCTCGTTATTTAAAGTGATACAACAACTATCACTTAAATCACAATTATTTTATTTTACTTTCATATTTACCAATCATCAGAAAATTACATATTGTGTAATAATTCATACTTTATATATACATATTATGAGTTAATACTTAACTTTTATTTACAGTTTTCAAAATGTGGTGCTGTCAAACATGATATTATTTGTTCTCAATTATTGACTAATGGGTATGTTCCTTACAGCAGCAAAATGGAGATCATAAATAAAGTGTAAAAGTTTAGTATTCATGTTTCTTATAGAACATTCTTCAGAAGACTGATATTGAAATTGGTAGACATGAGTATTGTAGAGCATAATTTTTATGACAGTCTTCTAGTGTGGTTCTACAATATGTTACCATTGAACATAAATAGAGAACAATGGTCTTACTGACTTCTATGGGCATATTATAGAACAAAACTATATACATATACACTTTAACATACCTGTGGGACTTAAGTGTTGTTGCTGTGTGTATGTAGTCTTTTGGATTAATAATCTAGGACCTAGAGCCATGATATATTAAGTATTTCATATCTGTGTGTTTTTAATAGGTTTTTGACACAAGATATCATTACTGAGGTACCTCTTCTAATCCAGGACATCTTCTAATTTTCTAACTGTGTAATCAGTCTCTGTGAGGAGTAGGTAATCCTTAGACCATCACTGGAAGGTTAAAGCTGTTACTGATTCTCATAAAAATGATTGTTTAATTACTGGAAAAAATAAAAGCCACAGAGTATATTTTCAAATTATAGAGTTAATTAACAAAGTCTGGATTATAGAAATTAGAGTTGCAAGTTAGGGTTTTGAATTGTTCCATATGTGGTCCTTACTATGAACTAAGAACTTTTTTTATATCATCTAATTCTCAAACTGAGTTACATAGTCACATAAAGCTCCCTTCAGAGTTGAAAAAAAAAAATGTCAGAAAGATTAGGTAACTTGGCTGATTTTATTAGACAATCAACTGTGAAGCAATGATTTAAACCTTGCTAACCTGGTATCAGAGCTCACATTTTAATCATTATGCTACTTGCTTCATTCCCATAGTAGGTAAAGTGTTGCTGTTTTATTGTGTTAAACTATACATAACTAGATTTATTATTTTAATAATTTTAAGTGTACCATTCAGTGGCATTAAGTACATTCACATTGCTTTCAAACTCTTCTATTCATTTTCAGAAAGTATTCATAAAAATAAAGAAAAGGAGTTGTTTTACTTGTGTTCAAAATCCACAATTGCATTGCATGTCCAACATATTTGTGTGTCTTTAAATATGTATACCTATGGCTGATTCATGTTGAGATTTGACAGAAAGCAGCAAAAGTCTGTAAAGCAATTATCCTTAATAAAAAATAAATTAATTAAAGATGTGTAGAACAAACTTGAGTAGTAGAAACTAGAATGTTTGAAATCATATATGGCAATACTACCAAATGAAAACAGAATGTGATAATATAAAATGTTACCATTTCTATTTCTTTCTCCTGTTTTAATTGTATAATTCTAGTATAACCACAATACCTAAAAAGGACTCAGTTTTGTTATCACAGTAGTGTTTAGTTCTATTCTTTAGCTTTTCCAAAAACTTGTCATTTCTGTTTCCATGCAAATTATGTTTATATAGGGAAAATGAATGTCATTAGACTGTGAAATAGGTAGCCACACTATATTTATTGAGAAAAGAAACACCCACTTTTTTACAGAAAGACATAACAAACCTTAGAAAAAGTAATTGAAACAGATATATTAGTCAAGTAAAATATTTTAGCTGTGTGTATTTGAATACTAATCAACTTCTTTCCTAGAGACTTCTTTCCTAGAGAAAAGAACAATGGTTTCTTTAGCTTATGTGAAATAAAAATTATTTCTGAGTCAAGTTTCTCTTGTTCAAGTAATTGTCTCTGTCAAAACATTTTAACTGAAAGAAATCACTCATGTTTTCTGAAATAGTCTTTTTTTCTCAAATTATAATCACTTAGGAATTTGTTAACTTGAAAAGTATGCCACTGAATATAAAACTTCAGTAGGTTTTAGAAATAATAGCTTTAAAAATATTTTTTAATTCACATAAGCACATATACACTTTAGATTTTCAAGGTTGATACCAGAAATAAAATAGAAAAGAGAAAAATACATTGATAATTTTACTGCTGGAACATATTACTGAGTCACATCTTCAGAGACATCTTTCTTAGCAAATAATGATAAACTGATCCCCATCTTTTTTTTCCACTGAGTACTTGTTAAATTTCCATCAATTTTTGATTCACAAATTTCTCAACAAATATAATTGTAATCACTATATTTAATTATTTTCATTTTGTCTGTTGTCATTGGGCTTCCCCAGCGGCTCAGTGGTAAAGAACCCACCTGCAGTGAAGGAGATCCAGGTTTGATCCCTGGGTCAGGAAGATCCCCTGGAGAAGGGCAAGGCAACCCACTCTGATATTCTTGCTTGAAGAATCCCATGGACAGAGGAGTCTGGTGGGCTACAGTCCATAGGGTCGCACAGAGTCGGACACGAGACTTAGCACACATACTGTTGTCATTAGACTTTATACTGTCAGATATTGTCACAATTGAACTTAGTTGACATCCAATTAATTGGCCTCAGCTTTTGGTATAAGTCAGTCAGTTCAGTCACTCAGTCATGTCTGACTCTTTTGCGACCCCATGATATAAGTACTGTGATACAAAATACCTGATAAAGTTTATCATGTAGATTTCTTTTAGCCATTAGCACCAGGGGAGTATCCCAGGACTGTGGTAGGATGTTCCTTCATTTTTACTTAAGCTACCATCATAAGACTGGAGAAGGCAATGGCACCCCACTCCAGTACTCTTGCCTGGAAAATCCCATGGAGGGAGGAGCCTGGTAGGCTGCAGTCCATGGGGTCGCTGGGAGTCGGACATGACTGAGCGACTTCACTTTCACTTTTCACTTTCATGCATTGGAGAAGGAAATGGCAACCCACTCCAGTGTTCTTGCCTGGAGAATCCCAGGGACGGGGGAGCCTGGTGGGCTGCCGTCTATGGGGTCACACAGAGTCGGACACGACTGAAGTGACTTAGCAGCAGCAGCAGCAGTATCATAAGACAGCACATTTTCCTTGGAATGGCTTAGGAGAAGTTCTTCAGGATTTATTCACTGATTCAAGTGGGATTTTGTGGCATGCAGAGCAAAGACATTCTTCTGTTTAGAGCAGCTTTCTGGGCAATTTGCATCATCTCCCTGTGTCCTCCATTTTACTTCCTCATCAGATGTTTCAGGAGTCCTTAAAAACACTGCTGCGATTAAATTTTCTTTTTCTGCAGCTTTCAGATTCCATTGACCAGCCGATGTGATAAAGACATTTCCAATATGCAGTCATATTTTGAATTAGGATTTAAGGATCAAGCTTTCACAGAATATTGCTGGGTAGGCAGTTGATAATAAAATGATAAATACAGAATTCTCCCAATAGTGACATGCACCCTCTGTTTCAAACTGAGTAGCTGGGGTATTGCAAATGATTCAGGTGGGAAACTTGAGATAGTGCTCCAAGTGTAAACTATAAAAGTGAAGAAAACAGATTCCTGCTTCCATGGAAGTCCCTAAATTGTAAACATTTTAAGTAAAAAAAAAATAAAAAATGGCACAATGAAAGACAGCCTTAAAACTTGGGTCAATCTGCCAGGGAACCACCATTTCCCAGCTAATGGTGTATATGGCTTTATTTAGGATGTCAGACCAGAAAGAAACTTAAAGTCATTTTAACAGTACAGCATGGATAGTATACACTTAGATACCCAATTCTCGTAACACTCAGAAATCAGTTTTCAAGGGAGGCAAGATTAAATATCTGGGAATAAAACACTGATGACTTATGAGAAATCATTAAAAACAATTGCATTTCTTTATTGATTTGAGTTACTAGTATTCTAAAATAAATTAATGCCTTGTTGTCATAATGTTAATGCTTTTCTTACAAAGAAATTAGCCTAATAGCTTCTTAATACTGTTTCATTCTTAATGGTAATGAAATACATATTTATAATAGTTTATATAGAAGTGACCAAAAACTATTGAAACCAGGGATGTGGTGGTATCAAATAATAGCAGTATATGAGAATGCCAGCTAAGCAAACAAGAAAATATTAGTATAAAACTTTATGGAAGGTTTTTTTTAATAGGCAAAAAATTTGAAATATATTTGAATCCTTGAGAATGTCATCTTCATAAATATCTTTAAAAAATATAAAATCATGAAGAATTTAATGTTATCATTGTTCAAAGCTCCTTAGGAATACAACTGTTAGGTAGATTTGAAAAGAATTAATAGAAGGGATTTGCAATAGTTTGATACAAGAAGATATTCCATGATATTATGTTTTCTTAAAAGTAAGCTATCCCTCTTCATGGGAGATGGAAGAATTTATATAGCTCTAGTTCAGTTCAGTTCAGTTGCTCAGTCCTGTCTGACTCTTTTCAACCACATGGACTGCAGCACACCAAGCTTCCCTTACCAATTCCTGGAACTTGCTCAAACTCATGCCCATCGAGTCAGTGACACCATCCAACCATCTCATCCTCTGTCATCACCTTCTCCTCCTGCCTTCTAACTTTCCCATCATCAAGGTCTTTTCTAATGAGTCAGTTCTTTGCATCAGGTGGCCAAAGTATCGGAACTTCTGTTTTAGCATCAGTCTTTCCAATGAATATTCAGGACTGATTTTCTTTAGGATTGACTGGTTTGATCTCCTTGTAGTCCAAGGGACTCTCAAGAGTCTTCTCCAACACCGCAGTTCAAAGGCATCAATTCTTTGGCACTCAGCCTTCTTTATGGTCCACTTTTCACATCCATACACGACTACCGGAAAAGCCATAGCTTTGACTATATGGACCTTTGTTGACAAAGTAATGTCTCTGCTTTTGAACATGCCGTCTAGGTTTGTCATAGCTTTTCTTCCAAGGAGCAACCATATTTTAATTCCATGGCTGCAATCAACATCTGCAGTGATTTTAATCACTGCAAGAAAAGGAGCCCAAGAAAAGGAAGTCTGCCACTGTTTCCACTGTTTCCCCATCTATTTGCCATGAAGTGATGGGACCAGATGCCATGATCTTTGAACCCTGCAGTAATGCATTTTGATGTATCTAGAAACTGACATAGAATAAACTGCTTGCCATGAGCATAGTTATGAAAGCGAAAACAGCAATCACAGATCCCCTGATCATGGTGTAATGAGTAGAAGGAATGTAGCAAATTCAGAAACAGAAGTTAAAATACAGGGCAGTGGATTAGATTTGGTCATACAGTGGAACACTAAGTCATGGACCTTCAAATGGAGAATATAAAGACCACAGTTGTCCGTGAGATCACGTCTTTGACAATGTCCTTACAAAGTGTGAATTTCAGGATTGCAGGCCTGACAGCTATACAATTTGTGGGGACCACTATGGGAAAAAAAATGAGTAGTATAACATGCAAACACAAAATTAGGTAATAAAAATGCTTTTATACGATGAGAATTCCAATTACAAAATTTTATAAGTTGGCAATGAACATAAATAAAAATTGCAGAAAAATAACAGATTTAAAACTATCACTTAATTATTTCAGAAAATTCTATAATCATTTTTTTCCTTCACAGTTTTTGGCTTCACACTTTTTGATCAGCTGCCCAAATAACAAAAATGAAAACAAAAAGACAGGTAACAGTTATCAAAGTGATGCTTTGTTTTCCTCAGAACAATCAACCTGGGAATTCTGTGGCAGTCCAATAGTTAGAACTCCAGGCATCCATTGAGGGGGGCCTGGGTTAGATCCCTGGTTGGACTCAAATAAGATCCTGCAAATTGCAGGCTGCAACAAAAGAAAGAAAGAAAGAAAGAAAAAGAATAATCGTCTTTTCTTAATGTTTTATTCATTGCTCAATTAACCATAGAAAAAAATTTTGAGGCATATTGGAAAATATGTAATAATGCAAGTGGACAGAAATTGGTCAAATGTGATAATATGCCAAATTCAAAAGGGAAAAATTAAAACACTGAAACAATGCTCAATGCTTATTTTGACATCACCTGAGTATTAAGAACATACATGTAAGTATGGAAGTATTTTTGATACGTGCACCTCACTGGTCTTACTTTGTTTTTAACAGTATTAAGAGTGTGTGGTATCTGCTTAATGCATGCTAAGTCACTTCAGTCGTGTCCAACTCTGTGCGACCCTATGGACAGCAGCCCACCAGGCTCCTCTGTCCATGGGATTCTCCAGCCAAGAATACTGGAGTGGGTTGGCATTTCCTTCTCTGATTTAATCGCTGTCACATCTAACTCTTTGGAACCCCATGGACCATGGCACGCCAGGCCCCTCTGTCCATGGGATTTTCCAGGCAAGAATACCGGAGCGGACTGCCATTTCCTTCTCCATCTGCTTAATGGGGTGCTTGAAATAATAACAATATTAAGAATGACAGAAACTCACATGATGCACATTCTTTGATTGTCAGACTTTATTCTGACATTCACCAATTAAGATTCATCCATTAGGAGTTTCCTCACCAATATCTTGGTGGGATATTCCTGACATCACCACCCCTCACAAAAAGAACAACTACAATCATTCAAGAACAAGACATCACTGATAGAAACCACTGAGAGAACACAAATATGAGGCGGAAGCACCCCCTGCCCCATAGAGACAGAATTCATTATAAGGGTAAGAGAGGCAACTACTGCATTGCCCCTCCCCCCAGACTGATGCAACACCACTCCAGAGGTCTCCTGTGAGCCTCCAGGGTTCCTCCAGTGGTGGAAGAGAACCCAGGAAAGATCACCCACTCTCTCAGGCATTCTTGGTCAATTCATGGTAGACTCTACTTTGACTTTACACCATGGAGATGACAGGAGGACCTGCAGAGACTCACCGGTGGGAATCTGACTTGACAGAGAAGTGGGGAGGTTCTTGCAACACCCAGCAATCAATCTTTGCAGGTCAAATGCACACTTACCTCAGCCAGGTAGTAATCCCATCAGTGCCTTTACTCACCTGCAGAACCAGCTCAGAAGCACACGCTGACCAGGGAACTCAGCAGGGTGTATATATGCCTGATTCAAGTCTTCAGATGAAGAGTTTGCAAAACTTGGTTTGGTTTTGCCCAGATAAGGAGCTGAATTATTGAACCGCCTACTGTGGAGAGAACTCCTGATAGTCCCTTGGACTGCAAGGAGATAAAACCAGTCAATCCCAAAGGAAATTAACCCTGAATATTCATTGAAAGGACTGATGATGAAACTGAAGCTCTGGTACTTTGGTCACTCACTGGAAAAGACCCTGATGCTGGGAAAGATTGAAGGAAGGAGGAGAAGGGGATGACAGAGGAAAATAATGCATGACCAAAACAGGAAGTCTGTCCAAGAAATAATAACCATAAAGGTATCCTAGATTTGAAAAATGCAATGACTGAACTGAATAATTCAGTAGGGTTTCAAAAGAACTCTTGATCATGCACAAGAATTGATGACCCTGAAGACAGGAAATTTGTAATTATCCTGGGGGTTCATTGGAAGGACTGATGCTGAAGCTGAAACTCCAGTACTTTGGCCACCTCATGCGAAGAGTTGACTTATTGGAAAAGACTCTGATGCTGGGAGGGATTGGGGGCAGGAGGAGAAGGGGACGACAGAGGGTGAGATGGCTGGATGGCATCACCGACTCAATGACCATGAGTTTGAGTAAACTCTGGGAGTTGGTGATGGACAGGGAGGCCTGGTGTGCTGCGATTCATGGGGTTGCAAAGTGTCGGACACGACTGAGCGACTGAACTGAACTGAACTGAACTGAGTCAGGAGCAAAAAGAATGAAGAAGAATGAAGAAATCCTATGGGAATTGCAGGTAAAAAACAATATTTGCATTTATGGAAATTCAGAAGAAAAAGACGAAGGGACAGAAATTATATTTAAAGCAATACTGGCTGAAAACTTTTCAGATCTGGGGAGAGAAAGAGACATCCAGATCAATAGGGCCCAAAAGATCCCAAATTGTTTGGGCTCAAATAGGGCCACAGCAAGACACAAAATAATCAAATTTTCTAAAGACCAAAAATACTTTTAAAATCAGCAAGAAAAATAAGAGAAGATACATAAAAGGGAAACCTGCAAGACTACGGGAGGATTTCTCAGCAGAAACTTCAGGCCAGAAGAGAGTGGAATGACATAGTCTTAAAAATTTTGAAAGAAAATGACCCTCAATCAAGAATTCCAAACCCAGTAAAGGTGTCCTTCCAAAACGAAGAGTTGATAAAGACTTTCTTGAACAAAGAAAAGTTGAGGGAGTTCATTACCACCAGACTTGCCTTATAAGAAATGCTGAACGAAATTCACTGAGTGGAAGTAAAATAGCACAAATTTACACTTCAAAAATACAAGGTAATCTAAATCTCTCTGACAAACCAACAAACAGATGAAAACAACTTATAGGAAAATAGATAATACTCAGATTTTTGGTTACCAGTCACTGAGGGTAGGGAAAGGGGAAACCGCAAGAAGGTGGTCAAAACATACAAATTTTATGATGATAATATTGATGTATGATATATAAGAAAATTGCTATTAGAGTAAATCCTAAGAGTTTTCAGCCCATAGAAAACATATTTTTTCTTTTTTTTGTTTTTGATGGTTTAGTTGTTTTCTTTTTATCATACCTATATGAGAAGGTGGATGTCCATTGAATTTATTGTGGTAATCATGTCACAATACAAGTAAATTAAATTATTATTCTCTTATATTTTAAAATTATGCACAAATGTATGTGAATTATTTCTCAATAAAACTGGAAAAGATATTTGTCCGTTAATACTCATTCATTAAGATATTTACAAATTTTCCATTATAAAAAATGCCTGTAAGCCTATCTATACTAGGAAATAGATTGGCAGAATAAATTTGAACTTTTAGAAATAATTGAATTGTTATGTTTTAATGAAGAAGGTTATAATATCCTACTTTTATATTCTCATTCAAAACTCTGGAACTTTTTTGGTTTTGTAATTGGACATTTTGAAGTAAAGAGTTGAGAGAAATCTGTACTTTATCAAAGTAATTCTTTCTGTTTGCCTAATTGCTACATGGAAGTAGTGGGAATATTTTAACTAGCAGCCTTTCTACTTTGAAAATACATATTTTGATCATTTGTTATATTTCATTAACTTTTCTAACAATATTAACATTCTTAAAACAGATGATTTTTCTGGTCTCTAACTTCAAGGATTTGTAAATATTTTATACTGTTGGCAAAGGTCTACACTACAGTGAGAGGGATAAAAACAATCAGGAAGCATTCACAAATTTATTCATTAGATTCATTAGATTCTTAGTTTTATATTCTAAGAGCAAAATTTCTCTGTTCAATTGATACTGTCGGCAGTAATTTGTTTTGTTTTTTTTTCCCAGAGTTGTTATGCTGAACAAAATGAACAATGCTTAGTTTATTGGAGACTGAATGATTTGATTTGAAAAAATGTCATCTACATGAACTGAAAGTTTTTGGAAATAATGACTTCCACAAATATCATCCAATTATATCATATTATAACTACCATATTATCCTTTTTTCAAAATCTAATGTTTGAGCTTATGTATATGTGTGTGAGCCTTCGTGTATGTGTACACATCCATACAGACACTTTAGTTATGTCAATGACCGATGAGTAGACATGCATTGTCTTGGAATATGAGAATACAAGATTTATATTCTTTATATTAACTACCAAATATTGCTAGGCACTTTATCACTCAGCACACATCACTAAGGCATAGGTCAAATAATTTACATACTAGATTCATTAAAAAAAAAAAAAAAAAAGCCAGTAACTGAAATTTCCTCTTTTTGGGCTCCAAAATCACTGCAGATGGTGACTGCAGCCATGAAAACGCTTAATTAAGACACTAAATTAAGACACTTACTCCTTGGAAAGAAAATTATGACCAACCTAGACAGCATATTAAAAAGCAGAGAAATTACTTTGCCAACAAAGTTTCGTCTAGTCAAGGCTTTGGTTTTTCCAGTAGTCTTGTATGGATGTGAGAGTTGGACCATAAAGAAAGCTGAGCACTGAAGAATTGATGCTTTTGAACTGTGGTCTCGGAGAAGACTCTTGAGAGTCCCTTGGACTGCAAGGAGATCCAACCAGTTCATCCTAAAGGAGATCAGCCCTGGGTGTTCATTGGAAGGACTGATGTTGAAGCTGAAACTCCAGTACTTTGGCTACCTGATGCGAAGAGCTGACTCATTGGAAAAGACCCTGATGCTGGGAAAGATTGAAGGCAGGAGGAGAAGGGGACGACAGAGGATGAGATGGTTGGGTGGCATCATCGACTCAATGGACATGAGTTTGAATAAACTCCAGGAGTTGGTGATGGACAGGGAGGCCTGGCATGCTGCAGTCCATGGGGTCTCAAAGAGTCGGACATGACTAAGCGACTGAACTGAACTGAACTGAAACTGAAATCTCCAGTCTCTAAGCCACAAAATTCTTAATTAAGAAGCATTATCGTAGAGCAGGATGGCTCTGATCAAGACTCGGGGGCAACAAAGGATATAATTCCTCATACCTTGATAGAAGGGAGAATATTATCTGACATCTCAGGCCCCAAAAAACAGACAGTAAGGTCTGGTTCTGAAACAGCTTGGATGGAGTTGAAAACCCATCTTCATTTGCACAATCCAAAAGGATGTTATTTGGGAAAACAGGTTAAACCAGAGGCATACAGTTAGAAACTCAAATATATAGCCAACTTAATGGGCTATTTAGCAACCTGGTCATAGGAAATCATTGCTGAAAACTGAAAGTGTCCATGAGATAAGTTACATGTAGAAGGTGTAACAACAGGTATAGTCACAGGCAAGTTTTGTTGTATCCCTACTTTTGGATCAAAAAGTCTGCTATATCTGTAATGCAGGAATACAACTGAGATTCTAGAAGGCAGATAAATAGATAGATGACTAATTTCTTGAGGCTAATGTAACAAAGTACTACAACATAGATGACTTAAAATAACAAAGTGTTATTTGCTTACAGTTAATGGAGGCTAGATTTCTGAAATCAAAAGTTGTCAGAGTTGGTTCTTTCAAAGTATCTGAGGGAAAATGTGTTTGTTCCATGCCACTATCTTAGCTTCTGATGGTTTAGCTGTAACCTTTTGTCTTCCTTAGCTTACAGGCATTTCACTTCAATCTTTCACCTTTCATGGTATTCTCCCTGTATCTCTTCAAGTTGTCTCCCTCTATGATGTCTGTCTGTGTTCATATTTTTCTATTTATAATAAGGATACAGATCAAACTGGATTAGGGCCACCTTAATGACTTCATTTTAACTTCCTATCTCTGTATAAACCTCCATTCAAAAAGGCAACTTTTTGAGGAACTGAAGATTAGGGCTTCAAAGTAACCTTGAAGGAAAAATTCAACCAATAATAGACAGATATATAGATAGGTAGATAATATTAAAATGGTTATGTAAGCATTTATTTTATATTATATTCTTTTTTATATTTTGTTTTTTACAAATGTCAGTGGATCAACCTCATCAACTTTGTATTTGAGATATTAAGATATTAGTCCTCAAAATAAAAGGAGACTCGGACTTTTCTTTATTACATATATAACATATTATTTCACATTTGATGAATTAAAGTAACAAATTATAGTGTAGAGGAAAATGGTATAGAAGGAAAATTCTGTAATTCTTTCAACATATTAAACCATATGATAAACTTAATAGTAACTTGAAAGTGAAGTCACTCATTCGTGTCTTTGCAACCCCATGGACTGAGGAGTCCATGGGATTCTCCAGGCAAGAATACTGGAGTGGGTTGCCATTTCCTTCTCCAGGGGATCTTCCCAACCCAGGGATCAAACCCGGGTCTCCCACATTGTAGGCAGATGCTTTACCATCTGAGCCACCAGGGAATCCCAATAGTAACTTGGGTTTATACTAATTCACATTGAGTGAGTTAAACCTGTGAGAATATATATCATTCCAGTCATGCAAAGAAATGCTATAAATATAAAAAATAAAAAATAGGAAATAATCAGTATCCTCAAGAAAAACAAAGATGTTCAATGAAAATGAAATTCAATGAAAATCTTAGAATGGAATGCCAAGGGTTTTGCAGTTTATTACATACATTATCAAAACTTATGGGAGATTTGAAATGGGAAACAATTTTAGAAAATCAAATCTGCATTTAGGATAGATGAATAATTATAGAAAATAGAGAGTTTTCCCTAGAAATAAACTAGAGATAAGAACAAACTAACAATGTTTTAGGTGATACCTTCTTTTCCAATAAGTGATTACAGTGAAATTGATATTTACAGCCTTTGATAACTGATCACATGTGGGAAATGGAGAAGAAATGGGAAAAAAAAATCCTAGACCTCACCCTATCCCAGTTCACAGGGTTGCAAAGAGTCGACAGGACTGAAGCGACTTAGCACGAATGCACACCCTATCCAAAACTTAACCCTATCCAGGTGGCTCAGTGCTCTCCCATTTTGAAATAAATAAATAAAGATAAATCTAAAATTCTGGAATTCAAAAGCATTTAGTTCCCAAAATTCTTCTGAGACTTATTTTTGTTTTTATTCTCCTCTTTCCCTTCTTTTTTTCTTTCTTTCTTTCTTTCTTCTTCCTCTCCTTTTCCTTCTTCTCCTCCTAAGTCTCCTAACTCTGAAGGAAAGCAACGTTTTAAAAATAAAACTAAAAAAGAAAAGAAAAACTGGAAGTTGGGGAAAAATGAAAAGACATAGGTAGTTTTAAAATATCCTTTGGTAGTGAAAAAATATTTTATGTGGTTCAGAGTGCTTGAGAGTACAAACCAGACACTGAGAGCCAGTATGATAGACACTAAAGAAGGAAGAAGACCTACCTATATAAGAACCATATTATATAAAACACCCAAAATGGAAGGTATGAAGAAAATGAAGAAACAGGCTTTGTGACCAACTGCTCCATAAATATGGTTTTAAAAAGCAAGTATATTAGAAAAGCATGTGTGCATGTGTGCTTAGTCGGGTGCAATTCTTTGCAACACCATGGACTGTAGCCAGAGAGGCTCCTCTGTCCATGGGATTTTCCAAACAAGGATACTGAAGTGGGTTGACATTTCCTCCTCCAGGGGATCTTCCTGACCCAGGGATGGAACCTGTGTCTCTGTCTCCTGCATTTGCAGTCAGATCCTTTACTAATGAACCACCTGGGAAACCCAATAGAAAAGCAAGGGAACTTAGTTTATGTATGGAGGGTAATTTTGACTTTAACTTATATTACATTATGATTTTTTTTTTCTGAAAGGTTTCTTTTACTGAAAAATATATTTTAAAAATTGATTTTTAATTCCATCTCATAACAAAATAAAACAAAATCCTCACATGTTTAGAAACCTCTTCAGGTTGATTAGTTTTCTATTCATTTCCTAGATTGGCATATTCACACTTAGTAACTAATCCCATGACCAAGAGAAAGGAAAGTTAAATTCAAATGCATGAGATAAATGTTAAACCCTAATCAAAGTTATATAAATATTTGTATTCCTTTCGTGAAGCAACACTTATTTTTTTATTTGCTTTTCTGTAAAGAGTATTTAAAAAATTTAAATACTTAAAAAATTAAACATTTTAAACATTTTAATCATTATTACAAGCATTAAAAGTTTACAGGTTTTTTTTCTACACCTAGCTAGTATTGACAATATAAACCTTTCTAATTATTGTTATAAGGTCACTGCACAACCTCCTCTTCATTTTCTTTTTTATATATGTCTTTTTTCCTCATAAATTTTATTTTCTGTTAGAGTCCTTTGTCAAGTATTTTCTGCAAGTGAGTTGCATCTCAATATAGACTTTGAATACTTGCATTCTACAAGTTTTTTTTTCTTTTTTTTCCCCCCACACATAAAAGATGAAGTATCTTTTAAAAAGTAATACTATCTTAACATGATATATGATTCCTGGGTAGAGAATTTTTTCATATACTATTCTAGTTTCTGGTGTTAGAGATGAGAAGTTTAATACATTTGAATATTTTACTTTCTAAGTGACTTGTCAGTCAGGAAGCTTAAAAGATTTTCTTCCCTTTCCTTTAAATTCTTAGAATTCAGACAATTTACTGGTCTATGTATAGGTGAATAGCTCCTTTTATTCCCTTCAAGGTTGTTATTTTCTCAGTAAACTTTTATAATTTTTAGATTAAAATATTTCTTCAATGAAGGATAGCATTCTCTGTTATTTCTTAAAATCTTGTTTCTCTTCTTTTTCAGAAGAGTTATTGCATGAATCATAGTTCATGTAGTTTTGTTTCACAGCTACTGCAAACTGGAATAATTTATGAAAACAAAATCTTTTTTATCCTGTGAAACATCAATTATTTACAATTAATTATGCACATACTGGGCTTTGTTGTGATTTGTAAAATTTTATCCCCAGATTTACAGAGAAAAATAGCAAGATAGAAGTTATATATTCTTAATAGCTTGCATCATTTATTATTTACCATGGTGAAGACATTATTCAATAAACATTAAAATTGATAAATAAAATACATCTATTATTATAATGGAATATTATGTTAGCATACATTTCTAAGGGGCTTCCCAGGTGGCACTAGTGATGAAGAACCCACCTGCCAATTCAGGAGACTTAAGAGACGTGGGTTCAATTGCTGGGTAGGGAAGATCCCCTGGAGAAGTAAATGGTGACCCACTCCAGTATTCTTGCCGGGAGAATTCCATGGACTGAGGAGCCTGGAGGGCTACAGTCCATAAGATCGCACAGAGTCAGACATGACTGAAGCGACTTAGCATATATGTTTCTAATTGATGTATCTTTTCCTCTTCATTTATTTCCATGAATGACTGTAACATGAAATATCACATTTTTAAGATTAACAATATATGATCTAATCTTTACTGTGAACTAATCAATATATAGTTTTTATCATCAGGAATAGGCACTCAAATACAAAAAATAGTGATAAATTCATACTAGTAATTCCATACATTGATTTATGCAAGTGTGTTCTAGTGTACATTTAAATAGAAAATTAATATGTTAATAGATTGGCACAATCAGATGTCACTTCATATCCATCTTAATAGCTATTATTGAAAACAAGTAATAAATGTTGGTGAAGATACAGATTTAATAATACTTTATTATTTTTGAGTATCAAGCCAAAGTATAGCAATGAAATTATTAATTGTCTATGAATATTTCTTTCTTCTTTAAACATAGTTTTTCTTTCACATTTATTAGATAACCATGCATTTCTCTTACTCTTTGAAATTTAATAAACAAGCTAAAAATATTCCCTGGATTTCCACATGTTCAATGTGATTAACATATTTCAAGTGGAGGTGGGGGGCATCTCTTATCACAGTTATTAATCTGGATACACACTTTCAGCTCATTGAAGTGAGGGGAAAAAACTCTAAAATATCTTACTGGCTCTTAAAGTTTCCCACCATAAATCACATATGCCTTCCAGTTACATTTCAAAATGCAAATAAATCATATTTGCACCTAACTCCAAAGGGGACAGTGAAGTACAATTTTACCACTTTCCAAGAGGAAAGTTGAAAATGCACAGGAAATGTCAGTAAGGCTCTCAATAATATGTAATACTTTTCTCTGTAGAGTTCCTATTTTTTTTCCAATGTAACTGTCCTTTGTCAATTTTCTTGTAGACATACGTTCTATTATCCATTTTGTTCTACATTTTGATCATTTGTGATATGCTAGTCTCTATACTAATATCTACATAAGTAGTGTCTCTTGCCTTGTATTACGAACCTTTCCTGGTGCAATGTAATACAATGGGCCAGGGGAATATAGATTAAAACACAAATGTATATACACACTCTTATTGGGATTAACACCACGACCATTCCTTGATTGTAACTCAACCAGTAACAGTTTTCATCACACTTTGTCTAATTATTTAATCCCCTTGGCTTCAATCTTATCAATAAATGAGGACAATAATTACAACTTTCTTAGCACTTAGCTCAATAAATGTAAATTGTCATTGCCACTATTAATACACTAAAACACATATAATGAGCTTTTTGATGATATATTTTCAAATTTTTTAATGAATTGACACAGAATATTACAATATATTATTTGAAAAGTCAACTTTGTGTATTATTGATTTATTATTTCTATAAGGCTGATTACTTATTCTTATAATGCTTCTCAAGTGATAACATATTGAATAATCAGATGAGAAGAATTTTTCAGTAATTCAAATTCTCTAGTTCTATCCTCTGCAATTATGATTCAGTAGACTGAGTGGGCTCCAGATAGTTGGATATTTTGCAATTTCTCTGGAGGAAGTATCTGGAGATATATTAAAAAAAAAAAGAAAGCTACATTAAAAATGAAAAATGCAGTGGCCGTTTTTTGTGTATATCATTTCTATTTCTTCATATTGCACAAACTTATTCAGTTTCCAAAGATTTCCTTGCATTTCAAAAGCATATATGAGTCATAATATGTGCTATAAACTTGTTTTGCTATTTATGAAGTAGAAAACATTAGGAAACGCTATAGAGTGCATAAAATCAATAAAAGATTATGAGAATCTTTTGAGCCAGAAAATAGTCCAGAGAGCACAGAGCAATATTAATTAACACTAAAAGGAAATAAAAGTTTAGATGAATGTTTTAATTTAATCCAAATGTAAAAATTTGCAAATGTAGAGAAAGATTGGGGTGAAAGCTATAACATGATGCAAGCTACTAGAAACTACTTAATTTGAAGTAGGCTTATTACATTAGAGGACCTGAATTGATTGTTTCATTTACTCTTATTAAAGATGTTTCAAATTACTTCATTCTTTATCAACAATAGGTTGCAATACAATTTCCTATATACAGGAAATTTTATCTCATATCAGAAGCTTGTTAAAAATCTTACTGACCTGGTTAGTGAAATACCATTTCTTCTATACAGATCCAGTTACTCTTGCCTTTCTGGAAAATTTTAAGTTTATAAAACCACTGCTTACAGAAAATAATTTAAATCAATTACATGTCTACACACATATCTTGGGCACTTGTCATCTTCCAACACCTACTGCTGTTAAGATGCAAAATCAAGTTTGGATGTTCCAATGAAAAAACGAGTAAGAGCCCCAAAATTCACACAGAAGGTAAGTTTCTGCACAAAGCTTTAACATAGATATATTTGACTCTAAAGTCTATTGTCTAATCTAAACTTACCTGGACTTTCCAGGTGGAGTGGTGGTAAAGAATCTGCCTGTCAATGCAGGAAGTGCAAGAGACGCAGGTTTGATCCCCAGGTTGGGAAAAAGCCTGGAGTAGGAAATGGAAACACACTCCAGTGTTCTTGCCTGGAAAATTCCATGGACAGAGGAACCTGGCAGGCTACAAACAGTCCATGGGGTCACAAAAGTTGGACATGAATGAGCAATTAAGCACACACTGAAATGATGGCTATCATGTATTGAAGACTTGTACGTATTATTTTAAAAGATTTATGATCGAGTGATAAAGAGACATACACTAAATCTTAGAAATGCTCGCTATCTACCTCTGGAGAGCCCCACCAGCTGCTCTCAATTATTCCATTCTCCCACCAGGTAGTATCACGTTCTTTCTTAGATTCACTTTTCATATCATATCTCCCAGAACTAGCACAACTTATCACTAATTGCCAGTATGTAAATTATCTATCTATTCTAACCTGTATCAGAAACCAGAGGAGGAAATAAGTACAATTAAAAGAAGGCAGTTCAGTTCAGTCTCTCAGTCATGTCCAACTCTTTGCGATCCCATGGACTGCAACACGCCAGGCTTCCTGCCCATGCAATTCTCCAAGCAAAAATACTGGAATGCGTTGCCATTTCCTTCTTCATGGGATTTTCCTGACATAGGAATTGAACCAGGATCTCCTTCATTGCAGGCAGATTCTTACTGACTGAGCTACTATCTATTAATTTTTGTCAAAGAACAACAAATTAATGGCATAGTGCTTTGCTCTCTCTTACATTACTGGTTACAGTAAAATCTAGTATCATTCTTATTACTAACACAGTAACTATTAATTAAAATCACACATGCATTTATATCAGCTATCTTTAACCATAATAATGTTGTATAACACACCATACCAAATTCAATGACTTAAACACAGTAGTTTTGAACTCTCACAGAACTGTTAATCACTGATTTAGGCAGGTTAGTTCTGGTTTTGTCTGGTCTCCATTGCATTGCTGCTATCTGGAATGTGTTGGCTGGGCTTACATCTCTGTTTCAGGTGTCTCCCATGTTACTACTATAGGCTAGTGTGGTGAAAGCAGAGGCACCAATGCAAGCAGGCCCAGTCTTGAAAGTGTCTTTATAGGCCTACGTTTACATCCTACTCTCAAACATTGCACTGGTCCACAAACTTGTTACATGTCTGAACTCAGAATCAAGGGGGAGGGAAATAATCACCATTCGTTTATCAACATTAACTTGAAAGCCACCTGTCAAAAAGTATGGATGCCAGAGAATGTGAAATATCCAAGTCATTAAAGCAATTAATCTGGGCTTCCCTGATGGCTCAGTAGGTAAAGAGTCTGCCTGCAATGCAGCAGACCTGGGTTTGATCCTTGAGTTGGGAAGATCTCCTGGAGAAGGGAAAGGCAATCCACTCCAGTATTCTTGCCTGGAAAATCCCACGGACAGACAAGCCTAGTGTGCTACAGTCCATGGGGTTGCAAAGAGTTGGACATGACCGAGTACCTAAAACACACAAAGAAATTAATCTACCACACCCCTTGATGCAGCCATTCATATATGTGAATTTTTCCTACAGATGTACTTGGACCTGTGGGAGATGATCTAGATATAATAAAACTTAGCAAAATATTCTTTAAAGCAGAAAACGTAGATATGTACTTGTACATGTGGGACACAATCTAGGTATAACAATGTTTGGTGAAATATTCTTTAAAGTAGAAAACTAAGATATGTATGGACTTCCCTGGTGATTCAGTAGGTAAATAACCTGCCTGCAATGCAGGAGACCCAGGTTCGATCCCTGGGTTGGGAAGATCCCATGGGGAAGGGAATGGCAAACCTCTCCGGTATTCTTGCCTGGAGAATTTCATGGACAGAGGAGTCTACAGTGATATGTATTTAAGTGTAAGTACATTTGAATACACATATGTATGCATGTAAATAGATACAGTATATCTACAGTCCTTGGGGTTCCAAAGAGTCAGACAAAACTGAGTGACTAACATATACAAGGTATGTCTAGAATGAAAAATATCATGCAGCAGTAAGGGGCATGTTAAATAGCTACAAGCATTCTAAAGGAATATCTGTAGCTACTGAAAATTATTTACATAAAAAAACACTTTTAAGTAAAAAAGCAATATACAAAACAGAGTATTATATGATACTAATTTTAAGTCAGTAAAATACATTTAGAAATGTCTGAAAAAACAGTAATTAAGTGCTAACTATGTATGGATGGTGGACATTGAAGAGGAACAGAAGAGCTTAGCAACAGAAGATTTTGTAACCTTACTATGCACAAGGTATCTTTCTGTCTTTTCAAAATTCTGTGCCATTGGCATATATTACCTATTTTATTTATTACCCATTTGTTTACATAATAAATTAATGACTATTTTTTGTATTTTACATTAATTAATAAAAGGGCAACTGTGTAATAATTAATTCCAAGTAGGAATTAGATATTATGTACACATATACCATATTGCCAATATGTTTTCCAATCTTCAAATTATTTAAGTCTGAATTAAGATAAATTGTACTATGTAGATCAGTCCTGGGTGTTCATTGAAAGGACTGATGTTGAAGCTGAAACTCCAATACTTTGGCCACCTAATGAGACGACTTGACTCATTGGAAAAGACCCTGATGTTGGGAGGGATTGGAGGCAGGAGGAGAAGGGGACGAGAGAGGATGAGATGGCTGGATGGCATCACCGAATCGATGGACGTGAGTTTGAGTAAACTCCGGGAGTTGGTGATGGACAGGGAGGCCTGGCGTGCTGCGATTCATGGGGTTGCCAAGAGTCGGACACGCCTGAGCGACTGAACTGAACTGAATTGAACTGTACTATATAGAATAGAAAGATTGCTCAAAATATGTAAATTTCATGTAATTTATATGAACTGCAACAATTGGGTGTGTCTAAAACTTCCATGGTGGCTCAGACGGTAAAGCGTCTGTCTACAATGCGGGAAACCGTGGTTCGATCCCTGGGTCGGGAAGATCTCCTGGCGAAGAAAATGGCACCCCACTCCAGTACTCTTGCCTGGAAAATCCCATGGATGGAGGAGCCTGGTAGGCTGCAGTCCATGGGGTCGCTACGAGTCGGACACGACTGAGCGACTTCACTTTTTCACTAACACTTTAGTTAATGAATATGTCTTGTGGACTTTCTCAATTGATTGTTTAGATAATTTTTCCTACATTTAGTTTTGCTAATAAGATGACAACTCTCCTTAAAGAAAGAGACAGTATGCTTTCTTCTGTCCTTTGGGTTGTTGCTGAAAGTGAGAAGCAATAGAGCAATAGTAGTTTACTTATTTTTAGTCCTTTGTATTCTACACCACAAGTTGTTGCTTTTGAATTATTCTGACTTTTTGCAGTTTGATATTAGTAAATACATGCAGTATTTCTTAAACTTCCCTTGACAAACACAACTTTTTTTCTGTTAAAACAGAAGTGGTAAAGGGATAGATTATATAGTTTTTTAATTTCTGATTTGTTTGATCACTTTATATAAATTATTTTATATTTTAATATACAAACAAAATTTAACATGTGAATCACATTAGAAAAAATTTTGGCTGGACTCTTGCTGTTTTTAAGACAGATGGCAATATTTTAACAATATAAATTTAAATTTTAGTGTATCTGCCTTTGGGTATTCGTATGCATACTTTCAGTGACATCTACTTATTTTTCATAAATATGTGAATATTTTGTTTCATCTTTGGGGACAAAATCAGTGTATTACATTCAGGTAATAAAATAATAATCCAAAGGGAACAAATATCTATTGAACTTGGTTCCAGAATTTGTAATGAATATAATTTGCTAACATAAATGACTTTCATGATCTGACTTTTCAAAGTGAATAACAGAAACTATTATAACTGGTATTAAAATTTAAAGATGTTTTCTATTGGCTTTAAAATGGAAAATAGAGAATAATGAATTTAGGAAAAAGATATATAAAGGACTGAAATAAAAAAAAAATTTAAATGAAAACTTTAAATAAGTAAAAGCAAACATGGGATTGGAAAAGTTATATTGACTACCAAACAAGGCATTGCATTTTTTTATTTATCATTTTTTTCCCCTAAAAGTTTAACTTCAAATTTATTTTAGTGAAAGCTGCAACTGAAATTGACCTTTTCAACATTACTTAATTTATATGGAAAGGGAGTTTACAAGCAGACAAAATCAAAGGTTCCATTAGAAGCTAATGATAGACTACTTTCTTTGCATCTATATGTGTCCCTATCAATCACTTACATTATAGAATTTCTGAGTTCAACAAAAGTTGACCTTTAGTGACCTTTATCTAGTGTCATATACACAATGTCCTTACGTTCCTACCCAGATGATAATAGATATTATCAGATCTTAATGAAAATCAAATTTCTCTGTATTCAGTAATTAGCTAGTAAAACCAATTAGCTGAGGACCTACAAAACTAGTGTTAAAGGTGATTAAGCCAAGTTAATGATTACAAAAATAATTATACTTCCACGGTGAACTTCAGAATTATAATTGGACTGTCTATCCCAGTTAATTAGATAATTAGCACACCAAGATTTTTGGAAAACTTTGATTTTCAGTTGGAAAGTGCATTCTCTTGAAATCTCCCATTTAGATGTGCTCTTTAGGGTGATCTGATATCACAAATCTTCCAAAGTTAAGAGAAGACAGTGTAATTTTCATTTTTCACAATAATTAGCGGTTATCCAGTTAATGTTATTGCTATTACTTTATTTCCCTTCCAAACCAAATTTGATCAAAAAAGCAATAAACTTCAACCAAAAGTCCAAACTAACATTAGGTGAATTTATTGGTCAATACCCCTAGCAATAGAGTAAATTATAAAACATTACATTTTAGTCACTTCCATAAGTGATCTAAATGCAAAATAGAACATTTATACTTAGCAATTTAATTATAATATCTATGAAAAATGATCTTTATTCTGATAATGTTGACTGTTAACAGATTTTTATTTCACAAGCATTTATTTAGTATTATTGTACTATAAGAAAACAGTTTTCATATTACCGCTTTAAAGTGCTGAAAAATATTCATCTCATCAACTCAGTATTCTTTCTATCAGTTTAGGGTCAGAGTGTGAATTAATAGCACACTAGAGGAGCTTGGTATGGTCAGGTTGACTCATATTCTTTTGGTGAGTGACTTACACATATATATACACCCATGTACAAATAATGAAAAATAAAACTTTTACTCTAATAAGGCATCTTTTTGAATTATGATCACTTATTCACAAATTATTTCACTCAATTAATGGGTCATCTTAAAGAATAAAAATCAATAATGTATTTTATATTGATACTAATTTGCTGTAATACTAACACTATGCCCCAACACATACACAAACCTTAATAAATGTGTTAAAATAAAGCTCTCTGTGTAGAAGAAAATCAGAATCATTGCATTTAGAATCCCATAGAGTTTGATATTTAAAAGTTATTCACAGTTCATATTTTAAGAAGGGACTAATATTTTTGATAAATACTATTTAAAGACATTCATATCCAGTGGGTGGTAATATATGACAGAAGACATACTTAAAATTAAGCATTATAGTATCTAGTTATTGCTTCACTTGTAGTTTAGCTGGTGAAGAATCCACCTGCAATGTTGCAGACACCTGTTCTATTCCTGGGTTGGGAAGATGCCCTTGAGAAGGGATAGGCTACCCACTCTAGTATTCTTGGGCCTCACTGGTGACTCAGATAGTAAAGAATCTACCTGCAATGTAGGATATCTATCTGTGTTTGGTCCCTGGGCTGGGAAGATCTCCTGGAGAAGGGAACAGCTACCCACTCCAATATTCCTGCTTGAAGAATTCCATGGACAGAGTAGCCTGGTAGGATATAGTCTGTGGGGTCGCAAAGAATTGGGCACAACTGAGCAACATTCAGTTTACCCTCATCTATTTATTGAAGCCTCTTTGATAGAGTTTTTATTAATTGGTTATTCAGGTCTTATTTGAAAGGGAAGAGCACATGAACTGCTGTTGATGAGTTTTTACCAACAGATATCCAAATGTTGCTAAGCCATTGGGATTCTTGGAATAAACAAGATTCAAGTCCACTTAAAGCTAGAGGCACCATTAACATATAGTCATTCTGGGTTCTTTCAGGAAAACAGCCACTGCAAGCATGAGGGGAATACAGGATAAAGGTTAGGAATGAGAGTATCCATAGATGGGGAGGAGCTGGGAGAATGAGGCAGCAGGTAGATTAGAGCGTTTGAGTACTGGGGCAGAAAGAGGAAATGAACTTGGGCAAAGTACACCAAGACTTTTAAAAGAAGTTTAGGGAGAAGTCTGGAAAGTCTCTCCAAGAAGAAAGGGAGTGCAAAGTGGTAAAAAGTGAGCCTGATGCCATTGACCCTTAACACAACAGTCTCCAGAAACAAATAATTTCTTCTTTTCTTCCATCTTCCAAATTTCGCTCTCACAGCAAATTCTAACCGTGGACCATAGAGGAAAATTCTAATGCCAACCATATTAGAAAGTGATTTTTGGAAACATAGTTTCCTGTTTTCGAAAAATACGAGGTGATAAATAGTTAATTATAGACAATCCAGCACAATGCTGTTGTTCTTCAGTCTGTAAGTGGTGAACAATTCTTTGCACCCCATGGACTGTAGCACACACAGTTGCACAACTGTGCACAACTATGTAACAATTGCACTAATTTCACATATTAGCAAAGTAATGCTCAAAATTCTCCAACTGAGGTTTCAAAACTACCTGAACAGAGAATTTCCAGATGTGTTCAAGCTGGATTTAGAAAAAGCAGAGGAACCAGAGATCAAATTGCCAACATCCATTGGATCATAGGAAAAGCAAGAGAATTCCTGAAAAACATCTACTTCTGCTTTGTTGACTACGCCAAAGCCTCTGACTGTGTGGATCACAAAAAACTGTGAAAGATTCTTAAAGAGATGGGAATACCAGACCACCTTACTTGCCTCCTGGGAAACCTATATGCAGGTCAAGGAGCAACAGTTAGAACCAGACATGGAACAACAGACTGGTTGCAAATTGGGAAAGGAGTATGTCAAGGCTGGATATAGTCACCCTGCTTATTTAACTTACATGCAGAGCACATCATGTGAAATGCCAGACTGGATGAAGCACAAGCTGGAATTGATTGCCAGGATAAATATCAATAACTTCACATATACAGATAACACCTCCCTTATGGCAGAAAGTAAAGAGGAACTAGTCTCTTGGTGAAGGTGAAAGAGGAGAGTTTAAAACTCAACATTCAAAAAACTAAGATCATGGCATCTGGTCCCATCACTTCATGGCAAATAAATGGGGAAACAATGTAAACAGTGACAGTCTTTATTTTCTTGGGCTCCAAAATCACTGCAGATGGTGATTGCAGCCATGAAATTAAAAGACATTTACTCCTTGGAAGGAAAGTTATGATCAACCTAGATAGCATATTAAAAAGCAGAGACTTTACTTTGCCGACAAAGGTTCATATAGTCAAAGCTGCGGTTTTTCCAGTAGTGATGTATGGATGCGAGAGTTGGACTATAAAGAAAGCTGAGCGCCAAAGAATTGATGCTTTTGAACTGTGGTGTTGGAGAAGGCTCTTGAGAGTCCCCTGGACTGCAAGATCAAACCAGTCAATGCTAAAGAAAATCAGTCCTGAATATTCACTGAAAGGACTGATGCTGAAGCTCCAGTACTTTGGCTACCTGATGGAAGAACTGACTCTTTGGAAAAGACCCTGATGGGGGACAAGATTGGAAGCAGGAGGAGAAGGGGATGACAGAGGATGAGATGATTGGATGGCGTCACTGACTCAATGGCCGTGAATTTGAGCAAGCTCCAGGAGATGGTGAAGGACAGGGAAGCCTGGCGTGCTGCAGTCCATGGGGTAGCAAAGAATTGGACATAACTAAGCAACTGAACTACAGATAATCACAGAACTGTTCATGGAATTCATTACAAATTGGAACAAGCTAGTTGTTACTTCTAAATGTCACTTGACAGTATACCTATGATATTGTTTTTAAAAATGTGCATGCCTTTCTACTAGCAGAACTTTTCACGTAAGTATATGAAATTGGAGACTTTCAATGCAAACAAAATAGAGTATTATTATTCAGAAAATATTTAAGGAATAATTATGAGCCAGGAAATGTTAATATATTACTTATGATAAACAAAACAGACAAAAATCCTCACCCAAGAAGCTTAATTTTTAGTGCGAATAAAATTTCAGCAAAGATCACTGAAACTTAAGAGAAGCAAAAAATCCCAATGTTCTGTGGCATCTCTGTAAAATAACATTGATGTTGCTGGGCTCCCCTCACACATATTCATTATGCTGAACCCGCAGGACACACTGCTGCACTAAGAATAGTATTGATTTTTAATTTCCTCCAGGAACTGTCCAAAACTGTTTTTTTTAATGTATTTGATTATGAACATCCCAAACACAGAAAATAACAGCAAAATTCAGTTGTTAAAAGAAATTTTAACATTTTTCAACACTTGCTTCAAATTTTTTCAAGAAATAAAGTATTAAGATATACTTAATCTTCCATTACTCTTTCTTGATACCATCGTTTTGCACCTTGATAGATCAAACACTCTGTGGTACCTGGGTAATACCTCTTTCATGAGCTAATGTATATAATTTTATACACACACACACACACACACACACACATATATGCATTCCTGGAGAAGGGAATGGCAACCCACTCCAGTATTCTTGCCTGGTGAATTCCATGAACAAAAGAGCCTGGCAGGCTACAGTTCATAGGGTTCCAAAGAGTCGGACACAACTGTGCGACTAACACTTTCACTTTCATATATATGTATGAAGACTCCCAAAGTTGTTCACCTAGGGTGCACACACTCAAACACTCCTATTTGTATATAAGATATATCTATGGTCACATATGTAGCCATTGTTCATTTATTTAATTCATTTGTATGAATATAACAAAATATATACCTAATATCTTATTTTATGACGATTTAGGTTATTTCTAGATTTTCTCTGTTACAATAGGACACATATTCTTATACCGAACATCTTGAGTGAATGTGTTAAATATTTTTGCAGAGTATTTTTCCAGGAATACAATCACTCTCTTTTATGGCATTTACATATTTAATTCAATATAGTTTATCAAAATTTCCACCAATTTTTAACAACCTGTATTTCAACCAAAAGTATAAATGTATTCATTTTCCCAATATTCTTACTAAGATATAGTTAAACTCTTTAAACTCTCAAATATATGCCACATCTATGACAATGAAATATTTTAGTGTAAAATGTCATTGTCTTGATTACCAGTGAGATTGAGCATCTTATAATAATTTCATTGGACACTTTTTTCTTCAATTCTGAATAGTATGTCATATCCATCATCCAGTGCTCTATTACATTGTATTTCTGTTCTGATTGATTAATTAGAGTTCTTTATTTATTCCAGAGAAAGATTACCACTTTCACTTTACCACAGAGTAATCAGTCTTTAGGAACATCATATTGAATACATGGATGGAGACGAATTTCTTAACTACAACTTCTGAGAATTTTTGGTTTGCATTCACTTTCTTGATCAATTGGATTAGTAGTTTCTAATCCTGCAGTATACAAGAATCATCTGGGAAGCTTTTAAAAATAACATGTCCTCTTCTGAGACTTTGATTCAATTGATCTGGAGTAGGGCAGAGGCATTAACACTTCCTAGATGTTTTCCCAGATTACTTCAATGTGAAGGCTTAGTTGATCATCTCTATATTCATTGTAGACAGATCCTTCTGTTATTATGCTGAAGAAAAATTAGTGCAGAAAAATCAGCTGTGTACAATTATTTCAGCCCCAAGCTAAGTTATTAGCCAAGATATTCTAAGTCCCAATTTTCACCTATTCCACCACCACCTTCCCCCAGAATTTATGATAACTCCTGACTCTTCAGGATCCTGGCTTTCCAGTCAGCTCTTGCCCATGACACTTTTTAATTCTCCTTTGAGAAACTATACTTAATGAGAAACTAAGCTCATAAATTTGTTCAACTTTTCCTTTATACCCTTTCAGCATATAGAGCTTTATGTTCCATATGCACAACACAATTTTGAATCCTGAATACTCTTTTGTATCAAGTGGGCTCTGACACTATGTCACTCTTTACTAGACCCAGCCCTGAAATGACCACCTGATCCATCTTTTACCCTGCTAATGATCAGAATCAGAACACACCAAAATTTGATACTTCCATTTTCATCACTGTAATTGACTAAATGGAAACACCTGGTATTGTTCCATCTCCTAAGATGACATAATGATTCTACAATGTTAAAAGAAAAAAAAAAAAAAAACTACCAGTAATAAGCCCTTCTTGTGGTTGAATGACATCTCATTTTCCAGTTCAAAGTCAGTTCTGCCTGATATTTTCAAATTCATGTGGTTGTGGATATTATAATTACATGGAAATATCAGAACAAAAATATAGTAATAATTATAATTAAAGAATCATGGCCAGTGTAATAGCTCTGACTTTCTTTGTTTATTATTAACACAAGCAAGATACATTTATCAGACTTTCTGAAGACATACTGATATTGGCTGTATATGTCACTCTGCTCCCAAATTTCTTTTCTAGCTACCTCTTCTAGCTCTGCTTCAGTTCCACCATGCTGCTTGTCTAATATACTTCCTTCCCATTACTATTCCATATCATTATCCAGGCTTCAGCAATACGTAAACCATGGATTTCCAGATGGTCAAGGTGGTTTTAGAAAAGGCAGAGGAACCAGAGATTGCCAACATCTGCTGGATCATCGAAAAAGCAAGAAAGTTCCAGAAAAACATCTATTTCTGCTTTATTAACTATGCCAAAGCCTTTGACTGTGTGGATGACAATAAACTGTGGAAAATTCTGAAAGAGATGGGAATACCAGGCCACCTGACCTGCCTCCTGAGAAATCTGTTTCAGGTCAAGAAGTAATAGTTAGTTTCCATGGACATGGAAATACAGCCTGGTTCCAAATAGGAAAAGGATTACTTCAAGGCTGTATATTGCCACTCTGCTTATTTAACTTATATGCAGAGTACATCATGAGAAGCGCTGGGCTGGAGGAAGCACAAGCTGGAGTCAAGATTGCTGGGAGAAATATCAATAACCTCAGATATGCAGATGACAACACCCTTATGGCAGAAAGTGAAGAACTAAAGAACCTCTTAATGAAAGTGACAGAGGAAAGTGAAAAAGTTAGCTTAAAGCTCAACATTCAGAAAACTAAGATCATGGCATCCAGTCCCATCACTTCATGGCAAATAGATGGGGAAACAGTGGTGAAAACAGTGTCAGACTTTATTTTGGGGGGCTCCAAAATCACTGCTGATAGTGATTGCAACAATGAAATTAAAAGACGCTTACTCCTTGGAAGGAAGCTTATGACCAACCTAGATAGCATATTAAAAAGCAGAGACATTACTTTGCCAACAAAGGTCTGTCTAGTCAAGGCTATGGTTTTTCCAATAGTCATGTATGGATGTGAGAGCTGGACTTAAAGAAAGCTGAGTGCAGAAGAATCGATGCTTTTGAACTGTGGTGTTGGAGAAGACTCTTGAGAGTCCCTTGGACTGCAAGGAGATCCAGCCAGTCCATCCTAAAGGAGACCAGCACCTCCTGCAGTCAATTTGTGCTTAATCAAATAAGATTGAATATAATCCCACCAAACAAATAGGACAAAAGAAAAGATATTGGATAAAGCAATATACTAATTTAACACTTATCTGTGTATGCTAGTTTCAACTTTTATTTGACTTAAGAGTAAATTATTCAATATTATCAGTAATTATATTTACTAGAAATTCTGTTCCCTGGTGGTTCAGATGGTAAAGAATCTGCCTGCAGTGCAGAAGACCTGGGTTCAATACCTGGGCCAGAAAGATTCCCTGGAGAAGGGAATGGCTACCCACTCCAGTATTCTTGCCTGGAGAATTTCATGGACAGAGGAGCCTGGAGAGCTATTGTCCAGAGGGTTGCAAAGAATCAGACATGACTGAGCAACTAGCACAGTATATTTTAAAAAAAATTGTTATATGAATTTATATAATATAAGCAATTGTTTTATACAGATTGATTCATGATAACTACACAAATAAATATATTTTGAAATATGAAGTTATATATTAAACTGTTTCCATGTACCATTTATCTTGAGGGCTATTTCTGTGCTGCATTATAATGAAGTATATTTGGAAAATTAATTAAATTAAATTGGTTATAATTAAAATGGTGATAAGTGGCTATAACAAATATAAAAATGAAACCAAATCACTAAAAGTGGCATAATATTAATTCAGAGTAATGAATAAGTTACACTTGTTTAAAAATGCAATGACTGCTTTATTATTTAGCTTATTATTTAATGCAATCCACATGAACAAATACATTTTCTCTTTAGATAAAAAGCACACACTTGTGAATTAATCAAAGAAGAAGTGTTTATCTGGAACCTTCATTGAATCAAGCAGACATTCTTGAAGTTAATAAAAAGGTTTTAAAGTTCTGCGTGATTTCTCCCCTTAAGCAGTTCACCAATCATTTAGAGAGTGTGATAATGTAAATCTTGCATCCTTTCTGGCAGTCTGAGATTAGTCTTTTGACCATTCTTGGCGCTAGTGATAAAGAATGCAGGACATACAAGAGATGCAGGTTGGGTCCTTGGGTTGGGAAGATCCCCTGGAGAAGGGCATGGCAACCCACTGCAGTATTCTTGTCTGGAGAACCCCATGGACAGAGGAGCCTGGCAGGCTATGATCCATAGGGTCACAAAGAGTGGATATGACTAAAGGGACTTAGCACATCCTCCTCATTTCTGCCTTCCCCCCACCACAGTATAAACCTATACATCATTTGGCCGTTAACCTTGCTACCAATATCATTTCCCACAAGCCAGCAGCCTTGGCCTCATGTGAGGGGATTATAGGAAACAGAAAATTTTGGAGCTGCTCCAGACTCCCAGAACCAGTATGTCCACTTAAACAGGCTTCCCAGGTGATTGCAAGCTGCTTAAAATGTGAGAATCACTGGTTCCACATATGCATATTCCCTGCCTTGTATTTAATTTCTAACCCAGATGTCTAGCCCAGATATCCAACTCTCCTACTCATGAAGACTTTCGCTGAGTAAAAGCACTGTCTCTCTATAAGAATTTTTTTTTTCTGTTGATTACAGACTAAATGCTTTTCTCCATCACTTTCTCTCTCTGCCATAATGTCAGTAGTCCTTTGAGAACAATACTTTCTTTTTGCTTCTCCAATTAGCTGGAGTGTTTCTCCTTCCTCCCGCTGACATAGACCCTGTGCTCAGTAGTGGAGAGCACAACTTAGTGTCTCCTACTTTGTCACCATCTCCAAACCACTGCCATTCTGTTCTCTCATCAACACATTTGAGCTTCTTGGGAGCACACAACATAAAACAAAATCAGACCCATGGGTATTTTATCCTACATTGGAAGATTAGCTCATACATTCAATTGCCTGCAAAGTCAATTGGCTACTATAGTGGAGATATCAGAATAGATTAAAGGCATCTGTCAAGTTTTATTCTACTTAAAACTTTTTACAGCTTCAGTTTTCAGTGTTTGCTACTTCTAAGGTCCAGTGGTAATGGCATCCATTCTACACCTTGATCTGGTGGCTGATGCTGGAGCAATAGCAGTTCAGTTCAGTTCAGTAGCTCAGTCCTGTCCAACTCTTTGCGACCCCATGACCTGCAGCACGCCAGGCCTCCCTGTCCGTCACCAACTCCCGGAGTTCACCCAAACCCATGTCCATTGAGTCGGTGATGCCATCCAACCATCTCATCCTCTGTTGTCCCCTTCTCCTCCTGCCCTCAATCTTTCCCAGCATCAGGGTCTTTTCCAATGAGTCAGCTCTTTGCCTCAGGTGGCCAAAGTTTTGGAGTTTTAGCTTCAACATCTGAGAGTCCCTTGGACTGCAAGGAGATCCAGCCAGTTCATCCTAAAGGAGATCAGCCCTGGGTGTTCATCGGAAGGACAGATGTTCTTTTTACTTTGGGTAATAGCAACATCCTGAACAACTCTCAAATGTCATAAAGTCCACTCAACTTGAGCACAGGAAAAAATCACCCAAGCCAGTGTATCAACATACCTCTCTTCTGTAGACTGGGATGCATCTTACTGGGATTTTGCCCCTCCACTAAGAATTATTGTATTCTTTTATAATCATGTTTTATAGAAAGCAGAATACTGTATGACTGAGAATACTGAAGAAGATTGAGTAGAAGTGAGTTGAGGAGTGTGGGTACAGGTTTAAAAATGCCTTCAATCTTCTAATTTAAGTGATATTTAATCACAGGAATAAAACTGCAGCTTTCATTGTTAATATAGGCCCTAACATTCCCTCCTGGTCTTGGAGATTATAATATACATCACAGATACAAATTATTTTAATTTTTGCACTTTTAGAAAATGTCTAAATTAATAATGAATAATCCATCAATGAATAATGTCCAATCTTTTCAGCAATCATTAGGTAATATTAAAGAGTTTTTTAACATATTTCTAAAAATTGAAGTATAGAGTATTAGTTTATCTATAATATTATTTTACAGATGTACAGTTCAGTGATTCACAATTTTTAAAAATTATACTCCATTGTGGTTTTGATTTGCATTTCTCTGATAATGAGTGATGTTGAGCATCTTTTCATGTGTTTGTTAGCCACCTGTATGTCTTCTTTGGAGAAATGTCTGTTTAGTTCTCTGGCCCATTTTTTGATTGGGTCATTTATTTTTCTGGAATTGAGCTTCAAGAGTTGCTTGTATATTTTTGAGATTAATCCTTTGTCTGTTTCTTCATTTGCTATTATTTTCTCCCAATCTGAGGGCTGTCTTTTCACCTTACTTATAGTTTCCTTTGTAGTGCAAAAGCTTTTAAGTTTCATAAGGTCCCATTTGTTTATTTTTGCTTTTATTTCCAATATTCTGGGAGGTGGGTCATAGAGGATCTTGCTGTGGTTTATGTCGGAGAGTGTTTTGCCTATGTTCTCCTCTAGGAGTTTTATAGTTTCTGGTCTTACATTTAGATCTTTAATCCATTTTGAGTTTATTTTTGTGTATGGTGTTAGAAAGTGTTCTAGTTTCATTCACCACAATGAGGTACCATTACACACCAGTCAGGATGGCTGGTATCCAAAAGTCTACAAGCAATAAATGCTGGAGAGGGTGTGGAGAAAAGGGAACCCTCTTACACTGTTGGTGGGAATGCAAACTAGTACAGCCGCTATGGGGAACAGTGTGGAGATTTCTTAAAAAACTGGAAATAGAACTGCCATATGACCCAGCAATCCCACTTCTGGGCATACACACTGAGGAAACCAGATCTGAAAGAGACACGTGCACCCCCAATGTTCATCGCAGCACTGTTTATAATAGCCAGGACATGGAAGCAACCTAGATGCCCATCAGCAGATGAATGGATAAGGAAGCTGTGGTACATATACACCATGGAATATTACTCAGCCGTTAAAAAGAATTCATTTGAATCAGTTCTAATGAGATGGATGAAACTGGAGCCCATTATACAGAGTGAAGTAAGCCAGAAAGATAAAGAACATTACAGCATACTAACACATATATATGGAATTTAGAAAGATGGTAACGACAGCCCTATATGCAAAACAGAAAAAGAGACACAGAAGTACAGAACAGACTTTTGAACTCTGTGGGAGAAGGTGAGGGTGGGATGTTTCGAAAGAACAGCATGTATATTATCTATGGTGAAACAGATCACCAGCCCCAGGTGGGATGCATGAGACAAGTGCTCGGGCCTGGTGCACTGGGAAGACCCAGAGGAATCGGGTAGAGAGGGAGGTGGGAGGGGGGATCGGGATGGGGAATACGTGTAAATCTATGGCTGATTCATATCAATGTATGACAAAACCCACTGAAAAAATAAATAAATAAATAAATAAAAATAAAATAAAAGAAAAGAAAAAAAATTATACTCCATTTATAGTCATCAAATATTGGCTATATCCCCTGTGTTATAAAGTATATCCTTATAATTTATCTTATATATAATTGTGTGTGCTTCTTAATCTCCTATCTCCATATTGCCCTCCCACCTTCACTCGTCACAATGGTAAGCACTTTATTGTTTCCTGTGAGTCTGCTTCTTTTGTGTTATACTCACTAGTTTGTTGTATGTTTAAATTTCACATGTAAATGATATCATACAGTATTTGTCTTTATGACTTATCTCACTTAGCATAGTATCCCCAAGTGCATCCATGTTGTTACAAATGGCTTCATTTCATCCTTTATTATGGATGAGTAGTATATTAGTGTGTGTGTGTGTCCATTCTTCTGCTGATGGGCACTTAGCTTGCTTCTATGTCTTGGCAATTGTAAATAATGCTGCTATTGCCATTGCGATACATGTATCTTTTTGAATTAGTGGTTTGCTTTTTCAGATATGTATGAAGGGGTGAAATTGCTGAGTCATCAGTAGTTCTATTACTGTTTTTTTGAGAAAACTCCACACTGTTTTCCACTGTGCCTATGCCAAGTTACATTCTCACCAACAGTGTGCAAGAGTTCTCTTTACTATACATCCTCACCAACATTTATTACGTGTGTTCTTTTCAATAATAGCTATTCTGATGGATGTGAAGTGACATCTAATTGTGCTTTTGATTGTCAGTTCCCTGATTATTAGTAGTGCTGAGCATCTTTTCATGTGACGGTTGGCCATCTGCATTTCTTCTTTGGAAGAATATCTGTTCAGGTCTTCCGTTCATTTTTAATTTTTTTCTTTTAAGCTGTGCTGAGTTGTGTGAATTGTTTATATGTTTTTGATGTTAACCCTTTATCAGTCACATAAATTGTCAAATGTTTTGCCCCACTTAGTAGGTTGTCCTTTTGTTTTGCTGTTGGTTTTATTTACTGTTTAAAAGCATTTAAGTTTAATTAGGTCCCACTTGTTTATTATGGACAAAGGTTAGGTAATACTGAAATTTAATAGTTACTAGCATTCTTGCTTCAAAAATGCTGGAAGAGACCAGGCTAGTTCATATTACTCTATGCAATCAACTGACAAAAGACTTTAGCAAAAGTGGCCCCAAGTGAAGCCTTGTATGAGATATATATTTCCCAGTTTACCATTGTGTGCTATTCAGCTTGTCTTATTATAGTTAATTTTAGTGTTATATATCATCCATTTCATAAACGGCTGTCCTAGTCGCTGCTAGTTTATGGAATCTTATGTTTATGTATCTAAGTAACGGATACATAAAATTGATTAACATGACCATTCTTTCCATCTCTAATTTTAGAAAGTATTGTTTTTAACTCTCTTATGATTCTGCCAAAGACTTGGCACATTGGTATGCTCATCTACTTGGACACTCTAAGAAATATATTCCCAACTTCAAATTGATGTTATGCTGGAATTATTCGTGCTCTGTGTTCCACTATGTTAATTTGCACTGCTTGTGTACCAATATAATCATATAAATAGGAGTCTTTGGATACAGGATCTATTTACCTTATGCAAAGAGGCAGTTGGGGCTAGGTGTATTGTCAGATCTTTAAACATAGTTCTCATATATAGGCTTCCCTGGTGGCTCAGATGGTAAAGCATCTGCCTGCAATTGCGGGAGACCTGGGTTCAACCCCTGGGTTGGGAAGATGCCCTGGAGAAGGAACTAGCAACCCACTCCAGTACTCTTGCCTAGAAAATCCCGTGGATGGAGGAGCTTGGTAGGCTACAGTCCATGTAGTAACAAAGAGTCGGACACGACTGAGAGGCTTCACTTTCACTTTTCGCTTTCTCATATACTGGATCATAATGAATTTGTCACTGGTTGCATTTGTCACATGGTTGCATATGGATTTATTTGTGTTTATAACTCATACTTGCTTCATATACATGACAAAAGGAAATCTAGAGTATTCATTTCAATATCCAGTTAACCTGATTAATAGTATATCATTGATTTAAGACATCAGGTTGGCAACTAGTAGAATTTAATCAATGGTCCAGTTTGGATTCCTTCCGTATAAATTATAGCACAGAGACAGTGTTAATATGAGTTTGATTTAAGACAAAGAAGGGGGATTGCTATCACTATGATACCAGTAAAACTTGGGCTTGTACACCAGGTGCATTGGTAATGAAAATGATGCATTTGCTAAATTCAGCATTGTGTAGGGCCTGCCTAATTCTGGGGCTATGGCTTTTTCAACTTATAATAATGCCTAACATGAGTTTGTAATATTATGAATACCTGACCTATATGCCAGTGGTTCACAGTGAGTTGATATGTCCTATATGGTTGCTTTATTGATCTACCTAGAATGTTAAAAGCAGTGATTATGGCACAGAGCAACCTTTATTTTCCCCTTGAAGTCCCTTATTGCTTTAACTGAATTTGATTGTTGTATGATAATAAAAGATCAAGGGGACTATTTGTCACCTTAGGGCTCAGTGTGGAACTATTTCTATAAGGGAGTTTGAATTAAAAATTGGACTTCCCTGGTGGTCCAGTGGCTAAGACTCCATGCTCCCAGTGCAGAGGGCCCAGGTTCAATCCCTGGTCAAGGAACTGGATCCCACATGCTGCTCTAAGAGTTCTGCTGCTGCAATGAAGATGGATGATCCCACATGCTGCGACTAAGACCCAGAGCAGCCAAATAAATAATAATTTCTTTAAAAAAAAAAATTGCATGTGACAATTTTAAACTCAATTATCATTACACACTGAGAAAGGTAAAAATTAGATTTTTTTCCCTGCATGTATAACTTGCTTGATATTGCCTTTAAGTATTGATGAGAAATTAAAAATTATTTCCAATGTTCTTAAACAGGCTGGATTTTTTTCACCAATTGCAATCCTTGGTAGTACAGGCGTCCTATCTCAAATCTGCAATAGACCTATGGTTCATATTCTTCTGAATGATTGTACTACCATCAGTAAACAAAGAATGTCTAAATTCCCAAGAAATCTGTCACTAAATATAAATTTCAGAGTGCAGAAAACTTAAATACGTCTTTCCTTTCCAGGGGACTTCCCTGGTGGTTCAGCAGTAAAGAATCTCCTGCAATGCAGGAGACTTGGATTGGATCCCACTGTTGGGAAGATCCCGTGGAGAAGGAAGTGGCAACCCACCCTAGGATTCTTGCCTGGGAAATCCCATGGACAGAGGAGCCTTGTGCGCTGCTCTCTTGTTGTGGTGTGTGGGCTCCTTCTTGTGGTGGCTTCTCGGGTTATGGAGCAGAGGCTCTAGGGTGCATGGGCTTCAGTAGTTGTGGCTCCTGGGATCTAGAGCAGAGGCTCAATAACTGTGTCTCACGGGCTCGGTTATTCACTGTATGTGGCATCATCCCAGACCAGGGACTGAACCAGTGTCTCCTGCATTGGCAGGCAGATTCTTTACCACTGAGCCACCAGGGAAACTCCACATGTGCATCTTTTTAATTTAATATTATTCTCTTGGTATTTTATTAATATCAGTTTGATTTACCAGCTGGAAGTTTGGAGTTGCTACCTATAATTGATTTTCTATTTGTCTACCTAACCTTTATACCAAGTTTTATAATGCTGTAAATCGAATGAAAAAGGTGGTTTAAAACTCAGCATTCTAAAAATGATGATCATGGCATCTGGCCCCATCACTTCATTGTAAATCAATGGGGAAACAATGCAAACAGTGGAAGACTTTATTTTCCTGGGCTCCAAAATCACTGCAGAAGGTGACTGCAGCCATGAAATAAAGAATGCTTGCTCCTTGGAAGAAAATCTATGACCAACCTAAACAGCATATTTAAAAGCAGAGGCATTACTTTGCCGACAAAAGTCTGTCTGGTCAAAGCTATGGTTTTTCCAGTAGTCATGTATGGATGTGAGTGTTGGACTATAAAGAAAGCTGAGTGCTTAAGAACTGATGTTTTTGAACTGTGATGTTGGAGAAGACTCTAGAGAGTCCCTTGGACTGCAAGGAGATCAAACCAATAAATCCTAAAAGAAATCAGTCCTGAATATTCATTAGAAGGCCTAATGCTGAAGCTCCATTACCTTGGCCACCTGATGCCAAGTACTGACTCATTAGAAAAGACGCTGACACTGGGAAAGGTTGACGGCAGGAGCAGAAGGGGATGACAGAGGATGAGATGGTTAGATGGCATCACTGAATCAATGGATGTGAGTTTGAGCTAGCTCCGGGAGATGGTGAAGGACAGGGAAGCCTGGCGTGCTGCAGTCCATGGGGTAGCAAAGAATCGGACATGACTGAGCAACTGAACTGAACTGAAAATATATATTCTCTAGAGCAGAATCCAATCACTGGGAACTAAATGTTGTTGTTTTTTTTAATGAAAAACAATCAAAAACATTTTACTAATATTGACCGCAAGTCCTGTGGGCCATTCAGGATATTTTCCTCCTCCCAGGTAATTATAAATCTTAACATGGGCATGTGATGGACAACAGCTCCTTGGGTGTAAGTTATATTGTACTTAATGATTTGGATACTACCTCTTCATTTCCTGTTTTTCCTAACTTTCTCAAACTTCACATATTAAAAAAAAAAAGATTTTAGTAGTACAATATCATATTAGCTTCAGTTATACAACTTAATTAGATATTTGCATATACTGTGAAATGATCACAACAATAAGTCTGGTTAACATGCATCGCCACACATAGTAACAATTTTTGTCTTGTGCTGAGAGATTTGAAGGTCTATTCTCTTATCAACCTTCAGACATACGCTACAGTATCATTAACTAGAGTCACTATGCTGTTTAAATATCACATCTTTGATAGAGAGCCAAGGCATTTACAATGTACTTAGCTCCAGAGTAAATCTGAATCAGTTTTGTCAAATTTCAGGTGACCATGAGCTGATCGTTTAGACATGAGTTTTGTCCCTTGAGAATGTCTTTCAGGATGGCTCCACATTTTATTTCTCAGGGTCAGGGTCATAGGCATCTACTTACAGTCCTGATAATTGTGAGATAGATTAAAAACCTTTGTATTAGCCTTGGTCAGCAGATCATAGAGGTTATTTCATTAAAATGTTGGTAAGGTCTGTGAAATGTAGAATGTCGCTGCATGTTTTGTAGTCATAACAGTACCCCATTCTGCTAATTATTTTTCATGAGTGGTGGTGAAAAATGGAGGCATTTCTAAGGAATGTACCCAGCTTGTGAGGCTCAGAGCTTTTGCTTATCATCAGGTGTTCTGCTTCTGATATTACAAGGATGTGACCAGATAAAATGGAATAATACTCACTTCACACATTGGAGTTTATAAGATGTAAGCCCCATGCCCCATTATTCTCCTATCTTCTCATGGTCATCGCTTACTTATACACATGCTTATTTCACTTCCGACTGACATATCATGCAATAACAAATGCATAAAGTTTTCTTTTACATTTAATTGTTTCTTGTCTTTAATGAAATTTTAATGGAAAATAATATAAACACTATTAAGCAACACTGTTCTTTGAGATTCTTTTTGAATTTGTTGTCATCATAAAAGAGCATTTTTTTTAGTTCACAGAGTTTCATAACAGAATCTACTAGCAAAGGACACTGACAGGACTGTGATAAATTAGATGTCACTTGTTTACTTTCTTTGAACATTTTTATACCTGTGAAGAAGTGACTGGGAAAAGAATTCATTTAGTAGTAAAATTTTGAGAACATTTCATCAAGGAATAGAAATAAACTCTATTATAATGTGGATGTATAAGAAAATTTTCTTCTCTTGGCATCCCAGATGGTGCATTGTTAAAAAAATAAAATTAAACAAAGTTGTATGCATGCTAAGTCACTTTAGTCAAGTCTGACTCTTTGCGACCCTATGGGCTGTAGCCCACCAGGCTCCTGTGGCCATGGGATTCTCCAGGCAAGAATATTGGAGTGATTTGCTATTTCCTAGGGAACCCTAAAATATAACTTAACTGAAATATCCTGAATTTTATTGCTCTGATGGCCAATTGACATATTTCTATTTCCTATTTCTCCTCTCATATATTCAGCACTGAAATCTAGTTAGTTATCTCTCTCGTGAAGAGAATATTGGCTGAATCATCGGTATTTAGTCTAACAAATGACTTTAACTTTTTTGAGGGAGTAAAATAACTGGCAGAAGCCAGTATATATACTAAGTGTGAGGTAAGTGTGTGTGGGGGTGATTGATTAATATTTCAAAAAAAAATATCCTTAAGGCTGCAAATGATTCTCTAGATTCTTTAAGTACTTTTTATGGTGTTTTTATGTGAAGGAAAATATTGGATTTCTTGGCATTTTTATTATTAATTGAACTCTTGTCTCTTCCACTAATGTGCCAGGAAAAAGGGCAGATTATATCAAATGGTGAGCAATTTTTCCTGATGATAGACTGTAATTTTATGTTCTGTTAGGAATTTCTGAAGCAGGTCAATATCTCTGTCCAAAAATTATCTGTTCAGTGCATGTAATTCTGTGTACCCTCTCTCCCGTTCCTATTCCTCTCTCTCTTTCTCTCTGTCTATCTCTCTCTGCTGGCATGGTAGAAATGCCATTATTTTCATTTTCTATTTCTTAATTTTAGAGATCTGAATTCTAGAGGTCTTAAGTAAGGCAAATTTTTTGGGAAGTTCTGTTTGATTCTTGATGTAATTTTGACATATAGACACATGTGCTCTCTGAAGTCTATAGGTTTAATTAGAGATATCACATGCTTACTTCAACTTGCAATCTCAATAATTTAAGACCGTGCCATTTGGCATGTTAATGTATGATTCACATTGCTGTTTCCTGACCTAAGACACTGCCTAAGTAACAGTGCCTGCGTTCATACTGTTGTCTCAGCAGTGTCCACTCTTTGCAGTCCCGCTGTAGCCCACCAGGCTCCTTTGTCCATGGGATTCTCCAGTCAAAGTACTGGAGTGGTGGCCTTGCAGTGGGGTGGCCATGCCCCCTCCAGGCGATCTCCCCAACCCAGGGATTGAGCCTGAATCTCCTGCACTGGCAAGGGGATTCTTTACCACTAGCACCTCCTGGGACGCCCTGTAAATACAGTGTTAATCATTCAGTCATGTCCAATTCTTTGAGACCCCATGGACTGTAACCCTCCAGATTTCTTTGTCCATGGAATTCTCCAGGTAAGAATACTGGAGTGGGTAGCCATTCCCTTCTGCAGGTATATTCCCAACCCATGGATCAAACACTGGTCTCTGGCATTGTGGGCAGATTTAATACCATCTGAACCACCGGGGAAGTCCATAAATAACAATGGATAAAGGTAAAATAAAATATTCAATGGTTTCCAGTTTAATTACATTTCTCTCCACTACTATTAGAAATAAGTATCTAGATTAGAAGAATAGAAAGCAGCCTATCAAATATTTTATCATAAACAACATTTATAATAATAAGAATTTTGGGGAAACTATTCTTAAGAAAAGGAATTGAGGTCACCCAGAAAATATTCACATTATCAGAGTTCATGGCTCAAGCAACTAAGGTTTAATAAATGTAAAGTATATTATGCCTCAGCTTGTGTTCATACTAAACCTAAAGAACACTTTTAATATATTCCCAGGAGGAAAGATTATGATATCTTTGTAGTGCTTTTTAGCATGGAAAACCTATTCAACTTAGTCTGTTAGTCTTTTAACAAAAAATATTTGACCAATATTAGCAAAATCATTTAAATCACATTATAATTATGTTATATTTTCTCATGAATTAATATATTTATTAAGTATATGAATATAACAATACCATTAATATCAATATATGACTGCTTGTGTTTTAATGATTCTGTTATGATTTTACTTTTGAATATCTTAAATAGTGTGAAGGGTTCTTTTGAAGGGGTTTTAGCAGAAAAACATTTGTGCTTATAATTTGATAGACTCCAGCAATTGATATCCAAAGTACAATGCAGCATTATCTGACAATAGGAAAAAATGTTTGTATATGTATATATATAATATATATTTGTACATACATATTAGTATGCAAGTATGCAAAGATGCAAATGCATGCTCAGTCATTTTCAATTCTTTGGAACCCCCTGAAGACTGTATAGCCTGTCATGGTCCTCTGGCCATGGGATTATCCGGGCAGGAATACTGGAGTGGATTGCCATTTCCTACTCCAGTGTATCCTCCAGGGCATCTTCCCAACACAGGGATCAAACCTGCAGTCACTCGTGTCTCCTGCATTGGCAGGTGGATTCTTTAACACTGCCCCTCCTGGGAAGCCCTAGTACACAAGCAAATTTAATCAAATAAAACTTCTTGAGGAAGACTTTGTGGAGGGAAACAATGATAGGCGCAAAACATGGTGGTATCAACTCAGAAACTAAACCCAGAAGTTTGAAAAGAAAACTTGAAAAAACTAAAAGAAAAAACATTGAAGAGAGAAAATAAAGAAAACAACCCAAAGTGTTGTTAAATTATCCTGGAGGAGATATGTGACAAAATAAAGAATAAGGAAAAAAAAAAAGTTCTAGGAATTTTTGATTAGAAATTGAAATTACTATTGAATAAAAACTGAAAATAAATTATTGGCATCAAAAAATGATAGTGTGTACAGTGGCAAGGGCTTATCTGGTGACTCAGATGCTAAAGAATCTGCCTGCAGTGCAGGAGACTTGGGGTTGATCCCTGGGTCAGGAAGATGCCCTGAAGAAGGGAGTGGCTACCCACTCCAGTATTATTGCCTGAAGAATTTCGTGGACAGAGGAGCCTGACGGGCTACATGGGGTCACAAAGAGTCGGACATGGCTGAGTGACTAACACTTTCATTTTTGGCAGTTAGATTAGCAGAGTCAAGTCCAGAAGAGTTCAGTAAAAAGCTTACTCTTTCTCACCTCTTTCAAACAAAAATGTAAAATTTAAGAATAGGAGAAGTAAAACAAGGACAAAGAGGAAAGATGAGGAGTAAGAGGAAAAGGAAAAGAAATCAGCTTTCAAAAAGATACAGCGTGTCAGTGAAGAGTAGGAGCAAAATGAAATGTCAGTTACTGTTTTCAATAGAGCATTTCCTAAGATTTGAAGTTCAGTTCAATTCAGTAGCTCAGTTGTGTCCAACTCTTTGCAACCCCATGGACTGCAGCCCACCATGCTTCCCTGACCTTCACCATCTCCCTGAGTTCACTCAAACTCGTGTCCGTTGAGTCAGTGCTGTCATCCAACCATCTCATCCTCTGTCGTCCCCTTCTCCCGCCTTCAATCTTTCCCAACATCAGGGTCTTTTCCAATGAGTCAGTTCTTCACATCAGGTGGCCACAGTATTGGAGCTTCAGCTTCAGCATCAGTCCTTCCAATGAATATTCAGGACTGATCTCCTTTAGGATGGACTGGTTGGATCTCCTTGCAGTCCAAGGGACTCTCAAGAGTCTTCTCTAACACCACAATTCAAAAGCATCAATTCTTTGGTGCTCAGCTTTCTTTGTAATCCAACTCTCCCATCCATACATGACTACTGGAAAAACTATAGCTTTGAAGTTAACAACTGCTAATAATTATTATTGGTTTATATACAGTTTGTTTTCTTACATGATAAAATGGATTATTTTATCTCTAACCATAGCTTGAAAGTTTGACTCCCAGTTCTGTCAAGTGATCAACATTGGCAAATATATGATAAGTGTATGTAATTATATGATCTACAAAATATGTTACACACATCATAAATATTTCTGATCTATCACTTTTTTACTATAATAATACAATATTAACTATACAAGTATTTCAGTCTACATTAGGTAAATATGAATAAATACAAAATGGTTATCAGTTTTTTTTTAATATGGAAATAGACACTCTTATGACTTTCTATTACTATTAAAAGTGCCAGTATTCAATAATGAGTCTAAGAGCAAAAGTTCTCATTTTATCAAGTCCAATTATATTTTTAGAATTTAAAATGAGCTGTAACAAATTTGAAATCTGTTTCCATAAAGCCTTGGACTACAGTCACTGCTGCAATGAAGTGAAACATGAAAGAGAACAACACATAAAGATTTTCAGCATACAATTTTCTCTATTGTAAATTAATTATATTTTAAAGATTAATATTCATAATTCCAACAACTTAATATAATCAGAGAGATATCTCCTGACAATTATTCATGGTCAGGTAAAATAGATGGGGAAAAATGGTGTGAATTTCAAAGAAAATTAAAAATTATATACACAAATATAAAATACACATATACATTTTTATGTACTATGTATATAAGGGCTTCCCTGGTAGCTCAGCTGATAAAGAATCTGCCTACAATGCAGGAGATCCCAGTTCAATTCCTGGGTTGGAAAGATATGTTGGAGAAAGAATAGACTAACCACTCCAGTATTCCTGGGTTTTCCTACTGGCTGAGTTGGTAAAGAATCTGCCTGCAATGGGAGAGACCTGCATTCGATCCCTGGGTTGGAAAGATCCCCTGGAGAAGGGAATGGCTACCCACTCCAGTATCCTGGCCTGGAGAATTTCATGGACCTTATAGTCCATGGAATCACAAAGAGTCAAACAGGACTGAATGACTTTCACTTTGGACTTTCTTGGTGGCTCAGATGGTAAAGTCTGCCTGCCGTGTGGGATACCCTGGTTCGATCCCTGGGTCAAGTAGATCCCCTAGAGAAGGAAATGGCAGCCCACTTAAGTATTCTTGCCTGGAAAATCCCATGGATGGAGGAGTCTGACAGGCTACAGTCCATGGGGTCATAAAGAGTTGGGCATGAATGAGCAACTTCACTTTCTTTTCTTTCTTCTATCTTTATGTATACAATATTGCAATACTTACAGGATTGTTCTGATTAAAATTTATCAATTTTTTTAAAAAATTAAGGTATAACAGTCCTACAATATTACATTAGTTTCAAGTGTACAACATAGTGATTCCACATTTATACATTACAAGATAATTAGCACAATGTTTAGTTACAATCTTTACCATGCAAAGTTAATACAATATTATTTATTATATTCTGCATGTTGTAAATTACAACCCCACGATTTATTTATAACTGGAAGATCGCAACTGAATCCCTTGATCCTCTTCACCCATTTTGCACAACTCCCAACTGTGTTCCCCTCTGGCCCCATGAGTTCATTCTCTATATCTTTAAGTGTGGTTTTGTTTTGTTTTATTTTTACATACCACATATAAGTGAAGTCATAGGCTATTTGTCTTTCTCCATCTGATTTACTTTACTTAGCATGGTAATCTCAAGGTCCATAAATATTAGTAAAGATTTCATTCTTCTAACAGCTGAGTTATATTTCATTGTGTACATGTGTGTGCGTGTGTGTGTGTGCACCACATTTTATTTATCTGTTGATGGAAGCTTAGGCTGCTTCCATGTCTTGGCTATTATAAATAATGCTGTTATGAACATTGGGGTTCATTGAACATTGAAATTCGTATGTTCATTTTCTTCAGGTAAATACCTATAATTGGAATTGCTGAATTATATGATAACTCCATTTTTAATTTTTAGAGGAGCATCCATAATGTTTTCTATAATGACTGTATCAATTTGCATTCCTACCAACAGTGTATGAGGGTTCCCATTTTAGACCTTCTTGCCAACACTTATTGTTTCTTATCTTTTTGATGATAGCCATTCTGACAGGTGTGAGGTAACATCTCATTATGATTTTTACAGGCATTTCCCTGATGATTAGAGATGGTGAACATGTGCCTGCTGGCCATGTATATGTCTTCTTTGGGAAAAAAAAAACAAAAACACCACAAACCTACTTAGGTTCCCTGCCCATGTTTTATAATGTGTTGTATGAATTCTCTATATATCTTTATATAATTTAGATGTTAACCCTATATTGAACACTTGATTTGCATCTCCTCATAGAGCAGTTTTATTTATTTACTTACCTGTTTATTATTTAGATACCTCCAGACTGTGGGCCACCATGCTGGAGGTGGAGTTTTGAGGAGTGTCTCTCTTTCCAACCTGTCTTGATGTGGCCCTTTTATCCTTTGTTGTGGAGCAAGTATTCCACTAGTTCTTCAGTTCTTTTCAGAGGAATTTCTTCCATATACACTTGTACATTTGCTGTGTCCATGGGAAGATGTGAGTTTAATACATTCCTATGCCAATATCTTGAACTGCCTCTTCAAGTAAGGTATTTTTTTTTTAATGTTACAGTTGTTTTCTTAATTTTACTGTTAACTGTGAAGCACATTTTCACAGATATATCTGTCATATGCATAAAAAGTTGACTTTTAAGCAACACTACAGATTTCCAGATATCTTGCATGCATTAGTGTATCAGTTCAATTCAGTCATTCAGTTGTGTTCAACTATTTGTGATCCCATGGACTGCAGCATGCCAGGCTTCCTTATCCATCACCCAGAGCTTTCTTAAGCTCACGTCTGTTGAGTGGGTGATGCCATCCAACCGTTCATCCCCTCTCATCCCCTTCTCCTCCTGCCTTCAGTCTTTTCCAACGTCAGAATCTTTTCCAATGAGTTAGCTTTTTGCATCAGGTGGCCAAAGTATTGAAGCTTCAACTTCAGCATCAGTCCTTCCAATGAATAAGGAGGACTGATTTCCTTTAGGATTGACTGGTTTATCTCCTTGCAGTCCAAGGGATTCTCAAGAGTCTCCTCCAACATCACAGTTCAAAGGCATCAGTTTTTCAGTGTTCAGCTTTCTTTATAGTCCAACTCTCACATCCATACATGACTACTGGAAAAACCATAGCTTTGTCAGTAAAGTAATGCCTCTGCTTTTTAATATGCTATTTAGGTTGGTCATAGTTTTTCTTCCAAGAAGCTAGCCTCTTTTAATTTCATGGCTGCAGTCATCATCTGCAGTGATTTTAGGGCCCAAGAAAATAAAATCTCTCACTGTTTCCATTGTTTCCTCATCTATTTGACATGAAGTGATAGGACTGGATGCCATGACCTTTGTTTTTTTGAATGTTGAGTTTTAAGCCAGTTTTTCACTCTTTTTTTTCACTTTCATCAAGAGGCTCTTTAGTTCCTCTTTTCTTTCTGCCATAAGGGTGGTGTCATTAGCATATCTGAGATTATTGACATTTCTCCCAGTAATCTTGATTCCAGCATTAGTGTATACAAACTAAATTAATTCTAATGCAACTTCCACTCAGGACAGAGGGCAATTCAGTACAGCCATATCTCTAGGAATTATTTTCCTTCAGTGACTACCAGTTCAATGATAATTCCAAAATTTATACTCCCTGCCAACAAAATTGTATAATCTCACAAACTTCATGTCTGGGTATATTGGACATTTTCATGTAGGCTGCAGACACCTTACGTTTTACATCTTCTTACTCCAAATCCATCTTTCATGTCTAACTTATATCCTGGTGGATGACACTTAAGATACACCCAGCTAAGTAAGTAAGAAAACAAGAAGACATCTTACATTCTCTCCTTTATGCTCTTTTTTTTTTCAAGTTCGTTATAATCAAGTTGATAATTCAGTCTCTTCATTTTTTATTGTATTTGCCTAAAGACCCTGATGCTGGGAAAGCTTGAAGGCAGGAGGAGAAGGGGACAACAGAGGATGAGATGGTTAGATGGCAAACTCAATGCAGATGAGTTTGAGTAAACTCCAGGAGTTGGTGATGGACAGGGAAGCCTGGCGTGCTGCAGTCCAGGGGTTGCAAAAAGAGATTAAGATAAAAGAAAGCTTATTCTACTCGGCATCAAAGACTTATTATGAGAGTCAGAAACTGTTTGGAGAGAAAGTTGAAAGCTACCTGGACATCATAAAAGTCGTAATTTGAGAGTATATAATTAAATGAAACAAAACCCTGAAATGTTACTTGAGATTTTTTTTTTTTTTGGAGACATTGTAGTTTATGAGTATTAGGCAACAGATAAATTCAGTTCAGTTCAGTCGCTCAGTCTTGTCCAACTCTTTGCGACCCCATGGAGTGCAGGACGCCAGGCCTCCCTGTCCCTCACCAACTCCCGGAGTTTACTCAAACTCATGTCCATTGAGTTGGTGATGCCATCCAACCATCTCATCCTCTGTCATCCCCTTCTCCTCCTGCCTTCAGTCTTTCCCAGCATCAGGCTCTTTTCAAATGAGTCAGTTCTTCTCATCAGGTGGCCAAAGTATTGGAGTTTCAGCTTCAGCATCAGTCCTTCCAATGAATATTCAGGACATCATAAAGGAGGTAATTTGAGAGTATATAATTAAATGAAACAAAATCCTGAAATGCTACTTGAGATAGACATTGTAGTTAATGAGTATTAGGAAATAGATAAGTTACCCTCACCTAAAACAAACATACAGAAGTAAAAGTCTTGAGGAAACTGAATCTGAGTGGTATTAAGAAAATTCTCGAAAATCCAGTATTCACTGATAAGTGGAAACAAATTTGAACCTAGTTCTCTGTAATACCAAAGTCTATCTTGCTTACAATGAGTTATTTTATCTTTAGTAGTCCTTGAAGTCGAGGCTTTTATTGAAGCCCAGAAATCTAGGTGACTATCAAAATAACTAATGATAGATTCCAGTGAGAAAACCCACATTTGGTGTCTGTTCCTGAGCGTGAGTACTTACACACACTGACACTCAACAACTAATCTGTTACCATTCAATGTACTGAAAGTCTGACAAGTAAGACATTAGGCCAAGATTGCCTCAGAAGGTGCATGTACTAAGAAAATTCTGAGATGATCCTTAAAAGCTTTGGAAAATAATTTCTATGATCTTGGCTCCAAATTTAATTCTGCCTTTAACTAATTGTTTCTCTGAATAAGTCTCCAATATTCTAGGACACAGTTACCAGATTTTCTAAGTGAAAAAGTAAGTCCAGGTAACTTTTAGGATATTCTCATTAATATAAATCTGTGATGATATGAAATATAAAAAAAATAAATATTTAATTTTAAAATGAAATGACTGATTCAATTAAGTCTAAAATGAATGTTAAAATATGGAGAAACTTGGAGTATGGTTTGGTAGACATTTATTTAATATTTGATTAACAGATTTTTCATGAACTATGTGTTTAAAGAAGGGGTTTCCCTGGTGGCTCAGATGGTAAAGAAGCTGCCTTCAATGCAGGAAACCTGTGCATGATCCCTGGGTCAGAAAGATCCTTTGGAGATGGGAATGGTTACTCACTGGTGTTCTTGCCTGGAGAATCCCACGGACAGAAGAGCCTGGTGGGCTACTGTCTATGGGATTACAGAGAGTTACACATGATAAAGTGACTAATACACACACATGATTAAAGACATTTGACAGATTAAAAAACCATTGTATGGATAATCATATATATAGGCATAGGTTGTAGCCTAAAAAATTTAGCTAAATGATATCTGATATAACTTAGGTAGAAAGAATAAAATATCTGTGACAAAAATAAAATAATGAGTGAAAAAGCAAATTTGGGGAAGTAAGTAAAGCAGATAAAAGGAAGACACATTCACTGATGCTCTGCAGCAGCTATTCTTTCCTAAACCCACTGCTGATAATTTAAATAAATCACTGAGCTTTTGTACTTAACTTCAAAACTCATTGCAGCAGTCTTTTGGATCCTTACCAGTAGGTCAGCATTTACATATTAAAAAAATGCATTGTCTGTCCTTTGTCCAGTATCATCTTATGGAAAACTTTCAGCAAATTTGTCAAATTGATAAAGTTTTTTTGATGTTCTTTTTTCTTCTTTGTGTTCATGTCTCATTGTCCATTAATCTTATTTCTTTGACATTCAAGGAAGCTTCCTATTTCAGGACCTATTCAACCTACCCGGGTTTGAGGTGTAAAAAGAAAGTGTCATTCAAAGTTACCTTTTTGTTTTCAACATAATTCATCAAAGTTCTAATTTTGATTTTTTTTTTTAAATATATCACTTAACTAACAATTAGAAGAAAAGGATCATTTAGTCTATGGGTGAGTATGTGCTAAATAGTTTCTGTCATGTTGAACTCTTTGCAGCCTTAAAAACTTTAGCCCTCCAGGTTCCTCTGTCCCTGGGATTCTTCAGGCAAGAATCCTGGAGTGGGTTGCCATTCCTGCCTCCAAAGGATTTTCCCAACCCAGGGATCAAACTCGTGTCTCTTAACGCCTCCTGCATTGGCAGGTGGGTTCTTTACCTCTAAGGTTACCTGGGAAGTCCCCATTTATTCAATACTCTAGCTAAATTTAAGGTATACATTTTAATCTTAAATCCATCCTTGTTTACTTGTCTTTTATTACAAAACCATTTTAATGATTCTATATCAAACAATGACACAATAAAACATAAAATATTAAAATTTTTGATGAAGTATTTGTGGCAAGAGTGCATTTCAGCCCCTCTTGAGCTATGTGGCTAATTACCTACTCTTAATTTAAAAGTAAATGTGATTTTAAAATTGAGAATGAGTGTCTGGATTCTTGTCAATATTGAAATGAGAACTTTGTAAGGTCCCTAGGAGAAGTTTTACACACCTGTCATGGAGAAGCCATATTTGGTATTCGTTAAATGTGTTTTACTTTGTTATAGCTCTTCAGAAAGTATAAGTTTTGTCTATTTTTTTTCTCTTTCAAAAACCTCAAGATCACCTTGAAAATGATTGCTCCATTTGAACCATTTGAGAAAGAACAGCAGAGCAATTTTCCCAAGGACTAAACAGTTTCAAATGGGCTGAGATACTGATTCCAGACAGCCAAATGACCATTAAAACAGAGATGGGCGGTTGTGGAATATGAAACTAATTTGAGAAATGTGTATTTTGACATTTTTTATTACACAAGAGTCATATACCCTCTAACATTTCCTTCTTGATACAGGGAAAAGTTATTTTTGCCATAGAAATCAAAGGACAGTTAAAGAGGGAATTTCATTTATATAGATTTTCAAGTGACTAAGATAAAAACCAGGAATACCAAAATGGTTTAGGTGGAGGAAATGATAAATGCAGGAAACCACTTAGCATTCGATCCTGGCCTCTCTGATCCTCTCAGAGACACCAGGAGGTGACACAAAACCAAATAAACACGAAAAGCAGGAAAGAATTAGAAAATGTTTAAAAGCTACACTGCAACTGAAATCAAATAATAATACAGTTAATACTTGGTCCCTAAAATTGCATCTCTTGAAAATATTTTAAGTGATTTTGTAAAATTTGAACTCCTTTTCATAAATAAAGGATATTGCTTAGCTATGTAAATTTTGGTCTGCAGCAGTTAGGCTGATTATAGTTCCTGAATATAACTCACAGAAACAAACTGATACACCTGTTTCCAAAATTAAATATTTAATTTAATTTGATATAGCACTCTGAGAAGAGACTATATAATTGTCACTCTGTAATAGATAGATATTCTATTTCAGGAAGAAGTTAAATCATGTACTTTAACTTTGTTCTATCATTGATCAAACCCTTATCAGAAAATGGGGTTCTTATGAAGTCTTTTTACAAGCCAATATTAACCACTGTTTGTAAATTCACTCTGCTAGATATCAGCCATTTTTTGTCTGTCCTTACACTCCAGCAGCAGTATAGCTCAAAGCAAAAGTAGAAAGCAAAACACACAAAATCAAGCAAAATATTCCTGCTCTTGAGCTTTTATTAGTTACTTGATTAAATATTCCATTTTAGTGAAATAATGTCTATATTTATCAATTATATTATAGCCTATATATTCTATATAATTATAGCCTATATGTTCTATACATAGATGAGAAAATTCATTTGTAAGGTAAGCTTTGTGACATACAATGAGTATTGATCTCAATTATTGGCACCTTCCTCCTTTAAAAATTAAAATTAAATTGTAATGAATTGTGTCTACAAACTTCTTGCCAATTATACTATTGTCAGTATATACTTTCAAGAATATCACCTTATTATTTTTCTGGTTATCATTTGCAAAGCCTGCAATGCCTTTGCTTAGAGGTTATGCAAATTTTTGTTAGATATAAACCATCTCATTTCTGATTTCAGGAAGTCAACATAACCCATCTGCTGCTTTCACTTCCCAGCTGTATGCAGCAATGCCAAATTGCTCTAAGTTGAGCTTTATACTGTCTTTGTAGGCTATCTTTTACCCACTGTGCTTACATTTTCCTTGTGTAATTTCACCATAGACACAGGTGCAGATGGTGTGTAAGAAGTGCAATGCTTATGGGAACATGTAATGTTAGGTTTGCAAGGTTTTTGACAGAACTTTGAGTTATAGTTCTAAGGAGTGAATTAATTTGGTTTAAGGATGGGCACTAATGCATCAAAATGGATAAAGCCCTCAAAGTGATTCCTAATTTTAGATCCAATCTCTACACCTATGTTCCCTTCAAGAAGTCATTTACTTACACTGTTTCATTTTCAGCATTCCCAAATAAAGGTATTGTAACTTTTCACTAATTCCTCAAGGATATTGCTTTAAAACAAAGTAGACAGACAGATAGATGCTAGGTAGATGGATAGACAGAGAAATAGATATGGTATCTGTATATTGAGTGGCATTTGCAGTGGATTATAGAATTAAAAAGTAGTTTTCTGTATAAAATGTAGACTACTATATAGGTTTGGGTCTAGTTAGTGACATTTAAAATAAGAATTGAACAGTCAGCTAAGTTGTTATCAACAAAACCATTATAATATGCTCTAAATACTCTCTAAAATGATCAAAAATCAAAATATATGCTGCAAGTTTATAACCTAATAATTATCATTGAAAAGCTGCCTAGCCACCATCATTCTGTTGATCTAGCTTTTCATATAAATGTCATTAAAATTGCTTTGGTCACTAGTGTACAACTTATATACCTTAGCAGTTTTGACTGTACATGACATTCAGGACAGCCAGTTTGATACTCATTCTTCTTTTCATGTTAAAATATTTTGTCATCTTTCTCTCTAAGAAAAACAAGATTAGGGAGATTAGACAATATTAATTTAATACTTTAATAGGGGTGTAGGAATTTGTAATCATTCAAACTTTTGAATTCATCCCCATTTTAATATAGTTAACTATAGTGATTCTTGATAATCAAAAATGTGGAATAAACATACCTCAAATAATTTTTATAAATTAGCTACATTTAATTATTATTGAAACTACCGAATTTAGGCATTTGTGATAGAGAAATAGAGAAATAGTGATTGAATAGTGCACAAAATGAAGAAAAAAAGTGTTCTACTACAAGTGTCAATATATTTTATGGTCTGATTGAACCTCTGGATTTGCGTTGAAAAGACACTTTTGACAAAGTTGTATCTTTTAAGCCTGAGTTGACATGATATGCTCATCACAGTGTAATGTCAGGGGAGGTGCCTCATATCTACATCTTGGTGCTTCAAGAAGAAAAAAAAAATGACAACAAAAAGTACAAGTTTATAAACATGTCAAATATTTATTAGAATTTTGACTTGCTTGTCACTTTACAACAATTTTTTAAAAGTCCTAGATATGCATTTAAAATACATGTTAGTGGGACTTTCATGGTGGTTTGGTGGTTAAGATTCTGAGTTTCCAATGCAGGGGATGTGAGTTCAACCCCTCGTCAGGGAGCTAAGATCCCACATGCCTCATGGTTTGTCAAAAAAATAAATAAATAAAATAAATTTATAAGTTAGTATGATTATGTCTGGGTTAATGTCCTGACTATTGTAAATAGTACTGCAATGAACATTGGGGTGAATGTAACTCTGAATTATGGTTTTCTTTGGATATGTGCCCAGAGTTGGATTGTTGAATCATATGTTAGCTCTATTAATTTTTCTAAGGAACCTCTGTACTGTTTTCATTCTCTCCTTTCATCCTTAACAAGTGGCTTTGTACTTCCTCTTCACTTTCTGCCATTAGAGTGGTATCAGTTGCATATCTGAGGCTGTTGATATTTCTCCTGGCAATGTTGATTCCAGCTGGTGATTTATCCAGCCCAACATTTCCCTTGAGGTACACTGCATGTAAGTTAAATAAGCACATTGATGGTATACAGCCTTGTTGTACTCCTTTACCAATTTTAAACCAGTCCATTATTGGTGCTTTTGAACTGTGGTGTTAGAGAAGACTCTTGAGAGTCCCTTGGATGACAAGGAGATCCAACCTGTCAATCTGAAAGGAATCAGTCCTGAATATTCATTGGAAGGACTGATGCTGAAGCTGAAGCTCCAATACTTTGGCCACCTGATGAGAAGAACTGACTCATTGGAAAAGATCCTGATGCTGGGAAAGATTGAAGGCAGGAGGAGACGGGGACACCAGAGGACAAGATGGTTGGATGGCATCACCAATATCATGGACATGAGTTTGAGTAGGCTTCGGGAGTTGGTGATGGACAGGGAGGCCTGGTGTGCTGAAGCACATGGGGTTGCAAAGAGTAGGACACAACTGAGTGACTGAACTGAATACTCCATATCTGGTATTAACTGTTGCTTTTTGACCTGCATACAGTTTCTTAGACAACAGGTAAGGCGGTCTGATATTCTCATCTCTTTAAGAATTTTCCACAGTTTGTTGGGATCCACACAGTCAAGAAGTGAAGGTGAAAGAAGAGAGTGGAAAAAACTGGTTTAAAACTCAACATTAAAAAACAAAGAAGATCACAGCATCCGGTGCCATCACTTCATGGCACATAGATGAGGAAACAATGGAAATAGTGACAGACTTTATTTTCTTGGTCTCCAAAATCACTGCAGATGGTGACTGCAGCTATTAAATTAAAAGACGCTTTCCCTTTGGAATAAAAGCTATGACCAACCTAGACAGCATACTAAAAAGCAGAGACATTATTTTTCCAACAAACGTCCATCTAGTCAAAGCTATGATTTTTCCAGTAGTCAAGTATGGATATGAGAGTTGGACCATAAAGAAGGCTGAACACTGAAGAATTGATGTTTTTGAACTCTCGTCTTGGAGAAGATTCTTGAGGGTCCCTTGGACTGTAAGGAGATCAAACCAGTCAATCCTAAAGGAAATCAGTCCTGAATATTCATTGGAAGGACTGATGTTGAAACTGATTCTCCAATACTTTGGCCACCTATGCAAAGAATGGTCTCATTGGAAAAGACCCTGATTCTGGGAAAGATTGAAAGCGGGAGGAGAAGAGGACACCAGAGGACAAGGTGGTTGGTGAATTGCATCACCAATTCAATGGACATGAGTTTTAGTAAGCTCCAGGAGATGGTGAAGGGCAGGGAAGCCTAGTGTGCTGCAGTCCAGTGGGTTGAAAAGAGTCAGACAGAACTGAACAACTACAGAGTCAAAGGCTCTGTAGAATCATAGTCAATGAAGTGGAAAGTGTAGCCCAGCAGGCTCCTCGGTCCATGGGATTTTCCAGGCAAGAATACTGGAGTGGGTTGCCATTTCCTTCTCCAGAGGAGTTTCCTGACCCAGGGATCGAACCTGGGTCTCCCGCATCATAGTCAGACACTTTACCATCTGAACCATGGTGGCTCAGACCAATGAAGTAGAGGCAGTCGCTTTTCTGGAATTCCCTTGCTTTCTCCATGATCCAACAAATGTTGGCAATTTGATCTCTGGTTCCTCTGCCTTTTCTGAACCCAGCTTGTACCCTGGAAGTTCTCAGATCATTTTATTGGTAAAGCCTAGCTAGAAGGATTTTGAACAAACCTTGCTAGCATGTGAAATGAGCACAATTGTACAGTAGTTTGAACATTTGAATGTTCTTTGCCATTGTGCCTCTTAGAGATACTGCGTAAGGAAAGGGGAGGGAAAAATTGGAAGTTTGACATATACACATTAGTTATATAAATGATAACAAATAAGAACCTAATATATAGCACAGGGAACTCTACTTAATACTCTGTAGTGACCTGTATTGGAAAATAATCTAAAAAAGATTTGAGATACGTATATTTGATACACTTTGCAGTATACCTGAAACTAACGCAACATTGTAAATCAACTACACTCCAATAAAAGTTTAAAAATATGTTAGGGGAAAAGGACAGCTCATAGCTTGTATGAGTTCAACAGTTATGACAAACTGCCCGTCTCCTTTATAACCTTCCACCAGTCAAATCAAGACACAATGGAGTCATCAAAGTTATTGATTCAACTTTCTGCTATCATAAAATGATTCCAAAGAGGCTCTTAAGTCTATACATAAACTTTAGAGCCAATGGATACAAACTGACATATGATAATGAAGGCATGATATTCAAAACTGATTATTTTACTTTGCAAAATGTCACATTTTTACAGACCCATTTTCTTTCAAAGAATCAGGAATTAATGTAATTTCAATCAATTGAAAACTATTCTTGTATACTTGGATGATATTGTGTTTTTCAATTCTGACATTAAGTTAATTAAAGATATATAAATACATACACTATAAACAAAATCAAATGATTGCTCAAAGAAGTCAAAACACACAATATATAGTAATTTCTGATAGCTGTGAATATTGAAGAAGATTATGCCAGTTTTATAATAAAGAATATTTTGAGGCATGTATTTTATGTTAGTCAAGGAAAAAATTTTCAGTGGAATAATCTTATTGAACACAATTTCAATATATCCACAGATTTCTTGACTACATTCCTTTGGTCTGAATATTTCTATACTTATTTACTCTATTATCAAGTCTATTAAAAATATTATCTGGCTAATAATTTCTGACCTTCAAATATAGATAACCTTTCTTTAATGCTCTTAAGTAAACAATGTACACTCTTACTGGATTTATAGTTAAAAACTGATATTTTGAACCTGAGGCTATAATCATAAAATAGGGCTAAAATTCTCTGAGAGGCATGCAAAATTTTTGAACCTATGAGTCTTTTTGCTTTATCATGGAAAAACATAGATGTATATATCATACATTTAATAGATGATTCTTTATTTCCATTATCATTTATTGGGAGTCTATTATGAAGGTGATGCTTGTCTTCAAAGTGGCTCTTGATTTACTGATACATAGTTCCAAATTTGTGCTTTTCTGTAGTACATAGTTAGTCTATGTAAGTTTTGTTCTTTCAGTTGACACATTCCGTTGCTTACAGAAGAATTTGAAATGCAATGATCTGCTGCATATTGGACCAACACCAGCATTCCATGTTTGAGTAGGTAGTAGCATACATATAGGGGCTTCTCAAGGGAGCTAGTGGTAAAGAACCCACTTGCCAAAGGAGGAGATGTAAGAGACCCAGGTTTGATCCCTGGACCAGGAAGATCCCCTGGAGGAAGGCATAGCAACCCACCCCAGTATTCTTGCCTAGAGAATCCCATGGACAGAGGAGCCTGGTGGGCTACAGTTTGCAGGGCTGCAAAGAGTCAGACATGACTGAAGCGAGATAACATACACACACAGCATACCTATAACACTATGGAACAGGATTGAACTAAGGTGAAGAAGCCATTCTCTCAGTTGCTAGGAGTGGAGGATTATCTATGTACCTGCTTGAATTAGAAAGTACTGGAAAGATAATCTCTTCCATCTGTTCTTAATTACTGAAAAATCACATGCATCTTTAAGGTGAGATAATTTCTTACTCAGTGCATTCATACATTTTTTCCTCCATCACTCTTTCTGCTCCAATGTGAAGAGCGATATCTTTAAAAAAATCTGTATTGTTTTAACTCTGTTTAACCATTCATCAGATTCTCACTGTACTTGGGACGATGGCTCTGTCCTTACATACCACCTTTGCATCATCTGTAGGGAATTTCTCTTTGTTCTTTGTTCACAGGTGCCAATGCCATGTTCAGTTACCTTGTCATTGCCAAACACCTTCCCAATATCGAACTTTTTCTTTTGCTTTTATTTTCCCACCATATTCACTTACCCCTTACTCATTTTTTAATTCTTACCTCAAATGTCCGCTTTAAGGAAAGGGCTTGTGGCAATAAATACATTTTTTTATTGGAATATAATTGCTTTACAATATTTTGTTAATCTCTACTGTTTAAGGAAGTGAATCAGCTATGTGTATTTATGCTAAATAGCTCAGTCCTGTCCAACTCTTCGTGACCCTGTGGACCATAGCCAGCCAGGCTCCTCTGTCCATGGAATTCTCCAGGCAGGAATACCGGAATGGTTTGCCATGCTCTCCTCCAGGGGATCTTGCTGACCCTGGGATCGGACCCTCATCTCATATCTCCTGAATTGGCAAGTGAGTTCTTTATCACTAGTGCCACCTGGCCACTTGTGAAGCCAGCTATATGCATACATATGCATATATATATATGCATATATGCATATATATATATATATACACATATATATCCCCTTCCTTTTGGACCTCCCTCCCACATGCATTAATTGTAAATTCCTTTGTGTGATGTTTTCATTGATGTCTTACTCAGACACTGGGACAGGAGTTGCAAGGGGTAGGATTTTTTTCTAGTTTTACTCACGCCTATTCACGGAGTATATCTGCCATTGGCTAGCTATAGCTAGCACTCCACAACTGATAGAAGTCTGAATAACATTTGAAGAAGAACTCTACCTCAATTCTTCCTAATCTCAGGAGCACATTGGAGAAATGAAAATTGAAGCATAATTTTGGACTTGCTTTGATCAGTTTAATATTTATGTATTCCTTTTTATTGTCTCTACTACAGCAAATGTCTACCTGAAAAATGTGTATTTTCTTGTTTACAAAATAATTTTCATGTGCTTTATTTTATCTGGTTCAAGCAGCTCTAACAAGTAATTCACTGCTGAATGTAAATCTAGATAAGACTTCTAGTCTTGCTTTCCCACACACACAGACGCCTTAGGATGTTGTCCAAACCCTGCCACGTGTCTAGATTGATAGAAATATTGATATTGGTCTACCTATCTATTTGAATCCAGATAAGATTATGGATTCCACTACTTTGCATTTCAGAGGCCCACAGACTCTTTTCCCTCTTAGTTTTGCACTCATTATTTCAAGCATAATATGAAAATATTAGTCAAGTTAATAAATTTATTTTTGATTTTAGGTTTTTGAAACAGGAATTAAAAGAAATGTCTCTCCCTTGCTCACTTCACTTATTTTAAAAATAAAATATGATTAGATATTTTAATAGACTAGAAAGAGTAAAGCTATTAAGGAAAGTTGGGTCTTTGGAGTCTTACAATTTTGAAGTCAGTGTTTAGTATATAGCAGAAATGTAAAATGATAGTATAATTGATTCTTACACAGTATTAAATTAGAGAATTTGTTTTCAAATATTTTTACCAAACTTTTGACAATCCTAGGTGTAACCTAATGTTTATATGCTTTATTTTCTCATTCTAGAGGTTCATTATAATGTCCCCCTTTTTTTGAAATTAGAAAAAGAAATATGCTTTCTTTTTTCACAAACCGGCTGCCAAAATCTGTTGGTTAGTTAATTTTTAAATGATATCTTGTCTAAGTAGATGATAAGTATAGGAAGTAATTATGTCTTTATTTTCCTCAAACTGTTCTCCATTTTTCATTTTATATTTGTTAGATATCTATTGCCTTAGGTAAGAATTCATGCTTTTCATTTTGTAAATGTAAAAAAACACCTGACATGATATTGTCTAGTGTGCTTTAGTGTTAAAGAGAAGTATCACTACTAGTTGATATTTTCAGTATAATTTTCAAATTAGGAGATTACATTCATATTATTTCTAGCTTTTTGCTTTCATCTAGTTATCATAACATTTTCCAAGGTAGAGATCTTCATTTATGACCTTTGCTGATCAAATTTGCTTTCCCTTAACTCCATTTTCTATACCTGTCAGTTGTATTAGTATTTTGAAATAAAATGGTTCCATGGTAACCACTTTATTATCAAACTCCAAGGAGAGCAAAAGGTAAATTGTGCCTCTATAACATTTGTGAAAATACCTGGAAGAGATCTCAGAGCTTGCCCAAAATTTGGTTAAATCTTTAGGAAACTGAAATATGAAATAATAGATGAATTATCTTAAATAATGTAGAGTGTCTTATTTTTTGGAACAATAATTAGAATAATTTATTATGCATATATTATTTGTTTCTAGTTCTGCCCCCAAAACACCAAAGGGAAGACTTATATAGGAATATCCAGATAATTGAATCCCTGATCTTATATGGAGTGCTACACAAAAGTCATAGGGTTAGAAACTTGTCAGCTATGCTATGAGAATTTCTGTTCAAGAAAGTGATTATCAAAATGTTAATTTCTTTCATTAATGAATATAAAAAAAGAATAAAAATCACAGAAAGTTATTTGAGGAAATAAATGGGATGAGAGTATAACAGACAACTTGTACCAGCAATTTTAATTTGCAGAAAATGTATAGAAATTGGAGTACTTATGTTTATGGCAATTTGGCATTCTGAGCAATGTGAATAAACATCACAGTATGTAGGTTTAGTCACTAAGTCATGTCCAGCTCTTGTGACCCCATGGGACTGTAGCCTGCCAGGCTTCTCTGACCATGGAATTCTCCAGGCAAGAATATTGGAGTGGGTTGCCATTTCCTTCTCCAGGGGATCTTCCAAACCCAGGAATCGAACCCAGGTCTCTTGCATTGCAGGCAGATTCTTACCAACTGAGCTACAAAACTAAAAATGCTGGAAAAATAATATGAAAATGTTTTTCAACACATTTTATACTAGGCAAGGAAGTGAGGGAAATGTATGAGCATGATAAAGCTTGAATTTAAAGAAGAAAGAAAACTTTGAAGTTAGTAGCTGCCTTAGGACATCTGATAATCACCAGAAGTTATATCTTGAGTTTTAATTTATCTGTATGTATAAAACAGTATACAAAACAGATACTAGAGTTTACACATGGTAAAATGTCAAATTACAGACTCTTCGGAAAAGTTGAATTCTTGAAAGAGAGTCCATATATTAAAACTGGGCAATCTCTACTACACATAACCAGGCTCTCAGTTCAGTCACTCAGTCATGTCTGACTCTGCGACCCAACGAACTGCAGCATGCCTGGCTTCCCTGTCCATCACCAGCTCCCAGAGTTTACCCAAACTAATGTCCATTGAGTCGGTGATGACATCTAACCATCTCATCCTCTGTCATCCCCTTCTCCTGCCTTCAATCTTTCCCAGCATCAGGGTCTTTTCAAATGAATCAGCTCTTCTCATCAGGTGGCCAAAATATTGGAATTTCAGCTTCAACATCAGTCCTTCCAATGAACACCCAGGACTGATCTCCTTTAGGATGGACTGGTTGGATCTCCTTGCAGTCCAAGGGACTCTCAAGAGTCTTCTCCAACACCACAGTTCAAAAGCATCAATTCTTTGGCTCTCAGCTTTCTTTACAGTCCAACTCTCACATCCATACATGACCACTGGGAAAACCATAGCCTTGACTAGATGGATCTTTGTTGACAAAGTAATGTTTCTGCTTTTCAATATGCTGTCAAGGTTGGTCATAACTTTCCTTCCAAGGAGTAAGCATCTTTTAATTTCATGGCTGCAATCACCATCTGCAGTGATTTTGGAGCCCCAAAAAATAAAGTCTTGACACTGTTTCCACTGTTTCCCCATCTATTTGCCATGAAGTGATGGGACCAGATGCCATGATCTTAGTGTTCTGAATGTTGAGCTTTAAGCCAACTTTTTCACTCTCCTTTTTCACTTTCATTAAGAGGCTCGTTAGTTCTTTTTCACTTTCTGCCATAAGGGTGGTGTCATCTGCATATCTGAGGTTGTTGATATTTCTCCCGGTAATCTTGATTCCAGCTTGTGCTTCTTCCAGTCCAGTGTTTCTCATGATGTACTCTGCATATAAGTTAAATAAGCAGGGTGACAATATACAGTCTTCTTCATTCTCTTTGGAAGGATAGTAAAGGTCTCCAGAGTATACAAAAACAGAGATTAGGATCTGAATTCATTGTATTATATTGGCAATAATAACGATATAGAGAAAGTGACAGAATGACATTACTAAAGAAAAATATTTTAAGTCTTCAAAAATTAGCACAGATAAAGGAACATTGACTCACAATGAAACAACCAATAACCACATAAAGAAACAAACCACTGTGAACAGGAATCAGATGAAACAATAGAAAAACAAATATATCTTACTTGTTTAAAAATGAACTTGAAATTATAGTAGATGTACTTAAGTGATATGGCAAAATGGAAAAATTTTAAATTTTTTAAATTTTAAATTTTTAAATTTAAAATTTTAAAAAATTTTAAAATGGGAAAAATTTCCAACAAATGGTTGGAAATGGAAAGCTAAATTATGATACAATATTTACATGGCATTTGGAAAAACTACCAACAGAATTAGAGACCTCTTTGAAGTTGTATCTTTTTAAAATATAGCAAAATTATCATTTACATTATATTTTATAAAATTAACATTTCTTTGAAAATTTCTAAGAAAGTTTGAAAGGGTATATAATAACTACTCAAGAAAAATTAATCAGACTTATAAAGCAAAATAAATGAAAACTGAAAAATAAGGAGACAGACACACACACATTTAGGCACATCCAATGGAGTGTGAAAGTTGCTCAGTTGTGTCCAACTCTTTGCCACCCCATGGTCTGTACAGTCCATGGAATTCTCCAGGCCAGCATACTGGAGTGGGTAGCCTTTCTCTTCTTCAGGTCTCCCACGTGGCAGGCAGATTCTCTACAAGCTGAGCTACAAAGGAAGTCCAATCTTTTTTTTTAATCTTTTGGTGGCATTGCACAGCATGGGGGAATCTTAGTTCCCTGACCAGGGATTGAACCCATGCTGCCTGCATTGCCAGGGTGGAGTCTCAACCACTGGACCACAAGGGAAATCCCCTAAAGAAGTAGATAGAGTTAAATAAGTTGTTTAAATTTAGATACAAATACATCAGTGACCAAATTAGATATGAATTAAATAAATTTTTCATTTAAAAGATAAGTTTTTTTAAATTTGTTTAAACACAATTGCAGCTATACCCTGTTTATATGAGTAACGGCTAAAGTATATCTTATTTATATAGAAATACATATATATATAATGAATATATATACATATATATGATGAAATTTGGTAATAAAAACAACAAAAAAGATGTTGTAACTCTATTGAAATTAAAAAGGAAAGATTTTAAGGCATTGTTGAAAGTGTGACAGAAATTTTAATTTTCAACTCTCACACTTCTAAAATAATATCTCAAAAGTATAATTAAAATAATTGAGATAAAGAAGTTCACACCTATCATAAGTGTGTTGTTTTACGTAATTCATAGTAAAACTGAGAACATACAAAATCAGTAAATATACAAGACAATATATAACAGTTGTAACATGCTCGTTTTCAAGCATACATAGAGACATAAATAATGTTCTAGTACGTTCACAGTATGTGGTGCCATCTTTGATGCAAGCATTTTTGCAGCAAACAATTTTAACAACTGATTAACAGGTCATAAGGCAGTTTTGTCATAAATGATAAAATAACAAAAAATATAAAAGATAATTAAAATATTATAATGAAACATGAGAAATGAATAGCAAAGCTAAAAAGACTCTTACAAAATACGAAATACTTGAATACATTTGAAATGTGTGTAGATCCATGGCAACATTATACAAAAACTGATTATTTTCTGTGTGTTGAACCTGAACGCTTGTCTTCCAAGATTTTCATTTATAGTATTTTGTATATTTGGGGTTTTGGTGGTTATTCTGTTTGGTTTTGTTTTGTCTTGTTCTTTTGTTTGTTGATTCATCTCTTTGTTTAGCATCACACTTTTTCTTTTTTGGTAAAATTTCTTTCTTCATTAAGAGAGATATCAGTTTCCACATACTCAAATTCATATTTGTAACTGAGCCTTGTTTTGCATTGTAAAAACCTTTATATTCTTGTTTATTTCTTCTCATATTGGCATACCTCCACTGACAGACATTTCAAAGTTCATTGGGAGATGTCAGTTCACCTATGCTCCTTGGTCTCTTTTCTTCTAATGTAGTATGTTTCAAAATAAGAAACCAACTCTTGGGGTAAATCATCTTCATCTGTCAACTTGATAAAACTATCAGTAATGTCAGTAACTGGAAGATATGCTAATGCATTTCAATCAGCTGAAGGCACACTGTCAAACCAAAAAGGATCAATCAGTTGTTTTATATTTCATGGCAAATTTTTTGTAGTGGAAATGCTGCAGCAAAAATGTTTACAGTAAAAAAAAAAAAAAAAAAAACTTTACAGGAAAAGTACTGGACAGGTAGGTACAACTACATATTCTATATATTATTCCATTAAGCAGTCTTATCATGTTTCAAAACATTATCTAACAAAAGTCAGGAATTTCCCTTCTGTAAACTTCCAGAGAGTAAATAGTTTCTTCTTTGCCTGACATGTGGTCTCAATTAAAACAACTCAACTCTGCTGTTTCAGTGTACAAGCAGCCATGGAAAACGTGAATATCAATAAATGTGACTGGGTACTAATAAAACGTTTTTATCAATCAGGGCTGGGATTGGACTCTGTCTGTGGAGTACTGTTAGCCAGTCTGTTATAAAGCACACATTGTGTGTGCATGCTAAGTCACTTCAGTCAGGCCCAAAGCTTTGAGACCCTATGAACTGTAGCCTACCAAGCTCCTCTGTCCATGGAATTCTCCAGGCAAGAATACTGAAGTGGGTTGTGATGTCCTCTTCCAGAGGATCTTCCAGACTCAGTGATCACACCCACATCTCTTAAGTCTCCTCCATTTGCAGGCGGGTTCTTTACCACTATTGGCACCTTGGAAGCCCCAAAGCAAATATTACCACACAATGCTGGTAATGTGTGCCAATATATGTAAGTTAAAAAATAACATGACACTTAGTGAAAAATATTTTAAAACTGCAACAGTTTTAATGGCAATTTTTAAATAAATCAAAGAAGAGATCAAATCAGGATTGGAATCTATTTAGATGTAAATAAAAATGAAAATAGTAGTTTTTAAAAATGTAACAAATGCTGTTGCAAGAACCATTTATGAATTAAATTAAAATGTACTAAGATAAAGGCTGGAATTCAAAGACGTAAATAAGTGTGCTGGGAAAATATTAAAACTAATGGATAATCCAAACAAGGAAGAAAGTAAATAGTTGAAACTAGAGGAGAAATTAAAGAGAATACAAAGTTAAAATGAGGCAGTCCATAAAAGTATTTATTTTAGTGAAATGTTTAGAGACAAAGGAAAAGAATAAAAGAATTTTTGAAACAAGAAGCAATAGTTAGAACTGGGCATGGAACAACAGACTAGCTCCAAATCGGGAAAGGAGGATATCGAGGCTGCATATTGTCACCCTGCTTATTTAACTTAATGCAGAGTACATCATGTGAAATGCTAGGCTGGATGAAGCACACGCTGGAATCAAGATTGCTGGGAGAAATATCAATAACCTCAGATACACAGATGACACCACTCTTATGGCAGAAAGTGAAGAACTAAGAGACTCTTAATGAAAATGAAAGAGGAAAGTGAAAAAGTTGGCTTGAAATTCAACATTCAAAAAACTAAGATCACAGCATCCTGTCCCATCACTTCATGGCAAACAGATGGGGAAACAATGGAAACTGACAGACTTTATTTTCTTGGGTTCCAAAACCACTGCAGATGATGACGGCAGCCATGAAATTAAAAGACGCTTGCTCCTTGGAAGGAAAGTTATGACCAACCTAGACAACATATTAAAAAGCAGAGACATTACTTTGCCAACAAATATCCATGTAGTCAAAGCTATGGTTTTTTCAGTTGTCATGTATTGATATGAGAGTTGGACTATAAAGAAAGCTGAGTGCCGAAGAACTGATGCTTTTGAACTGTGGTATTGGAGAAGACTCTTGAGACCCTTGGATTACAAGGAGGTCAAACCAGTCGATACTAAAGGAAATCAGTCTTGAATATTCATTGGAAGGACTGGTGCTGAGGCTGAAACTCCAATATTTTAGCCACCTAATGAAAAGAACTGACTCTTTGGAAACGACTCTGATGATGGCAACGATTGAAGGCAGGAGGAGAAGGGGACAAGAAAGGATAAGATGGTTGGATGGCGTGTTCTACTCAATGCACATGAGTTTGAGCAAGCTCTGAGAGTTGGTGGTGGACAGGGAAGCCTGGCGTGCTGCAGTCCATGGCGTCACAAAGAGTCAGACTTGGTTGGGAGACTGAACAACTACATCTCATCTCAAAGGAGAAAAAATGCACATGTAACAATATCAGTGCATAATTATGAACAAAGCTAGCAGAGGTGATGGAATTCCAGCTGAGCTATTTCAAGTGCTAAAAGATGATGCTGTGAAAGTGTTGCACTCCATATGCCAGCAAATTTGGAAAAGTCAGCAGTGGCAAAGTACTGGAAAACGTCAGTTTTCATTCGAATCCCAAAGAAAGGTAATTGCAATGCGTGTTCAAATGATTGAACAATTGCACTCATTTCACACACTAGCAAAATAATGCTCAAAATTCTTCCAGTGAGGTTTCAACAGTATATGAACCGACAACTTCCAGATGTTCAAGCTGCATATAGAAAATCACAGGAACCGGAGATTAAAAAAAAAAAAAATTGTCAATATCTTCTGGATCATAGAAAAACCAAGGGAATTCCAGAAAAATATCTACTTCTGCTTCACTGACTACCATAAAGCCTTTGACTGTGTGGATCACAACAAACTGGAAAATTCAAGAGATGCGAATACCAGACCACCTTACCTGCCTCCTGAGAAATCTGTATGCAGGTCAAGAAGCAACAGTTAGAAATGGACATGGAACTAGGGACTGGTTCCAAATTGGAAAGGAGTACATCAAAGCCATATATTATCACCCTGAACTGGGAAAGGAGTACCTCATGGTTGTATATTGTCACCCTGTTATTTCACATATGCAGAGTACATCATGTGAAATGCCAGGCTGGATGAAGCACAAGCTGGAATCAAGATTGCCGGGAAAAATATTAGGAACCTCAGATACACAGATGACATCACCTTTATGGCAGAAAGAAAAGAGGAACTAAAGAGCCATTTGATGAAGGTGAAAGAGGAGAGTGAAAAAGTTGACTTAAAACTCAACATTCAAAAAACTAAGACCGTGGCATCCGGTCCCATCTCTTTATTGCAAATAGACGGGGAAACAATGGAAACAGTGACAGACTTTATTTTCTTGGGCTCCAAAATCACTGCAGATGGTGGCTGCAGCCATGAAATTAAAAGACACTTGCTTCTTGGAAGAAAAGTTATGACAAACCTAAATATCATATTCAAAAGCAGAGATGTCACTTTGCCAACAATGGTCTGTGTAGTCAAAGCTATGGTTTTTCCGGTAGTCATGTATGGATGTTACAGTTGGACCATAAAGAAAGCTGAGGGCTGAAGAATTGATGCTTTTGAACTGTGGTGTTGGAAAAAAAACTCTTGAGAGTCCCTTGGAGGCAAGGAGATCAAGCCAGATATCCTAAAGGCAATCAATTCTGAATATACATTAGAAGAATTGATGTTGAAGCTGAAACCCCACTTGGTGCGAAGAACAGACTCACTGGAAAAGATCCTGATGCAGGCAAAGACTGAAGGCAGGAGGAAAAGGGGACAACAGAGGATGAGATGAGATGAGATGGTTTGATGGCATCACCGAGTCAATGGACATGAGTTTGAGCAAGTACCGGAAGATGGTGAGGAACAGAGAAGCTTGGAATGCTGCAGTCCATGAGGTTGCAAAGAGTCAGACATGACCTAGCAACTGAACAACAACAAATACTATCAGGGAAGAAACACAGCAGATAATTTTGATTATTGCATGTATTTTTTAAAAAGCAAAAGAATGTTTTGCTCAATATTTTGCCAATATATTTAATAATTTAGATTAAGAAGAAAAAGCATACAAAAATATAACCTAAGAAAACTTACTTTTAAAAAAATGTAGAAACTTCAAAAGAAAATAAATTAATATTGAAAAACTATATTCTAATGACAAAATAGAGAATCCAGTTTTACAGATGAAGTATATCACCTATTCCAAGTAAGATAATTCCAATATTATACAAATTATTTTAGATGATATAAAGAGTAGAAATATTCATTTCCTGATTAGTAGTCTGATCTTATGATATTAAAATAAACAAAAAATATATCACCAAATACATGCATGATCACAAAGAGAATAGCAATTAAATACAAAAATGTATTTAAAGAATACTATATATATAGTGTGTATACAAACATACATATTTGATTCAACACATTGGTATATTAAAGGAAAAAATCATATAAAAAGATATCGAAGAAAGCATTTGATATTGTTCTCTATATAAAATAGAATAAAAGCAATCAAAAAAGCTAAATAGAAATAGATCAGCACAAGCCTGATAGTATATGGTGAAAATGTAGAAGCATTTCCTAAAAATGGTAAAAATTTCAAGGTAACACTATTCAGTTCATTTTAGTTCATTTGCTCAGTCCTATCCGACTCTTTGCAACCCAATGGACTGCAGCATGCCAGGCTTCCCTGTCCATCACCAAGTCCTGGAGCTTACTCAAACTCATGTCCAGTGAGTCGGTGATGCCATCCAACCATCTCATCCTCTGTTGGCCCCTTCTGCTCCTGCTGTCAATCTTTCTCAGCATCCGGGTCTTTTCCAATAAGTTGGCTCTTCACATCAGGTGGCCAAAGTATTGGAGTTTCAGCTTCAGCATCAGTCCTTCCAATGAATATTCAGGACTGATTTCATTTAGGATGGACTGGTTGGATCTCCTTCAAGAGTCTTCCCCAACACCACAGTTCAAAAGCATCAATTCTTCATTGCTCAGCTCTCTCTATAGTCCAACTCTCACATCCATACATGACTACTGGAAAAACCATAGCTTTGACTAGACGGACCTTTGCTGGCAAAGCACTATTAAAAATTCTACTTATTGAATTAACAACTTTGGCCAGTTGGGGAACAAAAGATCACCAAAGCAGAGCTGCCTTTTCTGTTCTTTCCTTCTATCTCTTTTCTACCAACAGTCAGGGGGATTCTTTTGTCAATTCTCTGCTGAAACCTTACCAGATTTTTTCTCAGTTTTTTTAGAGTAAGATCCAATGTCTTTATAGTAACCTCAGAAGTAGTTACAGGATCTGACTATATTTTCCTCTTTAACACCCTTTCTCTGTTCCAACTATACTGACAACTTAAGACTCTCTCCCACTTTAAGCTATTTACAGCAACATTTCCTTTGGACTTGATTCCTCCAGATAGCCACTGCACCCACTTATTCTTCACTGAATTTCAATCTGCAGTGAGATCTTTTTTCTCTGACAGCCTTAATAATAGCAACTCCCACTGCACCATCTCCCACACTCCCATACCTTCCACCTCACTTTACTGTTTCTTTTCTAGATCTATTATCATCTAACTTTATATATAACTTATTGAGTTTTTATGTATTTTGACAAGGTGACCATCTAATGTATTATCTAAGTAGCTAAATGGAATAGAGGCAGTTACTATTAACAACATATCATGACAACTGGCACAAATTGAACTTGTCACAAGCAAAAGGGGCATATGGTTATTTACCCTCTGGCTTGTAATCTTTATTTTTTTTCCCCCAGTAATATGAGTTCCTTGAAGGCAAACATCTGTCTTTGTTTACTGATGTGATTCAGGTGGCTAGAATAGTGTCTACCAAAATAAAAATGTGTTCAGTGAAGAAATAGCTGACAATTTCCTTAGCTACAGAAAATCATACACCCCCCCACGCAAATACTTTGTGTCCTTAAAAGTAATCAAATAACCTTAACTAAGTAGCAAATGGAATTTCTAAACATCCACAGAACATGAACTTTCAGTTTTTTTTAATATCTAGGAATCATTTCTTCAGTGTAGACTTAAGTTTAATATGGCTTTTTATACGACTCTTGAATGAAAAGTTTTGGATATTGACACACTGCCAGAGGGTTTTTTCCTATGTAATATATTTTCTTCAAATTTTAAAGTTTGCTCTCATTTCATTTAAAAGTGAGGTGGATTTTTGCAAAATGAAATGGAGAAGCAGGTGTCGGCAACAAGAATACACACAGGCTGGCAGATGCAAAACAAATAGACCAACAAAAGCATTTGGAGCCTTTACATGTTTGCCAGTCTGATGCCTTAGCACAATTTGCAAAGTGCTCTGAGGATTGTCCTTATGTTTATTCATTGAATAAGAAATATTTGCAAATTTTTCTTTTCCCCTTGGATATAAAATTCTGTGAAATATGATAAAGTAAAAGAAACATTTGAATGACAGGATCAGCATACATATTTCTATTACAGGCAATAGAAATACTTGTGACTTTCCATCTTTCAAGTGCTATATGAACATATATTTAAAAATCTACTAGTAGATACTCCTTGACACAACAGCAATCAATATATAGCTTTGAAAATTATTTATCTTTAAATATTTTCACTGAAAATGATTGTTTTAACAATTTAAATCTAACTCCAGATGCCTACTAGGGGGAAAAGAAAAAGAGCAACTAAAGCTATGTCTGGTAGTGAACCCCTACTGAATACTAAAATTTTAAAAAATAAAACAATTGGCTATCTGTGGTATTTGTCATAAATTTAGCTTTTAAGAGAACAAGTGATATATACAATATATTTGGCAATATACTTCCTTACAAGTTGCTTGCCAGTGCAAGCTCTAGAGAAAAGTGAGATCGTCTTAATATGTGCAGAGTATGTTCATTTTTCTTTTATCTATCAAACACTTGATTTATTTGCATTGCTTGAAATCCAACAGGCTGCCTACAGCTACTTGCAATCTAGAGCAGACAATGAAAACATGACATTATTATAAATCTCATAAATATACACACATATCAATATATATTATATAAACATATATATATCACATATTATACATACACATTAATAGATACTAGATATATAAATTCAGATTTTCAAAACTACATCAGTGGGAAGTTGGTTTAGACAGTCATTTAGAAATAAACAAATACATTAAGTCTTTTTCATCACCTTTAAAATAAGGGCTACAAGACATTGTTCATAGATGTGTAGTGGCAGGTAACACAACCCTAACTATTGTCATTCTTTAGCTTCTAGCATGAGTAGAGAATCCACCCTCAGGAAGACCTTTCTAAATTAACTTGCTAGCTAAGAGCCTCAGCTGAAATAGTTGCTGACACAGTTACTGGAAAGTAATTGAACTCACTCAAGACCCACATGCACTAGGAACTGAAGATGTTTTCTTGCCCTCTCCATATTACACAGACATTTCTGGGTGTACCATCCTCATATTACACTCAGCTGTTAGCAATGATATTGCACACTTGTCTAGTGCAGTCTGTACCTCTGTAAACTCATGGAAACTTCCCCTACACAGATTTATAACCATCACAGCTCTCTCCCAAATAATGAAAAACCAGTCGCAAACAACAAAACATTTCTCAGTAAACCTGGAATCCACACTACCAAGATGTCAGTCTGATGTAATAGAGAATCTATTTTGTTATCAGGCAGAGTAAATCAAATCTTGATATTACTAGGGGATAGCTAGACCAACTAACTTCTCCTCTCTAAGCCTTACTTAAAATGCTTGAAATAAATCATAGTTTACCCATAGCTGCTGAATATTAATTAAGTGAAGTACCTAAAGTTGTTCTTAGATCATCCCATACTCAGTATATGCGATATGTTACCATTCTTTTCAAAGAGCTAAATTTACTAGTTTGTCTTAAATATTTAAATGACTAATTTTATTTAAAATAACCCAAAAGTATTTCTCTTTTTAAAAAATGCTATAAAATCAAATATATAAGGCATGGGTCTTTTAAATTTTTCTCCCTTAGTACTATTAATAATAGAGAAAAGAAAAAAGTAAATAAAATGAACTAGGGTTGGAACATAACTAATAATTTTGCACAATTAATTATTTTTATTTTGTTCACACTGTATTGACAACTATCTATACAAGCTTTCATACTTTCTGATTAATTCTCTGTTCTCCACAACCATCACATTTTTTTTCTTTTGTTGAATGGTTTATTTTTACTAATCAAACACTTTGCTGATTATCAACTTTTATAAGTTACTAATACAAATAAAATGAATAGAAGTGGAAAGATAGGTTCAGTCAATGGTATCCATCATTTGATTTAATTGTAAAGATTAGCCTAATCTTAGTCTTCTTCTTATTTTTTTTTAAGTATATTTTGAGCACTTTTAAATAGACTCATTTGTACATTTCAAAGCAGTATCCTAAGGTGATGCTTTTGGAGTCTGACTGCCCTCTTGACACGTGGCAGATAACTACTTGCAGGGTTTTGGCAAGTTTTTTTATCTATTTCATAAAATTCACTTATCAAGGCAATTTTCAAACTTTCATAAAATGAAGCTCCAAGCAATTAATTAATTTGGTTTTGATTATATTTTTCATTGAATTGCTCCTAGCCAAGAAAATTTCTCTTTTGAGATGAAAAAAACCAGTTTTGTTACATTCATTCATAATTTGCATTATTGGCTTCAAAATATTGCTCTGGGTGATATTTTTATTTAGTTATTACTCAAGGTTTTCTCTCACAAGAGACCACAACATGCAGAATTTCTTGAAATTTCAAAATAAAATCCATGTTTTAATAAGTATCTAAAATAACCCACATTTTTTACTTTGACTAATAAATAAATTGTGGCTATGATATTCTATTCAGAAGCAGAAGCATAATCTTTCAACTTTTAGTGATTTCTAGTTAGTATGAATTTTTCCTCAGTATTTTACTGACTATAATATCACACATTGAAAATCCTTTAATTGCTGATACATCTGAGTTTTTAATGAATATAATTTTGAAGTATTACTTTTTAAGTATGGAAGTATATGAAAATATAAGTGCATTAAAATATATTTGCCTCATATGAAACTCACTCAAAGATATTGAATGTATTTCTTTTACTTGTAGTAAGTCTGTGGCACATTAATCAATAACCAATGATGAATAGATAAGATTGCAAAGTAACCAACTTATTTTTAAAACCAAATGTGTTGAACTTTGAGACTCCATACAAAATAGAATAAAAAATAACACGCTACTTTTTACTTTCTCTACCTTGAGAGAATAGCACTAGCAGTAGAGACCAACAAATTGATTCTATTCTGTCCCAGTTCCAGTATGATAATGTCCTTTTATCTGAGTGATCATCCTTCCAGGTTCAAAGATAAGGCTTTTTGAAAAGAATCATTGACCTGCCACCTAATTATCTGGGCATTGTCAAGAAGGTTACTATTGACTAACGTGGAAATCTTGATTAACTTGCTTGTCCTTTTATGTGGCAAAATATTTAAGAGGAAGTCAGGATGATCCCCTGCAGGAGGAAATGGCAACCCACCCAATATTCTTGTCAAGAAAATCCTATGGACTGAAACGCCTTGCAGACTACAGTCCATGGGGCCACAGAGTTGGACACTACTGAGAACATAGGTACAGATGATAGTTGAGATGTTAGTGTACTTTGTTTAAAAATTTAGTAAGTGAGCTATTGCATACTGTGTGATGCAGTATAATCTGATTCTATGCCACACATTTTGGTTGTATTAATAACTCAATTTGACAACACAGTTTGGAAAAAGTGGAGCTCAGAATCATTGAAGTTCACTTGTATTCTTTGAAATCTAATTAGATTAAATATTTTACCTAGGAAACTGCAACCTTTCTAGGATATTTAAGTGGAATTATTACATTGATGATCACCTATCATCTGTATTTAATTAAAATTGTGAATCAACAATCATAAAGATGCTCTAGTATATAAAATCCTCAAATGTGAATTAGTTATATAAAAGACACAACTCAAACGTTGCTTAGTTCTATGGAAGTTTTATTTTAGGAATGACAGCACTATTTTATATTTTAATAATGGATATGACTTCTTTATGACATTCACTTAACAGCACAAAGAGTAGTCTGTGGAGATTCATTCTCCTTTGCGCACATGTCTTAACAGATGCTTTGTATGGCTTCAAAAGTTAATTTCTCCTATATATACTTGAGAAAGTTGAAAATAGAGAGCGAAGGGGAAATGGAATAAATTTAGGCACTGTATCTTACAGAAACAATAACCTATTCCAATTAAATAACAAAGGATGTAAAGAATGCTATATCAATTGTAGTCTTCAGTCATGTATTACAAAATATTTAGAGCAAACCTACTGTGTTACTGACTTCTAGGCATGTGAGAACAAATAATTGACAAACTTTTTTGCTCTCAAAAGCATAGCATATTGATGTTTTAAATTGAAACTGCAAATAGCATAACAATTGTTTCTGGAGTCTAGAAGCTGAGAGTTTTACCATAATCACGAGAGTTATAAACTCAGAATCATCTAGTTTACAAGATGGTAGGAATTTTATAGAAACGTTGAGCTCAAATGCCTATCCAATTTGTATATTACTACTACTATAGGTTTCATTTGCAACTCGCATGGTCTATATTGTCCAAATTGGGGTTTTGATTGGCTAAGGAAATATTGGTCCACAAGTGTGTGTTTGTGTGTGCATAGTGAAAAGTGAAAGTTACTTAGTCATGTCCAACTCTTTGTGACCTCATGGACTATATACAGTCCATGGAATTCTCCAGGCCAGAATACTGGAGTGGGTAGCCTTTTCCTTCTCCAGGGAATCTTCCCAATCCAGGGATCAAACCTAGGTCTCCCATATTGCAGACGGGTTCTTTACCAGCTGAGCCACAAGGGAAGCCCACGTGCATATGTGTGTTTTTATTAAATTTCTGCATACTTGAGAAATGTATTATTCTCCAAATAAACAAACTGAAAATATTATACACCTATGCCTTTGCAGCACCCTGACAGAGCTGAATCCCAGTCATTTATTAGCTGGATCACAGCACTTGATAGTTTACTACTGTTCACTCCTCCCCAGTGATTTTTTGGCATTCAGTTCCAGTATCAGAAACCTTTAATCGCCAAGGCTGCCTTTGTGGTGTTTCTCATGAAAACAGAGTCTTAAAGGAAGAAGCACATGTTCTGTACCCATGCCTCATTGAAAACCATGCGTTGCAAGATCAATCAGCTTCATAATTCTTGAAAATATTGATTTTTCATCTGGTTTGGCTCATTCACTTATACCACCATGGAAACATTTGTATACATTTGAGCTTTTGGCCTCTGTTCTGCATCACTTTCAAAGGTAAATATACAGAATTTTATTTCTTTTATTACCTCATGTTGGAAAGTTGCCACAACCAGCAGCTGAGGAACTGAGAATCTGAGGGAACTGATGTCATGTCACTGAGGAACTGATGCAGTTATTAAAGCTTCCCCCCTCATTTTTAACGTATTCTCTTTTCATTAGGAAGTAGTTTTTATAACTTTCTCACAAATTTAAACTTAAGAGTAATTTGCCTATGCACCATAAAAGTTTTGAGTATGTCAGTGATAAAAAATATGTGTTAAACATGATACGTCTCTCAATTCAATCATTTACCTGCATTGATGTACCATAAGTTGTGAACTAAGCCTTAAAAATATTTTTAAAATGTCTATCATCTGTATGCATATTCATGATGTGTACTTTCAAATGTATTAGGGAAGTATCGCTTTCTTCACTTACAGAACAGTTATTTAGATGTAGATTAAATAATGAGAACTCTTACATTTATAATATAATTAGAATAAAAATTCAAGAGATATTTTGCTTAAAAATATGCTCCAAAAAGGCACCTATATGAGATTAAATATTCTCAATAATTGTGATACACTTTAAGCAAATATCATGTTCTGTGTTCATCTTTGTATTTAAAATGTATGGTGTAATTTTTGCAAATATCTAAGGTATAAAAGTAAACATTTGGAAGTCAGAATATCTGTTGATACATCAGACAGCCATGTAGCAAAGCACTATGTGTTTGTGCTCAATAGCTCAGTTGTGTCCAACTCTTTGCGATCCCATGGAGTGTAGGCCACCAGGCTCCATGACCCATGGGATTTTCCAGGCAAGAATACTGGAGTGGGTAGCTTTTCCCTTCTCCGGGGCATCCCAGAGATGGAACCTGTGTCTTCTGTACTGGTAGGTATATTCTTTACCACTGCACCACCTGGGAAATGCCAGAAATATATATGCAAATTAAAATTGCATAATGTTTTATTAAAAAAATAAAATATGTTTTATTAAATATCTACAAAATATATATAGGAGTTAAAGAAAACAAAATTAATGTACATTAGGAGAAATAATTATATCCTCTATGTATAAGACTAGACTTAGGTAAAACCATCCTAATATGAAAGATCTCTTCAATCTTTTACCCATGTTTAATTGGTTCATTTAGCATCAAATTATTGTCATGGAGTAGTTATTTATATATTCAGAATATATTTTCTTTATCAGATATATGTCTTACACATATTTCCTCCACCTGTGGCATATTTTTTCATATTTATAATGGTGTTGCTGCCTAAAGAATGGCGGTGGCCTCTGTCTTTACAACGAGTAGGCCATTAGCCATTGCAATCACTAACTTCCTACACACCCTGAAAGGAATTTAGCCTGGAAGTCTGGAACGAGGCACTCTATGCTCTGGGAAAAACTGAATCAGGCCTTTAGATAGTGAGCTATTTTTAAGGAGAAAATTTTATGAACTCTGATTCTCACATCTCCTCATGCCTAGAAAAGCACCAAGATCATTATTAGCAACATCTGCTCCTCATGACTAGCAGCAGCCTTCTACAGAGATGTATACTTGCACTTACTCCCCTCTCAAAAATTCTGTTACAGTCTTCAGTAGGTCTTCAAATAAAAGTGAACTCACAACCCTGATGATGTGTAGCTTTTGTTTTGTCTTTCAGTCAGTAGTTCCTTTTAAAGTAAAAATGTTACACATCTAAGTTCAGCTGCTCTCCACTAATAAGCCAATAATTCTAGAGGCAAGTGTCTATGGAAAGGAAAGGTGCTTTTATCATGAAAGCCAGCAGTCTGGGGAGATGGTGGACTCCTATCCAAAGACCAACTCTAAAGATTCTGCTCAACCATGACAGTTTTCAAAGGGTGAAATGGAGGGAAAATGTATAGATAGTTGAATTTACACAAAACATATATATCTAGACAAAATAGATTATAACTTTATTCAGGTGTAAATATTCTTATCTATTTTAATACATAGGTACCATATAATGACGGAGAATGGAATGGCAACCAACTCCAGTATTCTCGCCTGGAGAAGTCCATGGACATAGAAGCCTGACAGGCTATAGTCCATGTGTGTTGCAAAGAGTTGGACATGACTGAGTGACTAAAACACACACACACACTATATAATGAAAAAGTGAAAGCTTTTCAGACTGGGAGAAAATATTTGTACATCTCATATCTGGTAAAGGACGTCTTTTTAGAATATTAAAAAAATTCAACAATGTAAGAACAAACATCAATTAAAATGTGAACAAAAAAATTGGATAAACACTTCACCAAGGAAAATAAATGGATGACAAAAAATGCATACAAAATCATTAGGGGTTAAAATACAACTTAAAACGACTATGAGATACTAAATATTTACTTGTTGCTGCTCAGTCACTCAGTCATGTCCAGCTCTTTGTGACACCATGGTTGGTAGCCCACAAGACTCCTTTGCAAATGGAATTTTCCAGGCAAGAATACTGGAGTGGGTTTCCATTTCCCTCTCCATTGGATCTTCCAAGACCAGAGATTGAACCCACCTCTCCTGCATTGGCAGACAAGTCTTTACCACTGAGCCACCAGGAAAGCCTTATTTTTCACCTATTAGAATGGCTAGAACAAAACAAAATGAAGTCTGACAATACAAGCTATTGCCAAATGCTGGTGAAGTTGTAAAAAACAAAACAAAACAAAATTATTTCTCAAACTCTTTTTGTCAGAATAAAAGCTGTTACAGTCAATTTGAAAATCAGCTTGTCAGTTTATTATAAAGTCAAACGTATATGTATACATGGTTCTACCTAGAGGAAAAAAATGTCATGTGAAAATCTGTGCATGAATGCTTATAGAATCATTATTTAAATCACCAAAAAGTTGAGATAAGTTATGTGTCCTTCAAGACATTATCATTACCAATTATCCATTTTTGGTGGATTAAAAGGCAGTATATTCATTGTACATGTATTCAATGGGATACCATTAAGTAATAAAAGGGAACAAAATAATGGCATAACTAGTGACATGGGTAAACTATGAAAAAAAAGTGAAATAGCTAATTTTATATGGTTAAGTGTGATATGACTCCAGTTTTTATAAATCTCTGGGAGATATAATTGTATAAATATGGAGAAAAGATGACTGTTGTAAGGGATAAGGGATGAGCAGACGGTTTGGCTACAAATGTGTGACATGAGGGGATTTTTGGTGATGGAATTTTCCTGTATCCTGAGTGTGCTGATGGACTGCATGTATTAAAACTCATTGAATTGGATACTGACTGAAAGAAAAAATAATTACACCTTCTTTAACTAAAAATCTAATAAATCTTATTATGAAATTGATATATTTATAGTATAGAACATTAATTTATGCTTATTTATGAAGAGTAATCTACTAAAATATAAATGTATATTTTGTAACGTTATTTTATATGTGACTTGACAGTAGTAGTGTTCTGCATTAGTTATGCAAGCTCTAAATTCAGTCTATGTAGAAATTAATATGTTTTGGAAGGAAAATATTGCACAGATGTCATTTTCCTCAAAAGCAGGCAAATTATGAATGTAAATAATGCACTATTTTGGTTTTCAGCTTCCAGAATCACTTGGGATCTGAAATACTGAAATGTCAACAGATTTGAGATTATTTTCTGCCATAGAGATGAATAGATTGATAGCCACTTCTTATTTTTAACTTGCATTAATTTTCCTATTAAAGATCTGTAAGAAAAAATTTTGACAGTCACCTGTATCTATGATTATAATACCATTATGCTGTTCTGAAAAAGCACAATCCAAACATAAGCATTAGTTTGATGTGACTTTTATTATGTAATAGTCTTGATATTGCATAATAATATGAAGATAAGGAAAAGTCAGGATACAATTATATTGAAATGAAATTTATTGAAGCATGCTGGGTAAGATGTCAGTTTGAGAGTGGGTGTTACCTGACTGAGATACTTATTAAATTATTATACATATGTGTCTGTGGTCATAACAGCAACACATGAAAAGCTATTAAACTAGTACAAAGTAAGGCATCCACTAGGTGTAGCAAAGTTTGGTCAAAGCTAAGTATGTATATCCCTTGACCTAGCTATTCATTAGTGACCAATGTCAGTGGTACATTGAAAAAGTTAGGAGACATAGAGTTGATAGTTATTCCATATGTTACTCAATTTCTCCATTATCCTCTTGATCAAAAATTTAATCTTATAGAAATCATTAATTTCTCACACTGTCTCATGAATTATCAACACTGTAACTTTTACTATTGCCATGAATTATTCAATCCATCAAAAAGCTAAGTACATTCTATAAACAAAATAAAATATATTCAAACTATTATCTACAATAACTAAATTTCCTCATTTACTTATAAATGTTAATACATTAAATGGCACAAATGAATCCCATGCTATTGATCTTAATAAAATAATAAACCTTATCGGCAATGAGATGATATTTGTTGATCCTTTAATGGACCAGAACCTGGTGGTCTGGAGTCGACGGTAAGAAAGTAAGAGAGAGAAAGAGGCTGATGTCCCCTGGTTTAGTCAGAAAGCCAACAGAGTCCTGTTCTCAGGGCTCGCTGCTGCAGGTAGGCACCGGGCGCCCTCTGGAGTGGGTCTTAGAAGCCCGGGCAAGAAAGTGAGCTCAGCGGGCCTCCGTGCTCCAAGGAATTAGCCAGAAATAGAGAGAGAGAGAGAATAGGAAAGAAAGACACAGGGACCCAAGCTCTGATGAAGCAAAGGTGTTTTAATCAACATGGCATGGGCATATATACTGTCTTACAAGGTAGTTATTCTCAGCAAAGATAAAAATTCCAGATTTACAAAACATAACGTGATCCTTATCAAAGAGAGAGTTGCAAACAATCACCTTTTACCACATGGTTCATAAGAAGGAAGAGGGTACTTATCACCGTAATGAGAAATGCCTGGATTTCTCAGCCCAGGGAAAGGCGTGCCTCTCCTCTTAATTCCTGAATATTCAGGAATTAATAAGGGCCAGAGGGTTCCTGACAGATCCAAAACAGCACACAGGAAGCCTCTTGTTAAATGCTTTCTGACAATATTAAGTGGTAGGGATTTAGGACATAATTAGGATAACGTTAAAACGTGAGGCTGGAGCCCCCATGAAGGAGAGTAGTGCCCTTTATAGGAGTTACAGTAGGGCATGCTTTCCCTGTCTGTTCTCTTCTGTGTGACGATACAGATGTCTGAAGTTTGGAGTCCTAAAGAGGACTCACCAGATCCCAGTCATGTTGGCACCCTGCACTTTAGACTTCAAACTGTGTGAAAGAAAATAAATTTCTGCTGCTTATAGGGCAACTGTACACACATGCTAAGTCACTTTAGTCATGTCCAACTCTTTGTTACCCTATGGACTGTAGGCTGACAGGTTTGCTGTCCATGGGATTCTCCAGGCAAGAATACTGGAGTGGGTTGCTCTTCCCTTCTCCAGGGATCTTACCAACCCAGGGATCAAACCCACATCTTTTATATCTCCTGCACTGGCGGGTGGGTTCTTTACCGTTTGAACTACCAGGGAAGCCCCTATAGGGCACCTAGTCTATGGTATTCTGTTACTGCAGCCCAAACTGGCCAAGACACCTTATATATTGCTCTTTTTCATGAGCGTAGAATCAATCATTTTCTGCATATTTTGAACAGACTCTCTTTAAATCATCCTTTGTCCATTTTTTCCCACTTATCTCCAGAATCAGAGGGAAAAAAACACATTTAGGAAATGTATGTATGGATCAAGTTCACATTTAGATTTATTTGATATGTAAATATCACATTATATATATATATATATACACACACACACACACACACATATATACACATAAATATATACACACACATATATAGTTATTTTGATAATAGTGAAACATAATATTTCTATAGCAGTTTAAGATTAGAAATATTTTTTGTTCATCAATTTTTTCTATTACAGTAAACTATTTTTAAGGCAGGCTAATATATTTGTGATTGGGACAGAGAAATAGTGTTTGGATCTTTGCTGTCCTCTGTTACAAATAAATGATTCTATAAAAGTAACCACTGAGCCATAGGTTGTCTACTTCTAAAATGGGGATAATTATATACATATCTTGTGAAGTTTTATGAAAAAATGGATAGATGGCTTTTTACATTAAAAAAAAAAGAAAGAATAATTTATGGGATGAAATCTAGTTGTGTTCCAAATGAGAATTCAGATAAAACTTCATAAATATATAAGAATGTTAGGAAATGACCATATCAGCCCAGTATTCTGCATCAGTTTGCAGGGAGTTTTTATTTTTCTAAAGCAATCATAATAATCCTTTTTTGAAATGCATAAAAAAATTGAAGACTGTGTCTTTTCCTGGTTATTCTCTGCCTCTTGTTATGAATGTAACGCTTTTGAATGTTCCAGAATGACAGCCTTAAAACAATGGGAAAAGATTGTACTTGCATAGCACATTCAGCTCTAAAATCTGATTTCTGGAAGTTCTTGATGGTCTTTCCAATACTATTAAGTTTATGTTTGCCTGGTGAGGAAAACAACCAGTCAGTTCAGTCAACCACCTAGTTATCAGATATTCTAGAGAGGAAAAAGTAACAAATTATATTCATATGTGTCTTCCCCTTCAAAACTTTGTTTTGCCATGGTAAAAATTTATTCTCAATTTTGAGAAGTGTATTCATTCTGAGAACTATTATTCCATATACTTACTTGACAAGTGGCTATTTAAAATAGTATTTGTAACAGAAGAATAGGAATAATCTTTGATGTACTTTTAAAACTAATATATCTCACCCCAAGTTAGGTTTTCATTAAATAAAGTATTTATATTTATCACATTGGATCTATAATTTAGGTCATGTAAATGAATTTTTGTTGGATACATTAAAACTTATGTTTATGAGAGCACACTCTAAAGTTCTTAGTCACTTTACGAGTTTGCCTTCATACTCTAAATATGTGAACCTTGAAAATTAGCTGAAATTTCTGAGACCTTAATAATGACTATCTCTCAGTGCTGGGTAAACTGAGAATGTCCCTTCTTCATGTCCTCGCAGGACTCCCTAATTGCTTAGATAATTTCTACTTCAGCCAAGAAAATTTCCAAGTGCTTTTGTTGTGGCTGTTTTTGCTTATTTTGTTTTGTTTTTGTTTATTTGTTTTAGCCCACACAACAGGTGAGGGGCTTCACCATTGGGTCAACAGTAAAGAACTGCTTGCAATCCAGGAGACACAGATTCGATCTCTGGGTTGGGAAGATCCCCTGGAGTAGGGAATGGTGGAATGAGTAGGACTCATTCCAATATTCTTGCCTGAAAAATCTCATGGACAGAGGAACCTGGTGGGCTATAGTCCATGGGATCTCAGAGAGCAGGACAAAACTAAGCTTCTGAGCATGCACACCAATCACTGAGATTGCCTAAAGAGAGTTCACAGTGAAAATCCGTTGGATACATATAACCATTATAATCTTTCTCAATGGTAATTTTTCAACCTCTCATCAACCTCTAGTCAAAGTTCTTTTTCAACCTCTTGACAATTTTGTCCTTAGTCTGGTTTCATGACATTAATACATGGTCTGAAGTTCTGCCAAGACACCCAGGAGTGACCTTCTTATTTGCTCTCCACCAAATTTAGCCTTTTACTTGTTCCCCAATTCTTTCATATTCTTTCTTAGAGGAGTGTAGAATACTTATTAGATTCTCTTAGGTAAATTAGAAGCCTTTTTGGAAACTAGCCAGTTTGGAAACTACATATACTGGTCTCATTCATTACCTTTTTATGAATGTTCCATCTTTGGTGATGAACGCTAGTTTTTAGTGTCTGTACTTGATGAGGGTACATGCCCCTCACCACGTGTCTGTAGAGCTCTGTTGTCATGTTTCCAGAGAGACTAGGAACACATTTCATTGCTTTCTCTTCCAAATACTGATCATAGATGCTAGTCATCAGTGGCCAGATCCTATCCTCCAGGACAGTTGCAAAAGTAGAGACAGTGATAAAAGCAGCTGGGTTGCCTAAAGTGCACTAATCCCACATCCACTAACACAGAATCCCAGAAATATTAGCTTACTGAAATTTTCAGCTGTTGATTCATTCCAACCAGTAATGCTGATGTGTAAAAAGGCAACACAATATCTGTATAAACTTATGTGATTGGCTACTACATTAATTTTACCCATGTTACTAGGAGGAGCATCAGGCCAGAAGTACTCAGAATTGCTTAAGCACATAGATAAAGTTTGTCCTTTTAACACACCACAAACTTCCTTGTCTGTCACATGTACTTCCCAAGTTTCTCCACAGGCCTAGGCTACTTATAAAGTTATATCAGTCATTGGATAGAGCATTTTTAGGCTAAGAAATTAAATTCTCCTTGGTTCTTAATATCCATAGTGCTTAGAAGAAACAAGTATAAATCCTCTATAGGTTAAATAGAATGCTCAGTACAGATATTTATGGGTTCTCACATGTTAAAATGTTCAAATATGACCCAATAATAAAAACTCACCAAACACAGAATACAAAGTTCTATGTATGGTAATCAAAATAATCAACACACGGGAGTTTTTTAGAGCCTAAAGCTCTCAAAGCCATTCACTTAAAAATATAATGTAAAATAATCATAAATGAAACATGAAAAGAAATAATTTTTATTGAAACAATGGGTAAATAGGAACAGTTACAATGACCAGAAAGAAGGAAAAATAAATCAGTTTCTGGGTACAAAATAAGCTCAGAGACAAATCAATTTATGAAGTAAGTCCCAGATTAGTCACAAAAGAATACAAATTTTAAAAATTGAAAATAAATTTAAAAGACCACCCAGAATAGTTTGAAGGAAGAAGATTTGAAACATGAGAGAATAATTAAATGAGAAGGATGATGGATTGAAAGGCCTAAAATGAGAAGGTAGTCAATTGAAGATAATTCTTAATACCAGAAAAACATCTTCATGGCAGGGTGAGCATGTGCTCTTAACCATCTTCTCACAAAGAGTATTCTTCTCTTTTGAAGCCCAAGACCCCCAACCCCCTCTCCTTAGCTCAGGATGACATATGAGCCTCAATTGCCTGACTGATTTTAGTCTCATATTTCCATGGAGCTTCCATATGTACAAAGTTTATTTTTTCCTGTTAATTTGCCTATATCAATTGAATTATTAGATCAGCCAGAGAATCTAGAAGGAAAAAAGAAAAAGAAAAGTCTCATCCCTCACAGCAGTCAGGGAAAGAGGAAGATTGACGTCAAGAAGAAAATATATGACTGAGGGAGATTTTTCAGAAGAATAATGTAAGATTTATAAAAAATGAAATGGTAACTTTAAAGAGCTGAGAGACAATACCGACACACTAGATTGCTCTATTCAAAATTATTTTGCAATAATATAGTAAGTGAAAGTGTTAGTTGCTCAGTTGTGTCTGACCCTTTGTGATCCATGCACTGTATAGCCCACCAGGCTCCTCAGTCCATGGAATTTCCAGGCAAGAATACTGGAGTGGGAAGCCATTCCCTTTTCCAGGGTATCTTCTCAACTCAGGGATTGAACAATTTCTCCTGTGTTGCAGGCAACTTCTTTTCCATCTGAGTCACTAGGGAAGCTCCAAAATAGTAAAATATAATGCAAATAACCAAAATGTCTTTTCAAACAAGATAACATCAAAGATATTCTGAGGAATATACTTCAAGAAGAATTAACATATTTCAAGAATCAAAGAAAAAATTGGAAAAACAGTACATAATTTTAAATAAATATTTGCTGAATAATACAACAACTATGCAAATAACAGTAATGATGATAAAGAGGAGGAGGATGACAGTTAACCAAAATAGCAATGAAATTAAGAATAATAATAAATAGAATTGAAATGTTGTATAGAATAAATATGTCAACTAGTTGGAGATGAATAGACTTAAGGTGTTTTTAAAGCCTTTTAATTTAGAGGAATGGGAATACCAATTTTGAATTGCTTGACTTTTAAAATACCAATTATGGTTAATTTCAGGTGTTACTGCTAAAAAATATAATTTCCAAACAAACTTGGGGGAAGAAACCAATATATGATAAACAGGAAATATGCATTCAAAGAACACTAGTTTATTATTATTAAAATCATGTATCATTCACCATGTCAACATACTGGAGAAGAGATTTGTATGACCATCGCAATCATTCAAGGAAAAGCATTTGGTAAAATCCAATACACATTTATAGTCAAAAATATAAAAACTAGAGATAAATGTTTTATATTCCCGTAAAGCTTATTTACCAAAACATAAATTCTTATAAGTAATAAGAGAGATTTTACAAAGTTTGCTTAAAATAAATACACAAGCCAATTTCCTATCTATAAAATTGTGAAAGACAATGAACAACTTAATTTAAATAAATATATGACTATAATATCGACAAAAGTTTAAAGTATCTGAGAGTATTTCTAACAAAATACTCTCAGAAACTTTAAAAATTATATTATAGCACTTTATAAAATAATATTACAAATAAATTAAATTATTAAAAATTAAACCATGCTCATATATAGGGAAACATGTCAGTTCTTAGAACATTAAACTTAGATTCAATACAGTTCTAATGAAAATCTCAATACGTGTTGTTGCAAAGAATTTGACGAAATAATTCTAGCATACATATAAATGTGTGAATAATTAAGTATTGTCAATGCACAGAAAGAGAAGATCAAAGAGGGAGATTTTTCTTTCCAGATTTCAGTGGTTATAATGAAACTATATTAATTAGGATAATGTGATGTTGATGAACAGAATGAAACAAAACAAATGAAAAAGTACAATGTTAGATAAGAATACATGAGGAAATAAGATATTGGGTTAAACTAGCACTATTGGTTAATAGAGAAAAGATCAGTCATCACTTTAAAAATAGAGAAAAGATTAATTGTTTCCAAATTAAAAACAATAGTAAAACTGGAAGTTTTCCTCATAGCATGTGATAATATACTAAACTTAAATATGAAAAGCAAAATTATAAACATTTTTAATCACATTAGATTATTTTTATAAACTTGGGGAAAGATATGTTTTTAAAGAAGACTTTAAAAACAACATGAAGAAAAGATTTATGACTAGAGAAATCTTACAATTAAAATTTTAGGTTCTTGGAAAATACTGTAAGTAAAGGGAACAGGCCAGTTACAAATGAGAGTAACTGATAGTTGCATAGAGCTACGATTCAAAGTATGTGAAAGTTTAGGCCTATCCCTTTCCTTTGGCTGTTGTTACAAACTTACATGCCACAGAATTCCTTAAGGAAGGGAGCTTTGCAGAACAAAATTATGATATTACATTAGGATCCTATAAATGTACCTTGATTCTTCTTCATTCTGGTGTCTATTGACAGAGTTGAAAGTAAACTAAGATTCTACATTATTGACTTGATTCTGGCCTCAGTGTTCCAAATCTAAATTTGTTTGGTATAGATCATTTTAATATGAATCAAAGTAAAACTATAGCTTTCTTATTTTTCTTCCCAAGGGATCCATCATTAATTAGTGACTGAATAAACTATGCATATTTGACTTTTCTTGAGATCTGATGGTCATCTTCTCCCTATTTGTCACCTTGCAATGACTTTATGTTTACTCTGGCTTTTAAGCATCTGCAGGTGAGGCAGATGTGTGGTTCAAAATCTTAGTTATGTTAATAAAACACAATATCGTGCCTCAAGTAGAGACAGGTTATGTGAGAATACTGATGCCTTTAGTTCTTTGTCAGTCAGACAGGGACTAAGGTAATTGGAACCTTATGGACAGTACCCATTAGTTATAGCAGATTTATCACCTTACCCTGGCATGCTATACAAACTGTGCAAATAATATTTACAGTATGTGTCATAAAATGAGAAAAACTGGAAAACAGTATGCTGGATCATCATTTATCTCACAAGTAACTGGTACTCACATGTATTGCTGAGATCAAGGAGACCATTGTAATTGTAATGCAGTCCCAGACATTTCTGAGTGTGAGAGATCAAGAAAAGATCTTTTTTAATTTTTCTAAATAATTTGACATTCCATAGTCCTGTCTATTCTTTGAATAAAGTGGGAAAAGATAGTGTCTTCAAGGACACTCTCAGATGTGTTTTGGGAGAAACACAGTTAATAAAAAAACAGTAAATAATTTTTAATAATCTTCCTATACATTGTGACAAATTGCTTCTAACCCTTGGATGCCATTTGGGGTTGGCCATTCTTAGATCTAGGTTAACACATGTCAACTGTCAATCTCATGAGGATATATTTAGCTGCTTAAGTCAGTGGAGTTACCACAAATTTTCTAGCAATTGCTAGAATTTCAATTTCTACAATTTCAACATCAATTGCTACAATTTCAGCTCCCTGCAAATTTGTCTTCCACCTTCCTTTTCAAGAATCCTTATAATCACCAGTAGCAACATTACCCAATTTTTCACTGATTTCTACATCACATTCTCATGTTTTTTCAAGGCCAGTTTGATTCCAGAGGTCCACAGGCATTTGACCATAAACAGAACCATTGGGTTTTTCTTTTTATTAAAGAAGCTCTACCTCATACAAATAAAACTATTTTTATACATTTTACTTTGTAAGAGAAGTCCCTAGGTTTTTAATGTGCACCAAAGATTTTTAGTTTACTTTTTGAGCCCTATTCTTTTACAACTCTTCTCCTAACTTTTTCCATAGAGTACCAGTGGGAAATACATTCAACTATGTAAGTTAGTATGCACCATGTGCAAATATTCAAAGAACTAAAATTTTGGTGGTCACAGCCCTACAACTACAAAACTCAGTTCAGTTGCTCAGTCGTGTCCAACACTTTGCGACCCCATGAATCGCAGCACACCAGGCATCCCTGTCCATCACCAACTCCCAGAGTTTATTCAAACCCATGTCCATCGAGTCGGTGATGCCATCCAGCCATCTCATCCTCTGTCGTCCCCTTCTCCTCCTGCCCCCAATCCCTCCCAGCATCAGGGTCTTTTCCAATGAGTCAACTCTTTGCATAAGGTGGCCAAAGTATTGGAGTTTCAGCTTCAGTATCAGTCCTTCCAATGAACACCCAGGACTGATCTCCTTTAGGATGGACTGGTTGGATCTCCTTGCAGCCCAAGGGACTCTCAAGAGTCTTCAACACCACAGTTCGAAAGCATCAATTTTTTGGTGCTCAGCTTTCTTCACAGTCCAACTCACATCCATCCATACATGACCACTGGAAAAACCATAGCCTTGACTAGATGGACCTTTGCTGGCAAAGTAATGTCTCTGCTTTTTAATATGCTGTCTAGGTTGGTCATGACTTTCCTTCCAAGGAGTAAGCGTCTTTTACTTTCATGGCTGCAATCACCATCTGCAGTGATTTTGGAGCCCAAAAAAGTAAAGTCTGACACTGTTTCCACTGTCTCCCCATCTATTTGCCATGCAGTGATGGGACCAGATGCCATGATCTTAGTTTTCTGAATGTTGAACTTTAAACCAACTTTTTCAAACTAAGGTCACACAAATACCCTTGATGTCCTTCTCTACCACAGGCAGACTCTGTCTTGATATGAGCTCTGTTGTTTTGAATCATCATTAGTTCATATGATTAGGGGAACTACCTCATCTATCCATCAAGGGCCTTAGTGCACTTTCTCCATTTATCACTCTGCTATCTTTTGCTGGGACTTCCCTGGTGGCTCAGAGGTAAAGAATCTGCCTGCCAATGCAAGGGACACAGGTTCGATCCCTGGGTTGGGAAGATCTCCTGGAGAAACGAATGGCAACCCACTCCAGTATTCTTGCCTGAGAGATCGTATGAGCAGAGGAGCCTGGTGGACTACAGTTCATGGGGTTGCAAAGAGATAGCTTAGTGATTAAGTTGTCTTAGTCAACTTAGTCTAATAATAATAACACGTCAAAATAACAACAGGGTTGGTACCTTTAACTTTTGTTATTGTGTAGCCATGTTCTTTAATTCTGTATTAACACAGACCTTTACAGTACAGCATCATTGATATATAAAATCAATATGTATACTTAATTTTATTTACATTATTTCTTTTTATTCCTTCTTTCATGTCTACTCTTTGTATAATATTCTTTCTCAAAAACACTTTTTAATGTTTTGGTGACAGACTTTTCCTTCTGCAAACCTCATGTCCTTATATTTATTCCATGTCACTGTGCCAGATAATCTCTGGGAGGGAAGCATGGGACACCTACCATGTGTGGGGATGTCCACCACACTTTCATGATTCTTTATCAAACTCTTGCTGAAAACTGAAGTTTTCCTCTTTTGTAAGCTTTGACTACATGGTGGCATTTCAATTTAAAAAAGCTTCAAACCCATATTCAACACGTTATTCCTCAACATATCTTATCCTTAAATAATTCACTGCCTCTTTCTGGTGCCTTGCTCTGAAATAGTGCTGACATCTTTTTAGTTATACAATGTGGTGGTTTAACATCCTTGCCCTGTAAATAAACTTCAGCCCTTATAAGAATGCGTTGCTCCTCATCAGATGAGAGTGGGATCATGCAGGAGGAGTTGCATTTCAGGGTTGTATAAATTTTTCTTTATCAGAATCTAAATCAGGCCACTGAGATTCTTTATAATATACAATACATGAAAATTATTTCAGGATCATACCACTCTTCTTGCTTGACCCAATGACAAGTATAACATCAGTGATTTATTGTATATTTTAATTCATTTTAGAGTAATATATAGTTAATTTGAAATTTTTGTTTTTTCTTTTCATGCAAAGACTAGCATGTATATTTTTTCTCTAAGAAAAAGAAAACATAAATAATAGAAAATATAACCAAGACTATTCGTTGGCAACTGTACAATTCCAGTTATCCAAATCATTCCCTCAGTGTGTCTTGTCTAGAAAATCCACAAAGTTTTCCTCTATTATTTATTTTTCCAATCTCTCCAATAGGATCTGATGATGTTTCAGTTCCCAAGCAAAGAGCAACAATGAAAACAAAATTGCCAATGTCTTTTTTTTTACATTCCAATTTTATTTTCCAGATATTTAATTTTCTGCTTGAACTAACCCAGTCAACTTTCTCAGTCTTATCTTTTTCTAATTCCTTTAATGAATCCTAAGACCTGTTTAAATCAAGCTGATTTTTATATATGCTTACGCTTTCAGATCTCCATTTTTAATCTTTTTTCTACAAAGATACTCTTTGGTCTTGACTCATCTCCCTGACTACACATTCCACTTACACTTTAGAATCTGTATCAACTGACATAAAATGTTTCTTGATCTCTCAAGACATGTGCTAAAGAAGTTTCTTCCTATTCTTAAAAAAAAAAAAAAAAAAGACTGACTTTTAACACATGACTCACACTTTTCTATCCTATGTTATGTTTATGACCATCTCTCATTAAACATTTTAGATTTTGACATCTGAGAAAAGATAATTGCATCTGAATAACATGTATATTTCCCATAGTATACATTGTAAAGTATTTTGTATAATGTAATTACACTTCTAAAAAGCATGAGAGTAGATATTTCAGTTTAATCAACTGAGATCAAAAGTCTTTTTTTGTCTTTTCAAAATTAGAGAAAATGATTAAAAACCGAAGGAAAAATAACTGAAAATATCTTGATTTGTTTCAAATATGGAGAGGGATAATGATTCACCAGACAAAAACAAAAATATAATTAGTAAATTAACTAGTTACACAATTTTAAAACGATAAATGAGTACTATGACTGCTTATTAATTATAAAAAGACAAACTGACCATGATTTTATGTGAATGCAAGATAGATATTGTACGTTCTCTCATATCTAACCCTGGTTTTAATCTACTATAGAGCAATGGAAGACTCAAGATTTATCAGGGCCAAATTTACTTTGTATTACACAATGATTTTTGGCCATAAGAGAGAATAACAATTATTTCTGTAGAGATGAGTAAGTTAAAATTACTTAGTCATAAAATATGGTTGAAAATAATGTGGTTTAGTTTTCCTAGTTACTTGTTTGATTCCTTAGTAGGAAACTCTGTATTGGTCACATAATACATTAGATGTTTGTTTATACTTCTTTTATGAGAGCAAGCAGTAATCAGGAGAAAAAAATTTCATCTAGATAATGTCACTGATTTTGTAGGCAAAGGAATTCTCACAGTTTTTGTTAGACTGTGAATGATGGATTATTTTAAATATTGCCATTTTATATACCTTTTATTTACAAAAAATAAACATTTGAACAGAGCTAAAATGTGCATAGTCAGAGCATATAACTCAGTATGGTTCTGAGGGTAGACTGCAGAAACTAGATTTATCTCCACTTTCTTTTTCTTCCCTTGAAGGTCTCTTATGCACTTCTACTGTGGAAACATAGTACCAACACAGCCATGATGTTTAAAATCATTTGTGTCAAAGCCTCCCGTATTGAATATCAGTAGTTAGATGTGACTCTAGTTACCTGCATTAGTCATACACTATCTGAAGATGTGTTAGTAAAACATCTGTTTTCACTTTAGTCCCTTGATCAACCAATTTTCTGGCTGAAGGAGCTCAGCCACACAGAAGCAGCTCATAGTCTCCACAGACGGAAGGCTCCATCCATCACTGCCAGTAATGCATCCCCTCTTTGCCACCCATGTCTTTATTATACATACTCCTCTTCATTTCAGCACCCTTGTGCTCAGTTCTTCTGAGTATGATGTCATTGTCATCTATTGACATGCATCTCCCAGATGGATATACACCATTCAGTCAATGCTGAAAGCCTTAGAATATTGCTTTCACTAAGCATAAAGCTTAATTTGACTCAAGTTTGCTGTTTCTCTAAGAACCAGTAAAAATTCCTCCCATTTCCCCCTTACATTAGCAATATCTTTGATTCATAATGTCTTTCCTGCAAAATTATGTAGAATTCATCCAGTCTGTGACTATTGCATGTGTGCTTCCATAAAATTTAAGATTTTGTGCAAACTGTTCTGTTTCCCACTTCTTTTGAATCCTAACAGATTCATCTATTCTTAAAATTATATCTATTCTGTGAAAGCATGACACTTCTATGCATTTCTATAATAATACTAATTGGTGTGAAGTGGTGCTAGTGGTAAAGAATTTGCCTGCCAATGCAGAATAGGTAAGAGACATGGGTTCAATCCCTAGGTGAGGAAGATCCCCTGGAGGAGGAAATGGCCACCCTCTCCAGTACTGTAGTCTGGGAAATCCCATGGGAGGAGGAGCCTGGCAGGCTAGTTCATAGGGTCACAAAGAATCAGACATAACTTAATAAGTGAACAACAACAATAAGCCTATATAAACAGAGTGTTTTGGAAGAACAATTATCTCTTATACTCTTAGATCAACTGTTTTCTAAGTCACATATTCATGTATTAATTAAAAAAAAATTGTCTGATGACAATGTTAGAAACCCTAGTTTTTGAATGCTTGTGTTTACGTGGTATAATTTTGCCCACCCATTCAGACTTCATGAGTCTAGGTATTTTAGATAAGACTCTTACACAGAATAAACTTATATTTTGATTAGTATGCAAATCCAAAAGCAAAAGGTTTAAACTCTTTTATAAATATTGACATGAATGATATGCTTAGTTTCCTATTTTCAGGAGATCTTAAGTTATTTCATGTGTGTTTTACATATATCATTCCATATATGGTATATTTTTTCTACTCTTTTGTACTAATTCTGGTATTTATAAAAGTTCTGATTTGTTCAAATCATTACCATATAGTAACATATTTATGATGCCTTTAGTCTTATTTTTAATTAAATGGGTTTCTACATTTTATTTTATTATCTTCACATGATATCCTTGACTTTCACTTATTACCTGTGTGATCATCAGTGAGGTTATTTTACTTTCTCACATTTCTACTTTTATGGAATTTATAAAATTTGTTTTATTGGCTCATTATTTTTCCATCTTTCATTCTAGTAACTATAGTTAAATGTATTTATTGCTGAGCATAGCTTTTCACTGAAGTTGCAGCAGTCTAGTTGATCTTTCCGAAAGGAAGAATGACTGTATTCTTACAAATTTCATTATTGTAACACTCCTTAAAATTGGAGGATAGCTTGTCTGAAGTTTAAAATTTTGCTCATATTTTTCTGTTTGTGGTTCTTAAAACATTATTTCACTGTTGTCTTCTTTTGTATGTTGTAAAAAAGCTGGTGTTGACCTGATTTTTCTCTATAAGAAACAATAATTTTACTTGGAAGTTTTCATTTTTCCCTATGAATTTACAGTCTAACAGTTTCACAATAATATGTCCTAAAACTGTCAATCATGGTACAACATTCCTACTTAAACACTGAAACTTTCAGTATAGAGATTAAAACTAAAATTCATAGTTTTAAATATTATTTCCATCCCCCTTGTTTTGCTGGTTTTTCTTTGAGATCTCCCAATTGCATTTTGAATTAGGGTTAGGTTTAGGGTTAAGGGGCTTCCCTGAGAGCTCAGCTGGTAAAGAATATGCCTAGAATGCAGGAGACCCCAGTTTGATTCCTGGGTGGGGAAAATCCACTAGAGAAGGGATAGGCTACCAGCTCCAGTATTTTGCAGCTTCCACTGTGGCTCAGCTGGTAAAGAATGCTCCCTGGATTGAGAAGATCCCCTGGGGAAGGGAAAGGCTACCCACTTCAGTATTCTGGCCTGGAGAATTCCATGGACTGTATAGTCCTTGGGGTCTCAAAGAGTCGGACACAACTGAGTGACTTTCACTTTCACTTAGGGTTAGAGTCTGAGTGTTCTAAATATTTCACTTACTCATGTTTTGTGTGCATATTGTTTCTGTTTTCTTCACAGTGAGACATTGCTTCCTAACCACCTTATAACTCTGTCTTCCTTTGTTTTGAACTGGTGATTTTCTTCAGTGAATTTTCTCAGTTCTCTTTTCATATCTTACTGTTATTATTTTTAAAATGAGTTTTAAAAATTGTTGATCTGTTGTGCATTTTCTTATTTACAATAGCTAGTTTAAAGATATTTATAGTAGAGCATTTCTTTCTTTTTTTTTTTTTAAAGTTTTCTTCCTGCTAGCTTAGTGTTTTCATTACATGGAAATTTTGCTCCTCACTTTTTCTGTCTTATAATGTATCACTTTTATGTTTGATTTCTGACTTTTCCCATTTATTATATGTGTTTAAA